>NW_024412434.1:19337946-19494377 GCF_014898765.1 Herpailurus yagouaroundi
GTTCTGCTAATCCTCTGGTGGTTTTCTGGGTTATTTAGGCAGGTGTAGGTGGAATCTAAGTGATCAGCAGGACGCGCGGTAAGCCCAGCGTCCTCCTACGCCGCCATCTTCCCTCTCTCTCCAATAGCTGCTTTTTCAGTCCAGGTTTGGTGATTTTCTTGGACTTGTGTAGTTTTCGTTTTTGTTTTACCCAGTGACTTGTATACTGTTGTCAACCAATGCTCAGTATTACAGAGATTAGAAGATAAATCTTTGCTGAGATATATCACATTTATGTTTTCCATCTATTTTTCTTCACACAATCCATCATCACCTACAAGTTAAGCTGTGTGTGTGTGTGTGTGTGTGTGTGTGTGTGTGTGTGTGTGTGAAATACAGAACTGATACATTTTTCTCTGTGTTTGAACACAAAAGTATGTAATAGAATGGTTACAGCAAAAGCAGTATGTATTGTCCCCTTAAAAGGCCACATTATTGGTGAATAATACAATTTGCAACTCTTTGATAAATATTATATAGACCTTAAGGATAACCATTTGTAAATATGCAGTCCCAACCTGTCATTAGGTTTCCTCAGTTATAGTGCAAGGAAAACAAAAGAAGGAAATTTCTTATCTTGGCTTGGTAACCATGAAGCATGAGCAGAACACTAAGGAAGAATAGAAGTCTTTGCTAGTAGAGGGTATCGTTGGAAAGACAAAACCCTACTAAGATTATAAAATCCGTATTAAATATTAACATTCCGCACTACCCAAAAGAACATATCTGGGGTGTTCAGTTGAAACTGTCAGAACCCCTAACTTTCAGTGGATTAATGAAATAGAGGATTATTTCTTACCCCCAGAATATTCATACGCAAGAGTTACTGTCCATAGTAACTGCAGCCAATCTGGGTGCCAGCAGATTCAGTGTCCGGTGAGAATCTGCTTCCTGATTTAGAGACAGTCACCTGGTCTCTGTGTCCTCACATGCCAAGTGGGGACAAGTTACTCTCTGGGGTTTTCTTTTAGAAGAAAGAGCACATATCCTTTGGGGCTAGGGGGACCCAAATGGTCAATCGACAGCCTTGGGTATGGAAAATAAATCTAGCATTCCCCCAAAACGCTGGCCTCAAAGTAACATTCATCACTTTTGCTTGTATTCCATACATGGCGCCTCCTGAATATAGTGAGCATTGTGACGGTAAACAGTGATACTTAGTTTCTCTCCAGGCAGCAATTTCTCTGCAATAGCCCTACAATGGGAGGAAGGCATTAGTTTTTGATGGACCTGCCATTAACGGAAGGGGACTGTGAATTGGCTACTCAGAAACCATGAGCAAGTCACTTGTTTATTGTCTTTATTAACTGAGGAGTCTGGAAAGTTAAAATACTCACTTCTTCCAGCCAAAATTCAGGTGAAGACGATGAGGGATACATTTTTGGATCATGAGACTTAGCCAAGTTGAGTCCCTGTTCCTCAAGGAGAAAATTCTTTTCTCCCTTTGATCATCTGCTTCTTCCCTTTTTGTTTGGTCTAGAAAATGACCTGTAAGGTCCATAGCTAATGATCTAGGATTATTAAGGCCTTCACATCAAAGAGTGAAAAGGTGGAAAGAGTTTGGATCAATGACATTGTTGAACAGTTGCATCATCCTTGATTGCTGATCTTTGGACTTCTTTGTTATATGAGGAAATTAATTGTATATCTCTCTTTATTTAAATGACTGTTGGGGTTTCAGTTATTTACAGCTATAACCCTAATATATAATTAAACTGATAGTCCCATTCATGGAATTTAATTTTCCTTGGGACATGAAAAAAAACATTTTTAAAGTAAATTCTTAACCTAAGTTCTCATCTTCTCTTACTTTTGTATCAAAAGTCATTCCAAAATTCACATTGCCCCAAATTTCACAGTATTCTTAGAATCATAGTCACCAAAAGAGTATGAATTCAGAATCAAGCTGTTTAAAAAACCCCTGTGACATTACTTAGGCAAGCAGTCTCTAGAAAATTGAAAGCTAAAATGCCCATTCTTGTTGCAAACAAACATGAAAAATATACAAGAAGAGAACAAACGCATTAAAATGCTATGGGATAATGTGACAGTTCTATATCATAAAAGGAAGTATATTGGGGGAAAGGAAGCAAAAAATTTAATTGGATGGGAAAGAAAAAGAATTATCTGATATCAAAGAGCAGACATTATGGAGACATTATGGAGAGGAAGGAAAAAAATTAAGAAGAAATTTAATAAATGGGAGTGAGAATATTGAGTATCGAGGTGATAGACTAAGTAGTCCAGCAGAGTAAGACAACAATAACCTTAGTTTCATTGGAAACTAAGAATCAGTTTGCAAACATATTACTCAAAGATTGTGCACCTTCATTGCTATCTGCACCTTAAGAACAGATCCACACCTTAAGAACAAGACAGACAAATGAGCATCACTTTCAGGAATTTCTTAAAATTAAATGAACGTGACAGGTATATTTCCAGAAGAGGCTCAGGATGTCAATTTAGTGCTTCTTCAAAATTTTACCATTTTTACTGAGGAAAGGATTGTCCCTCCCACTCCCACTTCATTTCTCATAAGGCTGGTTCATTGGTTTTATTTTTGCTTCTCGTAATTTAGGGACTGAAATTGTGTGCAAAAAAGAAAATTCATCTCCTTTTGATTTCCACTGTCTCTCTGAGCTTTATTCAAAAATGTATAAATAAGGCATTTATTGCATGTACCTTAAAAATATCTACATGTTCCTTCTTAATTCCTCATTAGGAAAGATAAGTTCATGGTTCGATATTCATTTTCCTCTATCTTGGAATGAATCAGTGCTCTTCTGTTTTTGTTACTGTTATTTATGACCTTCCAAAGTGTAGACCCTTGAAAATTAAAACCATAGAAACCATATTATGGGAAAGCCACAATTCTCATAATAAAATGCTAAAGTTTCCCTGACTTACAAAGTTACTGCACGCTTTAATTTTGTTACTATTTTCATGTGAGTAGTTGTTTCTGCAGCCAATTTGCTTACAAAATGTGGCTACTCATCCCACAGAACTGTTTGTTGAACTCTACAAATAGATATTATCACATAATTGGGATTAATGCATAGAAATATCTTTGGCATATGGCAGATTGAAATGTACTTGGGAAAGCAGATACAGAATGTCACTTGGCAGTGGTTTATGTGCATTAAACTCTTGCTTTTTGCTGAGATTGGAGTGGGAAAGAGAAATGTGTGCAAAAATCTCATAATCTTTGGCAAATTCTCTAATACCTTTTGGACTATGCGATTAGTTTTGCACACTCAAGTTTGTAGAACAATTTAGGATTCCCAGTAAACTCTTTCAAATAACAATAAAGCTGAATAGCATATAGGATCTAATGGGTATACCTAAATTTAAAAAACTTACTCTGTGTATCTTGCATGATGCTTTGCAAAATTAAAACCTACACATAAGATTAAGTTTTTTTAAAAAGCATTAGAGCTAGCATTAGAACCATGGACATTTTTTTTCAATAATGCAGAAACTTTAGACTGGATATTAAATATACATGTATGTATTTCAAAACAAGAACTTCAATGAAAACTATCATCATCTTGAAAGGAAATAGTAAAAATTCCCCTAATGCATTTAATGAAAAATATTCAATACAGTTCAATCTAGCAGTCTGTATTATTAAGATGGTATTTGTGAGAACCAAAAACATATGTCACCACTCTTATTTTCCAAGATAATTTTGCTATTCCTTTGACCGTAGTTTTTTCCTGTATAATTTACTCTATAGCACTAGAAAGAAATGAGAGCTATACTCAAAGACCCCCCCCAAACCAAACAAAAATAACATTTTAAACATGACAAACTGCCTTGGCTGAAACTTTCAGTCTTGTGTCCTATGTTGACCAGCATTTCATAAAATTATGAAAACGTGGAAATGTAACAATTCAAGTTGAACAGGAACAGGAAGACTTTTTGAAAACACTGTGTTTTTTGATCCGTGAGCAGAGAAAATCTCCTTTCATTTTCATCTTCTTTAGTTTATTTCAGGAATTTTGTAGTTTTTAGTGTACCAGGTGTTTTTTTTTTTTTGCCTTCTTGGATGAATTTATTCCTAAGTATGTTATTCTTTTTAATGATATGGTAAATTGAAATTGTTTTCTTAATTTCATTTTAAGATAGTTCATTCCCAGTGAATAGAAATACAACTGATTTTTGTTTTTCTGTTCTGCAACTTTGCTGAATTTGTTTGAGTTCTACTTTGCTGCAATCTTATATGTAATCTTTACATATAAGATCATGTCATCTATTAACAGAGGTAATTTTACTTCTTCCTTTCTAATGTGGGTTACTTTTATGTATTTTTTCTTTTCTTTTTGATTAATTATTTTCTGCCTAATTGCTCTGATCAGAGCCACACTATGCTGAATAAATGTGTCAAAAGTAAAGACATTCTTAGAGCGCCTGAGTGGCTCAGTGGGTTAAGCATCCAACTCTTGATTTTGGCTTAGGGCAAGATCTCACAGATTGAGCCCCATGTTAGGCTTTGCACTGAGCATGGAGCTTGCTTGGGATTCTCTCTCTCTCTCTCTCTCTCTCTCTCTCTCTCTCTCTCTCTCTCTCTCCCTCTCTCTCTGCCCCTCCAGCACTCTCGTGTACTCTGTCTCAAAATAAGCAAACAAACGTTAAAAGAAAAAAGTAAAGACATTTTTGTCTTGTTCCTGATCTTAGAGGGAAAGCATTAAATATGTTAGCTGTGGATTTTTCAAAATGGTCTTTATTATGTTGAGGATGTTTCTATTTCTGGTTTATTATTTTTATTTTTATTTTTATTATTTTTTTTTAATTTTTTTTTCAACGTTTATTTATTTTTGGGACAGAGAGAGACAGAGCATGAACGGGGGAGGGGCAGAGAGAGAGGGAGACACAGAATTGGAAACAGGCTCCAGGCTCTGAGCCATCAGCCCAGAGCCTGACGCGGGGCTCGAACTCACGGACCGCGAGATCGTGACCTGGCTGAAGTCGGACGCTTAACCGACTGCGCCACCCAGGCGCCCCTATTATTTTTATTTTTAATCATGAAAGGATGTCAGATTTTTGGAAATGCTTTTGTTTTAAAAATTGAGATATTTATGCAGTTTTATGACTTCATTCTATTAATGTGTTATATTATAATGACATATTTTATATGTTGAACCATCTTTGCATTCCAATAATAAATCCACTTGTTCATGGTATATATTTTTTCTAACGTGCTGCTGTATTCTGCACTAGAATCTTGTTGACGATTTCTGTATCAGTAATCATGAGGGATATTGGTGTGTAGGTTTCTTGCAGTGTCTTTGGCTTTGGTATTGTAGCAATGGTAGCCTCATAGAATGAGTTAGAAAGTGCTCCCTCCTTTTTGATTTTTTGAAAGAGTTTGAGAAGCATAGGTGATAATTCTTCTTTAAATGTTTGCTGAATTCACCAGTGAAGCCATATAGTCCAGGTCTTTTTGTTGTTGTTGGGAACAATCTTCTTACTAGTTATAGATCTATTCCAGTTTTCACTTTCTTTTGGAGTAAGTTTTGGTACATCGCATATTTCTAGGAATTTACCCATTTCATCTGCATTCCCATCCTTGTGCTAGCTTTGGGTTTAGTTTATCCTTCCTTTTCTCATTTGTTATGGTGTAAAGTTAGGGTACTGATTTGAGATTCTTCCTCCTTTTTAATGGATGCATTTACATTAAAAAATTTTACTCTTACAACTTGCTGCATTACACAAATGTTGATATATTGTGTTTTGTTTGTTTCCAGACGTCATTCTGTTTCTCCTGTGATTTCTTCTTGACTCATTTGTTGCTTAAAAGTGTGTTGGTAGATTTCCACCTGTTTGTGAATTCTCCAGTTTCCCTCTGTTTTTGACTTTCAGTTTTATTTTTTAATCTGAAACTATGCTTTGTATAACATCAATTTTTAACAATTTATTAAGGCTTTTCTGTGATCTACCATATGGTCTCTCATGGAGAATGCTCCATGTGCACTTGAGAAAAATGTGTATTCAGCTGTTGGTGGGTAGAATATTCTGTGAATATCACTTAGGTCCAGCTGGCTTGTAGTATTGTTCAAGTCCCCTAGCTCCTTATTAATCTTGTCTGGTTTTTATATCCGTTATTGGAAGTGGAGTATTGAAGTCTCCAATTATTGCAGAGCTGTATATTTCTTCCTAAAATTATATCAGTGTTTTCTTTTTATATTTTGGGGGTCACTGTTTTATTGGTGCATGTAATGTTTATGATTATTACATTTTCATTATGAGGTGACTTTGTAGCAATATATAATGTCCTTCTTTTTCTCTTGTAAGATACTGTTACTTAAAGTCCATTCTTTTTGTCACTATTTACATGGAATATATTTTTCGTTACATTCACTTTCAAACGATTTGTCTTTAGGTTTTGGTATTTTGAAAATATAACTTTTTGCTCTTATAATTTTATTAAATTGTTGCAGTGGGGTTCGTCCTGTGTTTTGTTGACTAAAGTATATGCTTTAGAAAGGAAACTGAAAGGATGTTGTGTGGTAATTGTTTGAGGCTGCTCTTCAGAGCACTATTGTGTGACTTCTAAACTGCTGGATGGTTACTAGTGAACTTAGCTTTTGATATACCTCTATAAACCATACAACCCATACTCAGAATGAGGGAAGGTAAGATTTGGGATAGAGAAGTTAAGAAACTATAGTTAGATCATGTTTTTTTTTAAGTCCATTCTGCCTATCTTTGTCTTTTTTTAAGTTTAATCCATTTATATTTAAATTTATTACTAACAAGGAGAGATTTATTTTTGCCATTTAAATATTTGATATGCCTTATAGTTTTTGTTCTTTGTTTTCTCTTTTACTGCCTTCTGTATTTAGTTGATTTTTTCCCCTCCAGGTAGCACCCTCTGGAGGTCCCCAAGAACCAAAGAACCATGTTCCTAGCCAACACCTAGGGCCTGGGGGTTGGTCTCCTGTCTCCACAATGGCCCAACCACCCCCACTGGAGGCTGACAGGCACCCCCAAGGGTCTTTAAACCTTTGAGTGAAAGGGTATCTGGATGGGGGGTGGGGAGGAGCGGGGAATGACAGGGTGGCCACAGTGCCACTGCCTTGAGGCCGACACCAACCATGACTACCGACGCCTTGCAAGTTTGGACACTGTTGCCTGTGATGGAAGCTTCCCGGGCACGACCCCAGACCTGCTGCTGCTATTGGACACCAACCGCCTTTCTCCCAAAGTTTTCCTCCACTGTCATTCTTGGCACCTGCGGCCAAGACACCTTGCCGTGGAGGGTGAAGGGCTAAGGCAGGAAGTGGGGTGTAAGACCAGTGCCAGGTGTGGAGGATGGGGAAAGACAGGAGGTGGATCAGAGGGGACTGTGGACACCTGGAGAACCCACGGCAGGAATGGTGGGGGAGGGGAACCTTACCCTGGAGACTGGAGACTCTAGAGGGCTGGTGCCTACTTGATTTTTTATAGTGACTCGTTTTAATTCCCTTCTCATTTCTTTTTGTATATATTCTACAGCTGTTTTCTCTGAGGTTGCCATGAGATTTACATATGACCTCGTAAAGTTAATAACAATCTATTTTGAAAGGGTACCAACTTAACTTCAATCACATAATAACAAACAAAAAAGCTATATAGCTGTATCCTCTTTTATGTAGTTTCACAAATTACATCTTTTTTACTATACCCAATAACATATTTATCATTATTTTTGTGTTTTTTTAAATAGTGTAGAAAATAAAAAGTGTACTTACAAACCAAAATTAAAATAATACTGCTTTCATATTTGTATTTGTTTTCGTTTCTTTATATGGCTGTAAGTTATAGTGCAGGATCCATTTATTTCAACCTGAAGATACTCTCTTAACCTATCTTGTAGGTCAAGGTTAGTGAGAAGTAACTCCTTCATTTTTTGTTTATCTGAGATCTTAGTACTCTCTCCTTCATTTCTAAGGAAAGTTTTAATGGATATAAGATTCTCAGATGATAGGATTTTTTCTTTCATTCGCCACCTTACATATGTTATCTGACCACCTCGTCTCCAAGGTTTCTAATGAGAAAAGCAGCTGATCACCTTACTGAGGATCCCTTATACATGATGAATTGCTTCTGGCTACTTTCAAAGTTCTCATCCTCGTTGACTTTTGAAAGTTTCATTATAATGTGTTTGGTGTGGGTTCTGCCGGGGCTGTGCATAGCTTTCTAAATTCGCCCATATATATGGCTGTTTTTGAATGTCCTAATTTCCCAAAGAGTCTCACCCAAATGTCTCCTTTGGACCTCAGAGGTTTATGTCTCTGGTCCTCATCTCTTGTTACAGGAATCTGTGGGTTTTCAGTCACCTTTTAGCTTTTATGAGTAGGGCTCACCACTTTGCTGTCTTAGTTCTGACTTAGAAGAATGCCTTGTGTCAGTCCTTCACATATTCCGCAGAGAAGTGAGAACAGATATGCATAATAATTTGCAAATAAGGTCTGGTCTACTTCCTCTGGTTTAAAGGAGGAAACTAAAAACTGGACCAATGCCAGTTCAGAGCCTAGACTCCCACTGTGTTTGGGAGAACCCCTTTTCCCTGATGAACTTTTCTTGCTTGACTCCTAGAGTACTCTTATGGTTCTCTTAACTTTCTTCCCTTCCTTCCAGTCTTCCCTTTCTGACAGATGTGGAGGAACCCCAAGACTAGTTTTGGGGCTTCTTCTCCATTTATTTCCTTGTTTCAGCTCATTCATCTGCATAGTAATGACTCCCAAAAGTGTATTTTTAAATTCAGACCTCTCTTACAAACTTCAGATGTGTTTCTAACTGTCAGCTTGACTCCCCACTTACATGTTCTATAGACATCTCAAGGTTTATATTTCCAAAATGGAACCCCTGGTCTTATCATTCAAATTTTCTTTTCTTTTGGCTTTTCACATCTCTGTTGATTACAAACTTTGACTTGTACAGAGCAAAAAATTGGGATCTTTTTTTTTCTGTTTACAGCCTTTTTTTAAAAATAATATAATTTATTGTCAAGTCAGCTAACATACAGTGTATATGATGTGCTCTGGGTTTTTGGGGTAGACTCCCATGGTTCATCGCTTACATACAACACCCAGTGCTCATCCTAACAAGTGTCCTCCTCAATGCCCATCACCCATTTTCCCCTCTACCCTGCCCCCCCCATCAACCCTCAGTTTATTCTCTGTTATTTAAGTCTCTTATGGTTTGCCTGCCTCTCTGTTTGAAACTGTCTTCCCCTTCCCTTCCCCCATGGTCCTCTCTTAAGTTTCTCAAGTTCCACACATGGGTGAAAACATATGATATCTGTCTTTCTCTGGCTGACTTATTTTACTAAGCATAATACCCTCCAGTTCCATCCACATTGTTGCAAATGGAAGGATTTCATTCTTTCTCATTGCCAGGTAGTATTCCCTTGTATATATAAACCACATCTTCTTTATCCATTCATCAGATGATGGACATTTAGGCTCTTTCCATAATTTGGCTGTTGTTGAAAGTGCTGCTATAAACATTGGGGTACCTGTGCCCCTAATGAATCAGCACTCCTGTATCCTTTGGATAAATTCCTAGCAGTGCTATTGCTGAGTCCTAGGGTAGTTCTATTTTTAATTTTTTGAGGAACCTCCATGCTGTCTTCCAGAGTGGCTGCACCAGTTTGCATTCCCACCGACATCGACGAACTTTGACTTGTACAGAGCAAAAGACTTGGGATCATTTTTGATGCCTGTTCTGCTTCCACTATCCACGTACAAATTGTTACCAAATGTTTTGGCTTTACTTTGAAAATTACCCAGAATGCACTTTCACCGACCCCTCTACTGTCATTCTCATCCACACCACCATTATCTCTCACCTGGATTGCTCTTAAGTGGCTTATTTGCTATTGGGTCTTTTCATTTTTCTATTTCTTACTCTCAACACAGCAACCAAAATGACTGGTTTAAAATTTAAGTCAGGCTCTGACACTTGTCTCTCAAAACCATGCAATAAATCTGATTTTACTCCTAATAAAAGCCAATGTTTTTACAATGGCCCTTAAGTACTTCTCAGAGTACTTACTGAGTAGCACTGATATCCAAATCCTCGGTGTTGAGTGAGTTGTGCTGGTTAAAATTCAGAGCCCTAGGCCTGACCTTCTCAATAGGAACCTCTGGGAGGGAGTCCTAGGGATCTTGAACAGGCTCTGTGGTAATTGTTATGCACACTAAAGTTTTGAGCACCCCTGGTGCACAGCCTCTCTCAGCTCTGCTCCTGGGATTCTTCTTGTTTGCTCTGCTTCAGGTACCCTGGACTCTTTCATGTTCCTTGGAAACCTCACCTTTGAGTAAGAACCTTTGCAGTCACTGCCCCTTCACCTGCCAAGTTTTTCTTTCAGACTGCTGCACAGGTTAGACCCTCACTGACCTCAAGTCTTTGCCCAAACAGCACCCTCGCAATAGGGCCTACTTGGATTCCCCAGTTTACATTCACTACTCACCCTGCCTTTCATACTCTTGACTTTCCTGAAACCTCTTCAACTTTTTTGCCCCCATGGCCTATCACATTGCTATGGAATGGGAGAAGATATTTGCAAATAACCTATGTGATAAAGGGTTCATTTCCAAAATATATAAGGAACTTATAACACTTAATGCCTCAAAATCAAATAATCCAGTTAAAAAATGGGCAGGAGACATGAATAGACATTTTTCCAAAGAGGATATACACAAGGCCAACGGACACATGAAGAGACATGCACCATCACTCACCGTCAGAGAAATACAAATCAAAACCACAGTGAGGTGTCACCTCACACCAGTCAGAATTAACAACATAGGAAACAACAGGTGCCGGCAAGGATGCAAAGAAAGGAGAACACTCTTTCCCTGTTGGTGAGAATGCAAACTGGTGCAGCCACTCCAGAAAACAGTGTACAGGTTCCTCTAAAAGTTAAAAATAGAACTGTCCTATTATCCAGCAATTGCACTACTAGGGATTTACCTGAAGGATACAGAAATACTGATTTGAAGGGGCACATGCACCCTGATGTCTATAGCAGCATTATCAACAATAAACAAAAAAAGTATGGAAAGAGCCCAAATGTCCATCAACTGATGAATGGATAAAGAAGATGTGGGGTGTGTGTGTGTGTGTGTGTGTGTGTGTGTGTGTGTGTGTGTATTCTGTTATATATTACTGATCCTTCAGAAAGAATGAAATCTTGCCATCTGCGATGAAATGGAAGGGATAGAGAGTATTATGCTAGGCCAAATAAATTAGAGAAAGACAAATACCATATAGCTTCACTCATATGTAGAGTTTAAGAAACAAAATATGTGAACAGAGTATAATGGAAGACAAAAAGAAAGGCAAACCAGGAAACAGACTCGTAACTATAGAGGACAAACAGGGTTACTAGAGGGGAGGTGGAGAAGGGTTGGGTTAAATAAGTGATGAGTATTAAGGAGGGCACTTGTTGGGATGAGCACTGGGTGTTGTATGTAAGTGATGAATCACTGAATTCTCCTGAAACCAATATTACACTGTACGTTAACTGGAATTTAAATAAAAAGTTGGAAAAAAAAAGTAAGTTAAAAAAAAACATTAGTGTTGAAACATACATACAAACACACATACATAAAATTACTAACATTCGGTCTAAGTTATTAGCTTATCACATATATTGTGGATGATCTGTTTTGTCCTTCTGGAACACAAGCTCCACAGGTTAGGGATTCTTGTCTTGCTCACTCACAAATCCCAACTGTCTACAACAATGCCTGACATATAGGGTGGCTTGGGACTTATTGAGAATAATCGAGCAACAATTTATGGTTGTGGAAGTCTATTGTAAATTTTTGCTTTCTCTTTGACATAGGAAAACATATTAAAGGAAAGACTAAGAAAAGTACTTATGGTAAACATAAATAAGGAAAGCAAATTACCATATTTTCAGTAGATTTTTGTTTCTTCTATAAAGAATTTATAGAGGGGTGCCTGGGTAGCTCAGTCGGTTAAGTGTCAGACTTCAGCTCAGGTCACGATCTCACTGTTGGTGGGTTTGAGTTCTGCGTTGGGCTCTGTGCTGACAGGTCAGAGCCTGAAGCCTTCTTTGGATTCTGTGTCTGTCTGTCTGTCTGTCTGTCTCTCCCTCTCTGCTCCTCCTCCGCTTGTGCTCTCTCCCTCTCAAATATAAATAAACAAACTTAAAAAATTGTATTTAAGAATTTATAGAATTTTTCATAATTTTTCAGGAAAAAAGGTAAACATAAAAGCAAACACTTTGAAATAAGGATTTGTTCGAATAATATTTTAAAAGACCAACCATCTCTTTCATTAAAAAATACCCAGAACTAGTACAAATTCTTTCTCTGAAGATTTGTTTTGTGGTAAGCAGTCTGTCATTTTTAATTTTATACTTTATCCCTTGTATTTTTGGTTAGTATTTTTTCTCCCAGATATAATCTATATAATCTTATATTTCTTACAATTGAAAGACATGGAGATGTTGAATTCTATCTTAAAATAAAATACAGCTTTTTTACATGGTAATTTATCTGTTCTACCAGGAGACGGTTTAGATACTTTGTTTGGGAGAGGGGATAAGCAAAGTAAGAAGAGAAATATATTGTCATTAAAAAAATATTCTCGGTAGTCGCCCATATTTCCATAGAATGTGTTCAAGAGTCTTTCAAGAGTCTAATCTGTTGTTTAGTCCCCCAAACAAATTGTGAAGTGAAGCTTGGGTGAATTTTGAATGGCTCTGCCTATAACTACATATAACTTTAGCTGCTTACAATTCCTGTGTTGAGGAGTGAGAATATGAGATGGAGAATATAAACTTATATATGAGTTATATATAAACTTATATAGAAGTTATATATAAACTTATATATATGAGTGAGAGAGGGAGCCTACTGAAAATTATCCCACCGATTCAAATCCCAGTTACCATGAACCTCCTCATTCTTTGAGCTAAATACTAGGGTAAGCTAAATAATACTGCTTATTATAATCTACAGCTTCAATAATAATGAGAGTCAACACACCATCCATAATACAAAAAAAGAGAAGTTTTTATTAAGTTATTATTTAGAAAGGACATTTTGGAAGAAAAGCATGAAGAATAGGATCCATTGAAAATGATCATTTCAAGATGGCAAAATTCACCGTCTTTTTACTGTTCTGCCTTCTATTGTGCTGGGCTGCATTATTCATTTTTATCCCCAACATATATTATACTTAAGAAATGTTATAAACGTTTGTGGAATAGAAAAGTGAGAAGATGGACCTTAAAGTTTTTTTTAGCTCAATTCTCTTTTTTAGAAATAGCCCCAACAATAATGGCTATTGTTCCTTTAGAGGTTCTGATAGATCGATAACCTGAGTTAAGTATCTTAAGGCATTTATGCTAAATAAACAAGAGGTTTATTTAATGAAGGCAAAACTACTCACCCATTAGTTTTGATCAATTGCTTTGTGGTCACTTTCATTAGACTGTTTAATTTGAATCACAATTAGATTCTATCCTTTTAAAAGGTAAAGCAGATTCTTTGGCCATTAATTAAAGGTTCTAACTAAAGTTAGTTGCAAGATGGATGTTACGTACCTTCCAGTGACGAACCCACTCTGCAAAATAGTGCACTTAGAAGCAAAGATTGTAAGTCTAATTATGAAAACTATTGCTTCTTCCTGGAGCAGGTGGATAGGAACTCATAAAATGGTTTCAGGTGTGTTACTGCAGCACACCATTCCCTAGGATTTCATACCAACAAAACAAATCTCTACATGCTATTCTTCTATAGGAATATAAATTCGTGTACAGAATTTAATTTTTTTTAACGTTTATTTATTTTTGAGACAGAGACAGAGCATGAATGGGGGAGGGGCAGAGGGAGAGGGAGACACAGAATCAGAAGCAGGCTCCAGGCTCTGAGCCATCAGCCCAGAGCCTGACGCGGGGCTCGAACTCACAGACCGCGAGATCGTGACCTGAGTTGAAGTCGGACGCTTAACTGACTGAGCCACCCAGGCGCCCCCGTGTACATAATTTATAAATTGATTAAAATGAGAATGCTGCTTAAATAATGATCTATATTGAACAATTCTTGCCCCTCATTAAAGTGGTGAAATGACATACCAGTTCTCAAATGCCCAGACTCCATGCAACATAGTTTGCCTCAAAAGCAATGCCACAAACAGCTCAAAAGCGGAAGTCTCTGCATCTTGGAGACGTAAAACCTCAACAATTGCCAATAATGCTTGAGTCAGCTATTAGCATTCTTCTGCCCTCCTGCCTTTAAAAACCACTCTAAGAGGAATGTTCCCGTTTGGTAAAATAAAAATAAACATTTTTAATGAATCAGGTACTAAGTGGAAGACTATTTCGCATTTGTATCTATATACCTCTAAAGCCCATTATTCTTGAGACTGCTGGTGCTAATGATATCAAATGTAGATATTTCTAGTCTACACTCATGGGAGCGCTGCAAAACCTGCAAAAATAAAACTAAAAATAAAACATTGTCTTCAATGAAAGTAGGATATAGCCACAATTTCAACACAGAAGGAAACTCTGTCTTCCAAATTTAGTGCCATTTGGAGCGATTTAAGAAAGAACACAAGAGGTAATGTAAGTAGCAGATGTAGATAGTTCTAAAAGTAAATTACAGGGCTCCTGAAAGTTTCAAGCAGCATTTCATTTCCTTGGAACAACAAAGTCTAGAGGTATGGATAAGCCAAAGTCAAAGGAGGACATCCGTGTAAAAACTTAGTTTGACACTATGAAGAACAAAAGTTAGTAGAACCAAAAGAAGTTAATGGACTAATCCACGATCAAATTACAGTTGGAAACGTTAACTCCTTCCTCTCAAGAGTTGGCAGAAGCAGAAAAAAAATCAGAAGAAAATACAGAAGTTCTAATCAACACAACCACCAAGCTTGACCTAACTGGCATATGTATAACACATCTCCCAGCAATTAACGATTTACATTCTGTACAAATGTGCACAAAATATTTTTAAAAATTAGCATATCCTGGAACTAGAAGAAACTTGATTACATTCCAATGATTGCAGTAATTCAGAATCTCTTCTCTAACTGCACTGACTTTAAGCTAGAATCAGTAGTAAAAACATAACTAAAATTTCCAAACTACCTAGAAATTACGTAAAAATTCTTAAGGTATCAATGGAAATTAATATAAAAAGGGCCCCTCCAAAATCTTCCATTCAAGTTATCTTTGCATATTCATAGAATATCTATATGTTAGGCAATAAAGTAAACAAATTGCAAAAAGAAGAAATACGATCTGTCACAGTCTATAAAAAAGAGTAAAATATAGAAAACAATCGTAAAAATATAAGAAAATCTTCATCGAACTTTGAAAATTTGATATGATTGCCACTTTGGGTTAAAGGAAGAAATAAAAATGCAATTGCATTTTTCCTTATACCTCCTTTTATTTTTTTATTGAATTGTGGCTGGCAAACAGCATTACATTCGGGTGAACAACATAATGACTCAACATTTATATACATTATAAAGTGAGCACCAAGATAAATGCATACAAAGTTGTAACATTATTAACTATATTTTGTATGCTGTACATTGCATCCCCTGTCTTATTCACATTAAAACTGAAAGTTTGTAACTTTTAATCCCCGTCCTCTATCTTGCCCATTCCTTTACCATCCTCACCTCTGGAAACCACCAGATTGTTCTCTGTATCAATAAATCTATTTCTGTTTTATTTTGTCTGTTTATTTTCTTTTTTAAATTCCACATATAAGTGAAAGAGCATATTTCTCTTTGACTTATTTTGTTAGCCTAATACCCTCTAGATCCATCCATGTCGTTGCAAATGGCAAGATTTCATTTTTCATGCCCAAATAACATTCCACTGTGTGCACATGTGTATATGTGTGCACACACATATATACACCACATCTTGCTTTAAAAAAAATTTTTTTAGGGTTTATTTTAGAGGGAGAGTGCAAATGCAACTGGGAAGGGCAGGGAGAGAGAGGGAGAGAGAGGATCCCAAGCAGGCTCTGTGCTGTCAGTGCAGACTCTGATGTGGGGCTCAGTCCTACAAACTGTGAGATCATGACCTGAGCTGAAGTCAAGAGCCGGATGCTCAACCAACTGAGCCATTCAGGTGCCCACATCTTCCTTTTATCTAATGGTGGGTGTTTAGGTTTCCTCCATATCTTGGCTAGTATAAATAATGATGCAGTGAACATAGGGGTGCATATGTCTTATTGAATTAATGTTTCTGTTTTCTTCAGATTAGTAAGCAGAAATAGGTTTGCTAGATGATTTGGTAGTTCTACTTTTCATTTTTTTGAGGAAACACCATACTCTTTTTCATCGTGGCTGCACCATTTTGCAGTCCCACAAACAGTGTGCAAGGGTTCCATTTGTCCACATCCTCACCAACCCTTGTTCTTTCATACCTTTTTGATAATAGCAATGCTGACAGAGGTAAGGTAATATCTCATTGTGGTTTGGGTTTGCATTTCCCCAATAACTGGTAACATTGAGCACCTCGTCATATGTTTGTTGGCCATTTGTCATTCTTGAAAAAATATATATTCACGTCCTCTACCCACTTTTAATTGGACTGTTTGTTTTTTAATATTGAGTTGCGTGTTTTTATATATTTTGCATATTACCCTCTTATAGGTTATATGATTTGCAAATATTTTCTCCCCTTCAGTAGGTTGTCTGTCTTGTTGATGGTTTCTTTTGCTGTACAGAAGCCTTTTTGTTTCATAAGTACCATTTGTTTATTTATGCTTTTGTTGCCCTTATGTATGCATTTATAAACATTTATATATGTGTATATGTGTATATTTATATATGTATATATATGTTATGAACATTTATATGTTTATTTCTGCTTTTGTTGCCTTTATATATGCCTTTATATATACATATATTTCCCTATATATGTATAAAAAAGCAGTCCAGTTTTATTCTTTTGCATATAGTTGTCCAGTGTGGCCAGCACCATTTGTTGAAGAGACTGTCTTTTCCCCACTGTATCTTCTTGCCTACTTTGTCTTAAATTAATTGTCCATTTATACATAGGTTTATTTTTGAGCTCTCTATTCTGTTCCACTGTTCTGAGTGTCTGTTTTTATGCCAATACCACCCTGTTGTTTGATATGGTTTGAAATCAGTAGGTCTGATATCTCCTGCTTTGTTTGACTTTGTCAACATTTTGGCTATTCCAGGTCTTTGGTGGTTCCGTACAAACGTTAAGATTGTTCCATTTCACTGAAAAATACCACTGGAATTTTGATAGGGATTGCATCGAATATATAGATTGCTTTGGATAGTATGGACGTTTTAACAATATTAATTCTTCTAGTCGATGAGCATGGTACATCTTTCCATTTATTTGTGTCTTTTTTTGAACATTTTTAATTTTATTTTTGAGAGAGAGAGACAGAGCACAAGTGGGGGAGAGGCAGAGAGAGAGGGAGACACAGAATCCGAAGCAGGTTTCAGGCTCTGAGCTGTCAGCACAGAGCCCGACGCAGGGCTCTAACTCACAAACTGTGAGATCATGACCTGAGCCGAAGTCAGACGCCCAACCCACTGAGCCACCCAGGCGCCCCTATTTGTGTCATGTTTAATATTTTTTATCAATAATCTTATAGATATCAGAGTACAGGGATTCACCTCTTTGGTTGAATTTATTCCTGGGTATTTTATTCTTTTTGATGTAATTGTAAATGGGATTATCTTCTTAATTTCTTTTATAGTTTATTCTTGAAGTGGGCTTATTTTGCTATAAGCTTCTTCCTTCCTTTGCTGCATCCCATAAATTTTGGAAACTTTTTCTTTTTCATTTGTTTCAAGATGGTTTTTTTCTTTCTTTTTTGATTTCTTTGTTGACACTGGTGGTTTAGTAACATGTTTAGCCTTCACATGTTTGTGTTTTCTCCAGCTTTCTTCTTAAAATTGATTTCTAGTATCTTACCATTATGGTCAGAAAAGATGCTTGACATGACTTCAACTTTCTTCAATTTATTGACACTTGTGGTTCTAATGTATTATCTATTCTAAAGAATGTTTCATGTGTACTTAAAAAGAATGTATTCTAGTAGTTTTTGCTGGAATGCAATGTATATATCTATTAAATCCATCTGGTCTTAATGTGTCACTTAAGGCCAATGTTTCCTTATTATTTTCTGTCTAGACCATCTACTTATGTAAGTATGGTATTAAAGTCCCCTGTTATCATTGTATTGCTGTCAGGTTCTCCTTTATGTCTCTTAATATTTGCTTTATGTGTTTAGATGCCCCCTATATTGGGTGCCTAGATATTTACAAGTGTTACATATCCTCTTTTGGACTGATCTCTTTATCATGTGATGCCCATCTTTGCCTTTTTTTTTCAGTGTTTGTTTTAATGTCAATTTTGACTCATGTAAGTATTGTTATCCCAGCTTAGTTTTCTTTTCTATTCACATGGAGTATCTCTTTCCATCCCTTTACTTTCAGTCTGTGTGTATCTTTAGATGTGAGGCTCTTATAGGCAGAATATATATGGATCTTGTTTTTTTGTTTTTGTTTTTGTTTTTTTGTTAATCAATTCAGCCACTCCTCATATCTTGATTGTAGCATTTAGTGCATGTACATTTAAAGTAATTATTGATAAAAAAAATAATAATAAAATAAAAATAAAGTAATTATTGATAGATTTGTATTTATTGTCATTTTGTGTTGTTTTCTGGTTGTTTTTTGTAGTTTCTTCTCTTTCTTCTTTTGCTGTCTTCCCTTGTGACTTAGTGACTTTCTTTAGTGTTAGGTTTATGTTCCTTTATCTCTATTTTTAAAAATTTGTTGAAGCTTATTTATTTTGAGAGAGACAGAGGCATTGTAGTGGGGAATAGCACACAGAGTGGGAGAGAATCCCAAGCAGGCTCCACTCTGACAGCATGGAGACTGATGTGGGACTCAAACCCACGAGCCATGAGATCACAACCTGAGCTGAAATCAAGAGTTGGATGCTTAACCAAATGAGCCAATCAGGTGTTCTGCTTTCTCTTTATTTTTTATTTATCTCCTACAGATATTTTGTTACCATTGGGTTCACATATAATATCCTATGTATACAGCAGTCAATTACAAGTATCACTCAAGTTTCAATGCACTCTAAAAGTACCACATTTTTACTGCTTCCCCAATATTTTATGTTGTTGGCATCATATTTTACATCTTTTATTTGTATATCCCTTGGCTAATTATTGTAGGTTTAGACTTTTAATATATACACTAGCTATGTAGGTCGTTGACCCACTACCTTTAACATATGTTTACCTTTGTCAGTAAGACTTTTTCCACCTTATTTCTAGTTATGGCCTTTACTTTCCATCTGAAGAAGTCTCTTCAACATTTCTGCAAAACTCTTGTTGATGGATTTCTCTTTTGCTTATCTGAGAAACTCCTTATATCTCTTTCAGTACTGGGTAATAACTTTCTGGGTAGTGTATTCTTGGTTGTACGTCTTTTTCTTTCAGAACGTTGAATCTGTTGTACTACTCCTGGCATTTAAAGTTTCTGCTGATAAATTAGCTGATAGACTCATGGAGTTCTTTTGTATGTAACTAGTTGCTTTTCTTTTCCTACTTTTAAGATTTTCTCTTTGACTTTTGACACTTCGATTGTAATGTATCTTGGTGTTTATCTTTCGGGTTTATGTTACATGGCATTCTCTGTGATTCCTGGACTTGAATATTTATTTTCTTGGCCAGATTAAAGAAATTTTCTGCCATTAATTTTTCAAATTATTTCCTGTCCACTTCTCTTTCTTCTTCTGGGATCTTTGTAATATGAATATTAGCATGCTGAAAATAGTCTCACAGGTCTCTGGAACAATCCTCATTTATTTAAATTCTTTTTTCTTCTTGCTGTTTCACTTGGGTGATTCCACTAATCCATTCTTCTGCTTCATTTATCTACTGTTGGTTCTCTCAAGTGCATACTTCACTTCATTTATTGTATTCTTCAGCTCTGATATTTTCTTTGTTGTTCTCGTTGGATTTCTCACTGTGTTCGTCCATTCTAAGTTTGATAAGCATCTTCATAACCATTACTTTGAACTCCTTATCGGGTAGTTTGCTTGTCTTCATTTTGTTTAGTTCTTTTTCCAGGTGTTGTCTTGTTCTTTCCTTTGGAATATAGTCATCTTTCTCCTCATTTTGTTTAACTCTCTGTTTGTTCTTATTTGGTAGGTAATAAGTTATGACTCCTGATATTGAAGGAACCGTTTTATGCAGAAGTTATCCTGCAATGCCCAGTAGCACAAACCTGCTGGTCATCCAAGCCATGTGTCCCAAGTTGCCCCTTGTGTGAGTTGTGTTCACTCTTTTTTGTGGCTAGGTTGTGACTGATGTAGACTAACCAATGTGCATAGTTGTCCCTTATAACTGTTTGTAAAAAACAGCCATGACTACTATAGATATGCTGGTATGCAAGGTTGGCCTGCAGCTCAGCTGGTTACCAGGCATGGCTACAACATCTGTAGGCATGCTGATGGGCAGGAAAGTTCTCTGGCATAGTTTGGTATGAAATCTGGCAGTATCTCTGGTAGGCCTTTCCGTGTGCCGGGCTGGCCCATTAGTGAAGAGGCACTTGGGAGGGGATCAGACACCACCTGAGGGTACTCCAGAAGTGGTGGGGTAGTAAGCTAGTTGACAGGTGTTTAGGCTGGATGGGCAAGCTGGTCGGGGTGAGTCTTACAGGAAATGCTGGGATGGGGCAAGCAATGCCAGCACAGTAGATAAGTGTCAGAAATGGAAACTGTCAGCACTGGGTGAGCTAGGTAGAAGGAAAATGACCCCCCCCCAAAAAAAGGTGCCCTTTATGCCTCAGTCCCCAGAAAATGTTCCAACAGATCCCTGCCTCTCTAGCACATACAACACATTAGTTGTTGTATCTTTTTTTTACACGTAACCTAGGTACTTTTCAAAGTGTTGCCCCTGCTGGGACTTAGAGCAAGTGAGATGATGCATGGATGAATTTTTAAGGATGAATTTTCAGATTCCTACTGCCTTCTAGCTCTCATGGACATAAGCCCCATTGCTTTCCAAAGTCCGTTGTTACAGATGCTTATCTTCTCTGTGCACTTGTCCTGGGCTGTGGAGCCCAATCTATGGCCCAAACTCCTTAGTGAGGGCGTTTACAGTTTTTATATCACTCCTGCTTGTAGGTCACCACATCCGGTACCTGGGTCCTTGCTAAATAATGTTCTTGCCCCGTACCCCTGTCAGTGTGGCTTTTTCTTTATACCTTTGTTGTATATGATCAGTTCTGCTAGTCTTCATACACAGTTGTTCTCAGAGATAGTTGTTATATGTGTAATTGTGGATTTTGGTGTGACCATTAGAGGGGGTGGGCTCAGGACCTTCAACCTTCCACCTTCCACCTTCCATCTGGATCCCACTTGCATTTTTTACTGTAAATAACACAATTTAAGACAAATGGGATACTGTTTAATTCGTTGTTTTGAGAACACTTCATAGCCTTCATAGATAGTTACTATAAAAAAGGAACAAAATGATCAAACCATTGCATTGTATTACTTTTTACTATGTTGCTGTATTTGATGTGGTAAAAATTTTAAAGGAATGTTTGCATCTCTCTTTGTGAGGGATATTGGTTTGTAGTTTTCTGTGATGTCTTTGGTTTTTGGATCAGGGTAGTAATGCTGGTCTCATAATATGAGTTGGGAATTATTGCTTCCATTTGGATTTTCTGTAAGAAAATCTGTGTTGCGATTCCTTTGCTAGATATTTAGTAGAATTTACGAGTGAATCCACTAGGCCTGGGGTTTCTTTTACGGAACAGTTTTTAACTAAAAATTACTTTTCTTATTTATAAAGATATTTAGGTTATTTATTTCTTCTTGAGCCTTGGTCATTTGTCTTTTAAGAAATTTATGTTTAATCTGAGTTGTAGAATTTATCAGGATAAAATTGTTTGTTTTCCCTATTATCCTTTTAATATATGCAGAGTTGTGGTGATGTCATTGATCTCATTCCTAAGATTAATTTATACCTTCTTTTTTTCCTGATCACTGTAGCTAGAGTTGGATCAATTTAATTGATCGTCTCAAAGAATCAGGTTCTTTTTTTGTAATAGTTTTATTGACATACAATTTACATACCATATAGTTCACCAATATAAAGTGCACAATTAAATGGATTTCAGTGTATTTATGGAGCTCAGCAACTGTTACTAAAACAATTTTCGCAGAATTCATCAACTCAAAAATCAAAATCCCATAAAGAACTCTTATACCATACTGGTAGGAATGTAAAATGGCATACTGACTATTGAGAACATTTCAGTCATTTTTTTTAAAACAAGTTAAACATATTTATAATTTGGCCTACCCATTTCACTCCTTTATTTTTTTTAATAAATGAAAGCATATGTTCATACAAAGTCATATAGCTGAATGTTCATAACAGCTTCATTTGTAATAGCCACAAGTTGCAAATAACCCAAACACCATCAACAGGTAAATGGATACATTTGTAAAATGACATACTTCTCAGCTTTAAAAATGAATAGTTTATATATGTAACAGTATGAATAGATTTCAAAATATTTACTTTGTATATTACATAATTAAGAAAGGATCATATCATCAGTACTGTACATATATATCTCCAACTTTAGAGCACCTAAATATATAAGGCATACATTGATAGCACTGCACAAAGAAACAGACAGCAATAAAATAATAGTAGATTTCAATACTCCAGTTCCAACCAAAGTAAATGGTTCAGACAGAAAATCAGTAAGACAACAGTAGACTTAAAACAATTCTATAGACCAAAGGGACCTGAGAAACATATACAGAATATCCCACATAACAACAGCATGATACATTCTTTCTCCAGTGCTCATGGATGACTCTCCAAGATAATCCACATGTTTGGTCACAACACAGCTCTTAACAAATGTAAGAAGACTGAAATAACACTTAATGTCTTTTGTGACCAAAGTACAATGAAGCCAGAAATTAACATGGTTGAAAGTTTTAAAATTTACAAATATGTGGAAATTAAATAGCATAATCCTGAACAACAAATGGGTCAAGGAAGAATCAGAAGAGAAATGAGTGAATATCTCCAGATAAATGAAAATTAAAACACAAGAAACAAAACTACAGGATGTAGCCAAAGCAGGTCTGAAAGGAAATTTAATAGTGATAAACACCTACATTTTAAAAAAGAAGATCTCAAATAAATAATGTAACCTTACACCTCAAGGAACTAGGAAAAGAGAAACACATCCAAAAGTTAGCATAAGGAAGGAAATAATAAAGATGACAGCACAGGGGTGCCTGGGTGGCTTAGTTGTTGGTTCAGTTGTCTGACTTCAGCTCAGGTCATGATCTTGAAGTTAGTGAGTTCGAGCCCCATGTCAGGCTCTGTGCTGACAGCTCAGAGCCTGGAGCCTGCTTTGGATTCTATGTCTTTCTCTCTCTCTGCCCCTCTCCGGCTTGTTCATATTCTCACTCTCAAAAATAAATAAACATAACACAGATGACAGCAGAAATAGTAAAATAGAGAATAAAAAAATAAAAATGAAACTAAGAGTTGGTTTTTAGAAAAGGTAATCAAAATTGGCCAATTTTTAGCCAGACCAACTAACAAAAAAGGAAGGCTCAAATGACAAATGAAAGAGAAGACATTAAAATTCTTGTCACAGAAATAAAATAGTTTTAGCAGATTACTATGACCAATTTCACACCCACAAATTGGAAAACTGAGAAGAAATTAATAATTCTAGATATATACAATCTACCAAGACTGAAATCATGAAGAAATAGGAAATCTTAACAGACCTACAATTAATGAGATTGGATCGTAAACCTGCCAACAAATACATTTCTAAAACCAGAATTCACTAGTGGATTCTCAGCCTTCACTAGTGAATTCTCCTAAACATTTAGGAAAGTAACACGAGTCCTTATCAATATCTTCCAAAAATTTACAATAGGAGGAAACACTTTCAAACTCAACTTACGAGGGCAGCATTACCCTGATACCAAAAGCCAGACAAAGACACTTTTAAGAAAACTGTAGACCAATATTCCTAATGAATGTAGATGTAGAAATCCAGAACAAAATACTGGTAAACTGATGTCTGTAGTTCATTAAAAGGATCATACTCCATAACCAAGTGGGATTTATCCCTAGAATGGAAGGATGGTTCGACATGTGAAAATCAATTATTGTGATATATCACGTTAACAGAATATAGGATAAAAATCATATGATCACTTCAAAAGATGTATTAAAAGCATTTGACAAAATTTTCCTTTCATGATAAAACTTCCAACAAATTGGGTGTGGAAGGAACATACCTCAACATAACAAGGGTCATTTAGGACAAGCCCACAGCTAACATTGTATTCACTGATGAAAACTGAAAGCTTTTTCTCTAAAATCAAGAACATGCCAAGACACGTACTCTTGCCACTTACAGTCACATAGTACTGGAAATCCTAGCCACAGCAATTAGAGAATAAAAGAAATAAAAATCCAAGTTGAGAAGAAAGAAGTAAAATTATCTCTCTTTGCAGACTAATGATCTCATATGTAGAAAACCTTAAACATATCCTATTCCCCCAAATTAGAACTAACCAACAAATTTAGTCAAATTGCAAGTTACAAAATCAATATACATAAGTCACTTGCATTTCTATACCCCAATAAGGAAATACCCAAAAGCAAAATTAAGAAAATCTCATTTACAATAGTATCAGTAAAGATAAAATAGTTAGGAATATACTTAACCAAGAGGTGAAATTATCCTAAAATTCTTATGGAACCCCTAAAGTTTTCCAAATAGCCAAAGCAAGCTTGAGAAAGAACAGAGTTAGAGACATCACTCTTCCTGTTGTCAAAATATACAACAAAGCTACAGAAATTAAAACAGTATAATATTGGCATAAAGACATATATATAAACCAATGGAACAGAATAGAATCCGTAAATAAAGTCACGCATGCATAGTTAACTGGTCTTTCACATGGGTGCCAAGACCATACAATGGTGAAATGATATCCTTTTCTATAAATGGTCTGGGAACAATAGACATCCATATGCAAAAGATTGAAATTGACTCCTTGTCTTACACCTTACAAAAAATAAGCTGAAAAAAGATTAAAAACCTAAATATAAGACCTGAAACTATCCAACTGCTAAAAGAAGACGTAGGGGTGAAAGTCCTTGACATTGGTCTTGTCAGTGATTTCTTGGACATGACACCAAAAGCACAGGCAAGTATAGAAAAAGTAAACAAGCGAGTCCTCATCAAAACAAATGGCTTGAGCCTAGCTTAGGAAACAACCAACAGGATGAAAGGCAAGCAGTTGAATATAAGAAAATGTTTGTAAACATTCTATCTGATAAGGGGCTAATATATAAAATATATAAGGGACTCCTACAACTCCATAGTGAAGGACAAATAACCCTATTTAATAATGAGGATTTGAGGGGCACCTGCATGGCTTAGTCAGCTAAGCATCCAACTCTTGATTTGGGCTCAGATCATGATTTCATGGTCATGACATCGAACCCCATATTGGGCTATGTGCTGGACGTGCAGTTTGCTTACAGGCCTTTTACAGCCCCTCTCTCGCTTGCTCAAAAAAACAAACAAAAAAAAAAGATTTGAATAGATATTTCTCAAAGAAGACATCGAAATGGCCAACAGGTATATTAAATGGTGTTCACGTAACTAATAATCAAATAAATGCAAATCAAAACCACAATGATATATCACCACGTATTTTTTAGGATGATTTTTATCAAGAAAAATAATTATTGGTGAGATTGTGGAGAGATGAGTTCTTTGTCCACTGTTGGTGGGAATGTAAAATGGTTCAGGAGCTAATGGAAACTGTATGAAGTTTCCTGATAACATTAAAAATAGAATTATCATATGATCTTGCAATCCCATGTCTAGGTACATATTCTAAAGAATTGAAATAAAGATCACAAAGACATCTGCATTCCCCTTTTCATTACAGAATTATTCACGTAGTCAAAATATAGAAACATAACAAATGTCCGTCAGTGTATAAATGGATAAAGGAAATATGTGTGAGTGTATAAAGTATTTTTTTGGCTATTAGGGTGATTTCAGTTTATATTATTTTTAATAAAACTTGTCTTGCATATTCTTGGTTCTATTTTGTTTTATATAAATTTATACTTAGTTTGTCTAAGTTTCTTGTAAAAATTATCTTGATATCTTGTTTCATCATACATTGATTGCTGCTTGTACAGTATTAAATTGTTAAACCCACAAGCATGGTAAATATCTAAATTTACTGTGATTTTTAAAAAATTTCTTAATTAGGTTGTTTTTTTGTTTTGTTGATAGTTTCTTTTGCTCTGCAAAAAGCTTTTTATTTTGATGTTGTCCCAAATAGTTTATTTTTTTCTTTTGTTTTCCTTGCCTTGGAAGACATATCTAGAAAAATGTTGCTTTGGCCATTGTCAGAGAAATTAGTGCTTGTGTTCTCTTCTGATATTTTTATGGTTTTACCACCTACCGAATGGGAGAAGATACTTGCAAATGATATATCTGATAAGGAGTCATCATGAAAAATCTATAAGGAAATTAGTAACTCAACACCAAAACACAAACACTTCATTTTAAAAAATGGGCACGGAATCCAAATAGACATTTTCCCAAAGATGACCTGCAGATGGCCAACAGAATGCGGAAGAAGATGCTATCACTAAATCATATGGGAAATATCATATGGGAAATGCAAATTGGAACCATAAGATATTATCTCACATCAGTCAGAATGGCTAACATCAAAATGACAAGAAAGAGTAAGCGTTGGTGAGGATATAGAGAAAAAAGAACCCATGTGCACTGTTGGTGGGAATCCAAACTGGGTCAGCCACTGGTGAATCAGTATGGAGGTTCATCAAAATGTTAAAAGTAGAAATACTGTATGATCCAGTAATTCCACTACCGGGTATTTACTCAAAGAAAACGAACACTAATTTGAAAAGATACGTACCCCTTTACATTTGTTGCAACATTATTTACAATAGCCAAGATACGGAAGCAACCCAAGTATCTCTCAACAAGTGAATGGCTAAGGAAGATCTGATATAGTTACACCATAAAATATTACGCAGCCATAAAAAGGATGAGATGACAACACAGATGGACAGAAAGCATATTGTGCTAAATGAAATATGTCAGACTGACACAGATACCATAAGATTTTACTCATGTGTGGAATAAAAAAACATGAATACACAAACAAAAAAGCAGAATCAGGCTCGTAAATATAGAGAAAAACACTGGTAGTTGCCAGAGGGGCAAAATGGATGAAGGGAGATAGGAGATACAGGCTTCCAGTTATAGAATGAATAAATCATGGTAATAAAGGACACAGCATAAGGCTCATAGTCAATGATATGATAATAGTGTCGTATGCTGACAGATGGTAGCTGCACTTGTGAGCACGGCATAATGTAGCAACTTGTCGAATCACTGTGTTGTACACCTGAAACTGTTGTGACATTGTCAACTCCACTCAAATAAGAAAATTCCTTAATTATAATGTTATTTTTTTAATTAATTTTGAACTTTTTAGTAGGTTTTTTCCTTGGTTCTATTAGCGTTCTTGTACCCATTATAATTGGCATTTTAATATTTTCGTACTGTTATAGAAATGCTGCTGGTTTTTCTACGTTGAACTTTTCCACCTCACTGATGTCTTTCTTCAGTTTTAATGTGTTTTTTGGGTTCTCTTTGTAATTATTACATGTAGACAGTTACGTGATTTCAATTTGGTGTCAGTTTTGTCATTTTCCCCCTACTATGTACATTTCCTTCAGTTTTCTTATGGTATTTTTCTACTGTTTGAATGGAAAGTGTGAAAGTAGATATCTTGTATAAATGACTTTAAGGGGATGGCATCGGATACTTAACTATTAATTATGATGTTTGTATGGCTGGTCGGCAGGGACCCTTTGTCAAAGTAAGTCAGCTTACATCCAGTATGATCTGGTGATTCAAATGAAGGTTTCTCAAGCTAGATTATCTGGGTGCAAACAGAATGCAGTGTTTATTAGACAAGGATCTAGGCAGATTTATAGAACTACTCTGTGCCTAATACAGCTTCATCAATACTTGCTTTTGGCATAGGATATGTGCAGTATTCATTGATGTTTCTTATACTCTGGAAAATAAAGTTTGTGTGTAGAGATCTATAAACACGCATTAGCCCAAGTCTGTCAAACCTCTCTATGCTTACTAATTTTTGTTTGCTGGCCTATCAGAGATGGGTTCAACTATGTTTGATTTGTTACTCAACAGATGAATTGACTATTATATTTAAATGACTATTTTCCATTCCTAGAGTAAACTTTATTCAGATATGTGATGCTCTGGTGGTTAATAATACTCTATTTGTGGTGTTTGCAATTGACTTTTTCTTGGTGTGTTGTTTCCTCAAGTGTTTTTGTAATTGGAGACGGTGAGCTTGTCCTCCCTGAAGTTTTACCTGTGAGAATTCTGGAAGCCCTTGGCCATGGAAATGGTTCTTCAAGGTGTTTTAAAATTTGTTTTTTTTCCAGGGGCGCCTGGGTTGCTTAGTCAGTTAAGCATCCAACTTTGCCTCAGGTCATAATCTCATGGTTTGTGGGTTTGAGCCACGCGTCCAGTTATGCAAGGAGTCTGCTTGGGACCGTTCTCTTCCTCCCTCTCTTTCCACCCCTCCCCCTCACTCTCTTTTTAGAAAGAAAGAAAGGAAAGATAGAACGATAGATTTTTATTTCCAAATCTCACCATAGAATTCCTGAACTGGGCCCTTTGTAGTGTGTGTGTGTGTGTGTGTGTGTGTGTGCGCACGCACCTGTGAAACAGCTTTATTGAGATATAATTCACATATGGTACAATCTATCCAGTGTACAATTTAATACTTTTTTAGAATATTCACAGAGCACAAACAATTTTAGGCCATTTCATCACCCTGAAAAGAAACGCTGTACCCCTTAGCAGCCACTTCCCATTTGCCTCAATTACACCATCCCTCTCTTTTAGGCAGCCATCATTCTTGTGCTTACTATTATTTTACCTATTCTGACATTTCATGTAATGAGGATAATGCAATATGTGGTCTTTAGAGACCAACTTATTTGACTTAGCATAATATTACCAAGTTTTATCCATGTTAGAGATCATATATCAGAAATTCATGGGTCGTTTTTTTGGTTTTTTTGCTTCTTTCCAATTTTTTATTTAAATTCCAATTAGTTAACATAAAGAGTAATAGGGTAATATTACTTTTAGGTGTAGAAGTTAGTGATACGTCACTTATACACAACACCTGGTGCTCATCACAAGTGCCCTCCTTAATACCCATCACCTGTTTAACCCATCTCCCACCCACCTCCCCTCAAGGAACCATCAGTTTGTTCTCTAAAAGTATGTTTCTTGGTTTTCCTCTCTTTTTTTTCTTCCTATGTTCATTTTTTTTCTTCTTAAATTCCACCTATGAATGAAATCATATGGTACTTGTCTTTCTCCAACCTATTTTGCTTAACATTGTACTTTCCAGCTCCATCCATGTTTCAAATGGCAAGATTTCATTCTTTTTTATGGCTGAGTAATATTCCATTGTGTATATATACCACATCTTCTTAATCCATTCATCAGTCAGTGGCCATTTGGGCTCTTTCCATACCTGGCTATTGTTGATAGCACTGCTATAAACACTGTGGTGCATGTATCCATTCAAATCAGTATTTTTGTACCCTTTGGGTAACTATTGAGTAGAGAAATTCATTTTTATGGTTGGATGATACTCCATTGTATAGATATACTACACTTTATTTATTCACTCATTGGTTAATAGACCTTGGGCTGTTTCTACTTTGTAGCTAATGCAAATAATACTGCTGTAAGCATTCATGTACAAATTTTTGTGAGGGCACATGTTTTCATTTCTCTAGAGTATATATAGCTGTGAGGCAAGTTGCTGAGTGTTAGTTTACTATATATGTCAACTCTTTGGAGAACTTGCCAAATGGCTGCACTATTTTAGTTTCCCACCAACAATGTATAAAAGTTCCATGTCCTTGTCAACACTTGTTACTATTTGTATTTTTTATTTTAGCCATCTTAGTGGATGTAAAGTAGTGTCTCATTGTGGTTTTGATTTAAAGTGCCCAAACAGCTAATGATGTTAAGCATTTTTCATGTACTTATTGGCCATTTGTTTTCTTTGGAAATATCTATTCAGATGCTTTGCTTATTTTTTCAATTTTTGCTTATTTGTAAATTTTTATTTTTTAAATTGGGTTGTTTGTCTTTTTATTTTTGAAATATATTTATTTATATATTCTGGGTGCAAATAATTTACCAGAGCCTAAGAGATACAGAATTTGCTAATTTTTCTTCTTTCTGTGAATTGTATTTTCACTTACTTGATTTCCTTTGGAGCACAAAACATTTTAATATTGATGAAGTCCAATTTATCCATTGTTTCTATTGTCACTTGTACTTTTGTTGTCCTACCTAAGAAGTCTTTGCCTATCCCAAGGTGACAAAGATTTGCTCCTATATTTTTCTTTTAAGAGCTTTACAGCTTTCAGCGTTTTCATTTAAATGTTTTATTTATTTAAGTTAATTTGTGTGTATACTGTGAGGCAGGGGTTCAAGTTTTTCTTTTATATATAGATAGTTTTCTAAGTACCACTTGTTGAAGAAACTATACTTTAAACTCTTACGGAAAAATGCACATAATGAATTATTTCCATATTCGGAAATCTATTCCATCAATCTATAAGTCTGTCCCTATGCAAATACTACACTGTCTTGACTGCTGTAACTCTGTAGTAAGCTTTGAAATTGAATATGTGAGTACCCCAACTTTGTTATTTTTCAAGATTGTTTAGGCTATTCTTGGTCCCTTGAATTTCCATGTGAATTTTAGGATCAGTTCATCAACTGCAAAGAAGCCAGCTGGTGTTTTGATAAGGACTGTGTTGAATAAATGTATAGATCAGTTTGAAGAATATTGCCATCTTACCATTTTAAGCCTTATTTATGGTAGTGTAAGATCTTTCCATTTATTTAGACCTTTAATTTCTATCAATAATGTTTTGTAGTTTTCAGAATATATATTTTGCATTTATTTTGCTAAATTTGTTTCTAAGTGTTCATTCTCTTGATGTTACTGTAAATGTAATTGTTTTCTTAATTTTTTTTTCATGTCCACATAAATTTTCATTTTTCAGAACAAAACAACAGTTATACTGGCAAAGATCTTGAATTAACAGGGACCCTTGAACTTTTAATACACTGAAAAGTAACATTATTTTGCATGTCTACAATGTATGCACTTGTTTTCAGAAATGTGGCAAAGTTTATCCTAACAGGACCTTTTCATCAACTCATAGACATAGATATGGAAATCATCATTAAACTTGATGAAATACATAGAGGGTTTGGCTTCCACTTGGTGGAACATGTATTCCACATGTTTACATATCAGGCCATCTACAACTCCTCCTGGCTTCTTCTCTCCTGGAGGAGACTCACTGGACTCTGGCATGAAACAGAAGTCTCCTTCTTTTATAATCATCTAGAAGCTGGTACATGTACAAGACAGAATCTTTCTCATAGGTAATGAATGGAGGGGAATGGTCTTAGCCCTTCAAGCACCTATCATGAAAGCCTGGTTTAATTTTGTTTTTGGATTGTTTATTACTACTATAGAAATACTCTTGAATTTTCCTTCTTTTGTATTGATGTGGATCTTGCAGCTTTGGTGAACTAATTTATTATTTCTAACAACATTTTAGTGTATTCCTTAGGATATCCTATATACAAGATTACTCCGTCTGAAAACAGACATAGTTTTACTTCTTTCCAATCCGGATGGATGCCTTTTATTTCATTAGATTGCATAATTGCCCCGAATAAAACCTCCAGTACAAAGTTGAATAGAAGTTGTAACAGTGGACAGTCTTGTATCACACCTGATCGTGGAGGGAAAGAATTTTAGTCTTTCAACAGTATGATGTTAGGTGTGGGTTTTCTATAGATCCTCTTTATCAGGTTGAGGGAATTTCATATACTCCTACTCTGTTTTTATAATAGAGGTTGTTGGATATCCTCACATACTTTTCCTTGGATCTATTGTAACCATGTGGTTTTGTTCCTTATTATATTAATGAGTTATAACACAAATTTTCTGATGGTAAGACAACCTTTAATCCTGGGATAGATCTCAGTTTATAATGCTGAATAATACTTGGCCTATATGTTGCTGGATTCTGTTCATTTGTATTTTGTTGAGAATTTTTGCCTCTATATTCATAAGAGAAATTGGTTTCTACCTTTCTTTTGTTATTATGTCTTTGGTGTTGTTATCAGAGCTCTATAGAATGGGTTAAGAAATGTTTCCTGTCTTCTATTATTCAAAGAAGTTGTGCATAATTGGTATTAATTCTTCTTTGCATGTTTGGTGTAATTCACCAGCAAAGACATTTGGCTATGATTTTTTTCTTTGTGAGAAGCTTTTGACATTATTAATTCAATCTTTTTAAAACAATGTTTATTTATTTTGAGAGAGACAAACAGAGAATCCCAAGCAGCCTCTGCATTGCCAGCGTGGAGCCTGATGTGGGGCTTGAACTCACTAACTGTGAGATCATGGCCTGATCCAAAACCAAGAGTTGGATGCCTAACCAACTGAGCCACCCAGGTGCCCCATTAATTCAGTCTTTTTACCTGTTATACAGCCATTCAAGTTTTTTCTTCTTCCTTAGCTAGAGTCACTAGTTTATGGTTGTTGTTTTTTTTAAGAATTTCTCCATTTAATCCAAGTCGTCTGATTTGTTGGCATACAGTTGCTCATACACTTCTCTTGTAATCCTTTTAGTTTCTGTAAGGTCAGCAGTAATGTCCACATTTTCGTACTTCATTCTAGATAAGGGAATGGATTTTGAATTAGGGAATGGACTTTAGGCTTCTGAGTTTTTTTCTTGGTCATTCTAGCTAAAGGTTTGTTCATTTTGCTGATCTTTCAAATAACTTTTGGTTCTTTTTTTTTTTCTATTTTACTTTTCTCTAATATTTATTATTTTATTTCCTTCTGCTGGCTTTAGGTTTGATGTTTTCTTCTTTTTTTGCTTGGGATCAATTTCCACTATTTTATTTTCAGCTTTTAATTCCCAAACATCTAGGAAGTATGAATTCAGCCTCCCAATAAGCAAGGAACACATTACTCAGCCTCAGTTCACAGGCTTACCCCTCTGGTATATTATTTATTTCTTTGAACTAAAAATAAATTTTTTTTCCATCTTGCAAACATGCTCATGTAGTTTTCTAAAGCTAACATTTCTAGGTAGTGTGGCAGAAAGAATGTCTTTTGCATGTGAATAATCCCATTCACATTACCTATAATTGCTGGTTTGCAAAGTTAGATCTAAAACTTGTCCTCCTGCCCAATAGTCAATCCATAAGGATGAAGGAGTAGACTGCTGGTAGGCAAGAAAGCATTTTGCTTATGCCTTCAGCATTTAAAGAGTAGAATAAGATTTTAGGTAAAGTCTCCCTAGTAGAGAGTGTCTGCTTTGCAGATAAAAACATGAGATATCTATATAAAATTATTATTTTTGTGCAACCAAATTGTTTGACTCTGTCTTCACATAAGCTATATATAACTTTCTCATTAAAATGAAAATGCCGTTCTAATAAAAGTTTTAGATTCAATAGCAGTAGGTGATTCTAATTATTGAGTATGGTTGACAATGTTACATTAGTTTCGTCTATACAACATAGTGATTCAACAACCCTATATGTATGCTGTGCTTGCCACAAACATAGCTACCATCTGTCATCATACATCACTATTATTCATAAAGGAAAGCCAAGAGAGGGTGACACCATTTTCTAATTTTTACTGTTGTTTTTACATAAATCCTTTGTAATTTAGGGAATGGATTTTTTTTAATTAGTAAGAATTAGAAGCTGGTAAAGTAAAATCTTTCATAACTCCCAAACTTTTAAGATCTTAAAAAAAAAAAACTCATTCCTTACTGTGTATCTCATTTCTTTGTCCACAAAATATGATTAATGACACTAATCTGAGGACAATTTATAGCACAGATACAAGAGATAGAGCAGAATCTGAAATGTAATTTTTGCCCCTTATCAAGGAAACTTTGTGTAAGGAAAGGCTGCATTATTCAAATGCTGCTCAGTATCCCAATTGCTTAATGTTATTGGAGCTGTGGGTATGCTGTAGAAAGTTAAATAGTTCACTATGTGACATCTGCCTTTTTCTTTTTCAACTAATACGTTGGAGAGAAAGAGATCAACTAGATCAGGTGCCTCAAAGTCATCTTTGTTGTATTCACCTATCATATTTATGTTTTTCTCCAGGCTTTGCCTAATTATATTTTGGGTTCCTGTATATTTTTAATCTAGTTAAAATAACGAGCATGCTTCCAAACGCTGAATGCTAAGTGAAGCCTGCTTGTTGCCCTTGGAAAAGGTTCTGTCGTCGTATGTGGTGGCTCCACATTTCAGCTCCCATCATTTTTCTGTGTGTAGCCAGGGTACCAGTTCGGCTGCCAAAAAGCCAAAGCTGAGCAAAGAAAAGGATGACCTCAATCAGTTTGATATTCATTACTAATAGCCATTGTTCAGAAAAAAAAAAAAAACATGAAAAATAAATCTGAACATGAAACAAAGAAATACACAGGTTTTTTTAATCAGATTAAGAAGGAAAAAGAACTATCTCAACCACCAAACAAGACTTATGTTCTAGATTCTTCTTCTTTTTTTTTTTTTTTTTTTTTTTGTAGGATCTTAAAAACAATCCTTGACTTGGCCTTTTCTTCTGACTCATGGACCTGAAAAAAAAAACCATATTCTTACCGATTTAAAACTCAAAGTTTGAAGCTTTCCAATTTAGAACTTAGAGCTTTGTTTTCTTTATGTCTAGCCTGATGTGGAAACTTCTGATAACAGTTAAGTTTAGAAATCTTAGTAACAACGAATCATACTTGGAGTAAGAAACTTACAGTAACAAACATAATAGTGAGCCTCTTTGGTGACTGGTATTGTGTTTCACCATAGGAAGCATTCAGCAAATATTTTTTTTTCAACGTTTATTTATTTTTGGGACAGAGAGAGACAGAGCATGAACGGGGGAGGGGCAGAGAGAGAGGGAGACACAGAATCGGAAACAGGCTCCAGGCGCTGAGCCATCAGCCCAGAGCCTGATGCGGGGCTCTAACTCCCGGACCGCGAGATTGTGACCTGGCTGAAGTCGGACGCTTAACCGACTGCGCCACCCAGGCGCCCCCAAATATTTGTTCAACAAATAAGATAGAGAAAAATATTTATTTGTGAAAATCACAAATTGTCAAGAACATTTCAGGTGCCACTTCAAGTAATTATGGAGCCTTTTGATAGGAGGGATATTCACAAAGAAAAACTTCAGCAATCATCTATAGGTTGTTTATGTCACAAGGAGAATTGGCCTAATTGAGAAGCATTTTTTTTATTTTCCAAAAGAAGAAGAATTAGAAAAGTTAATGAGATGCCCACTTACATTAGCATTATTTTAATTTATCTGCTTTCTTTCTTTCTTTACTTGCTTGCAAAAGCAGGTACAAAAAAAGTAAATACTTTCCCAATGCATTCATCACCAGTCATCTTTACCTCCCTGATCTGGATTCTGCACAAGTTATTAATTTGGGGTAAGAAGACGGGTAAAAATCATCATCTTGGCTCAACTTGCTTACTTTCTGTCACTCAAAGCAGTTCACAGACACAAATAAAGAAAGGGGAAAATATGTATGATTCTCTTGTCTTTTGATAGAAGAGAAATTTCTCAAAAGAAATCCTTAAATGCTGAAGGAAAAAGCTCATCAGAAATCTTTACCATCTAAAATAGCACAGGGGTGCGTGGGTGCCTCAATTTGTGAAATGACCGACTCTTGATTAGGTTCAGGTCTTGATCTCAAAGTCAAGTCCCTCTTTGGGCTCTGTGCTGACAGTATGGAACCTGCTTGTGAGTCTGTATCCCTTTCTCTCTGCCCCTCTCTGGCTCGAGCTATCTCTCTCTCTTTCTATCTCTCGAAATTAATTAGTTAGAAAAAATAAGATAACGTCAGGAACAGTCATAATAATACATTGTTCAGGCATTGCGAAGTCCTGTATAGAGGAAAGCAGACCTTTATTCTTGACTGCTGTAAAAGCAAAGATGGATGAGAGAAATCAATACTCTTTGTTTCCTGAGAGTGTATCATCTATGGTCTTCCAAATCTGTAGCCTTTAATGCTGATACTTAGTAGCAACCTTTGTTGGGGTTATTACTGAGGATGACAAAATTATACACAATGCTTGGCTAGCTAAAATGCAACACGGAGATGTCTGTGGGCTGGATTTAAGATTGTGAGGGACATGGGTCTCTTGGAATGCCGGAAGCCCGCATAACCTCCCTGACCGGGGAATGCCCCCGGGGACTGGGCACCAGGGACCGACCCTCCTAGGCATTTCTGCAGTCCTTGGGGAATCCCTCATCTATACGTTGTACACAAAGTTTACCAGAACAATAGGACACATAGACCCTTGCTTTATATCTTTGATTTGATGGGTGATTGCTCACCTATAAATCAGGCACCCTTTGTTCTTGCACACCTGAAATGTTGTAAACCCTCTGTATGCAACTAGCCAACTGAGATTTGTGATTGGCCTGACAATAATAAATGAGAATTAAATGAGAATATGAGTGAGGCCAACTGGGTCTTTCGTCTCCAAACGTTGACCCCCATGCCTTCTCTCTTTCTTTGCAAAGGGTGGAGTAATCTTTCATCCATCAGCACAGGGTTTGCTGGCCATTCCTGGCACATCTCCACTCTTCATACTACGGTGTGATTGTAGTCCTGACAAAATGACTGCCCTTTTAATTAGTCCCAAAGCTTTACCATGTACAAGCACTTGCTCTATAGCAAACACCAAACCACTTCCTGGAGATACAGAAGGAAACACAATCCTTCATGGATCGTTATAGCCTGTTCAGGCTGCTGTAACGAAATACCACAGAGCAGGGGGCTAATGAACAAAGGAAATTTACTTCTCATGGTTCTGGAGGTTGGGAAATGCAAGATATGGCACCAGGAAGTTTGGTGTGGTGGCTGGTGGGGACCCACCTTCTGTTTCATAGACAGCACCTTCTTGCTGTGTCCTCACATGGTGGAAGGGGCAAGAAAGTTCTCTGGTGAATTTTTTTTTTTTTAACTTTAGAGAGAGAGAGAGAGAAAGAATGTGAGTTGGGGAGAGCAGCAGAGGGAGAGAGAGGGAGAATCCTAAACAGGCTCCACATTCAGCACAGAGCCCAATGTGGGGCTCAATCCCATGACCCTCGATTATGACCTAAACCAAAACCAAGAGTCGGATGTTCAACTGACTAAGCCACCCAGTCACGTCTGGCACCTCCTTTATAAGAGCACTACTCCCATTCATGAGGGTTCCCTCCTCATGATCTAATCACCTCCTGGAAGCCCCATTGCCTAATACTATTGCCTTGGGGGATAGCCTTTCAACATACACATTTTGGGGTGACACATTCAGACCATAGCAGTGATATTCTGCTGAGGAAACAAGCAAATAGGCCATTACAAGGAATGTTCAGTGATACAACAAGGGCTCTGGGTACTTTTGGGGTAAACCCAGTGGAGTATCAAAGTCATTCCTGAGAAGCCCGGAAATGTATGTGAGAAAAGTGGCTTCTAAGCCAAAAACTGGAAGGTAAATAGAAATTAAATGGTTAGAGATGAAAAATAAAAAAATAAAAAAATAAATGGGGCTAAGGCACAGAGCAATAATTATATTCCAAATCATTGATTTCTTTTGTTAGTTTTTTCTTTTCTAATTTTTTTCACGTTCTTTTGTATGTCCACAAATAGACTTAAACTGCTAAAACTTATACAAACCAAACTAGACCAGGTAAACTCTCTCTTATACATTAGCACCCCTGATAATGTCTACAGGCTCTGAGCTTCTGGTGTAGGTGGTTTTCATTACTTATTATCCATTTGTAATTCATGCTAAGGGAATAGTTTCATATGAATATTGTAACTTGTAATACAATTCGAAAGTAGCTACCCAGTTAATTTGTAAGAGGGAGAGAGAGAAGTCAGTTGAAAGTAAAACATATTTTATACTATTCACTTGTCACATTTCCTAATATGTATTTTTGATATTAGCCTCTTATCAAATATATGGTTTGCTAATAGTTTGTCCCATTTTGTGAGTGGCCTTTTCACTCTTTTGTTAGTTCCCTTTGCTGTACAGATGCTTTTTAGTTTGATATTGTCTCATTTGTCTATCTTTTCTTATGTTGTGTGTGCTTTTGCTGTCATATCCAAGAGATCATTCCCAAGATCAGTGTCATGAAACTTTCTCCTTATTTTATTTTAAGGATTTGTATAGTTCGAGGTCTTACATATAAATCTTCAGTCCACTTTTAGTTGATTTTTGTTTGGGGTTTAAGATAAGGGTTCAGTTTCTTTGTTTTAGGCAGATATCCAGTTTCTCCAATACCATTTGTTGAAAACTACCCTTTCCCCATTGTGTATTCTTGACATCTTTGTCAAAGATGGGTTGACTGTACACGTATTTGTTTATTTCTGGGCTCCATTCTGTTCCATTGGCCTGCATGTCTTTATGTCAGTAGTATACTGTTTTAATTTCTCTAGCTATGTAATATCTTGCAAACAGAAAATGTGATACCTTTATATTTTTTAATCAAGATTGCTTTGGTTATTTGGAGACTTTGTTGCATATAAATGTTAGATTTTTGTCCTATTTTTGTGGAAAATGTCATTGGAATTCTGATAGGGATTATGTAGGCTTTTAACAATATTAATTCTTCCAATCAATGAACATGGGATACCTTTCCACTTATTTTTGTCTTCTTCAATTTCTTTCATTATTGTTTTTCAGTTTTCAGTGTACATTTTCACCCCAGTGGTTAATGGCTAAATACATAATTTTTTTTGATGCTCTTCTAAATGTTATTTTTTTCTAAATTTTTTTTAAATAATTTTTCTAAATTATTGTTAAATAATTTTTCTAAATATTTTTTAAACATCGTTTCTTGTTCATATATAGAAACACAACTGATTTTTACATGTTTGTTTTGTATCCTGCAACTTTAATAAGTTTCTGTATTCTAATAATTCTTTTGTGGAATCTTTAAATTTTCTACATCTATGACATTCATCTGCAAAGACAGTATTATATCTGTCTCTCTTATTTGGATACTTTTTATTTCTTTTTTCTTGCCTAATTGCTCTGGCTAAAACTTCTAGCACTACATTAAATGTAATTGGAAAGAGTTATAATCCTTGCATTATTCCTGATACTGGAGGAAAGACCTCTTATTTTCTCACAATATAATGTTACTGTGGTCTTTTTATATATGAACTTTATTATGTTCAACTACATTTCTTCTACACATAGTTTATGGAGAGTTTTTATCATGAATATGTGTTTACTTTTGTCAAATGATTTTTGTACATCTATTGACACGTTTATATGAATTTTATCCTTTATTCTGTTAACGCAGTATGTCATATTAATTGACTTTCATATGTTGAAACATCCTTCTGTCTGGGAATGAATTCTACTTGGTCATGGTGTATGACCCTTTTAATATGATGTTGAATTCAGCTCGCTGGTATTTTTAACTTTTTTTAATGTTTATTTTTGAGAGAGAGAGAGAGCAGAGGATGGGCAGAGAGAAAGGGAGACAGAGGATCCATAGTGGGCTCTGTGTTGACAGCAGATGGCTTGATGCAGGACTCAAAGTCATGAACCATGAGATCATGACCTGAGTTTAAGACACGTAACCGACCAAGCCACCAAGGTGCTCCAGCTCACTAGTATTTTGTTCAGGATTTTTGCATTTATATTTATCAAGAATTCTGGCCTATAATTTTCTTACAGTGTTTTTGTCTGGGTTGGGTATTAGGCGGGGCAATGCAGGCCTCACAAAATGAGTTTGGAAATGTTCTCTCCTCTTCTATTTTTTGGTAGCATTAGAGAATGATGGGTATTATTTCTTCTTTAAATGTTTGGTAGAATTTACCAGTGATGCCATCTAATTGCAAACTTTTCTTTTAGGGGAGGTTTTTGATTACTGATTTAATCTCCTTACTTGCAATTGATTTGTTCAGATTTTTTATTTCTTTATTATGCATTCTTGGTAGATTGTATGTTTCTAAGAACTTACTCATTTTTCCTTTGTTATCCAGTTTGTTGATCTATAATTTTTCATATTAGTCTGTTATTGGATGAAGGATTTGAACAGACATTTCTCCAAAGAAGACATATAAATGGACAGCAGGTATATTAAAAGTTGCTTATATCACTAATAATCAAAGAAACACAATTCAAAACCATGAAATACCATCTCACACCTGTTAGAATGGCTGCTATTTAAAAAAAAAGATAACAAGTGTTAACAAAAATGCATAGAAGTAGGAACCCTTGCAATGTTGTTGAGAATGCAAAGTGGTGCAGTTGCTAAGGAAAACAATATGGAGGTTCCTCAAGAAATTGAAAATAGAACTACCATATGTTTCAGAAAGCCCATTTCTGGATATATATCCAAAAGAATGGAAATCAGGGTCTTTAAGAAATATGTACACTCTCATGTTCATTGAGGCATTATTCACACTAGCTAAGATATGGAAACACCTTAAATGTCCATTAGTGGATGAATGAATAAATAAAATGTAATATGTACATACAGTGTAATGTAATTCAACCTTAAAAAGCAAGGAAATTCTGTCCTATACCACATGGATGTATGTGGAGGACTTTATGCTATGTAAAATAAGCCAGTCAGAAATACTGTATGATTCCACCTATATGTGGATTATAAAATAATCAAATACCTAGAGACAGAGAGTAGGATAACAACTTCTAGGAGTTGAGAGGAGGGGACAATACAGAATTGATCCTCAGTTGATATTAAGTTTTAGTTATGCAAGGGGCACCTGGGTGGCTCACTTAAGTGTCATGATCTCACAGTTTGTAAGTTCAAGCCCCGCATTGGGCTCTAGGCTGACAGCTCAGAGCCTGGAGCCTGCTTCAGATTCTGTCTCCTTCTCTCTCTGCCCCTCCCCCACTCTCACTGTGTGTGTGTGTGTGTGTGTGTGTGTGTGTGTGTGTGTGAGAGAGAGAGAGAGAGAGAGAGAGAAATAAGCATAAAATTAAAAAAAAATTGATGTTTTAGTTATACAAGATGAGTATTTTCTAGAAGTTGGCTGTACAGCCTTGTGCCTATAGTTAATACTGCATTGTGTAGTTAAAAATGTATGGATGTTAGATCTCATTTTAGTGTTCTTAAAAAATAATAATAATGGGGCGCCTGGGTGGCGCAGTCGGTTAAGCGTCCGACTTCAGCCAGGTCACGATCTCACTGTCCGTGAGTTCGAGCCCCTCGTCGGGCTCTGGGCTGATGGCTCGGAGCCTGGAGCCTGTTTCCGATTCTGTGTCTCCCTCTCTCTCTGCCCCTCCCCCGTTCATGCTCTGTCTCTCTCTGTCTCCAAAATAAATAAAACGTTAAAAAAAATAATAAAAATGGGCTGGATTTATCCCATGGGCTGTAGTTTGCGCACTCTTTTTATGGCACAAATATTTGTCTAATTTCTTTTCTTATTTTTTCCTCCTTTTCTTAGTTTTAACTTTTCTCCCTGTTCTTTCATTATCTCTTACACTTAGGTTATTTGGTTGTTTTATGTAATTGTGCTGCCTTTCTGGTATTTTTGAGCAAGTAAGAAATACATAAATACAAATTTAAAATTAAAGTAAAGCATCGTAAAACACCTTTATTAAAGAGAGATTAAACACATGCGCACAGTGGAGCCAGTGGCATTTGGTATCTCTTGGTATTAAGCTTCCAGAATATAGATGTCCAGAGAGAAATAAAACAAAACAATATCTTAATCATATGTATTATTGAAATCTGGCTGGAAATAAGTACATGAGGATTTCCCAAATGGAAAGTAAACTTTTTAATCTTGAGGAAAAGTAAAGTTATTTTCTGGACCATGAAAATATCACTTCAGGATACCAAAAAGTGAGTAAAATATACACGTCCGGCCTAAAAAAACTAGTTAGTCATTAATAAAGTTATTTGATTAAAAACACATAAAATGGAATTCGTATTAGTGGCGGGGAGTTTTATTGGTGAATATTTATTTTATTAGTAAGTATCTATGTTTAACACTAAAACGTACATACATATTTTCTTAAAAGTATTTTCCATTGCTGATGAGATTTGTGTAACTTAATTAAAAATATATTTAATAGTATATCAAAATTCAGCTGATAGTACAGAATTGCTGGCCATGCTTTCCTTGCAAAATCACAAGCCACAGCAGGATGGTCTGTCTTTACTACTACATTTCTGAAAAAGCGACTAGTTAAGGGATAAGAAATGACCTTTTCTATAGCCCTGACATACTGCAGTTCTTTCTTTAGGTGATTACAATAAAAGGTAGATCATTTGAAGGAAGACTGAAATGAAAAAGAAACTTATTTTTAAAAGAAAGTAAAGAAAATATAAGAATAAGTTAGTTATATGAGTGGTCACATATTTGGCACATTCCCTATCAAACCAAATGAATCTTCCATGATTAATATTAACATGGGAAAGAAACAGAATGACTCTGCCTTTGATCTGAGTTGCATCACTGCTGATCTGCTGATTAGACAAGCTGCTTCTTTCTAATTTATCACTTTAATGCTACTGTTAGTATAAATGACTGGTTTGCAGAACACTAAAATGCAATTATAAATAGTCTGACCAGCTTACAGAAGTGCCAGTGTAAGCACCCGCACAGATCTTCCATTTATCACCATTTGCTTTGATAGAGCAACATTCATTTCATTTATCACTTGATCCCTTTCTATTATTTCTTCGATGGGAGGGTGTCTAATCAGCATTATTTATCTCAAATCGTATTTTCTTGAAAGCTTTTAAGAAGGTTCTAACAAGAGCACAATGACTGTACTCATTTAAGGAAACACCCAGCCCCACAAGACAGAGGTTCATATTCAGATTGTGCTTTTAAAAAGTGAATTATTTAAAGAGATTCTAAACAAAGATTAATTTTAACCTTATGTGGCTTTCTGCTGTGTGCGTGTGTGTATGCTAATCAACACAACACTTATTAAAATGAATGGACTAATGGAGCACCACTTCTTAACTGACAACCTATAAAAAATGAATGGTTAAAGGAAGAGTCTATGGCCTAATGGTTAATATGGCAAATGAGAATCGTGGGATCTTTGCAGTGAACCCGTGAGGTTACTGAGGATTGTAGGTTACCCACATTGTAAAGTTCTCTACCGCTGAAAGAGACACTCACCATTGCTGTCGTGATCTCTTACTGGCCAGCACCCATTCTCCTTTTCATTTCCTCTGAAAGCCAGGGAGAGTAATAAGCATCATATTTTACATGATAGGAAAGATCTGAGATTCTTAGATAAAATGGCTATTTTTGCAAGTTTTCCTTCTGCAATGGTATTTTTTTTTTTTTTTTTTTTTTTTTGCCAATTGGGCATTCTCCTCCTTGTACTTTGAAGTTCATATGGCAGCAGTATTTGTCTGTGTAAGAGGCAGGAGTCATGTAAAAACACTGATGAAAACCAGGCGGAACCAGAAGATGGGTGTGGAACCCCAGAAAATCAATTCTAATGCACATTCTGGCACCAAGAGGTTGGGCAACTTACATTACTTCTAAATAACTGTAGAATAAGTATATTTGAGTAGAGAAGTGTTTTCCATTCTAATAACTTTTAAATCATTTCTGTCATATTTGTATTCAAATATAAAAACACATACACTAATATGCTGGGTATGTTTCTAATAACTTTAGTTTTATTAGCTCATTTAATCTTCCTATCAGCACTGTGATGGAGGTACCATATTGGTTCTTATAACACAGATGGAGAACCAAGATTGTACAGCCAATAAGTGGTAGAACTTGGGTTTCAATCCAGACAGGCTGGTTCCAGAATTTGTATGTTATGCACTCTATTGTTATACAATTTCTGGAAAATTTTCTCAATGTCATTTCTCATTTGTAGATTTTTTAAGAATAAATTTATTGCAAAGGAAATCTTATGTCCCAATCATAAATGTCAGACCAATGTCATTAACATAAACAAAAGTTTGCCGTAAACATGAAAAAGATACAAAATAAGGCTGTTGATTTAAAAATAATAACATAGAAGTAGTAAGAAATCTAAGTATCTCCAATAATACTAGAGGAGACTGAGACTGATTTGCCCCAGATTTCAGAATGGTTTCATTGCACATTGCAAAAACCATGTCAGTGTTATTATCTGTAGCCCAGAATTCTGTTCACATTACCCTACTAACCCTTTCTCATGTCATTAGCAGTTGATCAGCATGCTGGCTCTTCACTGGGCCTCTACTTCCCAAAAATTCCAACTCCCCCACTCTTAATGGCATTTCCTATTTCTCTGTCTCTGAAAGCTTTATTGTTCATTTCCTTTTCTGTTCATTGCCTCTCCATTTCCTATCCCACATGCCTTTGCAAGCAAGCATTCTTTTCTTCTACTCTCAGTAGGTGTGGGTCCCTTTGGGGGGTGCTAAGTTCTACAGCCAGAGTCCTCAATGTAAATCACTGAAGTCTACCACCCTTTTTGGTGCTTTCTCCATCAGCCCTCTCCCCCGGGGCATGTGTCCACATGCCCACAAACATACACACCCTCTTTGTCCCTCCTGCTCCCAAAGCTTATAGCCTCCAGTGTCCTAGGAGTCCAACACCTCTGCCTTAATTCTAGATGGGTTTCCTGGCCTACCTTTTTTCTTTCCTCTGGCTCATCTTCTCTCTTTCTTTTTTTTTTTTTTTTTAAATCTCATTTCTGTTCCTTCTCTCTCCCCCCTTCCTAGTCTTGATATCAAGGGGGAGTGATTATGCAATGGTGGAAAAATAGAAATGCCAAGATCAAGATATTTGGTGCTCTACTACCTAAAACTACCAATTAACTACAGGCAGCACACACCCTACACGTTTAGAAGTGCTACGTAGATGATATATATGGTCCTTTTCAGTCCAAATGATGAGATTGAAAATGGGCCAGGTCAGCCACCTGCTCATCAATAATCTTTCCCTAATAATCACATTAAGACTTCACAGCAATTGGAACCAGTTGGGTGATTACTTTCTGGCCTGAATCTAACTAGCAGTGTTGAAGGCATTTCAGCTCTAGAGCTTTCCATGGGAGCCCTTTTAATTAAAATAACACCCTCTCCCCTAATGTGACTGTGAACTCCTGTGGCAACACATTCTATGGAATGAGGGTGCTTGTGTGTCTGCAAGAAAAGAAGGGAACTTGTGAAACGGGGTTTGCACTGACCTGAACAGACTAATGGCCTAATTAAACAGAATCAGGGCAGTTTAGAAAAATAAGCTTCACAGAAACACAAATTTGAGATGGAATGCTATAGTTAAAGGGAGCGATGCATAATATTTCAAAGAGTTCTTGATCATTGAGAGGCACAACTTCAAGAGATAATGGAGCAAGAAACATGAGGTTTGAGACCTGGAAAACTATACCTGAAGGTCTAAACAACTGAAATGAATGTGTGGGGGAAAATTTTTCATGAGTCTTGCATTTACAGTAATAGAATCTAGAGACCACATGAAAACATAGGAGTCAGTGTTACTCATCATATAGTAGAAAAAGAATTGAGATGGCTAAACTTCCTGAATCATCTTGGTTATGGCAAGTGCCATTCTTTTATGTCTTTGCTGTTTTGGGGGGAGGGAGAATCTATGAGTCTAATCTGAGAATGGGACCAGGGAATTCTAGAAATTGGCATACCACCCACTGGAGTTATTAGCTATGCAAAGGCATGGCAAAGAATTTAGATAATTGCTAACGTGGCCCAATTTGAAATCTGTACAAGAAATGAAGGAGAAATCACGTTCCTCAGTAAGTTTTCCCGTATTTGTAGCTTCCACGACGTCCACATTACATTGGAGAATTAGAGCTATATTTTTCAATTGCTTGATTAGTTGGAAACTTGCCCCACTAGATCGTATTGTGTCAGGTTGTATTTGATTGTACTCTACGCCAGAGTGAGGCAAAGAGGTGACTAATATCACCAAAGACGTTAAAAATAACCATTCTGGTTGTGAAGATGCACGTCCATTTCATTCTGAAATACAGTGTCCTAGTTCCAAAATGTCATCTAAAGGCTCCAGATGGAACTGTACATATGTGGTGTTGTCACCCAGCCTCAGAAGAAGACCACCATGCTGGATGGATCTATGCTGTATATACCATGAGTAGGCAGAGAGAAAGCCCCCTGAATCTGCTTTGGCTCCCAGACAGTATGGAAAGAATTCAGATGTTCCCCTCTTCAAGATAGAAGAGACCACAAGTAAATAATAATACCTAAGGTCATGGTGCTTGGATCTCAGGCCCCTTTCCAAAATGAGAGCATGAGTGTTCTACCATCACCTGGCTGCCATCTGGGGGGTAAGAAGGATGTAGGAAAACATCTGAAAGACTAAACATTTACCTAGTATATTAAGTTGCCTAAATGAAATGGCTTAAATTACTGGACATGGAGGCATTTAATTGAAGATTTAATGCCCTTCTATCCTCTTTCAAGCCCTCATAGCATGAAGCTTCCAAGGAAGATTAAAAGATCAGTGTTCTTTTGCACATTTGGTTAGTAGCCTGTAAATGTGCGGCCTTATTTGCTTTTCCCTCTTCCCCCTCTCCCTCCATTCCTTCCTTCCTTCCTTCCTTCCTTCCTTCCTTCCTTCCTCCCTCCCTCCCTCCCTCCCTCCCTCCCTCCCTCCCTTCACTTCCTTCTCCTTTCTGTATTAAATAAACACTTAATTCATTCCTTCTATGTATTTAATATATTACTAAGTACTTGGAACAAAAAGGTAACAACTGTAGGTCCTGCATCCAGGGATCTGATATTCTAGGGGAGGAGAAAAATTGTAAATAAATAATTACATTACAGTGTGGTAAGTCCAGAATGCAAAGGTGTTGTAGGGGAAGTTTTTGGAAGCATTAGCTTCCTGTACCTGGAGTAGAACTTGGAGATTGAATATGATTTGGTAAAGTAAATAAAAGGATTTCCAGACAATATTATAGTTTATGTAGAAACCCCTAAGGAAGTGATTTTAGAAAGATCACCAGGGGCACCTGAGTGGCTCAGTCATTTAAGCATCTGACTCTTGATTTTGGCTCAGGTCATGATTTCACAGCTAGTGAGATTAAGCCCCATGTAGGACTCTGTGCTGACAGCATGGAGCCGTCTTGGGATTCTCTCTCTCTCTCTCTCTCTCTCTCTCTCTCTCTCTCTCTCTCTGCTCCTCCCCTGTGCACATGCACATACTCTCTCAAAATAAATAAACTTAAAAAAACTAATATTGAAAAAAAAGATCACCAACTACAATGACAGTATACAAGCATCAGTCTGCCATATCTATATACCAGAAATGAATCTTTGTAATTTACAATGTTTAAAACAATCTCATTTACAATAAAATCCAAAACAATGAAGTATTCCATCAAATATGTGGAGGATCTTATGCTGGAAACCACAGAACCCTAATGAAAGAAATGAAAGATGTGTACGTATGAAGAGATAGATCATGTTCATGGATTGAAAGACAATATTATTAAGATGTCAGTTCTCCCCAATTTGATCTATAGATTCAACTCAGTTGTAATCTAAATACCGACAAGTATCTTTGAAGAGAATAAAGTGAATCTGATCTTTATGTGGAAAGGCAACGGAACTGGGATAGTCAAAATAATTCTAAAAAGAACAACAAAATCAGAGGGCTAACACTGCCCGGAGGCAGGCCCTGAAGTTGTTACCTGATTTATGACTTACTATAAAGTACAATGGTTAAAACATATAGTTTTAGCCAAAGGATAAGCATGTCAGTTGTCAATCTATGAAAAAGAATAGATATCCCAGAAATACACCCACGCAAATGTAGTCAATTAATTTTTGACAAAGGTTAAAAGGAAATACAATAGAGAAAGGACAATACCTTTAACAGTGGTGCTGGGAACAAGTAGACATCATATGCAGAAATATAACCCTTCCCACAAATCTCACACAATATGCAAAAATTAACTCAAAATTGATCATACTCCTAAATATGCAGTATAAAACAATAAAACTTAGAGAAGAAAGCATAGGATGAAAGTCTATGTGACCTTGGGTTTGGCAATGAATTTTTAGAAAGTACTTCAAAACCACAAGACCTGATCAAAATTACAACTATTACTCTTTGAAAGACCCCATTAAGAGAATGCAAAGGCACAAAAAGGGGAAAAGTAATTGCAGATCATATAACCTTTGATGGACTTGTGTCCGCAGCATGCGAAGAACCTTAGAACTCAACAGTAAGTAAACAAACAACTGATAAATAAAGGACAAGAGATCTGTACAGAGACTTCACCTAGGAAGATACATAGATGGCAAATAAACACGAAAAAAGATGTTCAACATCATTAATCTTTGGAGAAGTATAAATTAAAACCGGAAGATACTGCTGCACACCTATCCAAATGGCTAAAACATTATTTTAATAAAAATTATATATATCTAAAGGGTATAACATGTTTTAAAACATAGGTACAACATGAAATGACTACCACAGTCAACCTAATTAAGATGTCCATGTCCTTACATAGTTACCTGTGTGTGTGTGTGTGTGTGTGTGTGTGTGGTGAGAGCACCTGAAATCTATCTTAGTAAATTTCCAGTATATAACACAGTTTTGTTAACTATATTCGTCATGCTCTACATTAGGTCTCTAGACATGTTCACTGTAAGTAAATTCAACTTTGTATTTTCCCATTTCCCCTACCTCCCCATCCCCGGTAATCCCCTTTCTCTAATACACTTCTATGTATTTGCTATCTTTAGATTACGCATATAACTGATATTGTGTAATATGTTTCTTTCTGTGTTTGGCGTATTTCACTTAACATAATGTCCTTCAGGGGGTTTCTGGGTGGCTCAGTGGGTTAAGTGTCTGACTTCGGCTCAGGTCATGATCTCCCAGTTGGTGGGTTTGAGCCCCTCATCAGGCTCTGTGCTGACAGCTCAGAGCCTGGAGCCTGCTTCAGATTCTCCCTTTCTCTGCTCCTCCCCCCTGCCCAATGCTCTCTCTCAAAAATAAATAAACATTAAAGACAAATTAATGGGGTGCCTGGATGGCTCAGTCAGTTGAGCAACTGACTTCAGCTCAGGTCCTGATTGCGTGGTCTGTGAGTTTGAGCCTCACGTCGGGCTCTGTGCTGACAGCTTGGAGCCTGGAGCCTGCTTCAGATTCTGTGTTTCCCTCTCTCTCTGCCCCTCCTCTACTCATGCTCTCTCTCTCTCTCTCTTTCTCTCTCTCTCTCTGTCAAAAGTAAACATTAAAAAACTATTTTTTAAAAACAAATTAAAAAAAATACTGTCCTCCAGATTCATTCGTTGTCACAAATGACAGGATTTCCTTAGGTTTAGATAATATTCCTGTGTGTGTGTGTGTGTGTGTGTGTGTGTGTGTGTGTGTGTGATGAGTGTGTATCACAATTTCTTTATCCAAGAATGGCTAAAAAATTTTTTAAGATAATATGAAATGCTAGTGAGAATATAGAGCAATAAAAATTATTATGCATTGCTTTTAGAATGCACAATGTTACAACCACTTTGGAAAATATTTTGGCAGCTTCCTATAAGATTAAATACATACTTCTCAGATGACCCAGCCGTCCTACTCCTCCTGGGTGTTTAGTTAATGAAATAAAAACTTAGGTCTACCTAAGAATATATAAAAATTTTATAACAGCCCTATTCATAATTGTGAAGAACTGGAAATAGCCAAGATGCCCTTCAAGAAGCAAATGAATAAGCAAAGCATCGTGGATTCATAGAATGGAACACTACTCAACAGTAAAAAGAAAAAAAAAACCCTTGCGATTCAGGCAACAACATGGATGATTCTTAAGTACGTTGTTCTGAATAAAATAAGCAGACCCCAAAGTCATTTTGTATTATGATTCCATTTATATGACATTCTAGAAATGGTGAAACTAGGGGCAGAAAACAGAGTTATAACAGCTTCATCTTCTGCTGATGTGTTCGCCCGATCTACCTATTGTCTCACCCTAGAGAATGTGCTAGATTTCAGAGTTTAATACCGAGGGCATTTCTTCTGCTCTGAGCTAGTTTCTTGAAGATACACTAGCCAACTGCAGCCATCTTGGCTTATATATACCCTTGAGACACAGACTCTTTAACTACCCTCACCCTGCTTGTTACTTAACCTCCTATTCCAGGAAAGACACAAAACCCATTTTATAATATATTTTTTTATAAAGGCCAGCATCTGGCCTTTTCAGTATTACCATAATCATTCTCCTTCTTTGGCGTAGAATACATTCCTTACAGGAATAGTACAAGCAGTAGACCTGTAAAATTTCAAACAGGAGGAAAAATATCAAAGAAAAGACCAAGTGCAAACTAATAAAGCATAAAACACTTGCACCATAAAAAAACTGGAGAAGTATCATTAGCGTTGCAAATTATTGGAAGAATGATTATCCCCAAGATGTTCAGGTACTTGCTACATCTTGCTAGGAAAGAACTGACATAATGCAACAAGGAAATAAAACTGTCAGCCCTCACATGTTTGAGGGGATAAAGGTTTAAACATCAGATTAAACTAGCTATACACTATGATTTCACTCATACGTGGAATTTAAGAAACAGAAACAGATGAACATAGGGGAAGGGAAGGAAAAATAAGGTAAAGGTAGGGAGGCAAACCATAAGAGACTCTTAAATACAGAGAACAAAGTGAGGATTGCTGGAGGGAAGATGGGGGAAGGATGGGCTAAATGGGTGATGGGCATTAAGGAGGGCACTTGTTGGAATGATCGCTGGTGTCATATGTAAGTGATGAATCACACTAAATTCTCCTCCTAAAACCATTATTATATTACATATTAACTAACTTGGATTTAAGTTTAAAAAAAAAATAAACTAGCTCTACAAACAAGTTCAATGACTGCAGTGAAAATCGGAATGTGTGAGATTTTCAGGGTATATGTGATGGGAGCATTTTTATGCCTACCATACCAGTCCAAGGTGACCTTGGACTGTTTCACTGGAAGGAAAGGAAGATGAAATTGTCCTGTCAGATGCTGCCATGACTTACTTTCCAAAGTAAAAAAAGGCCCAGAGACCATGTTTTTGCCTGGGTGACTGACTTAGAGGAGTGATGCTCTGTTTGGACTAATGTCATGAGGATGTAGAAGTTTCTCAACAGTTGGAGGGATATTGAAACATCCAGTGACTAGGTCATTGGGGGCTTGCCAGGCCTTCCACTTTAAACATACTCATGATATTGAAATCATACTTGGTGAGACTGGTGCTTTCCAAGCCACTCACACACCAACTTGGGGCATGAGAAGCTGATTGGATGGCATAATAATACAGGGGAGGTTATGACATTTCTTTTTTTTTAAGTTCATTTATTTTGAATGAGAGAGAGCATGAGCCAGGGAGGGGCAAAAAGAGAGAGGGAGAGAGCGAATTCCAAGCAGGCTCCTTGATGTCATTGTGCAGCCCAACTCAGGGCTTGAACACACAACTCTGAGATCATGACCTGAGCTGAAACCAAGAGGCCAGATGCTCAATGGACTGAGCCACCCAGGTGCACCCCCCAACCAACTTTTTAAAAATAATACATTCTTATTTAAATTTGATTCCTTGCCATGTCTTTTTAAGGGGAAAAAAGTTAAATTCTGAGGATAGTCGCATCTTAATCCTGGGTTTTCCCAATTCCTAAGCCATTTCCTAACTGTAAATTAGGAAAGCAATTCTTCTGACTTCTGCTTTAATGCAAGACAATTGTTCATTAACTTATACTGAGCTGAAAAAAATCCATATGTTACCAGGAAAAACCACCTTTTTCTGAAGATATATGTCCAAGGATCAATTATCTCTGAATCATGTATCTTCATTTGGCTTATGAATACATTTGCCCTCTACGTTGTTAGTTAGAACTAGAATAGGGTAAGTCCCAGTGAAATTTCAGAGAATCAAGTTTCATTTTGTGAGTATTCAGCGATGGTGGCTTGTGTAGCATTGTTTTATAGACTAAGATAGTTTGCATTGTCTTTAGGCCTGTCTTCCTCATTGGAATCTTTTAGGAACATGCTAAATAGAAATTGTTAAGATTAACATAAGGCCTTATGTCTTAAATGACATTTTCACATATATTTTCTCCTTAGATTTTCTAGTTATCATTTGAAGTTTGATAGTGTTTTTACCATAGATGAGGAAAGAAAGACTTCCAGAAATAATTGGCCCGTGATCACTTGGTCAGTAACTGTAGGGACAGGATTCAAGCCCAGATCGACCGATTCCAGAGTCTAAACTCGCCTTCCAATAGGCCAAGCTTTGCTACTGGATGGAGTTTGTTCTGTGTAAGGATAGAAGTAATGTCAGGTCTAAGCTGTCTGCCCCCCCCCACCAATCTCTTAAGACTCCAGAAGTCTTAAATAATAATTAAACACTCCTTTGGTGATGTTTGAATACAACAGGAAGAGCTGGTTGAAGGAAAGATGATGAATTCAACTTTGGACACGTGGACTGTTTAAGAGGAGATGCACAGGTGACACGAGACGTAGGGGTCTAGAGACTCAAGACAAATCTGGGCTGGTGATAGGGATTTTGGAAATGCTAGTTATAGACAACAATTAAAGCTCTTGGAATGGAAGAGACTTCTATGAGGCTATTGCTAATAACTTGTATTATGGTGTGAATAATGTTCAAGTGAAAGAAAAGTCAGTTCTACTTAACATTAATCTTGTAGCTTTATAACTATTAATGTATCAGAGGAAAAAAAATGAGGAAAAGAATACTGTAGTCTTGAAGTGCTACCCAGCGAACACCAACACAAAATTTTTGTGGTTTGCTACATATTACATAGTGATAAAACATGACATTTAGACTTAAGCACTTTAAATAGTCCCTTGGGCTTTGTTCAGGGCACAGAACAGCTGTATGTGTAATTAAATAAAGCTAATTTAAATAAATTACATTAACCAGAAAATCACTCAAAGTTTGCATTCATAAAAGTTTTTTATGGAAGAAGTTGTCAATGCTATTTCTTCAAACAGCATATTTTGGAGAATGGTGGGTTCTGGGATAAGGAATACATTTTAAAGTTGTAAAAATAGAAAGCATTTTCTTCACATTTCATGTTGAAAGTATAATTTTACTGATATTTTACTCAGATGAATTGCAAGAGAATGTTTGCGATATAATTGTTATCGAAGGCACCAAGAAAGACAGTGAAACAGAATGAAAAATATGCTTCTTTTAGTTTCTTTTGCTGCAATTATTTTAAGCATGACACACGCATCTGGGAAACATTACTCTTCTTTTTTGTAGAAGCTACCTTCTGAACATACTTTCACGTCAGTATGTACTTGAGAATCTCTATTCAAGAAATTGGTCAGTCGTTATGTTTGTTTCAGGGGCTTGAAAAGGGGGATGTTGCTTTAGCAAAGCTAAGAATTTTCAGAATAAAAATGAACACATAACTAGCTTTAATGTTCCTGATGGCTAGACTGTTATAATGCAATCGTCAAGGGCTATGAAATTGTTTTCATCAAAGAGCCATAAGGACTGTTTCTGGGAACCAAGGTGAATTAGAGTTTGACCTTTTTTAATATTGTCTTTCTTGACACTCTCTCCCGTAGATACTTGTTTCTAGGTTTCAGGAATGAAGTACATTGATCCCGTTTTTAGAGCTCAGTCATAGAGGTAAACAGAAGGATCTGTGATTTATGAGCAAACCCGCTGATGGTTCCTTAGAGAGGTACAACTTTCACAGATTGAGAACTGTTGGAGGAAACAAGGATTCAAACATTTCAGGGAAACAACTCCACTCAGTCCCCATTTTTGAAATGAAAGTAACTTCAAGTTGCAATTATAAAGATATCTTATATCTCGCCAATCCATAATAAACAGGTTTTTTTTTTCCCCTGGCCTCATCTATGATTAATCACCTCATTTTGTCTCCTTTCTCCTTTGAACGGGCTTCGTGCAAGTGTTTAAAAAATACACTTACATCTGAAGATGGAGAGATGCTTTTGGGCTATTTAATTTAATCCTGTTCTAGAACCAACAGTCAGGGGAAAGCTTAAGCAACAGAAGAGCTTTAAGAAAAAAATTTACAGGACAGTAGAGTCGGCTGTCATCCGCTTTTGGTATCATTTCACAGCAGCCATGCAAACAGAAAATACCGTTTGCTACGTCTTTGTTAGGCGTTAAGTGTCATGGATGTAAAATAAAGCAAATGCAATTATTACCCACCATACATTAATCAAAACCACTTTCTCCTGAGCACGAGTCCTTCTAATTAGGCTTTATAAAAAGTATTTTATAATAGAGGTATCAGGTTTACTGAAGAATTATATCCTGGTATGTCAGAGAGCTAGATGTTTCATTTGATTTAAAATATATTAATATATAGATTATATATATATGACATAGATATATGACTTTTACCCTGAGCATTTAATTTTTGTTAAAGCTGTGTTGCAAAGCTTAGAAGTATTTGTCTAGTCTTTGCTTCCTTTTACATTTTTTTAATGTTTATTTATTTTTGAGAGAGAGACAGAGACAGAGCACAAGCAAGGGGAGGGGCAGAGAGAGAGGGAGACACAGAATCCAAAGCAGGCTCCTGGCTCTGAGCTGTCAGCACAGAGCCTGACGCAGGGCTCGGGCCCACAAACCATGAAATCACCACCTGAGCCAAAGGTGGATATTTACTGACTGAGCCACCCAGGCACCCCTGCTTCCTTTTAAAATCAGAGCATAGGGGCGTCTGGGTGGTTCAGCGGGTTGAGTGCCCGACTTTGGCTCAGGTTATGATCTCACAGTAAATGGGTTTGAGCCCCGGGTCAGGCTCTGTGCTAACAGCTCATAGCCTGGAGCCTGCTTTGGATTCTGTGTCTCCTTCTCTCTCTGCCCTTCCCCTGCTCGTGCTCTGTCTCACTCTGTCTCTCAAAAACAAATAAATGCAAAAAAAAATTTTTTAATCAGCATAAAATATAGCAGTTCTGTTGCTACTCTCTTCAAATTCCTCTCCATTATGAATGGAAATCTTATTTCTTTTTCCCCTTAAAATAATTGCGACCTTCTAAATATGTTCTGAGATGTAATTGCCCACAAAATGAGAAAGCAAGAAATACTTTTTTTATCCACATCCCTTTGTGTTCAGAGCTAATTCTGTTTTCCCAGTGTTGTTTGGACCAAGTGCTTCTGGTAAAGTGTATTTATGGGATTAAACTGTTTACCACTGACTGTGAAAAATAAAAGTAATGATTATTTCACATTCCCACTTTGAAGGTATTTGAGCCCATACTTTATTGAAGACTTTCAGCTTACTGTCCCTTCCTTAGTTTGCATGTAATAAAGCCTGTGCTTGTGATAGATCTCCCTGGGAACTGGTTCTATATCTCTTACAGATATAATGCTGTATCTTTTGGGAGATTTAATGACAATTTTATTGATTATCTACAAACTACCCATATGTCATGATGAAGAGACCAATAAGCTTCAAAGTCAATGTTTGAAAGTTTTAAAAATGGTGTAATCAATATACCAATTCCAACTACAATAATTTACATCTAAAATATGTGTGTTTCTTCCTTTCTGTAAATGCCAAGTATTTTTACAAGCACATATGTACACCGGTCAACATTTTAAAAATTACTTCTAATTTAGAAGCAAGCTATTTATTTTCATTCCTAGAAAACAAAGCTTTTTAAGGTGATTTTGTGTTTATCATAATTGCACTAAATGCCAAATTGTGCTTCAACTAGTGTGCCTCATCTAGTTAACTTAGTCAATTAAATCTCATCAGAACAATGTTTTGGTCTTTGATTTAATCAATATATACCTCAAACAGCTTTGCATTAAGAAAAATATTATCACAAGAATTCCATTTCTGAGAAGAAGAAGAAATACATTGTTTTGTTCAGGCCAAAAACAATGAACAATTATGAATAGTGTTTTTCATAAATCTTAAATTCATTGAAAAGTGGGCAAGAAAGTAAGAAATTCTCAGGTCAAAAAAAAATCTCTGGAAGGGTGTCTGGGTAGCTCAGTCAAGTTAAGCAGCTGACTCTTGATTTTGACTCAGGTCATGATTTCACAGTTCATGAATTCAAGCCCTTCGTTGGGCTCTGCCCTGAGAATGCAGAGCCTGGTTGGGATTCTCTGTCTCTGTCTCTCTCTGCCTCTTCTGTCTCTCAAAAATAAACATTTAAAAAATCTGGGGAGTAGTTGGAGCCCTTCTCTATAGTAAGCTTTTGCCTTGTGGGTCCTCCACCTAATATAAATTGGTACTTCAATTATCCAAAATTCTAGTGGTAACAAACAGCACATAGAAAACAAAGCCCAAGTACCACCAAAAGTAAAAGAACAAAGTCTAATAGATCTTCCTCCTTGAAAGTGGGGACTCCCCTCAAAGGGGCCCACCGTAAAGAAATACCTCCATCCTCTATAAGAATCTCACAAAGCATAAACTTACCTCATACCTTGCTCTGAGCAGGTAGGAAAAGTAACACTGATTGGTTAGAATCAAAATATGGCTACTCGGAAAGTTGACATCTAACATTCACAAGACACTGGATGCCAGTGAATCTCAAGGCAAAATGTATTTTAAAGTTGTCTTGGACAGTAATGGCCCTAGCCACCTAGAAAAACCAAATGGAAATTCTCTTTAAAGGAATGTGTCCTCATTCCAGGAAATGCTATTACTTATCCAGTATACGCTACTACATTCCTATGGGGTTTTTTACATTTGGTGTTGATTCTGATTGAGCCAGCATCTTTTTTTTTTTTTTAAGTTTTTATTTAAATTCCAGTTCGTTAACAGAAGTGTCGTGTTAGTTGCAGGTGTACAAGACAGTGACTCAATCCTTCCGTACAACACCCAATTGAGCCATCGTCTCTTTAGGTTGCTTGACATCCCTGACATACCAGTTTTTAAATATTTTTAATGTCAACTTTATCGGGACTAGCATCTGTTTTGATTTCAGAGCGTTCATATCACAGAACTTGTTAAATAGTTGTTATTGTAATTCTGATCTCAGCCTAAAGGAATTGCTAAAAGGAAAAACCCAAGGAAATTGAGCATCTCATAGTTAATACTAACAACAATAACGACAACCAAACATAAATGAAAGCAACACTTTCATAACAGAGAAATGGCAGAAACAAGAAACAGCAAGAATAAATCTGCAAGTAATTTAGGTACTGTAATATCAAAACCCTATCATGAAAAAACAGTGCTAAATAAATGTGCAAAAGAAAAGAAAAGCTTGACAATCTGTACGGAAGGAGAAAAATTACAAAGAATGTCCAGGCAGAATTTGAAAACAAGAACCAAAGAGAAATGAAACATTTATTCACCAAAATTAAAAATTATATGGATGATTTAACAACAAATTAAACACAGCAAAAGAGAGAAATAGAAGGCTGGAAGTTAGATTTGAAGAAATTATCCAGAATTCAGCAACGATTTAAAGAGATAGAAAATATGAAAGGGAGTTTAAGAGGTATGAATGCTAAAAAGGAAAAAAAGATTAGCAAATATAAATTTGGTTCAATAAAAAGATTAATAAAATTCAAATGATGCTGGCAATATTTGTTAAGGAAAAAGGCAAAGATGAACAGTAAAGGAGAAGAAAAACACAACTATGGTTTCTGAAGACATTTTAAAAGGAAATAATTTAAAGTTATGGACAATTTTATGCCAAATATGTGAAAACAATTGAATTATATTTCTTACTAACATATTTATCAATATATAATAAATCTTATTAATATTCTTAATTTCTTATTAATGTTAATAACATATAAACAGACTTAAGAAGAAATGAAAGAAAGACTTTGGTCAAACATTTTCCGCAAAGGGAAATTCAGGTCAAATATCCTTACTTTGAAGTTCTACCAAATATTCAAGAAAAAATAATTTCAATTGTAAACAGTCTATTCCAGACTATAGAACAAAGGACACGCTTTGGTTCATTTTATGAAACTAGAATAACCATAACTCCAAAATCTGACAATGACAATGTAAAAAGACCACCCCCAAATTTGGATGGCATAGAAATATATAAAGAATTCCTACTACTCATTCAGCTAAATGTAAATAACTTCGTATGTAAATGGGCCACATTGCATTTTCCCCACAAAAGGCAAGATCCAGCATTTCCACTAGTCAAAAGTGGTTCAGATGTCAAGACTGATGATGCCATATATACACAAAGGGGAACAAGACATTTTGTTATTCACATATTGAAGATGTGGGGGGAGAGTAGACACCCAATCCAGTCTGAAAATGGTTTGTGTTTTTATTGTCATTAGGAGGTGGCTCTCAGGTAAGTGTTCCCATATGCAAGCCAAAATTTTCATGGTCTAAATGTCTCAAAGTGCTGAAGGCTTTCTTACACAAATGTGAGGCAAGAGGGGAATGTCCCTCCTCTGACATCAAAATTGGAGTCAGACTCTTCCTCGATTGATGTAATCATGGAAGGCACTTTACAAAAGAGAAACCTGAATGTCCAACAATAAGTGAAAATATCCTCAACCTAATCAGTTATGGCAGTGCAATTTAAAACATGAAAAATCAAGGAGAACTGACATCACTAACGGTCATAATAATCCTTTAATAACTGAACCCAAAGACGTAGAAATCTGAGATGTACACAGTAAGGAATTCAAAATAGCTATTTTGAGGAAATACAGTGAACTACAAAGAAGCATAGACAATTCAGTGAAATGAGGAAAACAATACACAAACAAAATGAGAACTTTAACAAAGAGATAGAACTCATTAAAAGGAACCAAACAGAAATCCTGGAGATGACGAATTCATTGAATAAAATGAAGAAAGCAATAAAGAGCATCAACAGCAGAACAGATTAGACAAAAGACAGAGTCAGTGAGTTTTAGATAATAGGAACTCTGAAATTAACTAGAGGAGAACAAGGGAAAACTAATGAAAATGAGTGAAGAAAGCCTGTGTATTCCGTAGGACACCATGAAAAGAATCAAAATCAGAATCATTAGAGTTACAGAAGGAAAAAAACAGAAAGAAGGGGGTGATACTTATTTAAAGAAGTAATGGCTAAGAACTTCCCAAGCCTGGGGAGAGATTTGAATATCCAAGTTGATGAAGCTAATAGATTGCCCCATTATTTTAATTCAAAATGATCTTCTCGAAGACACAGTTTTCCTACAATAAAACTGTCAAAAATCAAAGAAGAGAGAGAATCCTTATAAAAGCAGCAGTGGAAAATAAGATTGTAACTACAAAGGAACCCCCCATTAGGCTATCAGTGGATTTCTTAGCAGAAACCTTATAGGCTGGAAGAGAGTAGGATGTGGCCCTTTCATAAGTGCATATTCAAAGTACTGAAAGAAAACAATTGCCAACAAAGAATACTATATTGGGCCGAGTTATCCTTCAGAAATGATGGGTAAATAAAGACAAAGGAAAGCAGAGGGAATTCATGGTCACTAGACCTGCCTAAAAGAAATACTGCAAGGAATTTGTCAAGTTGAAACGAAAATACACTAATTAGTAACATGAAGATATACAACACACTGGTCAAAGCAAATATATGCCAGATTTGGAAAAGTCTAACCCTGTAATAATGTGTGTTAATTATTTAAATTAATTATATTAATTACATTAATTAATATTAAAATATAACTAGAGATACTATAATTTCTCAAAAAATACATAATATAAAAAGAGGTAGGGGCGCCTGGGTGGCTCAGTCAGTTGGGCGACCGACTTCGGCTCAGGTCATGATCTCGCGGTCCGTGAGTTCGAGCCCCGCATCGGGCTCTGTGCTGACAGCTCAGAGCCTGGAGCCTGTTTCAGATTCTGTGTCTCCCTCTCTCTGACCTTCCCCCATTCATGCTCTGTCTCTCTCTGTCTCTAAAATGAATAAACGTTAAAAAAAATTTTTTTAAAAAAGAGGTAAATTGTAATATTAAAAATAAGAGAGCAAAAGGTGGTATTTTGTATGCAGAGTTAAGTTGCTATCATCATAAAATGGACTATTAGCATCTATGAGATGTTTTGTGTAAGCTCATGGTTACTTCAAAGCAAAAGCCTATAGTAGATTCCCAAAAGGTAAAGAGAAGGAAATAATCAGAGCATACCACTATGGAAAAATCACCATTCAGAAAGGTAGGCAGTAAGGGAGGATAAAATGAACAATAGAAATACTACACAATTAGACAGCAATTAATAAAATGGCATTAGTAAGTCCTTATATGTCAGTAATTACTCTAAATTACTCTATGAATTGAAAGTCAAAAAGCATAGAGTAGCTGGATGGATAAAAATTAAGACCCACATATATACTGCCTACAAGAGGCTTACTTCAGCTTTAAGGATACACATATGTCCAAAGCGAAGGAACAGAAAAAGATATTCCATACAAGTGAAAGCCAAAAGCAAGTTGGGGGTAGCTATACTTATATCAGACAAAATAGACAGCAAGCCAAAATAGCAACAAGAGACAAAGTCGTTATACAATAATAAAGGTGTCAGCTCATCAAGAACATAAAACAGTTGATACACATGCTCAACACTGGAGCACGTAAGTATATGAAGCAACTACTAACATAGCAACAATAAATGATAGTAGGGAACTTCAATACCCTACTTTCAGCAGTGGGTAGACCATTCAGAAAAACCTCAACAAGGAAACATTAGACTTGAACCGTATTTTAAATTACACATAAATATATGACACTCCATTCCACAGCAATGGAATACACAGTCTTCTCACAAGCACATAGAATATTATCCAAGATAAATGACATAATAGGGCACACAAAAAAAAATCTTAGCAAATTTAAGATTGAAATCATACCAAGTGTCTTTTCTGGCCACCATGTTGAGAAAGTAGAAATTAACAGCAAGAAGAAACCTGGAACATTTACAAACACGTGAAAACTGAGTAACAGTCCTGAACAACCAGTAAGTCAAAGAAGAAACCTAAAGGGAAATAAAAAATATCTTGAAACAAATGAAAATGAAAACACAACAGACCAAAACCTCTCAGATGCTACAAAAACATTTCTGAAAGAGTTTATAGTAATACATATATTGAAAAAAAAAAAACTTCAAATAACCTAGTTTAACACCTAAGGAACTAGAAAAAGGGAAAAAACTAAACTCAAAATTAGCACAGCTAAAGAAATAACAAGGATTGGGGCACCTGGGTGGCTCAGTCGGTTGAGCGTCCGACTTCAGCTCAGGTCATGATCTAACAGTTCATGAGTTCGAGCCCCACGTCAGGCTCTGTGCTGACAGCTCAGAGCCTGGAGCCTGCTTCAGATGCTGCGTCTCCCTCTCTCTGCCCCTTGCCCGCTCATGCTCTGTCTCTGTCTCTCAAAAATGAATAAATGTTAGGGGCGCCTGGGTGGTGCAGTCGGTTAAGCGTCCAACTTCAGCCAGCTCACGATTTCGCGGTCCGTGAGTTTGAGCCCCGTGTCGGGCTCTGGGCTGATGGCTCAGAGCCTGGAGCCTGTTTCTGATTCTGTGTCTCCCTCTCTCTCTGCCCCTCCCCCGTTCATGCTCTGTCTCTCTCTGTCCCAAAAATAAATAAACGTTGAAAAAAAAATAAATAAAAAGTTTAAAAAAAAATGAATAAATGTTAAAAAAAATTTTTTTAAAGAAATAACAAGGATTGGAGTGAAAATAAATGAAATAGACACCAAAAGAAAAATAGAAAAGATCAATAAAACCAGGAACTGTTTTTGAAAAGATAAAACTTTAAGAAAAAAAGACAAATCAGAAATGAAAAAGGAGATACTATAACCAATACCACAGAAATACATAGGATCACAAGAAACTATTATGAGCGTGTATATGCCAGTAAATTAGATAACCTTGAAAAATTGGAAAAATTCCTAGAAACATACAACTCTCCAAGACTGAATCAAGAAGATATAGAAAATCTAAACAATCCAGTAAAGAATAAGGAGATTGATTCAGTTTGGAGTAGAAAGGTGGTTACCAGGACCTTGGGGATGAGGAAGGTGAAGGAATTGAGATGTTGATCACAGTGTACAAACTTGCAATGAGTAAGTTCTGGGGAATCTAGGGTACAACGTGGTGATTGTAATTAGCAGTACTGTATTGTATACATCCAAGCTACTTGGAAATTAGACATTAAATGTTCTCACCACAAAAAAAAAAGAAATGATTATATAAGCCATAATAGAAGTTGTTAGCTAAAGTTATGATAGTAGTCATATTGCAATATATAAATGTATCAAGTCAACAAGCCTTTCACCTCAAATTTATACCACGTTATACGTCAATTATGTCTCAACAATATCAGTTATGCAGACTTGATGGGTCTGTTTCTGGATTCTCTATTCTATTCCATTGATCCATATGTATTTTGTCCCTCAGTTTTACTGCATGAGTTGTAGTTGGTGGGGTTTGAAGTATCAGTTCATTTCACCTCAAGGTGTGTTGTATTCCCTCATGGCCCTCTTGATGTGGATACAGTCAGTAGTGACATCCCTACTTCTTTCCTGATATTGTAATTTATGTCTTCTCACTTTTTGTTGTGCATCTGGCTAGATGTTCATCTGTCTTTTTGGTCTTTTCAAATAAACAACTTTTTAGTTCATGATTTTCTTTAAAAAAAGTTTTTTAACGTTTACTTATTATTGATAAACAGAGAGAGACAGAGCATGAACATGGGAAGGGGAGAGAGAAGGGAGACACAGAATCGGAAGCAGGATCCAGGCTCTGAGTTGTCAGCACAGAGCCTGATGCAGGGCTTGAACTCACAAACCTCGAGATCATGACCTGAGCCAAAGTCGGACGCTCAAATGACTGAGCCACCCAGGTGCCCCCGTTCATGATTTTCTTTATTCTTTTAATGTTTTCAATGAATTGATCTGCTCTTATTTTTGTTATTTCCTTCTTTCTTGCTTTGGGTTTATTTTTCTCATCTTTTTCTGGGTTTTGATGAGATCTTAGATTATTGATTTGCAAGTTTTCATCTTCTCTAATGTAATTGTGTAGTACTATAAATATTCCCTCATTACTGCTTTGTCTTTGTTCCACAAATTTTGATGTTATAATTTTATTTCATTTGTATTCAAGTAATTGTATTTTTTTAACTTTCCCAGAGACTTTGACCCATGGATTACTTACAAGTATGTTCTTTAGTTCCCAAGTATTTGGAGATTTTCCTGGTACCTTTCAGTTATTGATTTCTAATTGATTTCATTGTGGTCCTGTGATTTTTAATTCTTTAAATGTGTTGAGTCATGTTTTATGGACCAGGATAAGGTCTATCTTGGTATATGTTCATTTGGCAATTGAAATATGTACATTCTGCTATTTTGGATGCAGTGTCTAATAATGTCTATAAGATTCTACTGATTTTGTTGTCAAGTTCTTCCATATCCTTGTGATTTTCTATTAATTGTTGAGGGATGGTTGTTAGAGTCTCCATCTATAATTGTGGACTTCTATGCTTCCTGTTTCATTTTTGTTTTCCATATATTTTCAGCTGTGCTGTTTTGTGTATATGCATTTAGGATTACCATGTCTTTTCAGTAGACTAACACTTTTGTCATTAGGTGACATTCCTCTGTTTAGTAATTTTACATGCTTTGATGTTAACTTTATCTGGTATTAAAATAATCACTTCTCCTTCCCTTTAATTAACGTTTGCCTGATATCTTTTTCCATTCTTAACTGTCAACCTACCTATATCATTATATTTGATGAATTTCTTGTGGACAGCATATAGTTAGGTCATGTTTTTAAAGCCAGCTGCCAAACTCTGAATCTTAATTGGTAGAGTTTTAGGGGCGCCTGGGTGGCGCAGTCGGTTAAGCGTCCGACTTCAGCCAGGTCACGATCTCGCGGTCCGTGAGTTCGAGCCCCGCGTCGGGCTCTGGGCTGATGGCTCAGAGCCTGGAGCCTGTTTCCGATTCTGTGTCTCCCTCTCTCTCTGCCCCTCCCCCGTTCATGCTCTGTCTCTCTGTCCCAAAAATAAATAAATGTTGAAAAAAAAAATTTTTTTTAATTGGTAGAGTTTGACCATGAATATTTCATAAAATGTTTAATATATTGGAGTTTAAGTATTTCTTATTTTCTGTTTATTTTTCATTTTCTTTTCCCTTCTTGTGGATAACTTGTATATATTTTTAGAATTCCATTTTGACTTATCCTCAGTGTTTTTTATTGGATCTCTTTGTATAGCTTCTTTTGTGGCTACTCTACATATTATATTGTATATACATGAACTACTTTCCATGAGTGTTAACATTTTATCAGTTTGGGTGTAGTGAAGAATATTACTTCCTATTTATAAATGTCTTAAATATTTCCTTTATGTAGATGTAGAGTCAGATAAGATAATATTGTATTCTACTTTAATACTCAAACATATTTTAGAATTCTCAAATGAGGGAAAATGTATTTATCATATTTTATTCTTTCTGTTAATCTTTCTTCTTACTGATGTTCCATGGTCCTTCTTTTAACATTTCCTTTCTGTTTAGGCAATTTCATGTACTTATTATTCTCAGGTAGTTATTTGCTTCAGGCAGAATTTGCTGGCTGCAAATTCTCTTACTTTTCCTTCATGTGATAATGTCTCAAGATGCCCTTTATTCAGGATATTTTCACTAGATATAGGATTCTAGATTGACAGTTCTTTCCATTAAGCACGTTAAAAATGTGTGCTGCTTCCTTCTGACCATGGTTTTTAATGACAAATCCACTGTTTTTTAAATTATGTTTCCCCCTGTAGGTATGGTGTCATTCTTTCTTGCTGCTTTCAAGTTTTTTCTTTTCCTTCACATTCACTAGTTTGACTATGATGGATATTGGCAGATCTCTTTGGGTTTATCTTGTTTGGGATCTTCTTCCAAAGTTAGAAATTTAATCCATTTAGGCTTGTTTTCTAAGGACATGAATGTTGAATCTTTTCTTACAGTGCCACAGATCCCTGAGGTTTTGTGAATTAGTTTTTGTCTGTTTTCTCTCTGTTGTTCATATTTGGGGGTAATTTTTATTTTTCTATCTTCAAATCCACTGATTCCTTCCCCCATTCTGCCCTTGAGCTATCCATTTGGTTTTTTATTTCAGTTGCTTTTTTTTAATTCTAAAATATTCATTTGCCTCTTCTTTATATCTTCTTTTGGTTTGCTGAAGCTTTCTACTTTTCATTTTCATTCAAGCATATCGATATTACTCATTAAAGCATTAAAAATTATAATTTCTTTCATTTTAATTACAGTGTAGTTAACATACAGCGTTTTATTAGTTTCAGGTGTCCAGTAAAGTGATTCAGCAATTCTGTACATCATTACTCAGTGTTCATCTTGATAAGCGTGCTCTTTATTCCCTTGGCCTGTTTCAGTCATCCCCCACTGTACCATCCCTCTCATAGGTTTTATTTTAAATGAGTACCCTCAGTTAAAGTTTTTTTTTAACAACATAAACATTTTTTTTACTTGAAGCATATTTCAGAATACACAATTCTAAAAGATGTATGTAAAACATTCCATTAAAGAAAATAGAATACACTTTTTTTTCAAGTACACACAGGAGAAACCTCTGGTTAAATGACATAAAAAGAGACATAACAAATATTAACAATTTAAAAAGACTGAAATCATGCCAAGTATATTTTTTGACCAAAATGTACAAAACTAAAAATCAACAATAAAACAAAGCTGGAAAATGTCCAATGTAAATATTAAATATTTAATATGTAAACGTTAAACAACACACTACTGCACAAGCAGTGGGCCAAATAAAAAATCTAATGAGAAATAAAAAATATGCCTCAAAACAAAAGAAAAAGAAAACATAATATTCCAAAACCATGGGGTACAGCAAAAGCAGATGTTAAGTGAAATTTATGCTGTAAATACTTGTATTAAGAAAAAAAGTTCAAATGATCAACTTAACATTATACCAGAAGGAACCAGAAAAAGAAGAGGCTTAGATGAAATTTACTACAGGAAGGAAATAACAAGGAAAAATCACAAATAAATAAAATGGAGACCAGAATAAACAATAATATAACATTGGAAATAATGACCATTTTTTTCAAAAAATAAACAAAATTGGCAATGTTTTAAGTATATTAACTAAGAAAAGAGAGAAAATTCAAAAACCAAAATGAGGTAGAAAATACAAGTGACACAGAAATGCATAGTGTGATAAAGATTAATATAAACAATTATATACTAACAAATCAGATAATTTAGGGGAAAAAAAACAGATAATTCCTAAAAATGTACAAATTACCAAGATTGAATCATGAATCTTAAACCCACGAAATGGGGAATGTTCTTAAACCAATAACAAGAATGAAATTTGAACTGGGATCAAAAATCTCTCAGCACAGAAAAGCTCAAGACTACATGGCTTCATTGGCAAACCCCACCCCACCAAACATTGAAACAAATAGTGACAATCTTGGGGCGCCTGGGTGGCTCAGGCTGTTAGGCACCTGACTCTTGATTTGGGCTCAGGTCATGATTTCATGGTTTGTGAGTTCAAGCCCAGTGTCAGGCCCACAGCCTACAGCCTGTTGGGATTCTCTCTCCCCCCTCCCTTCCTAGCTCCTTCTCTCTCTCTCTCTCTCATTCTCTTTCTCCAAAAATAAATAAATAAATATATAAAATAATTTAATAATAATAAATAATTAAAATAATAATAGACTTTAAAAAAAAGTGATTAATGTCAACCTTTATCAAAATCTTACAAATAATGAAATAGAGGAACACATTCAAAATCATTCCATGAGGCCAGTATTACCCTAATACCAGAGCAGGATAAAAACAGTACAAGAACGGGGATGCCTGTGTGGCTCAGTTGGTTAAGCATCCAACTTCAGCCCAGGTCAAGATCTCACGGTTTGTGAGTTCAAGCCCCCTGTGTCAGGCTCTTTGTTGAGAGCTCAGAGCCTGGAACCTGCTACAGATTCTGTGTCTCCTTCTCTCTCTGCCCCTCCCCTGCTTGTGCTCTGCCTCTGAAAAATAAATAAATGTAAAAAAAATCTCTTTTTAAAACAGTACAAGCACACAAAAAAATCTCTTTTATCCGATATAAGTACTGCTACTCTAACTTTCTTTTGTCATCCATTTGTGTGCTGTTTCTCTACCCCTTCACTTTCATTCTGCTGGTGTGTTGAGGTCTAAAATGAGTCTCTTGTAGGCAGCATATAGATGTATCTTGGTTTTTTTAATCCATTCTGACACCCTGTGTCTTTTGACTGGAGAATTTAGTCACTTTACATGCAAAGTAATTACTGATATATATGTATTTAGTGCCATTTTATTACTTGTTTTTGACCTTCTGTTTCTGGAGAATTTCTCTGATCCTTTCATGCCATTGAAGTATTTTTATGTCTGGTTTAAAATCTTTTTCAGAGAATTCTACCATCTCTACACCTTACTTAAATCTTTTGTCTTAGCTGGCTTTCTCTGACATTACTCTAGTAGGTAAAGCAGACGATGGAGGGGTTGCCTGGTTACTGTTGAAAGGGAGTAGGTTTAGGTTTCTCTCTCAGTTTATTTTGCTGACACCTTAGAAAAAAGAACTTTCATGTTATTACTGGGCTCCTTGTATGCCTCCCCTGATTCTGTCCTGGCTGGGAGAAGTGGGAGTGTCTTGTGACACCTGCTCCTGTAGCTTTCACTGACATAATGGGAAGAGGGAATCTTTACTATCCCTGGGTCATAGTAAAGGTCCTGACGCTACAGTCATCTTCCTCTGACATCACCCCAGCACAGAAGTGATGGGGTAACTTGTTACTGCTCTGTTGGAATAGGAACACAAGTCTTCAACATGTCTCCACTGATACAACAGCAGCAGGTTGAGGGTACATGGCTCATTATCACCTGGTGAACAACAGTGTCAAATCTGTGCCTGGTCTCCTCTGACACCACCCTTGCAAGGGGCGTTGGTTGCCTCATTATAGTCTGTCAAGGATGGGAGTCTAGGCTCCCCATTTAACATTTGCCAGAGTGAGTGAGAAAAATCTGTGGCAATTGACTGGAGTAGAACAATTATTTCCTAGACCTTTTCTAACTTGCTAGGCTGTTCTTTTCCTATCCTTTGGCTGGAGACAACAGGATTTTGCTGGAACTTTTTTGTCCATCCTCTTGACATTTCTAGGTTCCCAGGTTCTTCATCTCCAAGTGTGGGATATATGAATCAAAAAGAAAACCCAGGAAACTCTGCCTTATTTTTTCTGGGATTCAAGATCCATAGCCATTCTACCTGTTTCTCTTCACCTTTCAGAGTCCTCTTAAACTTCTGCATAAATACGTTCAGATGATTTCATTGCTTACCGACATGGTTCTACCTGGTTCCTCTTCTTTAAAGATTTCACCTTACTTACTACGGTATACTAGGGAGTAAAATTTTGAGTGATACTTTTAGAAGAGAGTAACAATTGTTTACTTCCTCAGCCCTTAAATATCTAGGAATATCTTTCTTTTTCCTTCATATTTGTAGCCCATGTCAGTGTAGAATTTTGGGGCTTCCATTTTCAACTCCAGTTCTCTGACAATAACTTTTCAATATTTTCTGATACCAACCTGATTACTATATTAAGGCCCCTTGTTTTCTCTCCCTACATAGTTTGAGAGGTTTATTTTGATGGTACAATTTTCACCACATAGTTTACATGTAGGGCACTTTTTTTCTTGGTTGAATTTCTATAAACTGATAATGAAATAGCAGAAAGAGAAATTAAGAAAAAAAATCATTGATAATTGCATCAAAAATAATAAAATACTTAGGAATAAACTTACCCAAGGAAATGAAAGACAAGTATTCTGCAAATTCATAAAACACATGAAAGAAATTGAAGATGACACAAATAAGTGGAAAGGTAGTCCATGCTCATAGATTGGAAGTATCAATATTGTTAAAATGTTTATATTCTCCAAAGCAATCTATAGATTCAGTGGATTTTCTGTAAAAATACCAATAGCATTTTTTTTATAGAACTAGAGCAAAGAATTCTAAAATTTGTATGGAACCACAAAAGACTCCAAATAGCCAAAGCAATCGTAAGAAGGGCAAAGCTGGAGGTATCATAATGCCGGATGTCAAGATATACTGCAAAGCTGTAGTCATCAAACAGTATGGTACTGGTACAAAAAGGAAACATAGATCAATGGAACAGATTAGAGAGCCCAGAAATAAACCCATGCTTACATAGTCAATTAGTCTATGATGAGGAGCCATGAATATAAAATGGGGAAAGACACTCTCTTCAATAAATAGTGCTGGGGACATTGCATAGCTACATAGCCAAAGAATGAAACTGGATCACTTTCTTAGACCATACAGAAAAATAAAGTCAAAATGGATTAAAGACCTAACTGTGAGACACAAAGCCACAAAACTCGTAGAATACAGTCAGTAATGTCTCTGACATCAGCCATAGTGACATTTTTCTGGATATATCTACTCAGGCAAGGGAAACAAAAGCAAGAATAAACTATTGGGACTGTATCTACATAGTTAATACTCTTTATAAATGGCTTTTATGTCTTCTCTGGTCTAAAAAGTTTGTTTTTAAATATACAGGTGGTTATTTCATTTGGTCTTTCTTCACTAGACCCCAAGCGAGTTTGTAAGTTGCAGTGGTTGCCCTGCACAGTTAGGGATCTTCATCTGGTCTTTGATCATACAGATTGTTTAGCTTTTCTCTCTCTGGATGTGAGGATAGGTTGTTTTGCTAAGATATTTCTAGATGACACTGGTTCACGTTTCCTGTCAGTCAAGAGATGAGCAGCGTCTTGCATGGCCATGGCACAAAAGACATCAATTATATCAAGGCCCACCACAGAGAGATGAGACATGTTCCAATTTTCTACTAGGAATAAATTCCTCCTAATCTCACCCTCTTCAGTGTGATGAAAATGGTTGAGAGAAATTCTTTGTGAGGTTCAATTTTATAATTTCTGCAAAACTGGAAGTCAAAGTCTACAACTTAAAAAGTCTATGGTCACTTCCTTGGTGGCCCTTCAGACCACACAATACAATTTCCCTTCAGTAGGCGGCTGCCAGGACATAAGAGGTAAGTCAAAGATGCGCTATATTGGGGCAACTCGGTGGCTCAGTGGGTTGAGCGTCCCATCTCAGCTCGGGTCAGTATCTCACGGTTTGTGAGTTCAAGCCCTACATCAGGCTTGCTGCTGTCAGCACAGAGCCCAGTTTGGATCCTCTGTTCCCCCCCACCCCCAATGCCTCCCCTGCTTGCACTCTCCCAAAAATAAAAAAATATTTTTTAAAAAGATGCTATGTATAAGAAGAGTTGCTGCTTTTACAAACCCAATCATTGGGTAATTGGTGTAATTCAAAGACATCCGAGAGGCACCTAAATGGCTCAGTAAGTTAAGCATTGGACTCTTAATTTCGGCTTAAGTCATAAACTCAGTTTGTGTGATCAAGTCCCATGTCAGGCTCTGTGCCTGCTTGGGATTCTCTCTCCCTCACTCGCGCTCTCTCTCTCACACTCAAAATAAATAATGTTAAAAAGTATTTTAATAAAAAGAGACCTGAAAGAGTTGCGATCACATATACCTCATCTAAATAACAAGGAATCTAGGAAGAATAAATTCTGGTTCTTTGGTGTATTCTATGACATCTCCACATTTTCTATGGGCTGAGGACAAGTACCAAGCCCCTGGACAAAGGGAAAGGGGAATGGGTCACCTTGTGCAAGGAAATTGGGAATCATTTTCAAGGGGCATCAAACTTCAGTTATGTAAGAGGAATAAATTCTAGAGACCTGTGATACAACATAGTGTCTACAGTTGAAAAGACTGTATTGTGCAGTTAAAAATCTGTCAGCAAGGTATAGCTCATGTTAAGTTTTTTCACCACACTAAAAAAAAAGAAGAAAAGAAAATTAGATGCAAGCATGTGATGGTGGTGGGAGGGATGTGGTTGGCAGTGGTTTTGGAATGCACTTATAGATAGCATGGTTCACACATTACTAAGATCTCCTAAAGCTAGACTCTGTGCCTTTCACTACTCTTTATTTTCCCCTGAATTCTGGAAGAATTGCTTAATTTTGTCTTCTGCTCTACAATTTGGTTTTCTGCGGTATCTAAGCTGATGTATACTGACACCAGTCTGATTTTTATTCTGTCATCGTTTTTAACCCCATGCAGTCTGTCGATTTAAGTATTTCTCTTTTGTTTTAGATACCATATTCTCTTGAATGACACAAAGAGTATGAACCAGGAATTTCCTCCTTTTTCAGTAAATCTTTATTAGGGGAGGGTCTCTGGTTTGATTCTTTGTCGTATTCCTCTTATTTGAGACTGGAATATTTTCTCCCAGATCCGGTCCAGAGCATTTCTGTTTGCTTATCCTTACAGTGAGAGGTCCACTGGCTTCTGGTGAATTTAGCACTGAAACGGGGCCTGTCAAAGACTGATGTGGAATTTTGCCCAATTCGTTCATATTTAGACAATAAGGAAAGGAAAAATATAAATCTCCTGTAAATGATCATTACCAATTCACAACACGGCAGCCTGAGGGAAGTGGAGCAGAAGCTGAAACCCTGGGCAGTCCCCACAAAGATCTGAGTCTCAGGGTCATTTATTCTCTGTGTTTAGTGAACTGCTATGCTGGGTTCTACCTCTCAGGACAACCAGTTTCTGTCTGGATAGTCCGTGCCAGGTATGAGCTGCAGCAGTACCTGGCAAAGGTAATGCCCCTCTCTTCCACAATGCTTTCATTCACTTTATTATAGCTCATCCCCCACGTGCAAATCTGAGAATCACCCACAGTGGTAGGTGGCTTCTCAGGGTGCTGACAAAACATGTAAGGCGAGTCCCTCACAGATCCTGGGGCCCACCTTTGCTTTCCCCCCTCTTCCATCCGTCTACCATGTGGTTTGTTGGGTTTGTCACTATGTTTTCACTTACTTTCTGGAGTACTTTCTTGTCAGCAGGATTTATCTTTCTCATAGGAAGGATTTTTAAGTCAGAAGGCTTTTCAGGGCACCCAGGTGGCTCAGTTGGTTAGGCGTCCGACTTCGGCTCAGGTTATGATCTCACCGTTTGTGAGTTTGAGCCCCGCGATGGGCTCTGTGCTGAGAGCTCAGAGCCTGGAGCCTGTTCCAGATTCTGTCTCCTTTTCTCTCTGCCCCTCCCCGCTCACACTCCGTCTCTGTCTCTCTCGAAAATAAATAAACATTAAAAAAATGTTCTTTAAATAAAAAAGAAGGATTTTCTCTTTTTAGTTAAGTTTATTTATTTATTTTTAGTAAGAGAGTAAAGGAAGGGGCGGAGAGAGGGAGAGAGAGAGAATCCCAAGCAGGACACTAATGTGGGTTCAAACCCATGAACCATGTGATCATGACCTGAGCCAATACCAACAGTTGGAAGCTTAACCAACTGAACCACCCAGGTGCCCAAGTCAGAAGGATTTTCTATACCTCCTTTGTTACGTTCAGTTAGTTGATTCATTGAGAATCTAGGAGATGGCCATTAATAGTCACTATTTTCTGCTCAGTATCTTACCCACCAAATACCTCCTATTAAATTCAGCACTAGTGTTGAATGTTACCTTCATACCCGTACTGCTTGTCTTTTTTCTTTTTTTTTTTTAACTTTCTGAGAAGACTAAAATTGTTCTAGAGACTTAAAAGCAAAGTATGGCACCCTCAGAAATGAAGAAGCTTGTACCTTTAAATTAATTGCTTCAGTAATTATGGAAGACCTATAATCATACTGATTCATTTTTTTTTGTGCAGCAAATATTTATTCAACACCAACCATTCGAATTCCATGGTCAGCATTGGGGAAAATATATGTATTTTTTTTAAATATACGGCCTTTTCTTTAAAACATCTTGTGGGGTAAAGAACAGTTACACACACAATTACAATTTAGTGTGCTCAGACCAGGAAAAGATGTGATGAGAGCACCTAAACAATGTTGTTATAATCCAGATCAGCAAAGATTTCTCAGAGGATGTGATAACTGAATTTTAAAACGGCAGAAGTAGATGTTATTCTAAAAGGGCTATTTGATGGGGCTGGAAAGAGAAAATTTCAGCTACAGCCAAATCAGTCTCTGCTGCATTATCATTCAACACCCATACTTATATTCTCCCATGAGCATTGCTATCAGACACCCATATCTACATTCTCCCGTGAGCATCCCCACACAGCATCCATATCTACATTACCTATGACAAGCATCACCATCCACACACTCTTATCTACATTCTCCCTTTATTTAGCACAACTGGCTCTACCCTGATAAGTCAACAGATATATATTTTTAAATAGATGAGAAGTTTTCTTAGCTCCCAGAATGACAAGCAGAAACACAGCAAGATGTGAAGAAAATGGTTCTCATGCAGCAGGTTTTTGTTTGTTTTTGTTTTTGCTCCTGGTATCACTATAGCTGTGAGCCATGGGGGGAAGGAGCTCCCCCATCAGATGAGCAGCTCACACTTGACGCATCCCTGTAGAGACTGCTAAAACCCAGGAAAGGAAGATTTGGCTATGACTTATGGCAAGATAAATCCAGAGTTGTTCTTTGCTTTTATAGACGCTCCAAACACTGATGTCAGAGGGCACGACCTAGGCAAGAATGAACTCAGTGAAAGCATATACCAGTGTATACTGCTAAAACAATCAAGGAGCTCTCATGAATGAACAGGACTTCAGTTGAGCTGTGGAAGATAAATTATGAAAGGCAGAGGGAAGGATAGATGATGGATAGAGTCTTAGGACAGGTAAAACCTTGACTTGGTCAGAAAACAGCGGAGGAAGAAACAGGAGCAGAAGGAGGGATTCGGAACAGTGAACACTGTATCTGGAGACATGAGTCAGTGCCAAATTGAAGAGAATCTTAATCGCCCCGTGGAGAAGTTAGACTTTTAGCTTCTTGGAAAATTGTTTGTGATTTTTGAGAAGACTAATTACCTAATTAAAAAAAATAAAGATTAGGGAAGATTCATCTGATGCGTGCATAGAGTGGCTGATTTAATATAATTAAGTTAAACGAGCATTTAATACTTGGATCACTCGCTTCTGTCCTAGCAATTTCTCCCACGTTGTGCAACTACACACTGTCCTCTTCAGTTTCACTTCCAACTTCTTTCATCTTTGTCCTTTTTTTCTCAGACTTCTTAAAGACTTTCCTTCCTTTCCTTCCTTCCTTATTTATCCATCTATTCGTTTGAGACAGATACTGTCTACCGTGAGCCAGATAAAATACATGGTGTAGGGTTAGTGTAGTGAACAAACTAGTCGTAGTTCCTGACTAATTGGAATTAAATATAACTTGCACCATTGTTCAGTCTTGGGTCCTACTTTTGTGTAATTCTACCCTTTGACCCACAATCCCAGATTCCCCCCTGACTTTAATAACTCTTTCATTTCCCTTGTATGGTCTTTTCTCTTAAGCTTTATTCCTAAATTTCCACTTGTAAACTACTTTTCTCCTGCTGGATACCTTGCATATGCCCCCAAGTGAACATGTCCCAAACTAAACTCACTATCTCATCAATACTACACACCAAACCCTTCTCCTCCAAAAAGATCTCTTTTGCTTAATGGCATCACAACCTGTCTGAGTATCATAAGGTAGAAAAATTAACATTATTCCCTCTTTATTCCTCATATATAAATGATCTTCCATCCTGTAGACAGCAACTCCAAAATTAGTCCCATCTTTCTTATCTTTGATGCTACTCAAAGTTTTTGTCACCTCTTCCTTCCGTTATTTGGATCCTCCTATGAGTTTCTTTGCCTCTGATCTCTCACTGGCTCCAATTTATACTCATATTCCTTCACAAAATACAAATAATCCTTCTTGTTAATGCTTCAGAAAAAACCTTCCCACAGCACCCCTATGGTTATGAAGATTCAAGCTTTTTAGCATTGCATTCAAGAGAATTCACAATCTGGATCCAACTGACCTCATCTCCAGCTACCCAGGTCCATTCTCCTGTGCATTTTTATACCTTCATCTTTGTTCTTCTGTGAGAATCTATTCATCTTGCACAAAAAAATCTTCCTCAATTCCATCCCCTGACAGGACAAAACTTGTCTCCCTCTAGCTACTTATTTCTCTCTCGTAACATATAGTGGAAAGTAATAAAGTTTTATGAGAAGAGCAATGGGCTTTGGAGCTAGATAAACTTGTAATTAATTCTGATCTTAGCCTTACAGTCCAATGTCTGGGTGACTGGAGCAAGTCACCTAACCTCTCAGAGCTTCAGTTTCTCGAATGAGGACAGTGACAACATAAGCCAATCAGAATTGTACAAATAAAACAACATATGTGAGTTGCTTAGCAGGAGTTTAATGTTTTGACAAGATAGAATTGCGTTATACTTTGTGTATGTGTAGGAAGCCCCAGAAATGAATTGTAGATGTCATATTTATCTTTGCATAGTTAGCACATGCACATTATAGGTGCCTAATAACATTTTTTAATAAATAAAAGAATTAGACTGTCTCTGTCATGCTAAGATAAGCTAATTAAAAATAACTTGATAAGAATTTTTCTAAATAGCATAGAATTTATACCTCCTGTTTTCAAGTCCCTTGAAGGAATCTTTGAAAAGTATATTTGTATAAAAAAAGTATATTTGTAGATACTAGCTCCATCACAAAAGTTAAGTACATAGCTGTTTCCTCAAACTTCTTTCACTCCCTACTTCTCTTTCTATTCTCCTTCACTTAGCCACAATAATAAGCTATTCAAAAACTTACCCATAACCAAATAATCTGTGCTAGAAATCCTATGAGGTTGGGCCACAGTTATTTACCTGTGTTTGATAGGACATGAAAAAGACATTGCAATAGCCTCTTATAGAACATCATTTCCATCATGTTCCAAGAACATGCCAGCTGTCCACTTTCAGACACAACACGGTTTCTACTTTCCATCAATGTCTAAAGTCGAGTTTAGCTTTTTTGATAAATATATTTCTAATTTTCATTCTTTATTAAATAAAATTATTTAAGTTCAAGAATATAAAGAATATTGACACTCTCTTGTTATGTTAAGTGAAATAAGTCATACAGAGAAAGACAGATACCATACTTTTTCACTCTTATGTGGATCCTGAGAAACTTAAGAGAAGACTGTGGGGGAGGGGAAGGGGAAAAAAAGAGGGAGGGAGGCAAACCATAAGAGACTCTTAAAAAACTGAGAATAAACTGAGGGTTGATGGGGGGTGGGAGGGAGGGGAAAGTGGGTGATGGGCATAGAGGAGAGCACCTGTTGGGATGAGCACTGGGTGTTGTGTGGAAACCAGTTTGACAATAAATTCCATATTAAAAAAAAAAGAATATTGACACTCTCATATGTCCTCATTGATTGTTGACCCTTTAATAATCTGAGTGATTTGAGTGATAATAATCTGAGCAATCTCACATGGTGCTGTGAAATTCTCACCAGCATGTGTGTTTGCTTCAGTATTACCTCATGGAAAGTAGAAATGCCAGCCTGCCAAAAAAGTCACTAATAACATTGTTTTTTAATTGACCCCCTTATATACAAGACTATGTTATGCTATTCAGCATATATGTTTAAGCTCTTTTTTTTTCCAGGTATGATATACTAGGATTGGAAATGGTATTGAGCAAAAGCATTGTCTCTATCCTCGTGAAGTTTATAAAGAGGTATCTATCAGACCCTCACACTCAGAAAGGTGTAAAGCTATCAGTGCATTAAGTGCTATAACCAAGAGGGATATAGCGCCATGGTAGTGTTTAAGAGGCATGGGTGTTTAAGAAAGAAATTTGACTAGGAGGATAGTGAAAGGCTTCCCGATGGAAACATCGATTGATTAGAGTTATGAACACTGTGTCCCTAACTTGGGTGAATTTGAGAGAAGGAAAGAAGTTGTATTGACAGAGAATATAGCGCATCCCAGGACTCCTAAAATACTTGTGCTGGTGTTGGAGATGAATGTTTTTAAAAGTTGTCTCACAGAGTTGTGATTTATATCTTTTACTGAATGTAATTAATGACATTCAGAAAATATCGATCTGGCACAGGCTGAGTACATTCAGCGAAGGAATGATCCTTGATGTAAAGGGACCCTACATGATTTGTTTTAAACGAAAGAAGTAAACAGTGGAAGAAGCATTGGCTGTGATGTCACACACATCTGGATTTGAATGTTGGCTCAGGCACTAGCTGAATGACCTTGAGGATGATTTTTACTTTTTACTCTGAGTTTACTCCACAGGTTTATCTGGGGAGCCGAAAGAATGAAACACCATGTGTACTGCATCAGACCCTCAGTAAATGTGACTTCCCTTAAAGAAACATCTTTAAATGATCCGAGTGACATACGGGATAATGCCTCTTTGCATTTTGTTGTTTGCATATTGTTAATGATTTCAAATTAATTGGTTTGGCACATAGCTGTGTGTGATAATTATTTAAGAGTGTGAACAGATTAATTTATTTATGCTGTTCCACTTTCACATGTTTAAGTGGTTCTTTTCCTCATTTACTCCTTCAGGGTCCTTTATGTATATCTCTTCTATCAGTTAAACTTTGATAGTATCTGATTTACTGTTGTCCCTTTATTTAGTTTAAGTTCTGTTTCCTCACCTATATTGGAAATACTGGAGGCCTAGGACTCCATCTTATGCCTCATCACAGCCTAACTGCCCAATAGGATGTCCCTCTCATAATAGGAGCTCAATAATATTTTGCCTATGATAATAGATACATCAAATCAAAAAGTTTTCTTACATAGAACCACTATCCCTGGCCTCAATAGTTTGAATATGGTATCTTTAAAACTGTGTGAGAAAGAGTGTTACATGTCATAGCTGTTTATATCAATGTATAGATAGACAATTTTATTGGAAGATAGAAGAAATATATGTGTGTGTGTGTGTGTGTACACAATATATATTTAGAGAGAGAGAGAAAGAAAAGTAGAACGTAAAAGTAAGTTTGTATAAGTGTATAAGGTTGAGATTGGCCTGAAGAAGCATCAGTGAAATAAAATTCATCAAGTGACTTCATTATGATGACTTATAATGATATCTGATTGTATCTTTACCTTAGATATGAAGGTTGCTGCTCACAGTATAAATAAAGGCATAGTTTTAGTAAAATTCTTACCTCAAAGCTTATTGAAGTTAGGCATTAGGGGTAAAAAATGACATACTTTATAATATAATTATAACCCTACCACTTGAATCCTACAACTATTAGTTGTAAACATTAACCCTACAAAATAAGTTTATTTGAATCAATTGAAATTCATTAGAAGACCTTTAATTAATGAGGCACTAGAACATAAACAAATTTCTAATACCATGAGTTCTAGCACTCAGTGGCTAAAAACAAAACAAAACAAAATCCGAAATACAATTAAAAATAGACATTTGCATTTGGGACTCCTGCAAAAGAAAATAATAACATATGAAATTATACGGGCTATTGTACAAAAGTGGTAAATTTACGTAGGTGGCCATCTACTACCACCTGCTAGAAAGGCCTTCTGTTCACATGAATTTTTGACTGGCCAAGTTAACTCCTTCATTACTTATCTTTGTTGACTTCAGAATATAAAACATAGTCTTTCTTACCCCATACACAAAAATAATCTCAAAATGGGTTAAAGACCTAAATGTAAGACAGGAAACCATAAAAATCCTAGAGGAGAACACAGGCAACAACCTCTTTGACCTCGGCTGAAGCACCTTCATACTTGACATGTCTCCAAAGGCAAGAGAAACAAAGGAAACAAACTATTGGGACCTCATCAAAATAAAAACCTTCTGCACAGTGAAGGAAACAATCAGCAAACCTAAAAGGCCATCGATGGAATGGGAGAAGATATTTGCAGATGACATATCAGATAAAGGATTAGTATCCAAAATCTATAAAGAACTTATCAAACTCAACACCTCCCCAAAAATAATAATAATCCGGTGAGGAAATATGCAAGAGACATAAATAGACACTTTTCCAAAGAAGACATCCAGAAGACTAACAGATATTTAACATCACTCATCATCAGGGAAATACGAATCAAAACCACAGTGAGATACCACCTCACACCTGTCAGAATGGCTAAAAATTAACAACTCAGGCAACAACAGATGTTGGTGAAGATCTGGAAAAAGGGGAACCCTTTTGCAGTGTTGGTGGGAATGAAATCTGGTTCAGCCACTTAGGAAACCAGTAGGGAGGTTCCTCCAAAAATTAAAAATAGAGCTACCCTAAGACCCAGCGATTACACTACTAGGTATTTATCCAAAGGATACAAAAATCCTGATTACAAAGGGGCACATGCACCACAATGTTTATAGCAGCACTATTGACAATATCCAAAGTATGGAGATAGTCCAATAAATATATAGTATATACATAAATATATATTATATATAATGGACTATGACTCCGTGGTCAAAAAGAATGAAATCTTGCCATTGCAGTGGCATGGATGGAACTAGAATGTATTAGGCTAAGCGAAATAAATCAGTGAGAGAAAGACAAATATCATATGATTTCATTCATATCTGGAACTTAAGAAACAAAACAGATGAACATAGGGAAAGGGAAGGAAAAATAAAAACAGAGAGGGAGGCAAACCATAAGAGACTCTTAAATACAGAGAACAAACTGAGGGTTGTTGGTGGGGTGTTGGGTGGGGGAATGGGCTCTTGGGTGGTGGGCATTTAGGAGGGCAGTCGTGATGAGCACTGGGTGTATGTAAGTGATATGTAAGTGATGAATTACTAAATTGTAGTCCTGAAACCATTATTTCACTCTATGTTAACTAACCTGGATTTAAATAAACATTTAAAAGATAATAGATTTTAAGAAAAGAATGTAAAATATAGCCATCATACCTCCAAACTAACTGCCCGTGTTCTTATCACTAATAAATTGATGGCACTTGGTGCATAATTACTATTCAGCAGATATATTAGACTGAGTTTAATCTTGTTTTGAAAATGAAAGTTGTACATCCAGCTAGTGTATGTATAATCTGAATACCATATCCATGGATGTGATTTGACCCACAGTGTGGGTAGAAAGAGAAACAAATAGAGAATGCTAATATTCTTTTCAGCCAAGCTTATTAGATAGATCAGCATTTATGCTTCACTGGATAATGGGATTACCCTGTTGCTATTTGGAGGAATGTCTCTTAATACAGTTTATCTAGTGAACAGGACATATTGGATGTATTTCTCACATTCCCATCACTGAAGTGCACACTACTGCCTCACTCAACTACGTCCACATTAGAAGAGGTATTGATTTAATGGGATGTTTCTCCATGATTTCAGGTGGAGCTCTATGAATTCTTTTATTGTTGTTGTGCAAATTGTTTGATGTTCCAGGGCCTTTGACACATGAAAACAGCACCTATGTGTAGTAGCAGCTTTCTGTTTTGCACCTATGTTTCTCATCTCCTCTCAGTCTCTTAAATAAGTAAGCCCTGATCCAGTGTGAATTTATTAACAGCACTTTTCTTCCTTTCTATTTCTAAGGCCAATTCCATCCCTAAGGAGTACGATACTTGATTTCTTGTATATTTTTAGATCAAAATGCAGTTGATCTCCCATAGACTTCAGTGCCAAGATGATACAGTTCCTTCCCCCTTGAATCTTAAATCTCTCCCTCTTCACTGATACCTTCTACACTGTCTTCATACATGCACACTTTTCTGCTTATTTAAAAAAATTTAAAGTGTCTTAACTTATGATTCTCCTCACTTTTAGTGCTCAGATTCATTATTTCTGTCCATACATACATTTTCTCAACACTCATTACTTACCAGGTCTTTACTTACCATGGCATATTTCGTGTCAAATTGACTGACCTTGGTGACTTCTCTGTGGATTTTTTTTTTCTGTTTTTGTTTTTGTGTTTTTTTCTGAATGTTTTCCACATTTTGTTTCCACGGCTATGGATATCTCCTCCTATTTGTATCTGTTTTGTTGAATTATATTTCTTTTTTTATCTTATAATTGTAAAAAAGATCCCCACAGTTCAGTTTTTGGGTATTCTCTGTCTCTGAAACCAGGTGTATACAAGAAGGAGCTCTCCAGCATCATTGCCTCTATCATTATCTCCTTGAGGATAACTCTCAAAGTTAAGTTTATCTTAAGAATAATCTCTCATCTGAGACTTAGACCCTCATCTCCAACATGTTGCAGCATACTTATGCTTTTTCTTTTGCTTAATTCCAAGTGCAATATGCAAGTGTTAATCTTACAGACTGGTACAGAGTAGATATTTAATAAATTTTTGTTAAACAAATGAATAAATAAATCTTTACAAGATGACTTAATGTTTCCAGATTCCATTGTTTATTACTTTGGAATTTTTAAATCATTACTCATCTTTTAAAAATTCTATCATTGCCCTTTTAGTTCTTACCTTCATTATTTTATACCTAACTAAGATAGTCACCTATAAAGTTGTTCTGACTCAATTTTTCTTGGCTGTAAATTTTTGTCCACATGTTGTTACCACTTGATTCTTGAAAGTCCCAAATTTAATGATATTATTTCCATACTGATAAATCTTCATGTCTACCACTACTTAGAGAACTTAACTTGGCACATAAGGCCCTCCTAATATGATCTGACCATTAAAGCTAGGTTTAAAAGTTTATGAATTTGGTACGTGTGCTCAATTGTCTTCTGTAAGTATTGTAACAACACTTCCATAAAATAATGTCTTCCCAAATGAAAGGGACAATCAAATCATGAAAAATACATGGAGGAATTTTAAATACATATTACTAAGTGAAAGAAGCCAATCTGAAAATGCCACATACTGCATGATTGCAATTATATGACATTCTGTAAAAGGTACAACTATGGAGACGGGAAAGATCAGTGGTTGCCAGGGGTTTGGAGGAGGGAGGAAATAATCAGCACAGAGGACTTTTAAGGCTTTGGAACTATTACAAGTCTAATAATGGTAGTTGTATATTTATATATTCATCAAGACCCCTATAATGTACAACACAAAGAGTGAACCCTCATGTCAACTATGGAGTTCAGGTGATAATTATTTGTCATTGTAGGTTTATCTATTGTAACCAATGTGCTATTCTGGTATAGGATGTAGATAGTGGAGGAAGGTTTGGTTATGATAAGGGCAGGAAGAATATGGGAACTCTATGTATTGTTTGCTTAGATTTGCTGTGAATCTAAAACTGCTATAAAAAAATCAGTCTTTTTTAAATTGTCTCCCCAAAGCCTCACCATATAATGTATGATGAGACTTTTAGATTTTTGTCCATAGTTTAGGTGAAAGTGGTATGTGACTAGTTGTTCAAAAATTTTTATTTCTCTTGTTATGAATGAATTCATTTTTCCCTAAACTCCATTCAAGTTCTTTGTTCATTTTCTATAAGGGTGGTTGTTTTTTCTTAACCATTGGGAAGAATTCTTTTAATATATTTTTAACATTTTAAATGTTTATTTATTTATTTTTGAGAAAGAGAGAGAGAACATGCACACAAGTGTGGGGAGGGCAGGGAGAAAGGGAGACACAGAATTGGAAGCAGGCTCCAGGCTCTGAGCTGTCAGCACAGAGCCCAACGGCGGGCCTGAACCCATGAACTGTGAGATCATGAGTTGAGCTGAACTTGGATGCTTAACCAACTGAGCCACCCAGGCACCTCTCTTTTAATAGTTTTTTTTAAACAAGTTTCACTTGTTTTTCTTAGCTTTGTTGAAGTTTAGTTCCTCTTGTATGTAAGATTTTACTTCGTTCTAAAGGCTCTTATTTAGTTATACTCATATACAACCTTTAGGTTCCTACCATAAACATTGATCAGATCACTGCATTTCACCTTCTACCCTTTCTCTTCTCTCTCTTCCACCATTCACTTTCAGCCAATAATATTCTTTAATGTTTAGTTTTATATTCTTAAGTACTTTAAATAAACTTGATTTTCTTTAAATGATATTCTTTAACTCCCAGCTATCATAGATGAAGGAATCAGTAAACTCCCTCTCCCTCCCTTTTTATTCTCTTCTCTCCCTGATTTTTTTATATTTTTGGCATTTCTGCATTATCAGGGTACATGTTACTCACTTGTCTTTTCACCCTAATTCCCACATCTGTTTGAGTGCTTGTTCTTCAAGTAATTGTTTTCACTTCTCACCAACAGTACTTGCATCATAATTTCCCAAGCCATCGCTTGCTCAAGTCATCCAGTAATACTCTATCCAAGAAGCATTTTGAGGAAGAATATTCCTTGAGTTCTGGCATGTTTGATGTAACTGGTTTATACACTAGAATAACTTTCCAGATACGAAATTTATTACTTTCTTTAAAAATCTTGGGGCGCCTGGGTGGCGCAGTCGGTTAAGCGCCCGACTTCAGCCAGGTCACGATCTCGCGGTCCGGGAGTTCGAGCCCCGCGTCAGGCTCTGGGCTGATGGCTCGGAGCCTGGAGCCTGTTTCCGATTCTGTGTCTCCCTCTCTCTCTGCCCCTCCCCCGTTCATGCTCTGTCTCTCTCTGTCCCAAAAATAAAAAATAAATAAACATTGAAAAAAAAATTAAAAAAAAAAATCTTGAATGTTGCTCTACTGTCTTCAAACATTGAATGTTACCGTGCAGAAACTTTATTGCAGGCTAAAGTTTCTGTCTTAAAGTAAGGTGATTATAGATTCCATTTTGTTCAAGACGGTGTTGCCATATGACTATTTGGCATCTCATTACATTTAGCATTTTCCTTGACCCATTTTAGTCTCAAAAGTGTTCTATGATACCTATCTTACCAATGGTTGGTCTTTTGCATCCTGAACAAAAAAAGATTTTCTTTAGCTTTAAAGTTCACTAACTTTCTCATGGTAGGTAATGATGTTGAAAGTTCTGAGGCAGTTTTGCCATACACAGGCTATCCCAAATGGAGATTCAAGTCTTACCCACCTTGCAGAAGGTTTCTACCCATGAGCCCTTCTCATTCAAGTTACCACACCCATTTCTGCAAGCAAGGAATAGAGTCCCTGTACTTTAGGGGCAGACTCTTAAGGTCAAGAAGGTCAAGAAGTATATTTTGCTGGTGCTTTTATGGAGGTGCTAACGCCAAGCCTTCCTGCCAGTTCCTGTGTTTATTAGTACTTTGCCCATCCCACTTTCTGCCTGATCACAGCTTTTTTTTTGGCAACTCTCCTACATATTTTGGCAACTCTCAATTAGAATTGTCTTGTAATATTACTGAAGATGGATTTTTAATTTTTTTGTTTTCATTCTCCATCAAGTTTTTGGTGAATTCCAGAAGAGAAAAACACTGAACTGACTTTTGCAAAAGTTTAATAGATTTTCTTTTAGTCTGTCCCTAGTTTTTTGGAAAAAAAAAAAAAGAAAAATGTGCCTGTGGTTACATTTTGCTAATTTCAATAAAGTCACATTTTACACAAATCCAGAGGCCCATTCTGGCTTCTATTATCAAAAATAGATAAAGGGCAGCACTTATTTAATGCATAATTGTTTGCAGTGTGTTTTTATACTCATTTTCCTACATTATCTTCAATTATCTCTATGAAGTCAGCAAGATATACATTATTATTCCTATTTCACAGATGAGAAAGATGTAATGCTACTAATTCTACTGTGCACTATAGTCACAGTATTAATTACAGATTTTATAGGCCAGCTCAGGATAATCCATACCTACATAAGACCATTTTTTTCATGAATGAAAGCAAGATATTTTAAAAAATGAAGAACTGAGGAGTCTTTCTTTTTCTAAGGCTCCAGTTGTCTTGGTGCACTTGATTTCATATGTGCTCAATAAGACATCAAGGTGTCCAAAAACCACCTTGGTAATCTGAGGGAGACCCTGGGGGTCTGCTTCCCATTGATCTGTGTTACATATCAAGTTTTCATGTAAGATTTCACCTGCCAAGTAGTTTCATCAGCTAAAACAGTAATTCTAGGAAACTGCTTATCTACAAAATAAGAGAAAAACTTACCTGTGGCATTTTTGTGATAATTCTAGGAGAGCTAAATTTTTCTCATAAGCCTCCTAGTCCTTTTATTTCTTCAATAGCCAAAAACAGAGAGAGAGAGAGATTTTGTCCTATAATTCATATACCAATGGCTTGGTTTTCACTAAATCTGAGTGTTAAAGCTCAAGTAAGAGTTACTTGAGGAAAAAGTGGGGACGGGTATTAAGCATTGGGGGTGTCATAAGTGTAGATGGTTTGTGTAAGGAATCACATAAAGTTCAGAGCTGCTGGAATATATTATGAAACTAGATGCACTTAAATGTCTTACTCCCTGTTTAGAAGTTGGAGGAGCTCTTTTTGTTGTTATCACTTAACTGTTACTTCTTTATATGTACATGTGTTATGTGTACATACTTGCTTTAAGATAACTTTGATGGTACTTTCTGATTTTCCCCATTCTGGCATTTTTATTCCTTTTTAACCTCTTGTATCTCCCTTGAAATAATAACTGAAGACACCATAATTTTTGAGTCTGGAGCATAGGAAAGAAAAAGCAAGAGAATTTACAGGGGTTCTGAGATTAGAGTGTTCTTCATAAATCCAAAAGATTCACAAATTGGCACTCTTCCAGAAGAGGAAGGGCTTATTATGCTGTATTTTTCCATCGTCATCTGACATCTAAGTTTAGATCTGCCTTCTTGATGGAAGAACCTTCCCTGTGACACTTCCATATGCTTCTTCTCTTCCCATCTCTATCAATGTTTATGTAGAACTCTGTGAATTTAAAAACACAAATAACTTATGTGAACTTGAACTCCTCTATAAATAACACTTAAAGACAAAACACTTAACTTTAGAAAAACCATATAAGGACAAACTTATAAGAACTAGTCTGGAATTTTCCTCGTTTGAAAAGGTCTGGAATCAAAGCCACCCTGGTAAATATCTCTTTTCCTTTTTTCTCTTTCATTGTATACTTACTATCCTCCATCATCTTGTATCCACCCACTTAACCACCAGCAGGTAATATCTGACCCAGTTCAGGGGTATTCACTTTCATTCTTTCCCAGTACCACAGATGCTGACTCAATGAAGAAATGTTCTGGAAAGGCTTGTGGGCCAGTGTCCTGTAGAATCATATACCTTTGAGAGTTTATTAAAATTTCTGGCATTAAAGACGTTGATAATTTGAAAAGTCCACATTTTTCTGATGAAACTCCTTGAGGGGATAAGACCTTTCCACCTCCCGCTCCTACCCTTGACTGTATGGCTAACCCATCTGGGCTATTTTCTTAAGCTGTTCAGGTTTTACATGAAGAGCCAGGTCAACAAACTGATTTTCCAAGGTACTTAAAGGTCGTGAAAAGAATAAAAGAAACTCCTCAGGATAAATATCTCCAAAGTGGGTGGAAAGATTGTAGCAGCAAGCTAACTACTCCCTGACATTGCTTCCGGTTGCTGCAATTGTAGTAAAATGCTGAAACAAAAAAAGTATTAATTATAAAAACTCAATGAGACAATAAATAGGATGTGGTGCTTCTCCAGTATACCTCCATTCAAAATGCACCACTTCAGGATAGGTGGGGGACATTCACATTCTAGCTGTTGAAGTACTGTGATTATTATCAACCAATAGAATCTAAGATTCTCAAACCAAACAAATTTCATTTATTAAATGACTCAATAATGTTTATATACTCCAAACCAGCTACTCATAATCATGCCAATCCTTTATCCAACCTAAACTGAATAAAGTCATAAGCCTGGCTGAGTCTGTCCGTCTGTTTGCCTCCTTTCTCTCTGTCTCTGTCTCATTTGAAGTAAAAGAATCTGAGCCAAATACTGGCTGAATTTCATTATCAGTGGAGCGTTAGTTTGAAGGTTGATGAACCTGAATTCCCAGTTGCCAAAGTTCCCAAAGTTATGTTGTTCACAAGACTTGCTTTTTCATCTTGTCCTTGATTTCAGTGAAGTCTCTATGCTTATAATAAACACATTTTTTTTGGTGAGGTAATTGGAGCAGGTTTAGGTCCCTTGCAATTAAATTTTCTCCATGGTGCAGTAGTCTCTGGCCTCAAGGAGCGGAGAGTGAGAGTAAACAATTAACTATAATCTTATAACCTAAATGCTTATGTAACCAGTTTATTAACTGGCACCAAGTTCTTGGGCATATAAATGAAATAGTTTATTCCGATTCTTTAATAACATGTTGGCCAGATTCTATACTTTTTCAGATACTTACAGTTATTTAAACTTTGTCATTCTACTATTTAAAATTCAGTTCTATTTATTTTGAATGTTTTCATTTCAGTTCTGACTCAGTGTTCTCCTCGTACCCTTCTTCATAGAGAAGGGAGAAAGGAGACGATCTGGCTCTCAACTGCCTTTCCCCCTTCCTCTTATGTTTCTTCTCTGTTGGGGATTTTTGAAAGGAAACAGAAAATGTCAAGTAAGTCTTTCTCCATATAAAATAGATTGTGGATGTTCTCTGTATGGCTGGCACATCGTTAATATCCAGTGTGTGGTGCGTGTGGTTGTCGGTAGAATAATCAGGGTATATGCATGGACATTCACATGTATCACTTCTGCAGGTTCTTGAAGGAGGAACTACAGCTTTTTCCCCAGTACTCAGTTTCCTGATAGAGAAGATCTAGTTCTAGTTTGACTACCAGCCTCCCCTCATTTCAGAGCTCACAACACAGGTGGATTTTTCTGCAGCTTCTACCTGCTGAGATCATCCTGCTTTGCAGTGGAGTACCAGCAAGTTGACTCATCACATTCCTAAGTGTCCAGCTGACACATGAAAAATCATACAAGTTCACCATGCTAGGGAGTGGGAGAGCAGGCCGCTGTTATGCTATTCCTGTAATTATCTTTGACATCTTTCTCTTTCCCCTCTCTCCACACTACCTCAACACACTTAGTCATTGGACCCAAACTAATGGAGGAGAGGACAATTCAGAGACTCACCAACTTAAAAGCAATTCTCATGGAATTTGTTTTCCTTGGCTTCAGGAAAGATAAGCTCAATCTTGGCTACCCATGAAAGAAGTGAGGCCAGGGAATACCCTGTATTACAGAGGAATGTAGTAGCTCATAGAAAGCTCCCTGAAGGGAGTGAATGTCTAAGTAGAGAACTGGAACTTAAATTGTCTTCCAGGACAAGAACAAGAATGGCAGAGTGGCAAGAAGATGAGAGAAAGCACCAGATATTTACCCCATAACTAGGATCAAGAGTCTCTCTCTCGAAATCCCTACACTGCCCCTGACACAAGATGGGCATCTTACCAATGTATATTGACACCAGCTATTCACCCTATTTGAAGCTTTCAAGGATAATTGGGCTGGTTGTTCCTTGTGTGTGTAAATCCCCATCCATACACTTAACTGTGATCACAAACAATCCTTATGATGTTTTTTGAACACCTTCTGTAGTAGGCTGGATCATGCCCCCCGCCCCCAAAGGTGTCTACTTTGTAATCCCAGAAATTTGTTAATTACCTTATATGGTGAAAGGGTCTATGTGGATGTGATTAAAATAAGGATCTTGAGATGGGGAGATTATGTTGGATTGTCCAGATGTGTCCAGTGTAACTTCATGGGTCCTTTTAAAAGGGACATAGGAAAGTGAGAGAAGTCAGTTAGACCATGAAAGCAAAAGTGATGTATTCAGGAGCCAAGGAATCACAGCAACCAATAGGAGTTGAAAAAGCAAGAAATGCATTCTCCCCTAGAGCTTCTATACGAAACACAGCCCTGCCAATACCTCGATTCTAGCCCACTTGTTTTTGACTTCTGACATCCAGAACTCTAAGATAGTAAATGTGTGTCACTGCAAGCCACTAAGTTTGGGTTAACTTACCGTAACAGCAAAAAGGAAACCAATATACTCTTCATATCCCTTGCTCCTTTGTGGTTCCCTTTCATATTCCTCTCTTTCCTTTCTCTCTCACTTCCTTCATTGCAGAGGCCATTTCTACCTACAGCTTGCCCTCTTCCTGTCTCACATAGTTTCAGCTGATGATTTATCAATGTGACATTAAATTTTACAGCTCTTCCCCACACTCCACAACTTTCCCAGGCTTCATGGTGTCATTCCTGCCTGCCTGTCTTCTTCACCTGGAAGCAATCTCTGGGCTGGGCTCACTTGCCCTGTTCGGTGTTAGCAGACAAAAGTGAAAGAGGAATTTACTTGTTGTTTTTGTTATTGTTGGGTTTGTTGTTGTTGTTGTTGTGTTTTCATCCTAGAGTCTTCCAGCAAGTGAAACATCTTTGTATATTGTCTTTCTTGCAATGAAAACTAGACGCATATCTCTTTTCCCATCAATAATGAGGAAGAGGGAAAGTCTATCTTTAGTGTGAAATAAAGATCTGAAATGGATTATATGAGTATATTGAGCCTTCTCTAGCTCTTTCAGAATCCTAATAGTCTGAGTCAGAGAATAAATAGATTTAAGATCAAGCTGATATGAAGCGATTAGTGGGAAAAAATAACTTGGTCAGAAATTGAACTTGAAATCCAAATTGTATTTTAATTCTTTGCTATGCTTGCCTTTTGTTCTGTTAAGGTTTGGAAATTACCTTGGGTAGTATTTTTGATGACTTCATAGCCCCTCATTTTTCTCTCCTAATTAAGAGAAAATAATGGGGGGCACCTTTTAGACCTGATGGAAATCAATGCTGTAGCATTGAGGAGTGTCTCTACAGTGTCTTCAACAGATATCATCAGCATCTTCTTAGAAGTCTACAATGAGCAGCCACTCATAGTTAGCCAAAGTTGCCTTTGTAAGAGAGTACAATGAGAAATCTAATGTTCTTCCTCACTTAGACTGTTCTTTTATATCACTAAGACACATTTCTCTTGAATAAGTTATTGTTATACATGTTATACACATGTACATATATATAATTCTTTTTTCTTTTGTGTGTTGAACTAGAAGATTAAGGACATGCAAATAAATAAAATGCTAATTTCTGAAAAGTAACCCCTGTGTTGCTGAGGCCTCCTGCTCTTCAGAAATGCAGCTGAACTTGGCCTAAACCTCCAATCCATAGCAAAGCACAGTCCAGAGAAGTCCCCACAACTTTTCGGACATCCCAATTGATCCCATATTTTAATTTTTTAAAATATGAACACAAAATATCTACCTCTTGTCCTCAAACCACACACTCACCCCAAATGTTCCCTGAAATTCATAATTTAACTATAGATTTGAAGGATCGAGGAAAGGTCATAATACAAAACATAAACCCTTTGTCTTTCTCTGGCTCTGCACCATTATTTTTCCCTTCTCTCATCCTCTTTCTTCCTGATCCAACCAAAAAGCTCCTCTCCTTTCCTCATTCAGGGCAAGCCCAAACTCCATTTGGACCCAAGCTTCCATCATGATTGGTTTTCCAAGTAATTTCCTCCAAACAGACAATGGTCTCCTTGAAGGGAGGCTCTGGTGGATATTCTTGATTCCACCCTTTGCACAAAAAACAAAAACAAAAAAAAAAAAAAAAAAAAAAAAAAAAAAACGGTGAATCAGTCATATATCTATCAATGTAGGATGAACATCTACCTTGTCATTTCCTCCCACCTAACTGCTGTTATAGGCAAAGGCAGATATCAAAAGTCTCAGCTATGGAATCGACTGAAGATACACCACAGTGTTGCGCGTACTGGGTGGGTGGAGACCTGGCCCCATCACAGACTTGCCTTGCTTTTCACCTTGATCACATAGCCACTCGGAGTCTCAGAACCTCACAAGGTCCTTGGGAAGATGAAATTATCTCTTGCATGTGGCAATAATTTGAAAAGTGCACAGTACCATACAGGTGTCTGTTGCGATTATTCCTGTGATGTTCATTTAAAGCAACAAACAGACCATGTGTCGTTGAGCACAGTTGTGAGAAGACTCACAGTTTGCACTTGATAAGCTTCCCAGATTTAGCAACATCTCGGCTGCATGTTTGGCCAGGAAACTCTGTAAAGATCTGTTTTCTGGGGGAGAGACTAAGGACTTCCTTCTCTCTTGTAGGCTCAAATTCGTGAGACTGTCCCTTCTGGGTGTTTTTTTTTTTTTTTAACAAGTCCACCTCCGGTCCAGATGGTATACGAAAGCACAGTGGCAGGACAAAATAACAAACAACAGCAATTACACTTTTTCAAATATTCATCCATTTGTATGCAATTCAGGAGACTGCGAAGTGTTTGAGGACAGCTTCAAGGATAAACGAGATCAGCGAAATACAGGATATCAGTGATTCAGATGCAGGGAATAGTGAAGTGACATTTATTTATGCAGGGCTGGGATAAACAGTTTTATTTCGCAGTCAGTTCCCCAACGCTCTTCAGCTAAGACCCACAGGAGGAAGGTGAGAGGATGGCAAGCCCTGGAGGAGCCCTCACCGGATCTGGAAGAAGGCCAGTCTCAAGAGGAGCAACCCAAATGAGCAGAATGTCACCTCTCAGCTAACACACTACCCAGGAAGCATGGCTCCTTTTTGTCCCCTGGTCCTTACTGCATATGTTTAGTAGCCAGACCATCGCCCGGGTAGCCACCATTGCCTCTCTTTCTTAGCATCATCCTGAAGTCATCAGGGAACCCTGAGTTGCTAAACACAGCAGCATCAGCTGCCTTCTCTCCCTCTTTCAAGTCTCCGTAACATTAACACCGACGAGGGCACCGACTTCTGGGCCAGCGCTCCCTCACTCCCCCCTCCCTCCACTGTGTCTCATGCCCCTTCTGCCCTGGCAGCTCTTCAGAGGCTGATCCTCCAGCGCAAAGGTTGTGTCGAGGATCCTGCAGTGGTTCTTCCTCTCATAATCCTCACGTTCTTGGAAACTTAGCTAACTCAGTCCTGTGGCTTTGAAACACTACAGCGTTATCCTTAATTTCTCTCCCCATTTTGGCCAGTACCAACTGCGTCTACAACTGGGTGTCTCCTCAGTATCCACAAGTCGCTCTTCAGAAGCGAAACTTCTCCTTCCTGAGCCTCCTGCCCCATGCTCTCTGGTTCTGTCAAGAGCATCAGTGTCCCCAGTCCAGCCCCCTGCCCTACCGGTTCCCCACTCACTCCCACATCTCCCCTCACCTAACATTTATGCTACAGTTCCTTCTGTGATCACTCTTTCCATCTCTCCCCTCCTTTTTCCCTCCCCATTCTATTCTCTCCTTTTCCTTTGCTGTCATTAATCCGGTGTCAAGATATATTATATTCACCCGTTCAGTTTCTTCACCTGTCTGTCTCCTGTCTCTCCATTTGAACTGTATTAATCCCGGGACAAGTTCACGCAACCTTTTTTTTTTCCCCTTTTGATTGTAAAATAATTCAAACTTAAATAAAAATGTAAACAAGAAGGTAAGAAATATCTGTGAAAAACACCCAGATACTGCAAGTATTAACTTTTACGTATTGAGACATAAAACATTGAAAATCATCCCCTTGTCATCACTATCACGTATGTGACCATACGTCCCCTTCTCTGAAGTTACAACTACTCTGAAATTGTAAAATCTCCCTCCCAGCCAATAACATGCCACAATTTATCCATTCCTCTATTGATTTATATTGTTCCTAGTTTTTCATTAGGACAACGTATATTGAACAATACCAACTCTGGAAGTGGAAATATTGGGCATGCGCATCCTCAGTGTTTCTGGAAATTACTGCCAAGTGGCTCTCTAAAGGGAAGTATCAAAAATACATTCCCGCCATCATCATGTAGGGATCTTGCTCCCACGTCTTCTAGTCAACCCTTAATGTTATCAAGGGTTTTAGTTTTTGCCAACTTGACAAATGCAAATTACATCTGACTGTTGTTTTGAATTACATTTGCGTGGATCCTGGTGAGATTAATCATCTTTTCATGTATTTATTGGCTCTTTAGGTTTGATTTCCTCCATATTTCCAATGCTTATTATTTGGTTATTTTTCTTTTGAGTTATTTTATTACTGATTTGCAAGATTTTAAAAATATTCCGTAGGGCAACTTTCTTTTGTTTATATGAAAATGCATTTCTCTAGTTGATGTCATTTTTTAAAAGGCTGTGATATCCTTTGTTGCATGGCAAATTAATTTGAGTGAGGCCAGGTTCCCCGATTTTTCCTTATATTTAGAGTTTTTGAGTCTTGGTAAAAAATATTTATCTAACCATATACTCCTCAAGTTTTAAAATAATTTTTTAATTTTTTGCTGTTCACTGTTTTGCAACTCCGCTTTTGACATTTGATATATCTACGGGTAAGGTAGGTCTTGACATCTAGTAATGTACATCTTTCAGTTGTATTTTCTTCTTTAACATTTCTCTACCTATTCTTGGACTTCCGGTTAAACTATTTCTCTGGTTGTTTCACAATTAGCTTGTCTATTTCCACAAACTATATTCCTATTACATTAAATTTATGAAATATTTCAGGGATAATCAATATCTTTGCAAAGTTGAAAATTCACATCCACGAGCATGGCATATTTCTCCATTTGCCAGCATCGTCTTTTGCTCTCATAATAATATTTTGTAGTTTTTGGTGTGGTGAAATATGATGTTTTTGACCTTATTTGTTATATTTATTCCTATTGGATATTTTAGACACTATTGTAAATAATATTTTTATAAATTTATTTTTTGTGCATCACTGATATATAGAAATATAGCTGATTCTTGTATATTAATCTTATATCCAGTTGTCTTTGTACGACACTTGTCTGTAAACACAAAAATGACATCTGCAAATAATGGCCTTCTCTTTTTATTCTTTTCTAATCCTTATAATATTTTCCCTGCTTCCTATACTGACTACATCTCCAGTGTAAAATTGAAATCAACTGAGAACAGCAGAGAACTTTGGCTGATCCTTGATTTCAGAAAAAAAAAAAAAAAAACTTTTAGTAACGTCTATTGATTTTCTTTGTAGTTACTCTGCCTAAATAGGAATTTTCCTTTTATTCTTGGTTTCCCAGGCATTTGTATCATGATTGAGTGCTTCAGTTTGTGAAATGCTTTTTCTTCATCTATCAAGATATCAACCACCTTGTATTTCTAAAATGAGCGTCACTTGGTGCTGTCATATTATCATTGTCTATATCTCCATATTAAATTTACTATTATTTTAGACTACAGCTTCTAATGTCATTTCAGGGATCAGCCTTTACTTTGCCTTTTGTCTACTGTCCTTGGCAGATTTAACTATGAAGTTTATTCTATTTTCAAAAAAAAGAATTGGTATGTGTTTCTTTATTCTGCAACAGTACATGGTGATGTGATTTCAGTTTTAAATATATGGGATGATTCACCAATAAAGCCATCTTGTTATGGAGTTTCCCTCATTATGTGTTTTCTAATGATTCAATATCTTTTATATAAATAGAACTACTAAAAACATTCTATTTCTTCTCTTTTCCTAGAATGCTTAATGTTATCTAACTTAGTACATGTAGTGTTAGAAAGTTTCTCATTCATATCTTTCAGTTATCCCTCTGATGAGAATTGTGTCAGGGTAGTGTCCAGGTTTTCATTCCTGATATAATCATTTGTAATTTTTTTCTTAATGTTTTCAAAGAATCAACTTTAATTTTTGTGAAAATTTTATTTTCTATTTATTGAGATGTAATTGACATATGACATTTTGTTAGTAGAACATAATGATTCAGTATATATTTACTGCAAAATGATCGTCACAGCAAGTCAAATTAATATCCATCACCTCACATAGTTAAAAATTATTTTCTCTTGTGATAAGACCCTTTAGGTCTTATCTACTCTTCTACTCTCTTAGAAGCTTTTAAATACACACTACAGTATTCTTAAGTATAGTTACCACGTTCAACATTATATCCTCAGGACTGTTTATTTTATAGGACTATATATTTTATATTTATTTATTTTGTAGACTATTTATGTTTATTTTGTAAATAAATGGAAACTTGTAACTTGTGACCTCTGTTTTCTATTGGTTTGATTTATGCTGTTATTTTTGTTACTTACCTATTTATACTTTGTGTGGGTTTATTTGTAGGGTTCTTTTTTCCTAGCTTCTTAAGATAGAAGCTGAACTAACTCATTTTTAGCATGTATTTTTTCTGGGAAATGCATTTAAGATGATAAATTTCCCTCTAGGCACTGATTTCCCTATATCCCACAGTTTGAAATCATTTTCTTAAATATCTTCTAAATTTACCTTTTCTGTCCCTGGGTTATTGATCATGTATTGTTTAATTTCTAAGTAGTTTGATATTTTTTAGTTGTAGTGACCTCAAATTCTAGCTTAATTCTTCTGTGGTGAAATAAAATTATATAAATTATTTCAATTTTAAAAAATTTATTAAGCCTTCCTAACTGGCCCAGAATATGGTCAATTTTTGCATAAAATACATGTGTACTTGAGAAAGACTGTTTTCTGTCATTTTGTGCAGTGTATTGTGTTGTTCAGATTTTCTTCGTTCTTATTGAATTTTCTTTTCTCATATAAATTCAAATTTTAGATTCCTTTTCTGGAATAGAACAGGCTCTTCCCTGTTTATGAGGTTATATCTTAGTTGCAATATGAGTTCTTCCCTGTTTTTATAATTCCTATATATCTCCTTTCAATCTTGGCTGCCACAGTCAGACAGAAAATGCAGACACTTTTCTTTACATCTGTGAGGGAAACCTAGCAGCAAATAGTAACCGCTCTAAGTCTGTCAAATAGATACATTTAAATATGTTTTGTGTGTTCTAAAAGCTATTGAGAGAAATATAATAGTGTCACATTATAATTGTGGATTTGTAATACCTCTTCTTTTAGTTCTATGATTTTTTTATTTTTCTATTTCGAAGTTATGTTCTTACACACAAATTTAGAACGGTGTTATCTTCATTGTAGGTTGAACCCATAACTGTTATGAAATAATCCTTCTTACTTCTCGTTTTGCCTTTGTCTTTGAAAGTTTTTAGTTGCTACAGGAACTAGTCTTTGCTTAATGTTTACATAGTTTACCTTTTTCCCTTATTTTTTCCCAACATTTCTGTTTTCTTATATTTGAGGTATGTTTTTATATTTATTTTTTTTTCAACGTTTATTTATTTTTGGGACAGAGAGAGACAGAGCATGAACGGGGGAGGGGCAGAGACAGAGGGGGACACAGAATCGGAAACAGGCTCCAGGCTCTGAGCCATCAGCCCAGAGCCTGACGCGGGGCTCGAACTCACGGACCGCGAGATCGTGACCTGGCTGAAGTCGGACGCTTAACCGACTACGCCACCCAGGCGCCCCTGTTTTTATATGGGATGGGAGTAACTAGGGGTTGGCTAATAATAAGTAAACTCTAAAATATGTAATGTGTTTTTTGTTTTGTTTTGTTTTGTTTTTTGAGATACTTTCAAGACTTTGGTTTTCAGAAGTTTGAATGATTGGGTAAATTTCATTGATATTTATCCTGCTTGCTTCCTCTGAGCTTCCTGGAGCTATGTTTTGGTGTCTTTCATTAGTCCTGGGAAATTCTCAATCATTACTTCTTTTATATATATATACATATATATGTGTATATATATGTATATATATATAATGCTTTCAATGTTTATTTATTTCTGAGAGAGGAACAGACTGCAAGCAGGAGAGGGACAGAGAGAGAGGGAGACACAGAATTCAAAGCAAGTTCCAGGCTCTGAGCTGTCAGCAGAGAGCCCAAGACAGGCCTCAAATTCATGGACTGTGAGATCATGACCTGAGTTGAATGAAGTCTGATGCTCAACTGACTGAGCCACCCAGGCACCCCTCGATCATTATTTCTTTAAATACTTTTTTTGCCCCATTCTTCCGATAGCTATTCCAATTATACATATGTTAGAGGATTTGATGTCTCACAGCTATGAAATGATGTTTCATTTTTTACTCTACTTTGTTTGGGTAATTTCTTTTGACCTATCTTTGATGCACAAATTCCTTCCTCAATGGTGTGAAATTCTTTCCTTCTGCAGAGTCCATCACAGGCATTTTTCATCTGTTACTGTGTTTTTTACTTCCACATTTCCATTTATTTTTTTCCTTACAGTTTTTACTCCTTTGCTGAATGCCTCCATCCGTTCATATGTTGTCTACCTTTTCCACTATTAATCGTAACAATACATTAATCATTGTTTTTGTTTTTTTTTAATTCTTGGGTGATAGTGCCAACATCTGGATCATATTGGAGTCTTCTGCTCTTGATTTTCTTAACACTGTGTTGTTTTTTCTTGCCTCTTTATGTTTCTCACGCTTCTTGTTTGAGGGTTAGATCTGTTACATTGCACAACAGTGTCTGACATAAAAAGCACTTATGTCTGGAAGTGGACACATGTCTTTATTTGGTAGGTTATTAGTATATGGGTTGAGTTAGTGTAGCCATAAGTTGATTTGGATTCAGGTTTTGGTTTTGCTGTGGTCACCATATGCAGCCCTGGGTTCAGATTTTTCTGATGGCAGTTTATGCTTAGGATAGTCACTGTATTCCTGGAATATTTTTGTTAACATTTCTATTCCTCCATCATCATCCTTAGCTTTTCCCTGTGATCTCAGCCCTGTAATGCATTCAGGAAAGGTTAAGATTTCATAGCCTAACCATCTTTTTTCTTATTGTAAGGATAGGTACCAATATTCTTCCCAGATTTCTCTATCATAAGCAGAATCCCTGAAAACTTGATTTTTAAGTTTCTTTGAAACTATCTGTGTTCTGACACAATGTCACGACCAAGGAACCTTAAGAAAAAAATGTCCAGCGCATTTCCAGAAAGATTAGACAATGGATTGATGTGTTTTGCAAATTTGTGCTGGATGGCCACAATTTTAAGGTATGCAACCATAAGTCATGCAGATCTGGTCAAAAAAATTCAGTTGTTAACTAAAATTAGTAATGATGGTTAACATCTATCAAATAAAATGTGCTAAGCACCATGCAAAGCACTGTATATCTCTCATGATGTGATCTCCATCTTATGTAAGAGGAAGCAGGTTCAGACAGCAGGTAATCTCCCCGCTATCCTAACACTCTAAAATGTTCTGTGATGTTCCAGAAGTCCCACTCTTGACCACTATGCTGTACTCTTTTATTTTGCTGTTGTTAGGTAATTTATTTTTTTTCTCTTGTAAAAAGCATTCTCCTTACTTGTTTTTCTATATTCCCTTTTTGGATAATTTTTAAAGGAGCAAATGTTTAGCAGTTTGGCAAAATATCATATCCATCACAGATTTTGACTTTATTTTTCTGTTACGAAAGATTGATAAGTTTTCTACCTTTTAAATCATGCGTATTGTTTGCTGTATGATGTAAAGTTAGTAAAAGTTTTGAAAATGGGGTACAGAAAAATTCTCTACTTTTATTATGAAAATATCATGTTGATCTCTCAGTTTTAGAAGACTTGGCCTGCTCATAAATTCCATCACTCTCTTGCTGCTATTTCTGTCTAGCAAATTATTTCTTTATTCACGAGGCAATAAAAGGTCACTGGAAAGAAGAATATAATATTCACTCTCATAAAATAAAGTTAAACAGTAGTTAGCATTTATATCTTTCCACTGTAGTAAACAAAATACGGTTTATTTGACTCAATGAAGACCTATGATACCAAAAAAGATAAATCTAATGATTTGTTTGAACATAGGAAGATAAATCTTGCACAGCATGCCCTCAGTGATGATGTGTTACCATTGTCCTAGTTCTCTGTAAAATTAAATTGAAAGGCAAAGCAGGCCTGGCTTCTTGCTCCAAAATATCCCAATTCTCGTCCAGGGCTATAGTCTAAGAGAACCAACTGTGAATAAGTAAAATCTGTTTTTTTTTATTTACTTGCTTTGCTTTTTTTTTTTTTTAAATTTTTTTTTTTTTCAACGTTTATTTATTTTTGGGACAGAGAGAGACAGAGCATGAACGGGGGAGGCGCAGAGAGAGAGGGAGACACAGAATCGGAAACAGGCTCCAGGCTCTGAGCCATCAGCCCAGAGCCCGACGCGGGGCTCGAACTCACGGACCGCGAGATCGTGACCTGGCTGAAGTCGGACGCTTAACCGACTGCGCCACCCAGGCGCCCCTACTTGCTTTGCTTTTTATGCTACTTATTGAAATAAAGTTGACATCGTGTCCTATATTTGCAAGAGAGGATAGAGAAAGAAAAAGTCAGTTGTTCTTTTTAATGTGTTTTAATTCAAGTTAAAATTTTCTGCTCTTTTATCATACATGCCATGAGAAAATTATTTCCTGTTTTTAATTTTTTTTAGACTTTCATATCTGTGGTTAAGAAAGTTAGCAAGTGCATTATTAAAACTGAGTTGTACACTTAATATAAATCCAAACATCTTATTTTTTAGAAGTCCTATAAATTTTATTGATAAAATACATTTTACACAAAATTGGATTAAGAAAATGTTACCTGGGGCTCCTGGGTGGCTCAGTCGGTTGAGCGTCCGACTTCAGCTCAGGTCATGATCTGGCAGTTCATGAGTTCGAGCCCTGCATTGGGCTCTGTGTTGACAGCTCAGAGCCTGGAGCTGCTTCAGATTCCGTGTCTCCCCCTCTTTGCCCATTCCCTATTCATGCTCTGTCTCTCTCTCTCAAAAAAAATGAACAAACGTTAAAAATTTTTTTAAATAAAAGAAAATGTTTCCTTTATACTTCAAATGTTTTTATTGCCATAATTAAAATAACACAATTAAAAGACAGTAAGTTAATGTCTTTGAACAATTCAGATACCAAAATAATGCATTCTTCCTTATAAGTTCTTTCTTATTCTTCCTTATAAGTTCCTGAGTTCTTATCAGTAGGAATAGAGTGGTTTAAAAGAAAAGACCTGTAAAACCAAAGAAAAGAAAAGCAATAGAAGCAAATGTTTCAAACTATAAGGTGGGGGGGGGGCAGTTTTTGTACCCTATTTATCAATCTAGGCATTTCCAAAGGGTTTTGATGCTTTTTCATATAATAAAAGTAAATCTAGTTTCAAAATGTGCTGATTTCTGCTAAAGTTATTTACAAAAAAAGAAAATCCATCTAGCACTACTTTTTTGCTTAAAGTCTTTTTTTCCATTTTCTTTTTCATACATTTCCCTCTCATTATCAAATAAAAATCTGTCTCATGCTCTTATGAGCCTTTTATAAAGGACTCCCTTCATTGAGCAGTAGACTGTGGCCTTTTCTTTTTATCTCTCTAATTAAAACATTGCAACCTGGGGAAACTATTGGTTAGTTCTCAGTAAATGGCACTTATTTTCATCTCCTTTGATATAGCAAGAAAAATGGTAAAGTTAACAGAAATGTCCTAGTCCCTAAAATTAGACATAAACCCACTAATATGCAACCTACAGAGTCTTCTAGGCCTTCAGAAATGGCACTCAGTAATTTATTTCGACATAAATCAACTTGCTTTCACTCTACAGCTCAGCTGTGCTAAGATCAATTTTCAGAGAAGCTTAACAGTTCAAAATTGTTCGTGCCTTCTGCAGTCTTACATCTGTATTTTCTTAACTCTGAAGTTTGAGTCAAAGACCATATGTCATGGTATAACTCCAGTACTTAGTAGGTTTATGATTCAGGCTACCATTTTGTGTTCTTTTTTGCCCTCAGCTAAGTCTTATGTATCTGCTCAACATGATAGCCTGGAAGTATAAGGATTTTTTTGTTGTTTTCCATAGAAAAGTCTTGTGCTCTATTAGCAAAGGCATAGCCAAGATCTTAATAATTGTACCAACCCATGTTGGTGCCCATGTCTTTTCCTGTGTCCCAAGAATATCAAGAAGGCCATGTGTAATGGATACATTGATCTCATAATGGTTTGCTTTTAAAAAGTTTTCTTTTGAGGTACATTAGCCAAAATAAAGAATGTCAAGCAAACAGTATAATCAACTTATGTTTAATGAGCATTCATAAACATTATGACTGGTTGAGTGTTTACAGGATAATTAAGAAGCAATTTCTCAAGAAATTTAGTTTCTAGCATAGAGGGGCCGGGCAGATGTTCAGAGGCAATATGTGCTAAGATGTATCATGTACATAACTTATGTGAGAATTTTGACTAGAATATGTGATAAAGGATATCTACCATTCCTGTAAGAAAAACAAGGTAACTGGTAGTTGTGTAGGAGGTATTCATTCCATAAATGTTCTTTACCCAAAAGAAAACAGCTTCTAATATATGCTAAAAATTTATCAGATAAGGGGTAATTTGAAATTACTTATAGTGTTGTCCAAAGGTATCTGTGTAGTTAAGGTTTTCTGCAATGAAGGTCTGTATTTTGGCAGATTTGATAAAGTGCTTAGAAAGTAGGAAAGCATTCTTGTTTCCTTAGGTTAGGGGGTGCTGGCCAGTCCATATCGAAAGCATTCTCTGATTCCTTTCTTTTTAGATTATGGGAATGGACATGACCTTGGAGGTCAAAGTCTCCGATCCACTCAGGAGACAGTGGCTACCAGTCGAACTGGAAGGAGGAATGTTGTGGTATCTTCATGCTACCTCATCAAACAATTTAGTGCCTCCTGAGAGGAAGAGAATCAAAATATGTGGCTGTCTAGGAATTGTTCGGGGTTAGCAAGGGAGGCCACCCAGGAAACATCAATTTGATTGCTAACGTCTATTTGTGGTTTCCTATAGATCTCTGGGAAAAGATGTTGAGGTCACTAAAATATAGTCTGCTGGTAATGTTTCTATCAGGTGGACACAGTTATCCTAGAAAGTGCTTGTAACTTTTTTTGTGCCCGATTAAATTTCAAAAGCCCCTTCGTTCATGCCTGAGAAAACACAATTTGAAATAAGACCTGCTGAAAGGTGCCTATTAACCCCGCTAATAAGCAAATATAATTTTTGTCACTTGCAGACGACACTTAATATGTCTTTGGGCTTGTATTTCAGAGAAGCTTTCCACTTGAAGATCATTCTAGCAGAAGGAATACTTCCTGACTACTGACCTGAAGCAGCTCTCCTACATGTGCAGGCTCTGTGGCAGATGCCAGATTGGCTTGAGCCCATCCTTGGGGGTTGTTCATAAAAGCAAATTCATTTTTCCAAGAGACTAATCTCTTATGATGTTTGACCATCCCTAGACATGGCAAGGGCATAGATATCTCTGGCTTGTCTGCAAGCTCTCCTGTAGAGCCCTCTGATTTCTCTATTTTATTTAGAGAGGCCTTCTAGTAGGCAGAAAATGAAGTGCACCAAACATACCCCATGCAGTATGGAGCACATTATCAGTCTTTACTAGAGTGTTTGTGATCACGATGGCGTTGATAATGTTGAAGGAGTTCATTAAGATTTGAGTGCCCATGACTAAATGGGGGCTTCAGAAAGGGTGAAAAATAAAATAATAAAATAAAATAGTATCTCAGGTCATCTAAGCAAGCTCCCTGCCCTCATTCAGATAGAAGTATCTCAATATTGCTAACGAGGCAGCTCCCTTCAGAAGAGGTGAGATGACTTTTCCAAGGTCACACACAGAATGAAGAAAGGGAGAGGAAGATAGGAGCCCCTGCTTGTCGCAGGTGCTTGCTTATTTATGCAGCAAATATTTCATTGAGTGCAGGGTCCAAAAAGAATGGTCACTATTACAGAATATAACCAAAAGAACAGTTCTTTCCTTTGACAAACTTACAGCAAATGAAGAGTTTGAGGACACAACTGAGGACAATTTCTGAAATACTAAGTCAGCCTCATTTTTTTTCTGACCGCTTTAGCTCTAGTGTTTTTTAACCAATTTTTAAACATGGAAAGCATGTTTACTTTCGTGTTATTATAATATTTTAAGGGGGGGTGGATTTCAAGTCCTGGTCACTTAAGCTAATATTTCTTTCATATAAGTTAGGGAAAGTCCTATGCCTGAAAAGAAAAGCATTAAATATGAAATTCTAACAACTACCACTAGGTTTTTGGGTGTGATCACCATCCAGTGTTTTGGATAAAAAATAAATTATATAATTTACTATGGTGTAAAGCTTAGCTCTGAGTCTTAATACCTTTAACAAATTTGATTCAACAAGCACTTAGTGAGCACATAAGGGCAAGGTCCTCTGGGGAGTACAAAAATGAGTAAGATTTATTCTCACCTTATCACTGAACTGCAAATAGAAAAATATCCTTAACAGGTGCCTAAAGGAGGTAAAAACAAAGTGCTCTGGGAACACAGGTGAAAAAAAAAACCCTATATTGTCCCCTAGGGGCGTCAGGGAAATACTTACAGAGGAGTGACCAGTTGAGCTGAGCCTAGAAGCATCGCTTGAATTTCAGTAGAGGGAGAAGAGGAAACCCCTCTAATTTAGCAAAGGGAGAGGCGGGGTAGAAAGCCTGCACAGAACATCATGATACAGGTAGTCAGCCTACTAGGGTGGAGGTCAGTAGAACAAGACTGGTAAAATAGAAACCAGGAAAGGATATTATCGCTGCCTGTAGAAATTCCTTAGGTGTGACCTTTATAAGCAGTGAGGAGTCTTTGAGAATTACCCAGGCAATGAGTGGCCTGGTCCGAATTGCACTTTGTGAACAGAACTCTGCAACTGTGTGCCAGACGTTGGAGGGGAAAGTCTCTGAAATGAAGATAAAACAAGAGGCTACTGTGAAGTGGTAAAAGAAACAGAAGGAGATTGAACAGAAATAAGGCCAATAGGAAAAGGAGGAGGGCAGGAAGGAGGTTTGAGAGTCCTGACGGGCCTGATGAAGGCCGCAGTGATTTTTTGCATCATGCATGTGGTCCGCCCAGGGATTCACTGAACAACTGAACAACACTGAACAACAATTCACCAGGATTCACTGAACAACTACTGAGTGAGAGGCATTGCATTGAGTGAGGAAGACACAACAGTGAAAGATAAATAGTCTTTGCTCGTAGCGTACAGTCGAAGATGGGACACAGATAAACGTGTAATAGTGACACAATGTAAATAGGGATAATACATACGAAGGAACATTCCAGAAGGGGGAACAGCATGTGGAAAGTTCAAAGAGTAACCAGAGTAAGCCTGGTATATTGAAGGGACTATGAAGTGACTGAGCCTGGCTGGAGGATAGAGGATGAGGCAGCGTGTGGAAAACGATAAGACAGCAAGTTTAATAAGCAGGGGAGTGGATAATGGCAGACCCTGGGAACCACAGTGAGAGTCTGTGCTTGATGCCCATGCCAGTGAGGCGAGCAAGGAAACAACATGACCAATTTCACTTCAGGAGGTGGAAGATATTGGGGAAGAAGATATGCGTGGATACAATTTACAAAAAAAAAAATAAAAGAAGGGAGAGAAGTAAAAAGAGGGAAAGTTAGTCATGTTGAGAAAATTACAAACACCCAAAGGTTTCGAAATTTGGGATTTAGGATTTTTGAGGAAAGACGGTAGTTGGTGTCATCGTTTAAGTTAGGAACCAAAGGGGAAAAGGATGGATTCGGGGCGTGTGTGTGTGTGTGTGTGTGTGTGTGTGTGTGTGTGTGTGTGTATGTATGTATCCTATCTAGGAAATTGTAGGAGTTTTCTTTTGTTCACAAAGAGTAGAGACATAAAGATTTTAACACAAAAATGGAAGAAGCCAAAGAAGAAATTTGATGTAAAGGAGGTAGAAAAAACACTAGATACGGTTTACTTGATAAACAATATCAAGATGTGATAAGAACCCAAGGGAAATTTCTCCGGAAAGCCTAGATTCTAAGATAGAAAAGCTCTATCCTGATTACCCATACTTACTTAGGAGCAATTAAATAAATATAAAATATTTTTCAGAAAGCTATCTTGCAAAGGGGCGCCTGGGTGGCTCAGTCGGTTAAGTGTCCTGACTTCAGCTCAGGTCGTGATCTCACGGCTGGTGAGTTCGAGCCCCAAGTTGGGCTCTGTGCCGACAGCTCTGAGCCTGGAACCTGCTTCAGATTCAGTGTCTCTCTCTCTCTGCCCCTCCCCTGCTCACGCTCTATCTCTGTCTCTCAAAAATAAACATTAAAAAAAACTAAAGAAAAAGAAAGCTGTGCTGCAAAAAGAATCGGATCGAGAACTCCATCACATACAAGATTTGTTTACCAGGAACTTGGTGTGAGTTAGAAGCTTACAGAACCGTGCAGATTCCACCTCGTGGATTTAAAAGAAGGCACTTTCAGCTCGGATTACTTAATGTTTTGGCAAAACAAACAAAACCAAATCAAACAAAAATGTGTACAAGAGGCAGGACAGTCTTTTCACTGAAGTTGGTGAAACCCCATTAATGTTTCCTCCCCTCCAAAATGGTTTGTAAGATTTAGCCTGTGATTCCTGCTGTATTAGGTTTAATTGGATAATGAGGTGTCCTTGCTGGGTCTCTCTTTGCTTACAGAATACAGAAGATGCCTCAGGCCGAAAAGAATAAGACAGCCAGCTGAGAGCACAGCTGGAGGTCTGGACTGTCTGGCCTGTCAGGGATCAAATGTCCTTCCTTTGTACCCTCTCTTCTGCTGCCAGGCAAACACCCAACCCTGGAGAAATGTTTGGACAGGAGCAGTGCTTAAACGGGAACACCGTCACTCTCGTGTTCTCGTCACTGGCTTAATATGGAGTATAAACATCACAGGGATTGGTGGGGATTACAGGGTAGTTTGGAAAAATAGAAAAACTGTCCCTGTTTGATTTCAGTCGTATTTGCCCCTCATTGGATTTTCTTGACGCGTGGATCGTTTTCTTCAAAATCCAGCAATTTAAAAAAAGAAAGTTAATTTCAGGATAGTTAACATACAGTGTTATATTAGTTTCAGGCATACACTCTAAGGATTCAACAATTCTATACGTCACTCGGTGCTCGTCACCCCTGTACTCTTAATCCTCGTATCCTATTTCACCCCTCCCCCTCCACCCACCTTCCCTGTGGTAATCATCAGTTCTTTATAGTCAAGAGTCCGTTTTTGGGTGTGTCTCTTTTTTTCATTAGTTTTGTTTCTTAAACTCCACATATGAGCGAAATAACATGCTACTTGTCTTTCTCTGACTGACTGATTTTGCCATCTATGTCGTGGCAAATGGCAAGATACCATTCTTTTTGATAGCTGAGTAACATTTCATGTGTAACATCCCACTTTTTGATACAGTCATCGATCAACAGAGCTTCCATATTTTGGCTCTTTGTAAATAATGCTGCTCTAAACATAGGGGTGCATGTATTATTTTGAATTAGTGTTTTTCTAGTTTTGGGGTAAATACCCAGTAGTGGAGTTACTGGATTAGAAGGCAGTTCTATTTTTAACTTTTTTAGGAGCCTCTGTACTGTTTTCTAGAGTGGCTGCACCAGTTTGCATTCCCACCAACAGTGCATGAGAGTTCCTTTTCCTCCAGTTCCTTGTGAGCACTTGTTTCTTGTGTTTTTGATTGTAGCCATTCCTACAGGTGTGAGGTGGTACCTCATTGTGGTTTTGATTTGCATTTACCTGACGACGAGTGATGTTGAACATCTTTTCAAGTGTCTGTGGGCCATGATGATGGTGAACCTGGGGTTATACAAAGCCTGAAGAACTATTCAGCAGAAAAAAAAGTATTAAAAATTGACCTTCCCAAGACAAAAGGGCTCTGGTGGACAATCAAACATTGATGGGTTGGTTGGTTTTTTAAAGAAGGCTCTGTTTTCCTCTGGAAAGAAAAAAGAAAACATGAAAAAATGAATGAAGTTACAAATGTGCCGTATTTCACTGAATCTAAAGTATAATTCATTGGAACACATCCCAATTTAAGGTATGCCAAACATGAAAAAAAGTGTCTTGGAACCGATAAAATATGGCAGCCTGAGATGATGAGATTGAGAGTTGATGAAATTCAGTATCTGATTGTCATAATGTTCTCTGTAAGACAAGAGATGATGTTGTCAGCTGAGAATGAGATGACCTTAGAAGCTGATGAAGGTTAAAGAGAACAAGAAGTATCAGGAAAGCCCTTGATGGAGATGATAAGAAATAGGGGAAAAGTTTTCCATTCAAACTGCTCTTTCTCCTGATTGGGAGAATACCACCGTCTATTCAAGCAGGCAGGCTAGAAGTCTGGGGTTATCTCGAATTATATCTTCTGCCTCTTCCACACCTTGCTGGCCACCAAGTTCCATTAATTCTATGTCCTAAATATTTATCAATTAGTTCTCTACTTTCTTCTCCCACTGCAATTCCTTTTGTTAAAGCCCTCATCATTCCTGGCTTAAAATATTAATGTAACCTCTTAGATTAAGCAGCCTCCAGGATGGCACCCAGTGATCCCTGACTGCTCGTACTCACCTTTGTGTAAGTGCCCTTTGACTCCTACATTATATCAGAATTGGTCAATGGGACCACTAGAACATAGAAGTGATAGTATGTCACTTTTGAGCCCAAGTCATAGTGGACATTATAATTTCTTCCTTGCTACATTTTTCTCTGGAATCATTCACTCTAGGGGAAGTCAACTGTTTTAAGGACACTCTAGTGTCTTAAAGACACTCTAGCAGCCATATGAAGAGATCCATGTGGCAAGGAACTGAGTTATCTGCAAAGAGCCACTGAGGAACTGAGATCTCCTATCACCAGGCATGTGGGTTAAATTGGAAGTGGATCCCTCATTCCTGGTTAAGTCTTTAGATGACTCTAGCCCCAACTACATCTGTGTTTATTAAAAAAATAAAATTGGGGGGCGCCTGGGTGGCTCACTCCGTTAAGTGTCCAACTTTGGCTCAGGTCATGATCTCACAGTTCATGAGTTCGAGCCCCACGTCAGGCTCTGTGTTGACAGAGGGGAGCCTGAAGCCTGCTTCAGATTCTGTCTCCCTCTCTCTCTGCCCCTCCCCCGCTCGTACTCTCTCCGTCTCAAAAATAAAGATTTAAAAATTTAAAAAATTTTATTGAGGAGTAATTAACACGTAATATATAAATTTAACGTACATATCTAGTGTATGCAACTTGATGAGTTTGGGGATGATTATATGCTTGCGAAACCATCACCGCCATCAAGGCCATAAATATATCCATCACTTCCCAGAGTTTCTTCCTGCCCCGTTTATTGATTGATTGGTTGATTGATTGATGTAATAAGAACACTTAACATAAGATCTACCCTCTTAGCAAATCTTAAGCATACAATACAGTATTGTTAGCTATTGGCACTACACTGTTAGTAGATATCTGGAATTTTTTTTATGTTGCATACTGAAACTGTGTCCCCTCTGACCATCACCTACCCCTTTCCTTCTCTCCTAGCCACCAGCAACAACCATTGCCCTCTCTGCTTCTATGAGTTTGACCATTTAAGATTCTTTATATAAATGATATCATACAATATTGGTCTTTCTGTGCTTTGCTTATTTCACTTAGTATAATGTCCCCCCAGGTCCCTCCATGGAAATGACAGAATTTCCTTCTTTTTAAGGCTGGATAATATTCCATCGTATGTACATGCAAATCTCTTTTTTAATATTTTTTTTCAGTTTTATTGAGATATCTGTGACATAAAGCAGTATCTAAGTTTAAGGTATACAGAATAATGACTTGGCTTACATACATTGTTACGTGATTACCACCTTCAAGGTCCATTCATGTTGTCATAAATGGCAGTTTCCCTCCTTTTTTGTGGCTAAAAAAATATTCTATTGTATATATAAATATTCCATCTTCTTTTTCCATTCATCCATCAGTGGACACTTACGTAGTATACGTGCCTTGGCTGTTGTAAATAATGCTGCAATGAACAAGAGGGTAAATATATTTCTTTGACTTAGTGTATTCATTTCCTTCAGATATACACCAAGATGTACGTGTACCACATCAAGTGATAGTTCTCTTTGTAATTTTTTTTAAGAAACCACCATATATATTGTTTTCCATAATGGCTGCACCCATTTACAGTCCCACCAACAGTGCAGAAGCATTTCCTTTTCTCTGCATCCTTGTCAACCTTTGTTATGTCTTGTCTTTTGATAATAGTCATTCTAATAGCCATGAAATAATAAATAGCTCATTGTGATTTTGATTTGCATTTCCCTGATGATTAGTGATGCTGAGCACCTTTTTTATGTACCTGTTGGCCATTTGTATGTCTTCTTTGGAAAAAGGTCTGTTCTGGTGTTTTGTCCATTTTTTAAAAATGTTATATATTTATTTTGAGAGAGAGAGGGAGTGTGCGCGTGAGTAGGGGAAGGGCAGAGAGACAGAGAGAGAGAGAGAGTATTCTGAACACAGAGCTCAGTGCGGGAATCAATCTCATGACCTAAGCTGAAATCAAGAGTCAGATGTTTAACCTACTGAGCCACCGAGTGGCCCATGCTTTGTCCATTTTCTTAATCAAATTATTTGTGTGTGTGTTTACTATTAAGTTGTAGGAGTTCTTTATATAGAGCATATTGAATATTAACCCCTTATCAGTCTGTGATTTACAGATATTTTTCCCATTTTATATGTTGTCTTTTATTTTGCTGCACAAAAGCTTTTTAGTTTGATGTAGTGGCACATTAACTTTTTATTTTGTACTTTAGATATTATATTTAAAAGTCATTGCCAAGACCTATGCCAAGGAGATTTTTTTCCAGTGTTTTTTTCTAGCAGTTTTATGGTTTCTGGTCTTGCATTTGAACATTTAGTGTATTTTGAGTTAATTTTTGTGAGTAGTGTAAGTGGTCTAGTTCCTTTCTTTTACATATGACTATCAATTTTCCAAAAATCATTTATCAAACAGACTGTCTTTTCTCCACTGAATACTCTTGGCTCCCTTGTGAAGTATTATTTGACTGCATGTGTGAGTTCATTTCTGGGCTTTCAGCTCAGTTCCATCAGTAAATGCCTGTTTCAATGCCAGCACCATTCTATTTCAATTATTATATCTTTATAATATACCTTGAAATCAAGGAATGTGATGCTTCCTGCTCTGTTTATCTTTCTCAGGATTGCTTTGATTCATGGTCTTTGTGGCTCCATGTAAATTTTATGATTGTTTTACTAGTCTGTAAAATATGCCTTTGGAATCTTGACAGAGATTGCATTTAATTTATAGATGGCTTTGGGTAATATTGACATTTTAATAACATAATTTCTTCTAATTTATGAACATTGGATACCTTTACATTTATTTGTGTCTTTTTTATTTCTTTCATTAATGTCTTACAGTTTTCACATCTTTCACCTTCTTGATTAAATTTATTCCAAAGTATTTTATTGCTTTTGATGCTATTATAAATGGTGTTATATATAGTTAGCATATAGAAACTCTGTTCATTGTCAGTGTATAGAAACTCTATTGATCTGTGTATAGTAATTTTGTAACCTGCAACTTTACCAAATTGACTGATTAGATCAAAGAGTGCCTGGTGAAGTCATTAAGACTCTATATATATGTATAAATATATATATTATATATATATGCAATCATTTCATCTATAAATAGAGACTATTTTGCTTTTCCTTTCTAATTTTGATGATGTACTGCTTCTTTTTACCTCCTTGCTCTAGCTAGGATTTCCAGTCTCATGTTGAATAGGCGTGGTTAAGAGTGGACACCTTTGACGTATTCCTCACCTTAGAGGAACAGTTTTCAGTTTTTCACCACTGAGCGTCATGTTAGCTAAGGACAACTTTTCATATGTAACCTTCATTATGTTGAGGAACATTCCTCCTACACATAATTTGTTCTTTTTAAATCATTAATGGAGAAATGATGGAGAAATTAATGGAGAATTTTCTTAAGTGCTTTTTCTGCATATGATTTTTTCCTCATTTTATAAATGAGATGTATCACATTTTACTCACTTGCTTTTGCAGAGAATTTATTTGAAGAGATATTAGCTGAAAGCTTCCCTCACCTGGGAAAGGAAACAGACATCCAGGTTAAGACAGAATTCCAAACAAGATGAGGTCACACTATGATACATAATAATTCAAATATCAAAGTTTAAAGATAAGAGAGAATTTAATTTTTTTATTTTTTAATGATTGTTTATTTTTGAAGGAGAGAGAGACAGAGCGTGATCAGGGGAGGGGCAGAGAGAGAGGGAGACACAATCCGAAGCAGGCTCCAGGCTCCGAGCTGTCAGCACAGAGCCCAATGTGGGACTTGAGCTCACAAGTTGTGAGATCATGACCTGAGCTGAAGCTGGACGCTTAACCGACTGAGCCACCCAGGCGCCCCACAAGATAAGAGAGAATTTTAAAAGGAGCAAGGGAGAAGCAAAAATTATTTACAAGCAAAACACCATAAGGCTATCAGATGATTTTTTTAGTAGAAACTTTGCAGGCAGGGAATGGCATGATACATTCAAAGAGCTGAAAAGATAAAACCTACAACCAAGAATACCCCACATGAAAAGGTTATCATGCAGAACTGAAGGAAAGGTAAAAAGTTTTCCAGACAAACAAAAATTAGAGTTCATCACCACTAAACTGGCCTTATAGGAAATGTTAAATGTACTTCTTTAAGTGGAAAAAAAATACCATATTTAGAAATAAGAAACTTATGAATAAAAAGATGTGAAATATGACATCATTTACCTAAAACATGGGGAAAGGGGGGAGAAGCTGGTTTAAAATGTGTTCAAATTTAAGTGACCATCAACTTAATATAGACTGCTATGTACTAGGATCCTATTCATGAACTTCCTGGTAACCACATACCCAAACCCTATTGATTTGCATTTGTTGAACTATCCTTGCATCCCAGGAATAAATCCCACTTAATTGTAGTGAGTGATCCTTATAATGATGTGAGGAATTCACTTTGTTAGTATTTTATGAGAACTTTGGCATGTACATATTATCAGGTAAAATAGCCTATAGTTTTGCTTGTGGTGTCCTTTTCTGGCTATGGTATTAGGGTAATACTGGCCTCATGAAATGAGTTTCAGAGTTTATTAAAAAATGAGTTTTTAAATATTTGATAAAATTCACCAGTAAAGTCATCCGGTCCTGGGCTTTTTTTTTTTTTTTTTTTGGAGATTTTTTAAATTGCTGATTCAGCAGTATTTGAACTGTCCAGATATTCTATTTATTTTTGAGTCACTCTTGCTAGGTTGTATATTTCTAAGAATTTTTCCATTTCTTCTAGGCTGTCCACTTGTTGGTGTGTAGTTCATAGTAGCTTCTTATAATCCTTTGTAATTTGGGGGTATCAGTAGTAATCATATGTCACATAGAATTTGATATATTTTGGTCCTCTCTTTTTTCACTGGTTAGTCTAGCTAGGGGGTTGTCACTTTTATCTTTTCAAAAAACCTACTCATAGTTTTATTAATTCTTTCTATTGTTTTCTTCCTCTGTGTTTCATTTATTCCTGCTCTAATCATTATTATGTCCTTCTTTCTGTGAACTTCTTGGTACTCAGTTTTTTTTTTTTTTTCTTTTTCTGGTTCCTTGAGCAATAGAGTTAGGTTTTTTATTTGAGATCTTTCTTGTTTCTTAGGGTAGACATTTTTCTCTCTAAACTTCCCTCATAACTACTTTTTCTGCCTTGCATAAGTTTTGGTATTGTTGTGTTTCCATTTACCTTTGTAGCAACATATTTTTTAATTTTCCCTTTAATTTATTCTTTGATCTATTCAGGGGAATATTGCTTCAGGAGAATGTTGCTTAATTTCCATGTATACGTGAGTTTTCCACATTTTGTCCTGTTATTGATTTCCAGTTTCATACCATTGTGGTCAGAGAGGACACTTGGTATAATTTCAGTTTTTTTTGAATTCGCCAAGCCTTGTTTTGTGGTCTAACATGGGGTCTATCCTAGGAAATGTTTCACACATGCTTGAGAAGAATGTTGTCAGATAGAATGTTTTGTGTATGTCTGTTAAATCCATTTAGTCTATAGTATTGTTCAAATTCATTGTTTCCTTACTGATTTTCTCAGCCTGGATAATCTGTTGTTGAGAATGGAATTTAAAGTCCACAACTATTATTGTATTGATATTTATTTTTCCTTTTAGCTCTGTTAGTTTTCACTATATATTTAGTTGCTCCAATGTTGGGTACATAAATATTTACAATTGTTGTACCTTCTTAATAGATTGATTATATAATGGCCTTCATTATATAATGGCCTTCTTTGTTTCTTTCTATCATTTTTCATTTTAAGTTTATCTTTTGTGACATAAGTAAGGTATCTCTGCTTATATTTGGTTACCATTTGCAGGACAGATTTTGGTTGTTTTTTTTTACATCCCTTCCTTCTCAGTCTTTGTATGCCAGTGGGCTAAAGTGAGTCTCTTATAGGCAGCATATTACTGGATCTTTGATTTTGTCTTCTTGTTTTTTATCCATTCAGTCAAGATTTAAAACAATTACTGTTAGAATATGACTTAGTATTGCCATTTTATGGGCTGTTTTCTGGCTTTTTTTGTATATTCATGTTTCTTGTTTCTTAATTGGCTGTATTGAGGGGGGAGGGGGTTATGCTTTTGGTGTCAGTAGGTTTTGACTTCTTTATCATGTTCTTTTGTGTAATAAATACAGATTTTTGTCTTATGGTTACCATGAAGCTGACCTAAACTTTACACTTTACTTCTCCTCTTTCTCAAGGTCTATGTCATAGATGTTACAGTTTACATGTTTTTATGTTGTATATTCAATGACACATTATTGTAATCATGTTTTTTTACCACATTTGGTTTTTAACTTATAAACTAGAGTTGTGAGTTACACACTACCACTGTCATATTACAGAATCTAACTGTGACTATATATTTACCATTACCAGTGACTTTTAAACTACTTTCTTACATTTTTATTTCCATTCAAAGAACTCTCTTTAGCATTTCTTGTAAGGCAATGGTAGAGATGATGAACTCCCTTAGCTTGTGCTTGCTCAGAAAAGTCATTATCTCCCCTTCATTTATTTTTTTTTAATTTTTGTTTTAATTTTTTTTTTAATTTACATCCAAGTTAGTTATGATGTAGCGCAACAGTGATTTCAGGAATAGATTCCTTAATGCCCCTGACCACTTGACCTGGTATAGAATTCTTAGTTGACAGGGTTATTTTTTTCTTTCAATATTTTAAATGTATTATCCCATTCTTTTCTTGCCTGAAAATTTTCTGTTGGGAAATCTGCCCATAGGCTTATGGGGGGGGATGTTCCCTTGTATATAACTGGACCCTTTTATCTTGCTGCTTTCATAATTCTTTCTTTTTTTGACTTCTGACCATTTAATTATAATGTAACGTTATTCAAGTTCAATTTACTTGGGGTTCTGTGGGCCTCATGCATCTGTCTATCCATTTCTTTCCCCAAGTTTGGAAAGCTTGTAGCCATTATTGCTTTAAATATAATATCTGTCTCTTTCTCTTTCTTTTCTCCTGGAATTCTCACCATGTGGATATTATTTCTTTTGATATGTTTTTACAAGTTTCGTAAGCTTTCTTTACTATTTTTCATTCTTTTTTCCCTTTTGTTCTTCTGACTGGATAATTTCAAATGCCCTACCTTTTAGGCCACTAATACCTCTGCATGCTCAAGTCTGCTCTTTCTTGAATTCTTTCAGTTGAATTCTTCATTTTGGTGATTGTATGTTTCAGCTCTAAGCTTTTTGCTTTTTTTTTTAATGGTTTCAATTTCTTTCTTGAACCTCTCATTTTGTTCATGTGTTGTTTTCCTAATTTTGTTTACTGCCTGTGTATTCTTTGAGTTCACAAAACTTCTTTAAGAGGATTATCCTGAATTCTTTGACTCTTTGTAGGTCTCTATTTCTTTAGGATCATTCGTTGGAATTTTATTGGTTTCCTTTAGTAGCATCATATTTACCTCATTTTTCATGATTCTTGATTCCTTGTGTATCTGTGAATTTGGGTAAACATTTTGCTGTTGTAGATTTTGCAGGTTCATGTTGGCAGAGAAAGTTCTTCACTCTGGTTGGATCGGTGTTCTGGATGTCAGTAGGAACATCCTTCAGCAGGTGAAGTCTGCTATTAGGATCTATTTTGAGGACAAGGCCACTGCCTAGGCTTTGAGGTCTTAAGGGGGAAGTGTGCCACTGCCTGATAACAGTTAGATAAAACCACTGACTTGTTTTCCTGCCCAAGCAAAGCTGTAGGATAGGATCCATGGTTGTCTAGTGTCTCTGGTCAGGCTTTCTAAATGGTCTGCTCTGGGTATTATACTAAGGAATAAGTGGGATTAGAAATTAGCTTCCCTGTCCTGACAGGGCAGCAGAGTGAGACCCAAATCCACCAGTGCTAATTTCGGTGGGGGGGGGGGGGGGGACCCAAATGAGTCTATATTGTGCACTAAATTTCCTGGCCTAACAAAGCCACCAGTTTTTCTCTGTAGATGGGAATAACCCCCGGCTGTGCTCTCTGTTCAAGTGTCACTAGAAACAGGACTGTAGCATGGGCTATATAGCTCCCTATGTGCTCTGGTTAGGTGGGCTGAGATCTGCATTCAGCAGTGGGTGGGGTTATGAATTAGTTTCCCTTCCTGGGAAAGGCCCTATACATGCCCCAAAGCTATGAAGACTCTTGCCTGGGGATCAAAGTAGGCAGAATTAGGCACCAAGTTCCCTGTCTTATGAGCCACTGTCCTTACTCTGCAGATGGGTAGGGCTTCTGGCTATGCTTTCCATCAAGTGCCTGTGTAATCAGAGTTACTAGATGGGCTATGTGGAATCTTAAGAGCTCTAATTAGATTACCAGTCAGGTAAGTCTGAGGCTGTATTCAGTTTTAGGCAGAACTATAATTTAGCCTTTCTGCCCAGCTGGGTTGCAGAACAGACCCCCCCATGACCGACAAAGCTCTTTATCTAGGAATCAAAGCAAAGAGACCTGCTAGATAAACTCTCTGGATAGAGAGGCCACAGTATTGGCTTTGCAAATGCAGAGCCACTGGTCAGGTTCCCAGATCATTGTCACTATAATTGGGGCTGTGGAATGGACTACCAAGATTCCCCGGAGCTCTGATTAGTAGAGTTGGAGATTGTATTCAGTAGGTTGTAAGTTAGCTTCTCTGTTCAGGGTGGGGAAGTGGGAGCTGGTTGCAGAGCAGGCCCCAGGGCTGACAAGACTCTTGTCTGGAGAACTAAGAAGGCAGACCTATGCACCAAGTTCTGTGGTTAGATGTGGTCATCAACTTGTCACCGAAGATAAGCAGAGCTACTGGCTGGGCTCTTTTTTGAAATGCTGCCGGGCCAAGCCATTTCTTAAGTGCTCAGGACAGGCTTCCTGGTCAGGCAGGGACAGAAGCTACGCTTAGCAATAAGCAAAGTTACTAATTAGCTCCCTTGCCCAGGCTGGTGGCAGAACTGATGCCAGAAGCAGCAAATCTCTTCAGAGTCTTGTCTGAAGCATGCCCTAAGTTCTCTGCCTGAATGGGGATACCCGCTTTGCTCTACTGAATGCAGTGTTGTCTCCCAGGATCCCCATTTGAGTGTTGCTGGGCTGGGAAGCTTCCCGGATGCTCAGACCAAACTTCCTGGTCAGGCAAGACCACCATGTACACTCAGCAACGTGCAGGGCTAAGACTCACTTCCCCTGCCTTGGAGTGAGAGGGCACAGACCAGGCTCCAGAGTTAGAATGGCTCTTCATTTGAGCTCCAAAATCAGGCAGACTGTGCCACCATCTTGGCTCTCCATATGAGTAAAGGCATTGGTTTGGAATACCACTTAACCCCTGCAGGTAGGAATTCAGTCTGCCAACATCCAAGTGCTGACTGTTGCAAGCCCCTTCCCCCTTCTCCATCACATCACATTCCCAGTGGTCAAGCCTTACACATTCCCCCATACCCTTGAGTGGAGACTAGTATAGGTACTCCCAAGAAGTTACCCACAATGCTGGGGGATCTGGATGTCCACACTGAGCTCCTTTTCCTACTGGAGGAACCATAGGCTTAGAGAAGACTTCTCAGTATGGTACTGTTCCTGCCCCAGGGAGGGAACATGTGGTCAGTGGGTAGCCATTTCTCTCATCCTACTAACCCAGTATGTATTTGTTCATGTCAGTGGTGGAGGGATTGCTTCGGTCTCAACTTAGGAATGACCTATGTCACCATGTGGTGATGTCAGTCTTCTACCACAGTTCTTAAATGCATTCACCACTCACTAGACATTTAGGTTGTTTCCATATTGTGGTTATAGTGAACTATACCACCATGAACGTGGGAGTGCAGGTGTTTCTTCAAGATCCTGATTTCAATTCCTTTTGCTCAATACCCAAGAGCAGGGTTACTGGATCCTATGATAGCTTTCTTTTTAATTTTTTGAGCAACCTCCACACTAATTTCCATAGCAGCTCTACCAGATTACATTACCACCAAGAGTGTACCATGGTTTCCTTTTCTCCATATCCTCACCAACACATTTTTTTTAAATAATGACCATCCTCAAAGGTGTGAGGTGATATCTCATTGTGTTTTGATTCATATTTCTGTGATAATTAGTGATGTTGGACACCACTTCACATACCTGTTAGCCATTTGTATGTCTACCTTGGAAAAATATCTATTCAGGTCCACCGTCCATTTCTTAAACAGGTATTTGGTTGGGGTTTTGTTTGTTTATTTGCTACTGAATTGTGGGAGTTCCTTACTTACACTGGCTATAATCAGATACGTGGCTTGCAAATACGTTCCCCAGTTGACACGTTGATTGCAGTATCATGAGATAGAACCTAGCTAGGCCACCCGACCAAGCTGTTTGTGAATTCCTGAGCCACAGAAACTGTGAGATAATAATTGTTTCTGTTGTAAGCCACTAAATTTGGGGATAATTTGTTACATAGCAATAGAAAACTAATATACTTCTTAAGTTTTCTTCCTATTAAGCAGTCTCATAGCTCCAGTACCTCCTTCTTATATAAAATGTTCACATTTTTTATTTCTTGTTCAATGGCCATTTTTTTTTTCTAGGCCGCTGACTGTAGGAGGTCAGAGGCATATGACCTCAGAAAAGTTACTTTACCCTTCAGTTTCTCACCTCTAAAATAAAGGCTGCCATTAAGTTTAAAGCACAGGTAATGGTGCTAAACAGTAAGCAAATAGTAAATATTAGAAATTATTATTGTCTTGCTCATTCAGTAAATGAAAGCCTATATCTCATCATCGATTCAGAAGTGTTCAGTAAACATTTGTTGAATGATTTGTATGAATACCTCTGCCTAGCTTTGTCTTTCTCTCAAGTATCTTTTTGTACCACTAGAACAGTAATGTTATCTTACCGAAGTGCACCTGTCATCCTTCGTTCCTGCTTCAAACCCAGTACTTAATGATTCAAAGCCCATACTCATGTTGTTTCTCACCACCCTGCCTTTTATTATTTAATTATTATTATTAAAATATCACTCTTCTCTTTCTTATATTTATCTTAGCACTATTTACAGAAAAAAAATAGAAAATAATAATTGCTTCCCAAAAAGGAAAAAGAGAAATAAAGGGAATCAATCTTTGATAATTCAAAGGGAGATTGTCACCTGTGTTTGGCTAACATGATTTTTTAAAAATCCTATGGTCTGTATCTACTCCATTCAAAATGGTAGCGACTAGCCACATGTTCATTTAAATTTAAGTACAATTTAAAAATTAAAATTCATGGGGTGCCTGGTGGCTCAGTCTGTTGAGTGTCTGACTTCAGCTCACGTCATGATCTCACAGTTCGTGAGTTCGAGCCCCACGTCGGGCTCTGTGCTGACAGCTCAGAGCCTGGAGCCTGCTTCGGATTCTGTGTCTCCCTCTCTCTGCCCCTCTCCAGTTTGTACCCTCTCTCTCTCTGTGTCAAAAATAAATAAACATTAAAAATAATAATAAAGATTTAAAACTTTTTTTAATTAAAATTCATTGCCTCAGTTGCACTAGCCATATTTTAAGTGTGCAATAGCTTAGTGGCTGCCTTCCACAATTATAGAACATTATAGAATTGTAGAATATTTCAGTCATTACATGAAGTTCAATTGGACAATGCTAGTATATACTAAATATTGATCTAGAATTCTTCCATTTGGAAGGGGGTTTTTTGTGTCTTTTTCCTCTATCCCATTTGTAATCTAGTTTTTGAACAATTTTTAGCTTTTTTAAATTATGAAATATATCACATATGCAAAAGACTGTATATGACTTTCATATACAGTTTAATGAGTATTAATAAAAAAAGAATACCCATTATCCAGATCAAGAAATACAACATTACCAGCACCTTTGGAACATCCTGTGTGTCTATCCCTTTTCCTACTCCCTTTCCTTCCCCTCAAAGTTAAACACTATTTTATGTTAACTATTCTCATTTTCCCTTATAATTTTATTTCCTATGTGTTCAACTAATCAAGCTATTTTACTAGTTTTACCCGCTTCCGAACTCAAACCTATATTTCTGTGTATTTATCTACTTCTTAACATAGAATTGACGCACGTTGATAAAAGTTGTAGTTAATTTCATTTTTTAACTCTTGCATAGTATTTCTGTGTTTTGATATTTCACAATTATATTTACCGGGGTTTCTGTCATTAAGCATTGTGGTTTTGTTTGGCTTTGTCGTACTATTATAAACCACGCTGCTGTGAACTGTGAGTGTATTATTCTCCATTCATCTCTCCTGTTGCTAAACCTCTTAGGCACTAACAGCCAATGTGCTCCAGTATTACCATTTCAAGAATATTTGTATAAACAAATAGCCTTGGAAAGATGGGAAGAGTGAATTGCTCTAGAACTAACTTGTGTTCCCAGATAATAAAGATAGAGCTATCCCCCTCCCCAAAGACATTCCAGAATCATAAAATTGAGACGAATCTCTCTTCTCCCCAGAGAGAATTGCTTACATTTCAGGCTAGTAGGATAAGGTCGCTCTCTGGAAGAGAGGATGGCCATGTTGGTCCGCTGCCCTTACAGAGGATCAGAATCTTAATCTCAGGCTTCTTCTCGACAGCGCACTCTTACTGCTTGTGCAAGTACCATCTGGCCCTCACCACATCATCCTGTGGAAGTTGTGGGCTTCAATGTTAGTCCAACTTTTGCTGTGAATAATAAACTGTCTTTTGTCTCTAACCTTGACACCTCTGAGTCTTTCTGCCAGCATCTATGAAGCTCTGACGGACTAGCTTGTTAGCTTGCAAGCAGGATGAAATCTCAGAGGCTCTCATAGTTCCTGCCTTGATGATTGAACATGGTCATTCTTGTGCGTGTCTCTTGGAGCGCTTGTTCGAGAATTTCTTAGAGAATATACCTGCAGAATTGCTAGGTTATGATTTTATTAGATAATGTTGAATTGTCAAAGTGGTTTGGCCAATTTCTACTCCAGTCAACAACGTTAAACAGTTTTTGATTCTATATCGTCACCAATGCTTGATATTCTTAGTTTATTAAATTATCCTCACCCCATTTGGAAAAAAAGTCCTCTGTGGTTTTAATGCCCAATTTACTGATCTAAGTGCATCTGAGCAATTTTTCATATACAGAGTAACTATCATTATTTCCTCTTCTAAGAAAAGGCAGTTCATGGTTTTGTTTGATGTCTCTATTGGGTTGATGGTCTTTGTGTACTCAATTTATATTAGTTCTTCATATTTTCTGGGACATAGTCATGCATTAGTCATACGGGATCTAAATATCATCCCCATTTTTTGCTTTCATTTCTGTATTATGGTTTTTGAAAACTAGAAATTTTTATCTTGAATGTAGTAAAATTTATCAATGTTTTTCTTTGATATTTTTGCTTTGGGATCTTATTTCAGGATTATTTCCTGCTCCCCAAATTATCACTATGTATACTGTCTTTTGAAATGTAGTGTTTTGTGTTTAATATTTAAATATCAGAACTATCTAGAATTTATTTCTGACTATGTTATTGGGGAAGAATCAACCTGAATTTTTTCCATATGGATGAGAAATTGGCAGAGTGCAATTTATTGAATTAGCCATGCTTTCCACAGATATTAATAACATTGTTTTTTTCCTTTTTAACATTTAGAATTTTAAGTTAGTCTTCTTGTCCTAGATCACTATTTAATACCTTCTGGAAAATATTACACATAAATGGTGATAACAGACTTCTTTAGCTTTATTTCTCAACTTTAAGGAAAATGCTTTTACAATTTCCAGTTGAGTGTGGTAGCCCTTTAAGAGGTTGGAAAGATTTTATTCTATTCCTAGTTTACCAAGAGAGCCATATAAATTTTGACTTTATAAAGTACTTTTTCCTTCTTTTGTGGTAATCATGTAGTCAATTAAATTAATAAAGTCAATTAACTTTTTAGTGTTGGTACAGCTTTACATCTTTACCCTAAACTCAGTTTTTATACATTGAAACATTTGCATTGTAACTTTGTGTGAATTTTATATCTATTTTTTAAATTTTTTATTTATTGTTTAAATTTTATTCCAGTATATTTTATATCAATTTCTATCAGTTGGAATTTTTACCTCTATTTTTCATGAATGAGAATGACCTGTGATTTTTTTTTTCTCCCTCATTGTCTGTTTCTTCTTTCGACATCATGATTATTCTAGTTTCACTTAATTCCTTTATTGGATCTTTCTGAGTGCCTTTTATGTGTTAATCATGGCTCTGGTACTTTGGAGAAATTACTGAATGAAGCAATCAATATCCCTACCCTTGTTTTACTTTTTAACATAGTGAAACTGATGATAAATGTTCAATGTAATAAATAATTAAGCCCCATAGTATATTAGAACAGGAGATGTGCCATGGAAAGAATATCACATGGGGGGAAAAAGGATCAGGAAAGCAAGGGAGGGGGTTGCAATTTCAAATATAGTGTGATGAGGGGAAGCAGTCATGGAGATGGTAACAATCGAGGAAAGCCTTGAAGAAAGTGAGGAAGTGAGACATGGGGTACCTGAGACAGGAGGATTCCAACAGAGAAAAGGTCCCAAGGTTGGGCATGGCTGGAATGTGTTCCAGAAGCATCAAAGATGTTTCTGAGGCAGTATGGCCAGGTCCTATGGGAACTTTGGGATGATAAGAACTTGGCTTTACTCTGAGGGAAGCCAGGAGTAATTCTAAGGTATGAGCAGGAAAGTGACATGATTAGTGTTACATTTTAGGAGGATAATACCAGCTACACTGTTGAGAATAGACTGCAGGGAGACAAATATAGAAGCAGGGACATATCAGGAGACTGTTGCAACAACCCAAGCAAGAGACTAGGACAGCTAGCAGTGGGTGGTGAGAATTGCTCAGATCATAGATATTTCTTGAAAGTAGATCCAACAGAATTTCCCGACAGATTGGGTATAAAGTGTGAAAGATGATTGCAAGGTTTGGGTCTGAGCAACTGAGATGCAGAAGACGTAGGTGGAGCAGATTTGGTGGGAAACAGTGGGAATTCAGAAATTTAGTTAAAGACTGTTAAGTTTGAAAAGCTCTTAGATACCCAAATGGAGATGCCTAGTGGCAGTTGGAGATACAAATCTGGAGTTTAGGCAGGAGAGAGGCATACATTTCTGAGTGAATATGCACCAGGCAGTGAAGTGTAGAGAGAAATAAGAACTAAGTGTTAAGTATATCGCCTTATGTATGCTTAAGGATATCGCCTAAGTGGTCAGGGAGAAGAGAATGAACCTTTCAAAGAAACAGCAGTGACAATTTTTGCTTGCCCTTTTGCTACATAGAGTATGAATCCAGGCCCTAAACCCCTCTGAATGTGAGCCTGTGGTAGGAAATTCTTAAAAAACGATTTCTCTTCTCGTCATCCAGATCTCCCCAATATTGAGATATGGACACTTTGTGGGTCAGGTCTCCAGTCCAACTTCCCATCAGTGCAGTCCTCTGCTTGACTCCTCTCCACTGCTCTTGTGATCCCTCAAAATGCAGGTTCTGGGCCCATGGCCATAGTAATTTAGCCCCGGACAAACTTAAGACTCAGGATCCAGGTATTCTTATCATTATTAACGTACAAATAACTGCTTTATTTTGCAGCACCTCAGTTGCCCATTTAAAAAATTATGGGCTAGCTAGAATTTAGATATATAGATCTTCCTCTACTTACCATGTGGTTATGTCCTTTAAGCCTACCGTAAGTTGAAAATGCTGTGAGTCCAACATGCCTTGAATACACCTCACCTACACAACATCATAGCTTAGTCTGGCCTACCTGAAGTGTGCTCAGAACACTAATGTTAGCCTCCAGCTGGGCAAAATCATCTAGCACGAAGCCTATTGAATGAGAAAGTGTTGACTGATTCATGTAATTTATTGAAAACTGTACTGCATGTGAAAAACATGGGTAGAGAATGGTTGTCACTGTATCATATGTTTATCCTGGTGATCGTAGGACTGACTGGTGGCTGTGGTTGCTACTCCCAGCAACAGGAGATAATATCATACCCTGTATCACTAGGCCAGAAAAAGATCAGAACTCAAAACTCTCAATACAGTTTCTATTGAACACAGACTGCTTTCACACCATCATAAAGCCAAAAAAATTCTAAGTTGAATCATCCAAAGTCAGGGACCTCCTGAATATAACTGGATGGATTTCTTTACACTTCTCAAATGCCACATTTCCCTGTTCGGATTTCCTGTTAGAATGGTTGTGGGCTACAAAAAATTACAAGAAGTCTGGGATGACTGTGAGGTTTTTGGACTGAAGACCTGGAAATGGTGAAGATTAAGGGCTGAGTAACCCTCCTTTTCATAGGGTAAACACAGAATCACTAGTCGAGGCATTGTAACGGAAAACAACTGGTATTTTGATGGTTTCAGAAGTTACAAATACCACATGCACACAAATCCCAAATTAAAGTTGTTTCTTTCAAAGTAATCATCTTGGGAAATCTTTCATTTAATTCCAATGACTCTGGCATTTCAAAGTCATTTGGGGACTTCTTTTTTTAAAGCCTGCCTTCAAAACTGGTAGAATATTTTTTCTTAATATCCTCTAGAGCAGTAAATCTCTGGTCTGTGAGAATGAATTTGCCTTTTAGAAAAAGCCAAGAAATTATTTAGTACTGGGTCTGTTGCAAATGGTGGTTGATCAGATTAGAAAATGATTGTTTGGGATCGCAAATGAGAAGGACCGCAATCTAATGACCGGTCTTCTTTCCTAATGTCTACACCGGCTTGTGCACATTTTGACACATGTGATCCATGTGTCTTTATTGATGTTGAGCCTCTTTATAGTATGATCAGTGACCCTGGCCAGAGTGAGTCAAAATCATACACCATAAATCTGAATGAGTAATTGTGAGGAGGCAGAAGGATTCCAAGCACTTTCTAATATATCTTGCCCCTTTGTTTATTCACTGGAGCTCGGGCTGGCCCTACTGAGGATAGTGCTTGTCAGCGGTGCTGACTTTGAATGACAAAGTCTTCACATAACCTTCAAGCAAAGCCTCAGTCCAGACCTATCACGGGCGGCCCAGGGAATCCCTCAGCAGCAATAAATGTCTCATATTCATTTTTCACCAGATAACAGTGTGGCTCTTGGTCCTGGAAAAAAATCGCACACAACTCTATTACATTTTAAATGCTCCCGGTTCCCTTCCTTACTGGCCTCCCTGTAAGGAAAAAAAGAAGGAGTTCCTTCTGTCATTTATTTTTTTGTCCATTTACGTCCTTTTTGTTTCCTTTTCAGTTCAAATGTCCTAGGTAATTGTATTGTAAATAATCTTAAGTGACTCTCACATCCACTTTAACACAATTTTCATGGATTTCTTCATCTATAACAAATACATCTGTCTTGGCTTTGGTGACAATGTTAATAATTTTGAATCATTTTACCATTAAAGTGTGATGCCGGCAATTATAATAAAATATTTCTACTGCTCTCTTTGTATGATATGTATTTTAAGAGGAAAAACTATGGATTTTTGCCTGACAATAAGTTTCTGATGCAAAACAGCTAAGGAATATGATGTCTGACTTTATTCGTTGCGTAAATCACGTGTTTATAAATCACTGAGCTATTTGTGTTAGGCTTTAACCAAATTGCAGTTCTCTTTTTTCCGTAAAAAGTCATGACGGTTCTGAGCTGGATGAAGAAATAGAAATTTAAATACTGCAAAATGATCCTAATTACATTTAGAGAATAATTTTTAATTTAGCTATAGATTAATAGCTAAAATAATTTTTATATTCACGTTGAGTAAGTTCTCACAGTTCTCTTTTCATTTTGGGGATTTTTGCTACATGAAGTAGAAAACACACGGACAATTTAGCAAAATGTACCTCCCAGGTTGCCCAGAAGATTCTGATGACCGGTCAATTCAATATGTACACTTCCCATAAGTTACTTTTTAATTTTAAATACAGTTACTGGTATAAGCTGAGTCTAGGCACAAATGTGATTACGAAGGGGTCACCTGCACAGAAGGAGGTATTGAAGTTTTAAGTGCTAGTGACAAGGGGTCAGGTGTATCAGGTCCAAGGAAACAGTTCTCCCTCTTGAGCCATAGCACCACCACTCAGCAAGGTGAAAAGGAAGGAGTGGAAAGTCCTCCTTTGAAGGGAAGTGAGTTTAGGTGATTTCTAAATTGATACGTGAATTCCTAGTCATGGCCATTCCATATGCTTTAAATGTGTAGGAATACATGACATGGACCAGATCGACCTCTTCATCACCTGATGGGTATAATACAAAATAAGTTGCTATAATATGAAATCCCAGTGTGTGTTTTTTTAAAATTCTGCCTGAGCAAATAAAAAAATGGAAATGTTAGGGAATTACATGTGCTGAAAGATACACAGAAATTTTTTTAAATGCACACACACACACACACACAAACACAGCTACACGTGTGCTTTACACTAGACTTAAAGTAGCTATCAACTCTTTTGAGTTTAACAAATATCCTCTAGTTTGGAAGGAAAGAAATAGAAGACAAAAATGATTTTGATACATTCATCATTGCAAACTATTATGGAATGATGAAAATTAATTAAGAAAAGGCATAGAAACATAGATGAACGTTTATATTAAATGTAAATACAAAAAATCCTCATGAATTTGAGTGAAATTATTTAAAATATACATGTATATGGATAAAGACTAAAAGAGTGTATTAAAAATAAAAAGCAGGGCACCTGGGTGACTCAATGGGTTAAGCATCTGACTTCAGCTCCGGTCATGATCTCATGGTTCGTGAGTTCGAACCCTGAAACAGGCTCTCTGCCGTCAGCACAGAGCCTGCTTGGATGTTCTGTCCCACCCCCCTCTGCCTCTCCCCCACTTGTGCTCTGTTTCTTAAAAATAAATAAACACTTAAAAAAGAAAAAAAATAAGCTACAGGGCTCCTGGGTGACTCAGTCCATTGAGCATCCAACTCTTGATTTCAGCTCAGGTCATGACCACAGGTCATGGAACCGAGCCCCATGTCCAGCTCCAAGCTGAGTGTGGAATCTGCCTAGGATTCTCTCTCTCTCTCTCTCTCTCTCTCTCTCTCTCTCTCTCTCTCTCATAGGTAGGTAGGTGGGTAGGTAGATGATAGATAGATAGACACAGAGACAAATAAATAAGTAAAGCTACGGAGCAATTACTTTTGCATTTACTCTTTGACCCAGCAATTCTATGTTAAGAAATCTATCCCAAAGATTCACAGGAAAAAAATACAAACTGGTACCTATAAAAGGATATTCTTTGTTATCTTATTTATAGAAGCATCAGATTGGAAACAATCCGAATATTCAAAAAGAAAGAATTTGTTATATAAACTGTAGAACATTTACAAATTAGAGTATTTTGCAACTGTCAAGAGGAAGGCATGTGATTCTCCATCTTGATATGGGCCAATCTCTAAAATACATTGTTAAGTGAAAGAGCAAGGTGGAAAATAGCATTCATATTTATGAAATTAAAGAAATATCAACGTATTTATATATGGATATATTTCACTGGTATTTTACAAAACACTCACTGGAAAAATCAAGCAAAAACTAATAAAATTGGTCTCCTACATTGGGAGAAGGGACAGAATGGAGAAGACAGGGATAGAATTGACCTTTCTGTGAAAATACTTTTTTAATGATTTTTTTTATTGTTTATTTATTTTTGAGAAGAAGAGAGAGAGAGAGAGAGCAGAGTAGGGGAAGAGCGAGAGGGAGAAAATCCAGAGCAGACTCCAGGCTGATAACAGAGAGCCCAGTGCGGGCCTTGGACTCATAAGCTGCGAGATCATGACCTGAGTTGAATTTGGATGCTTAACTGACTGAGCCACCCACATGCCCTGAGAATACTTATTTTCATTATTATGGCTTCAGAATCATGTACATGCTTTATGCAGTTAAAAAACAACACAAATCAAAAAGAAAGAAAAGTAATCCCTAAATACTAAAAACAAATTAAAAGAAATTATTCTATACATATAAATAGCATATAAAGTTAATGAAATAATCACATTGACACATTTCTTCAACTGGCTTTGAAACATGGTATTTTGACTATATATTCTTTTTTCTTTTAGTTTATTTATTTATTTATTTATTTATTTATTTATTTATTTGAGAGAGAGACAGAGAGAGTGAGAGCGTGAGCATGGAGGAGGGGCAGAGAGAGTGGGAGAGGGAGAGAATCCCAAGCAGGCTCCTAGCTTTCAGCACGGAGCCCTACTCCTCATACTTACGAACCATAAGATCATGACCTAAACCAAAACCGAGTCAGATGCTTAACCAACTGATCCACTCAGACTCCCCTTGACTGTATATTCTAAATGGAATGTATTCTAAAGGCAAAAGAACCACAAAGGAATCAAAGTACATTCAGTGTCTTGTTTTTAGTGCTAATATTAGCACTCCTGTATTGAAATTTTAAGACATAAAACAAACACAGATTGTCCCCAACTCTTCATGATTTGACTTACAGTTTTTCAACTTTATAGTGTGCAAAAGTGATACTCATTCAGTATCCTTTGAATTTTGACTTTGGAGCATTCCCTAGGCTAGGGACGTGTGGCACTCTGTCATGATGCTGGGCAGTGGCAGTGATCCTGATCTCCCAGTCAGCCACTTGATCCTGAAGGCAAAAAACTGATACACTTGAAACATTCTGCACCCATGTGGCCATTCTGCTTTTCCACATTCAGCCTAGTGTTCAATAAATTACATGAGATAGTCACCACATTTATTTTATAAAATAGTCTTTGTGTTAGATGATTTTGCCCAACTGTAGGCTCATGTAAGTGTTTGCATGTTTAAAGTAAGCTAGGCTAAGGTACAATGATCGATAGATTAGGTGTATTAAATGTATTTTCAACTTTAGATATTTTCAACTTACAATGGGTATATCAGGATGTAACCCTGTAGTAAGTCAAGGAAGATGTGTAGTAGCAATAGATACTATGGACATAAAAGTACGAAAGTTTTCTAAATATTCCCAGAAGGTAACCACTCCGAACTCTTCAATGGAGTTGTAAAGATGTTGCCTGGAGCGGTACTAATCTACCATGGACTTCTCCTAAAAATAATTTTAGTGCGTCCCATTCTTACAATTGTATAAAACATAAACTTCATGACCTCCTACTAAAACAAAACACTTGAGAAATAATAGAATAGTTTGAGGGATAGGAAAATTTTATTTGGGTGACCTGTTAGTGTTTCTTTCAGGGACTAAAGAAGAAAGTAGGCTTTAAAAAATTTACTATTTTTAGACAATGGTTTAGTTATCTCCCCTGTAACAAATCATTTTCACATTTAAGTACACTAAAAATTTTGCCTTATGTTGATTCCTTCTTAAGGAAAAAATAAAATTAAAGACAAGTATCGATATTAATAGAGCATTAATCAGAGCCATAATTCAACTCGTAACTGTCCAGATTACATGATTATTTGGAGGTTTAGATATTTTATTGAAAAATTTATTTTCATTGTTTTGCTAGAATCTTATTCCTTTAGAATCACCTTATTGTTATTTTAAATTATTTTAAATGGGCCTCCATCATCAGTGCTATGTTCTGCCCAACATTGATGTGTCAACATGATTATTTTTAAACATTACATAAAAATGGCAAATCATTGGTTGAAGGTATATTTAAAAAAATAATAAACCAGAACAGAAACTTTTTGAATGCCCAAAAGAGAGAACAGAAAAGAACAAAAGAACAAAATAATGAACAGGTTCATAGTAAAAAGTATGAAACAGACCTTTTAAGAAAATGTCTAAAACTAATAGTAAACACAGTCAATAGTTTGGAAATTATTAACTTTTTTTGGTCAACAAGACCATTAGTTTAAAAGCCTGTAGAGCTTGCTTGCGTGCTTGCTTGCTTGCTTTTTTAGTGTATTTATTTATTTTGAGAGAAAGAGGGCCTGGGTGCATGTGAGCAGGGGGGAGGGGCAGAGAGAGGGAGAGAGAGAATCCCAAGCAGGCTCCACACAGTCAGCTCAGAGCCCGAAGTGGAGCTCCATCTCACAAACTGTGAGCTCATGACCTGGGGCAAAGTCACGAGTCAGACGTTTAACTGACTCAGCCACCCAGATGCCCCAAACCTGCAGAGATTTCTTCTCAGATTGGTTTGTATTATTTAGTTACTTGTGTTTCCTCCACTGAAGGTGAGCTCCTTGGTGGCACCAGCTGTGGGTTAATCACATGTGTGCCTTTAACGTTTGGTATGTGATCTAACATTCTCAGCAAAGGTTTGATGAGTGGGTAGAGGAACAAATGCATGCATGAATGAGTGAATATTGGATGAACATAATTAGCATTCTTCACCATGGTTATAGGTCTGGTGTGGCCCAATGATACCTAATTAAGTTTCTCAGGAAGTTTCCTTGGCATGGTTGCCCAGAGTAGAGGCTGAGCCCAAAGACGTTTTGGAACCCTTCATGGTAATAACTGTCTCTCTTATGTGATGGGTCAGAAACTCTGGGACATGAGCCCAGAAATTTAGACATGGAAGCATGAGAATCAATAAGATAAGGACCTCTTGAAGCAGGCAGCTTCTGGAAAATATATGGATCTTCTTTCATTTCTGATAGAGCCTGTTTCTTGTTATTCCTTCCTAAATGACCCATAGCAATTTGTGTCAGAGTTGCCTCTTCAGTAAAAGTTAATGATTGATTTGAAAAAAAAGAATGATTCATTACACATTCAACCCAAAAGTCCTGATTAGCATGTGACTAATTGGTCCTCTTCTCTTCAAAAGAAAAACCAGGACACATACATGGAACTTTTGGGGGTCAACGAAAGCAAAACATATGACTCTGCAAATTCATCTCAAAGTTTCCTAAAAGTTGTGGTGAGATGTTTTCAGATATTTCATCATTCAAGATTAGACAGACTAAATATAAGTATTCAAGGGTGGCTTAAGGGTCATCTGAAGGAACCTTGAACAGGGAATCTGTTACTCAAAAGATTTAAGAGAGAAAATACATAATTCATTTTTTAAAAGGTAATTGGCAAATCATATGACCTGTAGGATTTAGGAACAAGCGTAGAAATGTTTTAAACCTAGGGTTAGGTATCTAGCTGCAGAGATGCACATAAAAATGCATGCTCTGAAGAAAATACGATGACCTATCATCGGTGCAACTTCAACCATGAAAGTATTTAAACAGCCAAACATAACTTTGGTCAAGTGTTTGTTAGTGTTTCACTGCAAAACACACCTCGTCGGGCCACTTGCTTATTTCTCACAGGTTGTTTGGTTCGGTTTTAGTTTTGGTTTTGTTTGTGGCTAAGACGCATTATAATCCAAAAAGCTCAAAAAGAAACTGGAGACTAATTTGTACCTTCATTCCTATCCTATGCTTGCTTAATTTTTTAGAGTAAATCATTCATTGCTTTTTCCCCCCCAAACTCAATTTGTATGACTTCATGAATGCCTTCACGACCAAAAGGAAATAGGTGTTTGGAGAAGTATGTTACGTGGGATTTATCGTCCGCTTGAGGAGTCTATATCTGGCTCTGTTCAGCAGAAAGGTTTAGGTCAGGAGCCTCAAAACTCTGACTCAGGCACTGACAAAAGGATTCTCTCAGTGGTCTGAAAAAGGGAAAGGATGATGTAGGCAGGGGTAAGAAAGGCAGCTATTTATTTATTAGGATTGTCTTTAAGAGATAAGGACCTGGTGTATACGACTTGTGGATGCTTTTCCTATATCTCTTCTTCCTTTCCTCATTTATCTTCCCTATTCCTATAACTGAATTAGCCTCAGAGGACTTTTCGATCAATCCCAAAAGGCAGGGGAAGAGAGGAAGTGAAGGCAGCAAGGAGATTCAACCCTTCCATAAAGTTTTGCCACAACAGGCACCTGGAAGGAGACATACAGACGTGTGGAGAGTTTCTCTTTCTTAAAGGAGAGAGGAGAAGAGAGATTATTGTTGTGGTGACGTATTGGAGTAGGCACAAGGGAATGGGATCCAGAATACAAGTGAAGGTCTGGGCTTTAGGCAGGAGCACAAAGAATTCATCCATGGAAACAGGAGGTAAGGCAGGATGGGAACTTGTAGAAGTTCTTTTCTGATTATTCAAATTTTGTCAGGGAGTTAGGAAGCAAGATCATCCCCAAAAGCGAGAATGGCTAAGGGGCATCAGAGGTTTGAGAAGAGATAACTCAGTATAAAATGATCACTTGAGAGAAAGATAATTAGACAGGGAAATACAGCATTTCCAGGCATTCTTTGAGGCTGGTGGTCCAGTTAGCATGATTAGATATTTGCTTTCCAGAAAGGCTCAGCAACACAGAGCCCTTGAATAGCCAACTTTGAGTTGAACCCATGCATGTTGAGGTTATATTGTGGAGGACGATGGGATCAGATAGGAGTTGGGAGGCCGCATGGTAGCTGAGGGTGAAACCAATGGAGTTATAATGATAAGCTATGTAATCCAAGCTGGGTAAGAAGGAAGGTGACTACAAGAGAGGGTTGAGAGACATTCAAGCGTTAAAAGGGCCAGTGGGTTGTAGGACCCTGGAGGGTTGAAAAATTGTTGGCCATAGGGTACTGAAGACTATGAGCTGCAAAGTGGAAGATGGTGGTAAAACAATGAACACTCGAAACTAAGATTATGAAGGCTGTGCCATTACTGGTCATGACTAAGTCTAGGGAATGTCTCCAGGGCCTACTGGGGAGGAGGGACAACAAAGTCATTCACAGAAAGGAGATCAGGCACTGAGAAGCCAGAATATTGGAGAGATCATCTATTTATACACATAAATCACTGTGAAGTATTATAGAAGTCATATTAGAAATAACAACAGGAGAGGAACCTGGGTGGCTCAGTCGGTTTAAGCGTCTGACTTCGGCTCAGGTCATGATCTCATAGTTTGTGAGTTTGAGCCCCGTGTCGGGCTCTGTGCTGACAGCTTAGAGCCTGGAGCCTGCTTCAGATTCTGTGTCTCCCTCTTTCTCTGCCCCTCCCCCACTTTGCTCTGTCTCTCAAAAATACATAAGGATTAAAAAAAAATTAAAAACAAAAGAAATCATAACAAGTATCAATAAAATAAAATACTGAAGAAATGAGAGAAGAAACCTGAAAGCCTGAAAATGGGTAAAACAAAGTGCTTAGTATGTTATATGAATTCAGATTATGGCATGACTTTGAAAATGGTGCAGATGAATAATGAGGGGTATAGAAAGAGAATTATTTGAGAAGAACAGGAAGGGACAGTGGTATAAGCAATGTAAAAGAGAAAACAATAACCTTCTGAGGGCTGTGAGGTAACAGTAACCTGAAGAGGACAAATTTCATTTAAGGTAAGAGGGTAAAGAAAACACGTGGAAATAAGGTTGAGGATGCAAAGGATCTTGCTGGTGATGGACTGTGAATTCCAGAGGGAATGGTGGGAGGATTTTGAATATTGGGAACATGGAGAGATGCAGTCAGGCTAAAGGAAACACAGAACTATATTGGCGACGAAGATTCAGGTAACAAGAGATGTGGGCACTTTGAGTCCCTTGTGATGATTGAAGTCAATGGATGAGGAGCAATATGGAAATAGTCTTACCGTGTGTTAGCTGGGAATATTTCAGTGCTAGCAGAGTGGAAGTGTCTTCTCCAAGAGCACAGAGGGCTCTGTGGTGCGTCTTACTCCTGCTACTAGCAGCACAATGACCTTCTGTCTGTCTCATGTTCTCACTGGATATCATCCTTGTCTGCTGCCTTCATGGCGTCCTGCCAGTTACCTCTGGACAAATGGCAAACGTGAACGTCTAGCTATTATACATATACAGTTGAAGTTACAACTTAAGTGAAGTTTCTGGAGAGCCAGTGGAGCATGTAGGGATTTCACTTCCAAGGAGAAGAGGTCATTGGACATCTTGAACTCCTTACCCACTAACTTCTGAGTAATTTGGGATTTTAAAGGTAAGATGTCTCTTTGGAAACCCTGACTCATTTACCTCTTTTAGGGGGTCAGGAGCAGTGGAATGATTTCTAAAGAACCCAGGCTATGCCATTATCTAGCCTGCTGCCCCATTACTATGACTCAAGGAACCTTAGAGTGCTTGTTCTCTTAGTACTAGACCAGGTGCAGTGTGTATGTGCTATGGTAAACTCCAGTAAAATAATTTTAGTGGGAGCCACTGGATTTAAGAAAGAAAGAAAAAAAAACCCACTTCTTAAAATCAAAGCTATCGTCCTTTGGAGACAAAGCTCTTGCTTGTGACTAGACTCTGTTAGAATTTGTTATTGCCTGAGAGATACCCAGTGTCTATGCACATTGAATTGTGCATCACATAGTGTGAGATTTCTCCATCTGCCAAACCTCAAGTTGGGTATAGTCAGAAGTGTTCCATGTTAAAGGGAAGTAGTATTTATGGGATTGGACACTCAGGGAAACTGAAATGCAACAATATGTTACCTACAACTTCTCCATCAGTCTTCTCTCCATTCATTTTCACTCAACCAATTCTTGGGGCTCCCTGTGCTATTTGACAGAGTAAGAATACTGAGAGGGTCTGAAAAGATTGGACTTGTGTTCAGTGGGAACTCTGAAATCCATCTGCAAGCACCCTGTAGTTCATGTAAATTTCCACCACTTACTAGAAAATGTTAGGTACTGGCCTGACTTCCATAGTCTTCCATTCCATATTGCCATGGTTTGTTTGTTTGTTTGTTTCTTTCTTTCTTTCTTTCTTTCTTTCCTTCTTTTGTCCTTTGGTTCTTTCTTTCTTTCATTCTTTCTTTTGAGAAAGAGAGTGTACATGGGGGAGGGGCAGAAGAAGAAAAAGATAGAGAATCCCAAGCAGGTTCCAAACCCAGCCCAGTACGGAGCCTGACATGGGGCTTGATCCCATGACCATGGCATCCTGACCTGAGCTGAAAACAAGAGTCAGACACTTTAACCAACAAAGTCACCCAGGTGTCCTTCATCTTTTTACGTGCTTTCTCAAACAATTTAGCAGTGAAAGAAGCTCCAGTTGGTTTTTGGTTTTGGTGGTAGTTACATTCTTTCGCTAAAGTCCCTGGGAACAGTAAATTAATAAACACAGAACAATTGCTCCTAAGGAATATACAGATTAAGTTCCTGTGAGCCTCTGGTCATGACATTTTCATCAACCAATTAATGCATAACCTTCATTATGTCTTTCTGTTTAAAGTCACTTTGTTTAGTATGTATTAATGTATGTATGTATTAATTCATTATCTTTCAGGTCACAGCCAACAGCACTATAACTCGTGCCTCAAGGAAGCTGATCTAACACTTAAATTTTCTCTATAGGGCACATCACTGTCTTCTTGACCATGGGGACACTAGAAAGCACTTCAGTACCATGCACAGAAGCCATTTTAAACAACAAAGTCATGAATAAAAATCACAAAAATACAAAAAAAGTAACACTAAATAGACCAGAGAAGGACACCTGTTTTATAGTATGAGCGCTGAAACAAGCAGTGCCCTATTCAACCTTAGCCGGCACTATGCACATCACATGACTCAACTTTTTCACCTCTAAGCAGTTGTCTGTCAATGACTGCGAAGCACTGCATTTCATTTGGGGATTACAAATCAATTTCCGTGAGTACATGAATTCACAAATGCAGAATCTGCAAATAATGAGCATCACCAGTAAATTGGAAAGATTCCCTGACAATGTGCTGCTGCTGTTCCATATGTCTTATCTGCACAAGCTAGACCCCAGACAAGGTGCCTTATACAGTTGTCCCCCAAACCACCTACCTAGGAAAAATGATAACATCGCACTGATTTTTTTTAAAAAGCCATGGCTTCGGGGGCATGATCCTGTGTATACTGGACAAAGATAAAGGAAAGCGGTAGCACTAATTTCCTGTGTTTCCTAATTTCCTGCTGTGCTGCCGAACAAATATTCTCAAGACTGTCTTCTTTAGATTGGGCATGCTTGGAGATGGGTACACGTCTTTTTTGTCTTTTTGGATAATGACTTGGCTAGCACCAGGCCCTCTTTCTAAAGACAAGGTGATGGAGTCCGATCTCACCATTCAAACAAGTAGGCGTGCCTTAGGGTCTTGCCCGAGACCTCCGATAGCATGTGCACCCCCACCCACACATTTCCACCAACTCCTGTCTATCCCAAGTGGGGCACGCTCCTTAATTGACCTCGTTCAGTAGTAAATATAATAATGTCTAACGAGAGTTTGCTCTGTGCCGCGTGTTATACTAAATATCGTTTCACGTAATCACTGTAATAGCCCTGTGAGTTAGTATTGTTATCTGCATGTTATACAGACAAGGAGGCTGAGGTTTATAATTTCATTTAGATAATTTACTCCAGATCACAGAACTATTTAGGAGTATAGCCAGAATCAAGACTATGCAAGTATATCTCGGTAGACCCTAAACTTGTTTCTTCAGAAGCACGGTATTTGAGCAAGGATAGGCTGGGTTCTATAGTAGTAACATGCAACCAAAGAGATCTATTTCTCAATTATGCTACACATCCATCTGGGATCAGCTAGGGGCCTGCGCTGTGCTGCTTTCATTCTAGAACGCAGGATGATGGAGCAGTCACCTTCTGGAATGTTGCTCGTCACCAAAGTAGAGAGAAAGAAGAGAGTATGGCAATCTCAAATTAGGTCACAATCTTCTTCTTGGAAGTGACATTGTAACTTCCATTCGTTTATGAGTGACTGTAACAAGTCACGTGACCAATCCCAGCTCTAAGGATTTGGGGAGTGCAATCTGATGATGGCTGAAAGAAATGCAGTTAAGTGCAGTATGTGGTGAATAGCATTAATGACCACCATCCAGGAGCTTATTTTTTATCACCTTATTTAGCCTGAAGATGTCTCAGAGAAGCAGGCCTTCTCATTTCTGGCTCAACTAATATTTTGTTCTTAGAAAATGCATATCCAGGGGTTCCTGGGTGGCTCAGTCAGTTAAGCGTCCAACTTTGGCTCAGGTCATGATCTCACAGTTTGTGAGTTCAAGCCCTGTGTCGGGCTCTGTGTGGACAGCTCACAGCCTGGAGCCTGCTTCAGATTCTGTGTCTCCCTCTCTCCCTGCCCCTCCCCTGCTCGTACTCTGTCTCCCTCAAAAATAAACTAAAAAAATAAAATGCATATCCATGTAGATAAGAACTAAAACACTTTTATGGTCAGATCTGCTGGCCACATGATTTTAAAATAGTGAATATATATTTCTAAATCCTTACCTAAAGAGTTACATAATAATTCATTATATCACGATTCCATTGATCATTAAAAAATTCCCTAATGTTAGACATTTAAGTTGGTGTCTTTCACTATTATCTTAACACGGAGTTGTTATAAATATTTTCTATTGGGAGTAGTTTATGTTTTTTTCTTACAGGTTTGAAGATGTGATTTTTAGTTACTAAGAGGCTTTTCCTATCATAAACACTACCGATAGTTTTCATGATTTTCTCTTTGCCTTTTAGTGTAATTATGGTATTTTTGAACAGGGAGATTTTCAAGAACTTTGTTGTAACAGCCACGCATGAGCAGATGAACACTCTGTTTCCATCCTGTGCATCGTCTCAATAGTCAGAGCAAATGAAATCTGATTATGAGCTTTGGGGTCCTAACACCCCATAGCTGTCCTTATCTTGTAGAATTTTTATTTACTTGTGTTTTTAATTGAGTCCTTAGATGCTCTGATCTGTATCTCTACAAACAGTGAGGAATAATAAATGAAACACATGAGGAAAAAAACAAGTTTTAGTATTATCAAAGGAAAAAAGAGAACACCAGTTTAAGGAGACAGGAGAATGGATGTCCTTAAACAATGGCAAATGCACTGAAATACAGATCATATTAAATTTCTCCAGGTCAATCTCGAAGGTTTTTTTCCCCCTCACTCCTTAGCCTCTAGCATTCAAGTATACTTGTTTTTCAGCTTCAAGGCACAAATTTCAAAGGCTTCTATTTGCTCACTCTGGATGACACCCAAGTATAAGTCCATTTCATTCTTTGTTGAGAAAGCAACTTTGTTATCCTCTGGTAATGCAAAAAAACAAGTTTCAAACTAAGACTTCTTTATCAAGATAGTTGTTAAACATGGAGATATTGTGGGATTTAAAGAGACTTGAAGTTTTTTTCATTTTTTACTTGATGTACTTTTATACCACTTGAATTTTTTTGTAAGTGTTTGTTGTTTTTACCAGAAATATTAGTTTGTGATGGGTACATAAATGAACTTAGGAAATATTGTTTTAATTGAAAATTTGATATTCTTAACTATTTTGTGTAAGGCAAAGCAATTTCTAGAGATAAAGAAAAATGGCTTTAAAGGTATGATGGTGGTCTGGAGCAAAGTGGGGAAGATATTTTTATGTTACTCTAATTGATACAGTTAAAGAGGTATCAAAGTAAATAAAATCTTGATTTGAACATAATTCATATGACTTCTTTGAATTGCATTAGTTAGCATTACTTTGTTCATGCTTTTTTCCCCTAGAAAACAAAACACTTGATTGACCCAGAAGATCTATTCAAGAGTTGCATTGTGGAATGTGATTTAAAAATTAATTTGATTTAGTGGCACCTGGGTGGCTCTGTCGGTTGAGCGTCTGACTTCCGCTCAGGTTATGATCTCACAGTTTGTGGGTTCAAGCCCCACATCGGGCTCTGTGCTGACAGCTCAGAGCCTGGAGCCTGCTTCAGATTCTGTGTCTCCCTCTCCTCTCTCTCTCCTCCCCTGCTCATGCTCTCTCTCTCTCTCTCCCTGTTTCTCTCAAAAATATTAAAAAACAAAATTTTTTAAAAAAGTAAATTCAATTTAAAAGAAAAATTTCTCAGATGACTTAAGGAATAAAATAAAACCATTTGTTTCCTATGGTTTGTACTATAGATATATTATTACCAAAGAAATTAGTTAGAAATTATACTCTGATAGAAAAAAAAAAGCCTCTGATTGGAAAAGCAAAAACACATTATGTGTTTGTCGCAAGATACAGGAGAGAAATATTCTATAGATGTCTTGGATGTTGTCCAACAGAAAACTTTCAGAATCATCCCATGATTAAGAAAGATCTATAAAAAAAAAAAAGGTATTGGGATAAAATAAGTCATCTCCTGAGAACTATTTCATTACAACATTCAACTTCTCCTGACCTTATGCTGATTATATGATAAAGTTTTATGAGGAGGTATAAAAATGTAGCTGCTGCCTCAGGTGGGGGTGTGACAGGCCAATAGCAAGTTGAATGCTTAAACTACTTTAGTTTAAATAGCAGCACAAAATTATGGCAAAAGATTTCCAAAGGATAAAAATCATAAATATTTTAGGACTCTGATTGATGGGCATTTTGCAGTGTTTTGAGATACTTTAAAATGGGTAGTTTACTTTTCTCTAGGTGAGAGCTATAACTTGAAGTTCAAACAACTGTAGTCTTGTCTCTGAACTAAGGTGCAGTAGTATTAGTCAAGGCCTCTTGAGAAACTATTTCATGCTTGTGTGCTACCCCTAAAGAAAATGTAGTGTACCCATTCTTTTAATAAAGGCCCACTTTTTAAAATTTCTTTTAAAACTCACATTTTTACTTCAAAGTGATTTTTTTAGCGAGAGAGAGAGAGAGAGAGAGCGAGCGAGCAGGGGAGAGGTGCAGAGGGGTAGTAAGAGAATCTTAGGCAGGCTCCCTGCCCAGCACAGAGCCCAACGCAGGGCTTGAACCATAAGAACATGACCTGAGCCAAGATCAAGTGTTGGATGCTTAACCGACTGAGCCACCCAGTTTTTTTACCTAGTTTAGCTTCACCTATCCTCATGAAGCCTCTTGAGACAGAACTGACCTGTGTAATAACAGCACCTCGCTGACACAGAAGCCATTTCTCTACTAACTTCATTTATCTAGGAAACAGCAAATATCGAAAAGTAACGAAGAGCTCAGGTCATGGTCTCACGGTGCGTGAGTTCGAGTCCTGCATTGGGCTCTCTGCTGTCAGCATAGAGTCCCTGTCACCCTCTGTCCCCCTCTCTCTCTGCCCCTCCCCCCCTCAAAAATGAATAAACATTTAAAAAAAAACAATGAAGATAAGTGAATAGCCAAAACAGATAACATAGATGCCAAAATTTATGAGCAGCATGTTCATTGAAGAAATCTTTAGGCCTCTATTCTGTGCCTAGCGCTAACTTCAGACATAATCTCAATGTCTACGTTTATTTGCTTTCCCCATCTATGGCAAATTGACAAAGGAAGAACTGATCACGTGTGGCCTGAGTGTGAGAAGTGAGGCAGAGCATAAACAGAGCATAAACTCCAGAAGTCACCCATGACAACGATAATAGTAACCATAGTAACAGTGATCTGTTGTCATTTGGTATGCCTTGATTGGCTCCTGTGTCTACCAGGGTAGAGTTGAGGGAAAGGCTGAGTCTGGGGTGGGCACATATTCCTGTATGAGAGATATATAGCATCCTCTGTGGAGAGAGTCGATCTGTAAACTTTCACCACAAGATATAGCTGAAGGTTTGCACTAATCTGTGCTCACCAAGAAAATTTCTACTTAGCTTCCAAAGAATGGTGACATTGGGAGAAAGGATCACACACACACACACACACACACACACACACGCACACACGCGCGCACACACACACACACACACACACATATATATACATACATACATCCCTAGTAACCGTAACTCCCACATTAAATTAATAAATTGACTTTCTGATTTATATGTCTTGTATAATGTAAGTCCATTATGAATCACATCATCTTTATTTTACTAATAAAATCCAGTTGCTACACCTGCAAGTGTAAAGAAACGAACCCTAGCTCCTAGTAAAATTACTAAGCCATGCCGCTGCTGGAGTTCTTCCCCCGTATCCTCCTACATATTGATAATTTTTCTTCAAGCAAAGTTTCAGCAGGAAGAAATCTGATACAAAAGCTTTTGCTATTATTTCCTTGAGGAACGATTCATTTTCTTAAGGAAATCCTAAGAGTACTTCCCATTTGCATAAGGCAAAAACATTCTTTAGCAAGTCACAGGCTGTGATATTTTTACAAATGACCCAATTACTCCTCTTTTAGAGTCTTTAAACATTCACCATTAAAGAATTTCTGGTCACACACACAGACATTTTTTACAATTATGGGGAGAACTCAAAAAATGCTGCCAGAAGCAAAAATAAGACTTTTGGCTTGCAACCCCCCCCCAAAAAAAAGTTGTTTGGGATTTACACATATTTTTGTGATTATAAATCAGCTTTTGGACAGGTAAAATTCTGAGGTAGCATTGCAAGCACTCAGACTGTAAGTCTGAAACCTATATCTGTAAACAGATGCCACCCAAGGTGGCTGTTCTTAGAATCTGCTAGCATCATAAATATTAGCGGACTCCCTTCATGATTTCTCATTCAGAGGGCAGTGCTAGGCACTGTGCAAAGTATATTAATAGTCATGGTTCCTCCTTATACCTTAGACATGGTTTACAAACACAGTCATATATAAAACCCACACCTGTAGGGCCTGGGTGGCTCAGTCGGTTAAGCAACCGACTTTGCCTCAGGTCATGATCTCACAGTGAGTGAGTTTGAGCCCCACGTTGGGTTCTGTGCTGACAGCTCAGATCCTGGAGCCTATTTTGGATTCTGTGTCTCCCTCTCCCTCTCTGCTCCTCCCCCGCCCACACTCTGTCTCTCTCTCAAAAATAAATAAACATTAAAAAAATTTTTTTAAACCACACCTGTAGAGAAGCCAAGTGTGGACGCACTAGCTTTGTTTATCTCTAAGTACTTATGAGAACTGCATTTTTAGACAGGGTCAGGGCAGTGGGAGGTGGTCTTGTCTTTTCCAATTTATCAGGGAAGACTTCACGGTGAAGTGAAAAGGAGAGGGGAGTAACCGTTGAGCAAATTGCTTGCCACTTGTTTATATTTGAGTCTGTAAGTCATTCAGTAAACATGTGGTTGCACAGAGCCACAAGTGATCAGAAGCAAGAGTGTTGGGGTGCCTGGGTGGCTCACTCGGTGGAGCGTCCAGCTTCAGCTCAGGTTGTGATCTCCCAGTTCATGAGTTCAAGCCCTGCATGGGGCCCACTGATGTCCTCGCAGTGTCCGCTTCAGATCCTGTCCCTTTCTCTCTGCCTCTCCCCCACTCACACTCTCTGTCTTTCTCAAAAATAAATAAACATTAAAAAAAGAAGAAGAAACAGGGACTTGGTACCCTTCCACAAAAGCAGGTGTATACATTCACACCCGCAATATCAGAAAGCATGCCTACCTAGACAACCACGTGAGATCAGGGCCCTGCACTCAAGATGAAGTAAAAATTAACGAGAGAGGACCAAGTATGTTTAACTGCGGCTTCCAACAAACCCTCCCCGCCAAAAAAGTTTTCCGTCATCAGAAGACAGGTTTAGAAAATGATCTCACGCATAACAATCTAAATGGGTCTTGTAGACAGAGTGCTGAACTGCAGATCTAAAAACAGAAAGCCAATGGCCACCTTACAGAGAGCGTGGCAAAACGATGAAACCCCACGTAACTTTTCCTTTGGGTTCGTGATAGTTTTTGTTCTTTGTCAAGCCTCTGATTGTTAGTGTGAGAGAGTACAGTATGATTTGCATGGATCATTTTTTTGTGGTTTATAATGCATCTTTTGGCTTTTTGCTCTGTCCTCCACAGCTGGACACTTAACCTTCTTATATACACCACTTTTCTCTGTTAAGTGGGTGAAATAATGCATCTCTTCCCAGATTGCAGGGAGTCCTAGAGATAATGCACATAATACAGCCAGCATAGTGCCCGTCATAGTACGTGCTCAATAAATGGAAGCCTTTGCTAAGAGCATTTTAGTAGGACTTCATCCCCTGCCTGTTTCTGTTCTCTAAATATTATATTCTGATTTACCAGACACGTAAAATGTTACTAACTTTTATTTTTGATGCTTTATCCACTTGTAAAATGAGGCTAGCAGGCCAAAAAGCATATTTAATCAGAGATAAAAATTACATTTGTAAACTGGATCCACTTGAGAGAAAGACAGCATGAGCTGCATCCTTGGTACTTTAGTAGAAATAAAGTGTTGCCTTGGGAATAAAGTTTCTCCTCATTTATAGAATAAAAAATATTCTTCTATAAGACTTAGTATATTCACAAAGGCTTTCTTTATTACTAAGTGATTGTTAAAATAATAAAAACCTGTGGCAGAGAAATAAACCATGAGACTATGCATTTGTGGCTTCATAGAAAGATCCCCCAAAGAAAACCCAAAAGTCCAGAAATCAAAGAGCAAAAGAAATAAATAGCTCAAAAATAGATTTTTATGTCTATTTCCTCTTCATTTGCTTCACTGTTCCTTAGGTAAGGACTCATTGATTAGAGAAATTTATTCAGAAATACCTTTTTTTTTTTGGTAACTGTGTGTTGCCAGATTGGTATCTGCATAAACATCCTTATGTGAGTAGTTTGTAGAAACTGATGGTTATAATAACGGAAAGAAACTCAGTAACGAAATTATTTTGTAGTCAGGGTTCTCATGATGTCAAAAAGATTCTCTTCTATATTTATGATTCATAAAAGCATTTGAACCCTTCAAAATACACCCAGTATTTTAATTTCATAAAAACCATTTCCAATACATTCAGAACTCTTTCTAAAAAAATAATTTTAAAATATGAAGAAATAAAATTGATATATTAAAAGATTGGGGGACTTGAAAATCAGAAGACAAAGTCTGTGTTTCATACTGTTTAAATGAAATTTACAGACAACTAAAGGGAATTTTCCACCTTATCTAGCTTAAATAAGAGGACAAAAGGGTGGATAGTCCAGACTACAAGCAGTGACCTATAAGATTAAAAAGAAGTCTCTTTGTCGCAATTTTATCATCACTTGTAAGTGATAAAGTGCCAAAAGACAGGCTTGTGGCAGTTGCAATACATTTTCTTCGAGGCAGTAAAATCATCAACAAGGTGTCTGTATATGTGCAGCCCTGCTTGAATATGAAAGCAATTTTCCAAAGCCCTGTAGCTTAATTCTATTGTTTTCGTCAAGAACGAACATTCTAGATCGCATTTTCGGTGACTGATTGTAATAGACACAGCTTGAAAAATGGATGAGAAAGCTCCCCAAATGATTCCTGGACAAGAGTCCAATACCGTCAGCAGCAATATTTGCATTTATCTAAAAAGAGATTAAATGCTAGCAGAACTGCTCTGCACTTGTCTGCATATCATCCTCGTGTGCTTTTTCTATTAAAGTAAGGATAGGGCAAGATTGGAGTAGAGCAAAGGATTTAAATTAAATAAATCTAAAAGTTCAAGGGGATGTTATATAGTAATAAAAAATTGATACACACATTAGACTAAAATATTTTTGAAGAAATATTTTATTATTTAAAAAACTAAAATATAAAAGTAAAAATGTCACTCAAAATATCAATGCCACTTAATTATATCACTTTTAACAACTTCATTTTAGGCTAACTTTTCAAGTGTAAGGCAAATCCAAAGTTGGAAAATATTAACATGCCGTCTCTGAGCATGTAATCCAGTTATGACCAAAGGTGATTTTAATTATTTAGATTCTCAATAGCTTTTATGGATAATTTTATAGCCAATAATTACTTGTGTGGCAATGTTGCTTTTATGTGTGAAGAAATAAGCAGGTTGTCATGGGTCAAAAATGAATTGCTCTCTCTGCTCTTTGGTACCACTGAGTGTGATTGGGTAAGTTCATCCTTTGGAGGTTTTCTTATCCTTGGAAGGATCTTTCTGCTGGTTGTGCCACAGGGGGGTGTACATAAATGATAATCTCATATCAGAACTTAATGATATTCATTTTACAACACGCATATGTGTGTATACTTAAGAAATGAGCAGGGGTACTTCAGTGGTTGTTTCTGAGACACCCAGGAGTTAGCAAATGACAGGGAAATTTAAAAAGATAGTAGTACCCAGGGGGGAAAGGAATCAGAGATTGTGGATGGCCCAACAATTTGAATTCAAATACTTTGGAATAAAGTAGGAGGAAAATAGTAGTATAACATTCTCAGAAAATAATGTTTCAGTTAATTGTGTTTTTAGACACACTGTAAGAAAGTCCTTACTTCATTCCTTAATTCTGAACATGTTTCTAACACGAAAAGTTTTGTTTCATTAATTAGCAGAGTAGTTCCATTATTCATTCGCTCTATGAAGATTTAAGGTATTGAAGAAGGGTCATTCCACACTTTAAATGTCATTGTAAAAATTCTATAAATGGAGAGGGAAAAAGGTAGAGAAGATTGGGTTTAATGTGGATAGACCTAGACCATATTTAACACGTAGATTATGTCATAAATCCCCAGTGTTATCTTATGTTTTGGAGACTTGCTTTCTAATTTTTAAAAGCAGCATTGTTCTTGTTCATTAGAAATTCCTATCTTTCAAGATTTCACTTAACTAGAAAAACATGCTATGGAGAGATAAGCATCTTGAATCTTGGGAAATGCTAGACTAATCACAGATTTGAAAATTCTGGCTCACATAAGTAATAGGAAATAATGATGAAGCTAAAACAATAGTCACGTTTTTTCAAGACACTATGTAAAAAAAAAAAATATGAGATCTCTGTCTTTAAAAATTTTATAAGCAGTTTGGGGCACCTGGGTGGCTCAGTCCGTTAAGCATCTGACTTCACCTTAGGTCATGGCCTCGCAGTCTGTGAGTTCAAGCCCCGCATTGGGCTCTGTGCTGACAGCTCAGAGCCTGGAGCCTGCTTCGGATTCTGTGTCCCCTCTCTCTCTGCCCCTCCCTCACTTGCACTCTGTCTCTCTCTGTCTCTCAAATATAAATAAACATTAAATTTTTTTTTAAATTTTTATAAGTAATTAGGCAGTAGCCTGGCTAGAATAATTTAGCAAATTTTGGTCCTATAAAGAAAAGGTAGAGCAGAGGAACCTACTATAAGTACTTTTTACATTCAACTCTATGAGTCTATCCTTTATACAACAGAATTTAAATGCCTTTTGGGGGCAAGTTGGAAATACATCTAAATTCTCCATTATTTCCCCGATCCTATACTGATTCCTCATTCCCACTCTAATTCTGTTAAGAGAAATCCACATTAAAATGTACTGCACAAGTTGAAAAGAAGTCTGTAGGTCATTTTGTCTTTCATCTTCGTTTTACAGAAAAAGAAAATGAGGTGTACAGAAATCAAGTGATTTGTTCAAGACCACACGAGTAATTCCTTCTACAGCAAGTAGCAGAACCCAAATCTTTCTCTGGTTAGTGCATGAATCTTTCATATTTAACAAGGAAAGCAGTGGTGGTTCTGAGTTAGTCTGTGACCAAACTACAAATAATAGTTGAGGCAAAATCTATAAAAATATCCCTGTGTTACTGTTGGTGGGAATGTAAATTGGTGCAGCCCCTCTGGAAAACAGTGTGGAGGTTCCTCAAAAAATTAAAAATAGACCTACCCTATGACCCAGCAATAGCACTGCTAGGAATTTACCCAAGGGATACAGGAGTACTGATGCATAGGGGCACTTGTACCCCAATGTTTATAGCAGCACTCTCAACAATAGCCAAATTATGGAAAGAGCCTAAATGTCCATCAACTGATAAACGGATAAAGAAATTGTGGTTTATATACACAATGGAGTACTACGTGGCAATAAGAAAGAATGAAATATGGCCCTTTGTAGCAACGTGGATGGAACTGGAGAGTGTGATGCTAAGTGAAATAAGCCATACAGAGAAAGACAGATACCATATGGTTTCACTTTTATGTGGATCCTGAGAAACTTAACAGAAACCCATGGGGGAGGGGATGGAAAAAAAAAAAAAAAGAGAGAGGTTAGAGTGGAAGAGAGCTAAAGCATAAGAGACTCTTAAAAACTGAGAACAAACTGAGGGTTGATGGGGGGTGGTAGGGTGGGGAGGGTGGGTGATGGGTATTGAAGACATTTTGGGATGAGCACTGGGTGTTGTATGGAAACCAGTTTGACAATAAGCTTCATATATTTAAAAAAAAGAATAATAATAAAATATGGTTTTAATAAGTGAAAAAAAATCCCTGTATTATGGGACATATACTCCTTTACATTATGACTTTTTTATCCGCCCCCCCCCCCATCCACATATCTCTCACCTCATGAATAAGGCCACATATCCCATTTTGTTCTAAATAGATAATTCTAGAGGATTTGTTTCTCTGAAACCATGTTAGACCACACCCTAGAAGATAAGTAAATGAATGTCATTCCTGGTGCGGGAAATGCGTTAAAACTTTAAACTGGGGTGTGGAAGGCTAGAACTTGCTAGCCTGTATTTATTTTAGTTCATTAGAAGCGAAAAGTTATTTTAATTGATTTGATGTAATATATTAGTCCTCAGAGTTTAAGAAATAGTGTAAAAAGATAAACTAGATCAATTGTAAATTAATATGCCATGTCAACAAATATATGTGCATTTTTTTAATTTACTGGCTGGTAGACATAGGATTTCAAAAACTAAGATGTTGAGTGTAAGAGCAACTTCCCAGAATTTCACAACCTGAAATGAAATATTTCATTTAGTACTATTAATAAATCTGGAATTATAAGGAGGCAGAGACTTTCTATATAACATTATGCCCTAGATAGGAGTTTGCATGTCTAACTGTTGAGCCATATGATAAATACACATTGTTAATCTCTATACATGAAAGGTGTTTTCAGAGAAAACATAATTTCTATGAAAAAGATCAGACTTATGGTGGGGTGAAATGAGTCAATAGAAAATAACTGTGAAGGAAAAACATTTCTGGAATGCCAGCATAAGGACGTTAGGAAATCTCCTTCTTCATAAAATTAATGAAAACCCTGGGGGAAATGGTCAAAATCAACTATTTTAGGACTCTGAAAATTAACCAAAGTCTTTCAATGATCCAAAGAGTATTTATTAAAACAAACAAACAAACAAACAAAAAATCTGAAGCTCAGTAAGTACAGTGAGCTTGTGGCATTTTAACTTCTTTTTTCCATATCTTCCTCCATAGTTCCAAAATCACCCTGAAGTCCAGCAGCTTTGCAACTACGCTGAGAATACAAGTAGCCCAGTGGCCACTAAAGGAAGCTAAACAAATTTGACTCTTTCCCCAAAAGCCCCATTTCCACATAATTAACACTAATCAGCAAGGACTGGAAAGTCCTTGGAAAGGGAGCACGCATTTACAGAGCTTGTCTCTATTTGACCTGAATCAGGGATCACTCAGTGAGGAAAATCCCATCACTAAATTGTTAGTCCAAAACTAAGACATTGTTTAATATACCAAGTAGCTACCTGAGGTGATGATACCTGTTGGGGTAACAGTAGTCTGGCCAAAAACCTTAAAAGGAAAATTTAGTTAATAAGATATGCATAAGGGGCAAGCTTCATTATATTTCTTAGGATTTAGAGTGCTATAAGAATGTGCAAGGAACACATGAGAAAGCCTCGGCTTTCTCTCGGCTTTGGCTGACCTTGATGCTCTGCACACACAGTAGGTGAAGGCTAAGGCAGAGCTATAAAGTGCCTGCATGCTCAGGGCATGCCATGAAACAAGCACAGAGACCCTCATCAAAAGATGGCGGACTTACTGGCTGAATAAATTTAAGTAAACCTCTCTCCAGCCATTACCTGACCGTTAAGGCAAGAGATACCACAATAGCTGCACACCTTACAAAATTAGTCCAGGAAAGTCACTAAACAAACAGTAGCAGCAACAAAACTCTAGAGAAAAAAAGTGAATCTGATTCCTCGGTATTTACATTATGTCCATAATTCAACAAAACTTAGGAGACGTACACATACACAGACATACATATACACTTTCTTGTACATACAAGAAAGTACAAAAGTAGATAGGAGGAAAAAAACAGTCAACAGAAACGGTGCCTGTGGGGCTCCTGAGTGGCTCAGTTGGTTAAGCGTCCAACTCTTGATTGTGGCTCAGATCACGATCTCCCAGTTTGTGGGATCAAGCCCCACATCAGGCTCCGTGCTGACATCATGGAGCCTGCTTGGGATTCTGTCTCTCCCTCTCTCTCCTCCCTTCCCCTCCTTGTGCTCTCTCACTCTCTGTCAAAAAATAAACTTAAAGAATAAATTAAAAAATAAATTGTGCCAGAGGAAATTCAGATATTGGGCTTATTAAGAGAAAGACATTAAATCAGGTGGTATAAACATTATCAAAGAATTAAAAGAAACAGTACCTAAATAATTAAGTTATGAGGACAATGTTTCGCCAATAGATAAAATCAATTAAGAGAGAGAATCTAAACCAAAAAAGAAAGAAATTCTAGAGTTAAAAATTATAATCACTAACCAAAAAATTTACCAGAGGGGCTCATCAGCAGATTTGACCTGAAGGAAGAATCATCAAACCTAAAGATAAGTCAGTTCAGACTATCCAGTCTAAGGAACAGGGAAAAAAACCAAACAAACAAAAAACAATACCACAGCCTCAAAGACATGTGGGGATACTATCAAGTGTATCAGTGTACCCATTATGAGAGTCCCAGAAGGAGAAAAGAGAGAAAAATGAGCATAAAGGTGATTTGAAGAAATCATGGCTGAAAACTTCACAAACTCAAACATTCGCTAAAAATCTAGGAAGCTCAACAAACTGAAATAAACTCAGAGATCCATGCCTACACACATCATGGCCAATCTGTTGAGTGGCCAAGTAGAGACAGAATCTTGAGAGAATCAAGAGAAAAAAAAAGATTTACTATCAATAATGTTTACAACTCAAATTTCATCAGAAACAATGGAGACCAGAAGGCAGTGGGCTGCCAGAGAGTTCTGAAAGGCATAACTGTCAACCAGGAATCCCACATCTAGAAAACCATCCTTTAAAAAAAAAAAGTCAGAGAAAGACAAATATCCTATGACTTCACTCCTATGAGGACTTTAAGAGACAAAACAGATACACAAAAGGGAAGGGAAACAAATTATAAAAACAGGGAGGGGGACAAAACATAAGAGACTCATAAATATGGAGAAGAAAACTGAGGGTTACTGGAGAGGTTGTGGGAGGGGGGATGGGCTAAATGGGTAAGGGGCACTAAGGAATCTACTCCTGAAATCATTGTTGCACTATATGCTAACTAATTTGTATATAAATTATTAAACACAAATTTTTAAAGGCAAAATTGGAGAAATTAAGACATTTCCAAATACACAGAAAACTGGGAGAACTTGTCATTGTCATACCTGCCCTACTAGAAATATTAAAAGGAGTCCTTCAGAATGAAATGAAAAGATACTGAAGAGCAATGTTAATTTGTACAAAGAAATAAAAATCACTAGTAAAGTAACTACATAGGTGAATATAGAAGAATGTAAATACATTTTGTTTGTAACTCTTTCCTGTATGATTTAAGAAACAGCTGTATAAAACTATTTGTAAAACTGTGTTGAGGGGCTCATAATGTATGGAGATCCAAGTTGTATAATAATAATAGCACAAAAGGTGTGGGGAAAAGCCATAGGTCTCTTAGAGCAAAGTTTTTCTACACTGAAGTTAAATTGGTATTAATATAAACTAGATTGTTTTAAATTTAAATGTTAATTTGAGTCCTCAGGAAAAACACTAAGAAAATAACTCAAAAATACAATCAAAGACATAATTAGAAAATTAAAATAGTAGTCTAGAAAATATTTAGTACAGAAGAAAGAATGGGAAAACAGGAAAAAAAGACAGAAGACATATAGAAAATAATTAGCAAAATAGCAGATGTAAATTCTACTTTATCAGTAATTATATTAAATTAAATGGGTTAGTTGCTCTAATTAAAAGGCAGAGGTTAGAGGGGATTGATAAAGTATATACTATCTACAAGAAACAGTTTAGATTCAAAGACATAAATAGATTAACATTAAAAGGATATATATAGATATATAGATATATATATGAAACAATAAACTTAAAAGGAATTAGAGTAAATATATTAATTTCACACAAAATAGGCTTTCAGATAAATTATTACTAAAAACAAAGTAAGCCATTTTATAATGAAAAAAGTTCAATCCATTAGGAAGGCATGACAATTGTAAATATATATGCACCTAACCATAGAGCCCCAGAATACATGAATCAAAACCTGATGTAATTAAAAAGGAAAATAGAAAATTTAACAATACTTGGAGGCTTCACTGCTCCACTTTCATTAATGGATAAAACAACAAAGCAGAAGATAAACAACAACAAGAAAAATTGAACAGCACCATGTGTCCGCTTGACCTCACAGACATATCTACTCAATAACAGAACAGATATTTTTTCAAGTGTCCATAGAAGTTTCTCTATAATTTACCATAAGTTATGCCTTAAAACAAGCCTCAATAAATTTAAAAAATTGAAATCATACAATACATGTTCTATAACAACAATGGAATAAAATTAGAAATCAGTAACATTTGGAAATTCACAAGTTAGTGGAACTTAATACACGCTTAAATAACCAATGAATCAAAGAAGAAATCACAATACAAATCTTAAAATACTTTTAAATAATGAACATTAATATACAACACCAACATTTATGGATGAAGCTAAACAATGCTTAGAGAAAAACTGATAGCTATAAATGCCATATTTTTTAAGAACTCAAATATATCTAATCTTATACCTTTAAAAACTAGAAAATTAAGAGCCAACTAAATCCAAAACAAGTAGAATAAATTAAATGATAAAAATTAGAACAGAAATAAATGAAATCAAGAAAAAAATACACAACAGAGAAAATTGATGAAACCAAAGCTGGTTCTTTGAAAAGATAAATAAAAATTACACATTTTAGTTGACCTTACAGAAATGCAAGATTATAAACTAAAAATAATCTTAGGTAAATAAATAATCTAGACGAAATGGACAAATTTCTAGAAGTAAATAAACTATTAAAACTGGCTCATGAAGAAATAGAAAAATTTTATAGACCTATAACAAGTAAAGAGACTGGATTAATAATTTAAAAACTTCCTGCAAAAAAAAAAAAGCTCAGGCCCAGATGGCTTACTGATGAATTCTACAAAATATACGAAGAGTCAACACTAATTTTTCTTTTTTTTAACACTAATTTTTCATAAACTCTTCAAAAATATAAAAGAATAGGGAACACTTCCCAACTAATTGTATAAAGCCAGTATTAACTAACTCTGAGACTGAACCAGAGAAAACATCACAAGAAAACTATAAACCAATGTCCCTTATGAATACAGATGAAAAACTTCTTAACAAAATACTAACAAACTGAATTCAGCATCCTATACAAGGATTCTACACCATACCAGGTGGAGTTTATCCCAGGAATGTAAGGTTGGTTTAATGTCAAAAATTCAGTTAATGTACCACACTATATCAATAGCATAAAGGATTCAAAAAAATTATCTCAAAGAATACAAAAATAGAAAAATAAAACCATTTATTGAAAACCAGCAACAAACTAGGAAATAGGCATTGATTTAAAAAAAAAAACACACACACAACTAAAATCACACTTAATGGTGAAGGATTCAATGTTTACCCCCAACATCAGAAACAGGATGTCTACTCTCACTCTATCAGCTCAATGTTATAATGCAGTTTCTATCCAGGGAAATTAGGTAAGAAAAAGAAAAGATATCCATATTGGAAATGAAGAAGTAGAATTATTTCTATGTATAGATCATATGATCTGATATATAGAAAATCCTAAGGAATCCACAGAGACACTGTTAGAAAAAAAAAAAAATTAACAAGTTTTCAGGATACGAGATCAATTGGCTATACTAGAAACAAATAACCCAAAAATGAATTAAGGAAACAATTCCATTTCAATAGCATCAAAAAGAATAAAATGAATAAATTTAACAAAAGAAGTGTAAGACTTGTACACTGAAAATCATAAAACAAAGAAAGTTTAAAGACTTAAATAAATGCCAAGAAATATCATGTTCACGGATAACAAGACAACATTCTTGCTATGACAATATTCCCCAAACTGACCTACAGATTGAGTATATTTCATATTAAAATCCTAGCTGTCTCTTTTAAAGAAATTGACAGAGTGGTCCTAAAATTCATTTGAAAATGCAAGAGATGTAGGAGTCCAAACGTTCTTGAAAAAGAACAAAGCTGGAGAAATTAAATTTCCTGATTTCAGTACTTACTACAAAGCTACAGTAATCAAGACAGTCTGGTACTGGCATGTAGATATTCATGTAGTTCAATGGAATGGTATTGAGAGTGTAGAGGTAAACTCTTAAATTTCTGGTCACTTGATTTTCAAAACTGGGTGTTAAGATAAATCAATAGGTAAAGAGTAATCTTCAGCAATGGTATTGGGACAACTGGCTATTCACATGCTAAAGAATGAAGCTGGATCCTACTTCACATCACACACAAAAATTAATTCAAAATTGAAAAACTTAAATGTAAATTTTTAAGCACTAGGGTGAGACTATGATTTCTTAAATATGAAACCAAAAGCATGAGGAAGAAAAGAAAAAATAGATAAATTGGACTATGTCAAAATTTAAAGCATTTATGCTTCAAATGACTCTATCAAGAAACTAAAAAGACAACTCACAATATGAGAAAATATCTGCAAATCATATACCCAAGAAGGGATTTCTTTTCCTATTTTTAAAACTGGAAGTTTGTATCCTTTGGCCATCTTCACTCATTTTGCCCACCACTTACCCTCTGCCTCTGAAAACGACCAGTCTATTCTCTGTAGCTATAAGCTCATTTTTGGTGTTGGTGTTGTTGGTGTTGTTGTTGTTGTTGTTGTTGTTGTTGTTGTTGTTGTTGTTTTTAGATTCCACATATAAGTGAGACCAAATGATATTTGTCTTTCTGTGACTTATTTCACTTAGCATAATGCCCTCAAGGTTCATCCATGTTGTCACAAATGGCAAGATTTCCTTTTTTATAGCTGAACAATATGCCATTGTGTATCTAATACCACAATTTCTTTATTCATGCATTTATGAATGAACCCTGAAGTTGTTTCCTTCCGTATCTTGGCTGTTATAAATAATGCTGCAATAAACATGTACTGCGTATATCTCTTGGAATTACTATTTTCATTTTCTTCAGATAGATACCCAGAAATGGAATTGCTGGGTCACATTTTAATTTGTTGAAAAACCTCTATACTATTTTCCATAGTGGCTGCCCCAGTTTATTTTCTCATCAACAGTGCACAAGTGTCCCCTTTTCTCCACATCCCCACCAACACTTGTAACTTCTTTCTTCTCTTTTTGATACTAGCCATCCTGACACGTATGAGGTGATAGTTTCCTGTGGTTTTGTTTTGCATTTCCCTGATGATAATATTGCACATCTTATCATGTGTCTGTTGGTCATCTATATGTCCTCTTTATTTATTTTTTTTTTCAAGAGACTCACTTCAGCTTTATTTTTTTTTAATTTTATTTTTTATTTTTTTTATTTATTTTTTTATTTATATATGAAATTTATTGTCAAATTGGTTTCCATACAACACCCAGTGCTCATCCCAAAAGGTGCCCTCCTCAATACCCATCACCCACCCTCTCCTCCCTCCCACCCCCCATCAACCCTCAGTTTGCTCTCAGTTCTCAACAGTCTCTTATGCTTTGGCTCTCTCCCACTCTAACAGGAACCCATGGGGGAGGGGAAGGAAAAAAAATATATATGTCCTCTTTAGAAAAATGTCTGTTCAGATCTTCTGCCCATCGTTTAGATTGTTTTTTTTTTTTTTTTTTTTTTTTTTTTTTTTTTTTGCTGTTGAGTTCTGTGAGTTCTTTATATATTTTGGATATTAACCCCCTGTCAGATATATAATTTGCAAATATTTTCTCCCATTTAGTAGGTTGCCTTTTCATTTTGTTGATTATTTTCTTTGCTTCAAAGAGGCTTTTAATTTGATATAGTCCCACTTGTTTATTTTTGTTTGTGCTGCCTTTGCTTTTGGTGTCAAATCCAAAGAATCATCATCAAGACCAATGGAAAAGAGCATATCACCTATATTTTCTTCTAAGAGTTTTATGGTTTGGGTGAATGTTCAAGTCTTTAATCCATTTGCGTTCATTTTTGATGTAGTGCAACTAAGCCAAGTTAGTGGTCCATTTTCATTTTTTGCATGTAGCTGTCCAGTTTTCCCATTACCGTTTACTGAAGAGACTGTCCTTTCCTTATTATATATTCTTTGGTCTTTGTCCTAAGTTAATTGACCATATATGCATGGGTTTATTTCTGAGCTCTCTATTCTGTTCTGTTGATCTATGCGTCTGCCCTTCTGCCAGTGCTACCCAGTTGTGGTCACTATATCCCTGTGACATAGTTGGAAATCAGGGACCATGATGTGTCCAGTTTTGTTCTTCATGCTTAAGATTGTTTTGACTATTAAGGAATTTTGTGGTTCCATACAAATTTTAGGGCTGTTCTGTTTCTGTAAAAAAATGACATTGGAGTGTCGATAGGGATTGCTTTAATTCTATAGATTATTTTGGGTAGCATGGACCTTTTAGCAATATCAGTTCTAACATGTGAGCATGAAATATCTTTAAATTTATTTGTGTCTTCAGTTTCTTTCATTAGTGTCATAATATTCAGTGTACAAGTCTTTCACCACCTTGACTAAATTTTTTCCTAGGTATCTTATTCTTTTTGATAAAATTGACAAATTTTACATAGCCACAATATGTAAAGAACTGCTAAAACTCAGTAATAAAAAGGAGGGATAATCCAATTAAAAATTGGGCAAAGGGTTTGAGTAGGTTTTTCTCTAAAAAAGACATACAGTGGAAAACAAACACATGAAAAGATGCTAACGATATTAGTAATTAGGTAATAAAAATCAGAACAACAATGACATTGCTCTCCACACCTATTGGGATGGCTATAATCAAAAAGAGATAATAACAAGTGTTGACCAGGATGTGGAGAAGTTGGAGCCCTCATAATTTGCTGGTGAAATTATAAAATTGTCCAGCCACTTTGGAAAATGGTTTGACAGTTTCTTAAAATGTTAAACATTGAGTTACTATTTGACCTAGGATTTCATGTCTAGGTGTATATCCAAGAGAAATAAAAATGTAATACATCCACACAAAAACTTGTGCCTGAGTGTTTATAGCAGCATCATTATTAGTAGCCAAAAGTGAAACAACCCAAATCAACTGATATATGTGTTATATGTGGTATAGTCATCCCATGAAATATAATACCCCATTAAAGAGGAATGAGACAGCAGGTACATGATACACCATGGATAAACTTTGAAAACAGTATTCTAATTGATAGAGGTCTGTCACAAAAGACTGTACATTTATGATTCCATTTATTTGAAATGTCTAGAAAAAGCAAATCCATAAGTGTAGAAAGTAGCTTAGTGGTGGCCAAAAGGAAGGGAGAAGGGGGAAAGGAGAGTGATTGCTAATGGTTGTGGGATTTCTTTTAGGGGTGATGTAAAGAAGTGATAGTCATACAACTATGTGAATGGACTGAAAACACTGAATTATGTACTTTAAAGTGGTTATGAATTGTATTTCAATAAAGCTGGTATTTAAAAAAAAAGACTTTTAAAAAATTCCACCTCATAGCTAAGACCTAAATGTAAACAAAAACAAAAAGTAAGTCAGGAAGTGAGAAATTTTAAATGTCATTAAAAGACATGATCACCCCAAAAATGATAAGATATAAGAAAAATATAATACAACATAATATAGTACAATACAATATAAATAGGATATAATGATATGATATGAGAATACTAGACTAGAGTATGATGTGATGTGACATGTCTCTAGGGTAGATGTTGAAAATGTAGCTAGGAAAAGGTCACACCAACTGGCTTGGAAATTGATCTCATAACCAGTGTTCTGGGAATCAGAGAGGTGAGACAACTATCTGGTTTGTCTTCTGCCTTACTCCAATTCTTTTTCTTGGTGTTATCATGGGATGAACCTATCCAGAACTACCAATCATTCTTTGGTGAAAGCCAGGTCTTAAGAAGTGAACCATGTTGGGCTAGAAGCATAAGCCTTGGACTACCCTCCATTGTAGGGCATGCCTTCAAACTCAGTCAGCTAGCACTTATTTTTTTTTTTCTTAAATATTTATTTATTTATTTGAGAGAGAGAGAGAGAGAGAGAGAGAGAGAGAGAGAGAGA
>NW_024412434.1:19494387-19511834 GCF_014898765.1 Herpailurus yagouaroundi
GAGAGAGAGAGAGAGAGAGAGAGAGAGAGAGAGAGAGAGAAAGTGTGAACAGGGAAGGGACAGAGAAAGAGGGAGACACAGAATTTAAAACAGGCTCCAGGCTCTCAGCTGTCAGCATAGAGCCCGACGCGGGGCTTGAACTCACGAACCGTGAGATCATGACCTGAGCTGAAGTTGGACGCTTAACCAACTGAGCCAGCCAGGTGCCCCATCTAGCACTTAATTTTTTAATGACATGCAACAGTAATATTAGAGTCTACTTAAAATACTTCTTTTTTTTTTCATTTCTGTTAATTATTCATTTCATAGCTGGAACCCTGTATCTTCCAGTTCGTTCACCCATTTCACTCACCACTCCATCCTCCTCCCCTTTGGCAACTATCCATTTGTTCTTTGTATTTATGGATCCATTTCTGTTTGTTTGTTCGTTTTAAAATACCTTTTCGTATTTAATTTCTTTATACATATAAGCAAATATACATACACATAATTGAGAATACCTCATGCCTATGCATATGTTCCATATATACGTAATTTTACATAAATGCACAAGCATGAGTATACACATGCCTGTTTCAAGTGTAATTCCTTGCTTGGTTCTTCCTTCCCTTATGCTTCCCTCTTCACTGACATCAAATACCTTCCCCCACATAATCCATGTTAAAAATCTAATATTATTCATATTTTTTCTGTCACTGTAATCCTATGTGGTTATGCTTAGTCACACACTGGGGATTATCTTGGTTTTTAAAAATGAAGTCATGGTGCACTGCTTTTCTACATCTTGATTTTCATTCTAAAATACCTTGTGAAAATTCTTCCAAGATATCTGATACAGCTTTAATTCATTCTTTCAAAGCTGCATAATAGTCGTGTCCATTCTGGGACTGTGCTGTAGCATATTCAGTCATTATCTCACTTTGGGGACGTTCATTTTGCTTCTGCTTTTTTCCTACTATGAAAAATGCTATAGTAAACAGCTCCTATCTTCAGGAATATATGGCCTTTGTATGTTTTTGTTTCTAAAGCATAAATTCCCAGGAATAAAATGAATATATGTATCTGTATATACACATATGTAATTTTATATACACGTAAAAGCCAATGGATGTTTCCAGAAAAACTAATACTTTATACATCTATCTCAATATATACATGTATACTTTTCCCACATCCCCACTGATAACAGAGACTGTAGTTCTTTTTTCATTTTTACTATGTCTTTGTTATGTATTAAATTAGTTAATCTTTCATCCTTTACAAATTTACAAAGAAAGTTACCAGATTGCTTAACCAAAAAGGGAGAAGATTTGTTATTCAATTATACAAAATTATCAAGACATTTTTTTCCCCTTATCTCCTTCAGCATTCCCTCCTTCTTCTTAACTTTATTCTCAGGTTGGCTCTCCCCTTTCGGTCACAAGATGGTGGCCAGCAACTCCTGGAGCTACCTTCTTTCAGGTTGAGATCCCACAAGAAAGAAACAATTCAGTTTTAGCATTCCCAGCCTTGTGGTTTTATTTTTGTATTTGAGAGAGAGGGAGAATGTGAGTGGGGGAGAGATACAGAGGGAGAGAAAGAGAATCTCAAGTAGGCTCCATGCTCAGTGCAGAGGCCAACATGGGGCTGCATCCCATAACCCTGGCATCATGACCTGAGCCAAAATCAAGAGTTGGAAGCCCAACTGACCGGGCCACCCAGGTGTCCAACCAAGAATTAGTTTTGAGGTGTCCTTTCATTAAATCAACTGAAGACATCTTTGAACATAACACTGGGTGATTGGGAAAATGGGATGCTTTGATTGGCTTACATCTGGTCACCTGTTCTACTTTAGGACTAGAGAGAGAGCCTCAGCCAGACCATCCGAGATGGGGGAAAGAACACTTCCTCCAAAAATATCATGGTTGTTGCCAAAAGAAGAGACAGTGGCAACACACATGTCCACTACATCTTTCTTAATATGCAAAGTATGATTGCGTGCATCTTACTCGTATTGCAATTGCTACAAAAGGATTTGTTCATCATAAGTCAGTGATGGTTCACCCCTTTACACAGCTGTAAATGTCAAAATTACAAATTAAACTTCTGTTGAAAAATTTGCTAAAGTATATTATATCTTAAATGATAATCATATCATCTTGTATGTTCTTATTACTTCAGAGAAATCATGAAGAGTGTCATTATAATATGCTATATTCCAAAATAGTTAGAGTCTATGAGAAATATAGAGCTATTGGCTTTTAATGATCTTTTCTTAATTTCTTAATCTTATTTATATCTCTATTTCTTTTTCTTCATGATATTATGTACCCATTTCTAGCTTTTTTCCATTTCACCTCTCCCAACGTGGAAACCTGCCATTTGTAATATGTAAGTTGTCAGAGAATAAGAGATAATATTCTCTGGATGAAAACCTAAGGTATTCCTCCATATCAAAGGCTACTAGCTTCAGAAAAAAAAAGGTCCTGGGTCATGCCAAGTCAGTCTATTTTTTTTTTTATTTTTTTGATGTTTATTTTATTTCTTATTGAGAGAGAGCATGAGTGGGAAAGGGGCAGAGAGAGCGTGAGACAGCATCTGAAGCAGACTCCAAGCTATCACCACAGAGCCCTATGCGAGGCTCAAACCCACAAACTATTAGATCATGACCTGAGCTGAAGTTGGACACTTAACCGACTGAGCCACCCAGGTGTCCTGCACCAAGTCAATCTGGGTCACAATTGTGTGTGAACAACTAGAGGCTCACTTGTTTATTGAATGGATAAACTTATTTAAGGTACTCAGAGGTCTTTTTTGCTTACTTTCTGGCCTTTAGCTCTATCAGAGGTAAGTGAGGTTATCAGGTAACTTAGGATAATTGAGGGGTGTGTGTGTGTATGTGTGTGTGTGTGTGTGTGTGTGTGTGTGTGTACACATGTACACGTAATATATTGTGTATTATAAATATGCAGGTATAACAGGAGCACAGACTCTGGAATCTATGTCCAAACATGGCTTCTGTAGTTACCAGCTGTATGATCTGGAGGAATACACTAAACCTCTCTGTGTCTTAGGGCCCCTGCTAAAATGGCAATAATAATGGTATCTACTTCAGAGAGCCGTTGTGAAAATTGAGATCACCTTTGTGAAACTCAGCAGAGTGCCCCATATGTATGTGTTCAATTAGTAATAGTTGATATTATTTGTTTACTTTTTCCTCTCCACTGGATTGTGAGCAACGATACTCCCAAACACAGCACAGTGCCTTATTCATGCTAGGGGACACATAAATAGTGAATAAATTACTAGAAACTACAAGGTACTTTTCTTCTGTTCATAGATATGTACATGCATATTTACGCCATCTCGGACAGGAACTGCTAGTCTTAAATATTGCTGGAATAGGAATCAGTAGGAATAAAATGAAATGAAACTGTATATGCCTGGATTTATAATAAAGCCATCATAATTCCTGAAAATCGTGCCGAGAAATCCCTGAATTATGCTTTCCTGTTTCCTTTTAATAGGCTACTCATTTTCCTGGTCAAAAATTCTTCTTCTGGCAGTATTTTGCATAGAGAGACTATAATTTTCAGAAAGATAAGGCAATTAAGAGGGAAAAGAACGTTTAACAGTTTGAATGAAGAAATAGTGAAACTTTTCTTTTTAGAGCTGTTCAGATTCTGATTTGAGAACTGTTCAGAGTTTAAATAACATTGACTCAGGTTACCTGGGGACTCCTTCCAGAGCACACTGACCCTGTGATGTCTTTGGAATGTCTTCACTACATTTTATACTATCCTCTCTTCCCCCATAGGTATACTCCCCCCCCCCCCCAGCCCTCAGAAGTATCAGGCTTTATCTTAAAAATCAAACAAAAAGAAAATCAAGATTATACAGAGATGTTAAGAACCAAAGCTTTGCCTTCAACTTTCAATCCTCTTATTAATACCCATGTCATGACTCTTGTTGAGAAAAAGGTTTAGTGTCACTGTCCTCAATCAGTGTTCTTTCATTCACTTTCATTAGGAGCCATGTTTTCCTGACAAAGGATAACAAATGGACACTGTTGGTCCCTAATGTGCTTTTGACTACAGATCCTGCACCATTTCTCTGGGAAGGAATTGCAATTATTTGTCATTTTAATATGACTTGGCAAGGAGGTCCAAAAAAAATGGCTATTATTCATCAATATGTATATTTTGTACTTATATTAATATTAGAATATCATGATTACTCGTCTCACATTGTATGAGCAAGATAAAATTACACCATGTAAAAAATGCATGAAATTCTCTTAGGCTGCACTCGTATAGGAAAAGTAAAGGTAATTTAAGAGCTTGCACCATTTATATGCTAAAAGCTGCCATTTATTATTGTTAGTGGAGAAATACTTTTACCTTTGCACTAATGAGTAATATATCAATATGTTTCCGCTGTTAATTGGAAATAATATAGCTAATACTAAAACTCCAATCTTTTAAAGTATATTTATTCATCCTTTTACATTCTGTAATGTTCTAGTGTCTGATATTTCTATCATGTTAGATAATGTAAATGTAATATTGATACTAGAATATAACTCTTTAGTTCTGAGTTCTTTCAGAGGCTTTTGCATAGAAGATTAGTTTTGAAACCTTTCAATTCAAGAACTAGCTTTGGAAACTGTTAACTACTAATAGTTTATCAGCCAACCTCTTCTCAATGAATAATAGTTCATCTTGTATCATATTTGTGATGAAACAAGCCCATATCCAGTTCTGGTTAGCTTAAATTTTTCTGTAATTCTATCAGTTCTCTTTTTCTCATTGGAAGCAGGAGCTAAGTAAAATTCAAGTGCATCGCAAATTAGCACATAACCAATTTTTTTAAGTTGCCACCTGCTAACAGAATGGAAGTTAAGTGTACTAGAATTAAGGACAACACACACACACACACACACACACACACACACACACATTTGTACTGTAATAAAAACCAAAGAAAGGCCAATCAAGTAGGCTGTCACCCTTCTTTTTTAATTTTTTTTAATGTTTGTTTATTTTTGAGAGAGACAGAGACAGAATGCAAGTGGGTTGGGGCAGAGAGAGAGGGAGGCACAGAATCTGAAGCAGGCTCCAGGCTCTGAGCTGTCAGCACAGAGCCCAACGCGGGGCTCAAAATCACAGGTCGTGAGAGCGTGACCTGAGCCCAAGTCGGATGCTCAACCCACTGAGCCACCCAGGCACCCCAAGGCTCTCACCCTTCTAACATGAATAAAACCTATATCATCATAGCTCGAAGTAAAATTAAACTTTTATTCATTCAACTATTATTTACTAAGTGTCTTGCAAAAAGACAGGTACATTCTTTTAATCATCTACTATATACAAGAGACAATACTAAGGCCTGATTTGAGCTTATAAAGCTCAGATAGTTGAGGAGCAGACAACAGCCTCTTCCTTTAGAAAGAAAGCAATGGACAAAAATCACAGCAAAGCAACTTGCTTGCTTGTGTTTGTGGGCAGGATGGGTAAGATAGAAGAAAGGAAAAGACTAGTATTTAAGAGCATTGCCAAAACCCACCTATAAGATAACTGGAATAAAATAAATTGAGAAATATGTACATTCAAGAATATTCATCCCATTATTTATAGAATAAGGAATTTGTTAAGCAAAATATAGTTTAATCTTTACAATGAATTACCTGAAATAATCTTTTAAAATAACTATAGTTATGAAAACACTTAGAGCCATGTCTTAAAGGTGTATTTTTAAATGTGGAGATGTGAAAATACTTCGAGTGAAAATAGATTTTTTAAAAGAATGCACACACATATATAAGAACACAGATATATACATGTATAAAGCATAATGCTACAAGATATTTACCAAGTGACAAGATTATGAGTGATGTTAATTTTCTTCTTTATACTTTTTTATATTACCCAGATCTTCTGCAATGAATGTGTTACTTCATCAGAAAAAAAAGTCACTTAAAAGGCATACTAAAATATTAATTAGAAGATTATTTTTTAATGTTTAGAATTTAAAACTTTTATTTTTACAACTCAATACCGGATTAAATTATAGATTTCTGTTGAATGTATTAGGAGGCTTAAAGCTGTGCTAAAAAAACTTTTGGCCCTTCTTAATGGTATTTTAAATATCGACACTTAAATTTTTAAACTATCTGTATGAAAGGCTAAGCATTGTAGGAGGTATATTAAAAACTTGCTTTTATCCTGAAGAAATCACAGAACCTCTGGGAAATACAAAAACAATAGTTATTTTTTAGGGAAACATAAACAATGTAACCTAGATTTTTTTCTTTTAATTGGGACCCTCCAAGTGTCGAATCTGAAACATAGATGGAGTCAAAAAGTGTTGAAAAATAGTGTTTCTACTGTTGTACTGAGTGACTCTGAAGGAGACCATGACTCATGAATTACGCTACACATCACATGACAACATTTCCTCCAACATGTTCTTTGAACATCTCTTCTTTTCCTCCTCAAATTTCTACCTCCAGCTCTCTCTCCCCCTTAGGTGTCTTTATGGCTTTCCACCTGTCTTCAAGATCTCTCTTTGCTCAAGCATCTCCATCCTTCTCCTTCTTCTCAGATCATTCCCATCCTACCACCTCTAGAAAATTCTATTCCATTTCTCTAGGCAGATCTAGGCAGATCTTTAGTCTTTCTTGAATTCTTTTGGTTCCCTTCTCCACTATCCATCCCAGCCAGCACCTGTTTGTTCATCTGTAAAAATGTGAATATTAATATCAACCTCAGAAAAGATAAGTAAACTAGCTTTTCGTGTGATCCACATTCGGTAAATATTACCTTCCCTAATGGTGACAGCTCTGTTTTAATCCTATGAGTCTCTTCTCAACCAAAATACAAGATGGTGCATTAAGAGCCTTTCTGTTCCCATCATCCTTTGTGAAATCAAGTGCAAACAAAAACCAACAAATAAAATTCTAATTTCAATAAAATAGGAAATAGTCACAACATTAAACAACAATTCTGAAGAGTAGCTACCAGATACAGTAAAATTTGTAGTCAAGTGAGTGAGATATCGGTTGGAGAAATAGATCTTCGATATCCCATGCATCTTGTTTGACAGAACCTCCAAGTATAGGTGAAAATTTTCTGAAGGGCCCAGACAGGACCTTTTTTGTAGAAGAGAAAGATTTCATAAATATCTATGAATTGCGTTCAACACTGAAAATGGCAGAAAAGGTAAGACTAAGAGAAAAACCTCAGAGATCTTTTATATAGAAGAAAATGTGTGCAAAATCCCTTATTGTGCAAAAACCATAAGAAAATGGTTTCTTAGATATGTGACCAAAAGTACAGGCAACCAAAGGAAAATACAGATGAATAGGAGTAAATGATAATGCATGGGGCACCTGGATGGCTCAGTTGGTTAAGCATCTGACTTCGGTTCAGGTCATGATCTCAGAGTCTGGGGGTTCAAGGCCTGCATCACGCTCTGTGCTGGCAATTCAGAGCCTGGAGCCTGCTTTGGATTCTGTGTCTCCCTCTCTTTCTGCCACCCATGGTTTGTCTCTCTCCCTCTCAAAAATGAATACATTAAATTTTTTTTTAATTAAAATGTAAACCTTTAGTACTTCAAAGGATACCATCAGGAACATGAAAAGACAATTCAAAGAATCAGAGAAAAGTTTTACAAATCTGATAAGGAACTTGTAAAATATTTAAACAATTTTATAGCGCAATAATAAAGAGGCAAATAACCCAATTAAGAAGTGAGCAAATGACCTGAACAGATGTTTTTTCAAAGAAAATATACAAATGGCCAACAAGCACTTGAAAAGATGCTAAACATCATTATGTATCAGGGATTATGTACATCATTATGTATCATTATGTATTAGGTCAAACCGCAATGAGATCCCACTCCACAGCCACTAGGATGACCATAATCAAAACAAAGAAAAAAAGATAATAACAAGTGTATTGTCAAGGATATGGAGAAATCAGAACCCTTATGCATTACTAGTGAAAATGTGAAATGGTACAGCCACTTTGGAAAACAAGGTGGGAGTTCTTCAAGAGATTAACATAACTACCACATGACTCAGCAATTCCACTCACGGGAATATACCCAAGAGATATAAAAATGTGTGTCCACACAAAAACTCGTACACAAATGTTCATAGCAGCATTACTCATAATAGCCAAAAGATTGAAATAACCCAAATGTCCATCAGCTAATGAATGGATAAATAAAATGTGGCACATCCATGCAATGGAATATTGTTAGGTAATAAAAAGAAATAAAATACTGATACCTGCTACAACATGGACAAACCCTTGAAGACATTATGCTAAGTGGAAGAAGCCAGTCACAAAGGACCACATGTATGATTCCGTTTATATGAAATATCCAGAATAGGTAAATCTATAGAGACAGAAAGTATATTAGTGATTTCGTAGAGCTGGGGTGATGGGAGAATTGAGGATGAAATTAAAAGTGTGGAGGACCTTTTGGGGATGACGAAAATGTTCCAAGATGGACTGTGGTCATGGTTCCACGATTCTGTGGATACATTTAAGCCCATCAATTTCACATTTTAAGTGGGTGAATTGTATGGCACTTAAATTACATCTCGGTAAGGCTATTAAGAAGAATAAAACAGATAATTTCAGTCACTCAAGATATCTAGAATACAGTGTTTTATTAGTTATAGGTGTACAATATAATGACTCAAAAGTTCTGTACATTTCTGGGTGCTCATGAATGAAAGTATACCTTTAATCCTATTTATCTATTTCATCCATCCCTCCACCCACCTCCCCTCTGGCAGCTACCAGTTTGTCTCTGTATTTGTCTGATTTTTTCATCTCTTTTTTTGTTCTTTGTTTTTCTTAAATTCCACATAGAAGTGAAATCATCTGACTGACTCATTTCACTTAACATTATACCCTCTAAGCCTATCCATGTTGTTGTGAATGGCAAGATCTCATCCTTTTTATGGCTGAGTGATATTCCATTATGTATATATACCACATCCTTTGTATACATTCAGCTATGGATGGACACTTGGCTATTTACCCGAGGAAAACAAAAACAATAATTTGAAAAAATATATGCAGCATTATTTACAATAGACAACATACGGAAGCAATCCAGAGGTCCATCCATAGATAAATGGATAAAGAGGTCTTCTTTTAAAGGGAGGAAAATGGACTTTGTGACAAAAATCCCCAAATCACTATTCCGTTCATGTCACTTCTATTTTGTCTGTCCATCCTACCTACAGGACCCCTTCAGATCTAGATTTCTCTTTCAGTGCACTCAGGCATCAGCATGTCATTTCTAAGTCAGGTTTGTGTGCAGGAAAATCCTGAAGTCACTTCCTCGAGGTCCCTCCAGCACAGAAATATCATTTTTGTGCTCTTATATCAGGCTTTTAAGTGCTTTCAAGTCTTCTGCCTAGACTAGTCACGTAAAGGCCTTCTCCTCTGAGTTATTTTGTTGTTTGTTTGGGGGTTTGTTTGTTTGTTTGTTTGTTTGTTTGTTTGTTTTACCTCCCAAGCCTCTACCCAGGAAGGAAAAGAACAAGTACTCTGTGCAATTAGATTTCCCCAAACGTTATCAAGAATATGTTACATCTACTCTCTCTCCTGGAGCCTAACCAGGTGACCCAAGAGAGACAGGGTTCAGGACCCCATCAGTCACTTAAGATGTTTTGCTTTCTCTTACACACTCCTCTTATTGCCCAAGGAATCAAAATTATGTATCAGGAGAAGGAATATCTGATGTTTACATCTTTGTTTTGTTTTCCCAAACTTGGGAGCTTTCTCAAAGACTATCCTCCTTTCTCACAGGCTTATATCTCTGAAACTCAGTACCTGGGAAGATACATTTATCTATTTATTTTCATTCTTCTGTGTCATCTCTATCATCCTTTCGACTACCATCCATTGCTTCTTGAATGAAGAAGCATCACAGTTTAAAAGAAATTTCACGGCAAGAAATAGTTGATTCGTGTTTCCAAATTACATAATTCTCTAATCACATAATTCTTTATATAATCAATAGCTAATTAGAAAACACAATAAAAGAAAGATCTCATTTATATTGGCAATGGTAGACATAAAATTTCTACTAATAAAATTAGCAAGAAATATATAGGATCTACACTAAAATTAAAAAAAAATGCTTCAGAGCTCTGCATGGGAACATAAAAGGAAGGCTAGAATAAATAGAAGAATACACCTTGTTAATGAATAAGGTTCAATACTTTTAAAATGCCATTTTTCCAAAGAAAGTCTATGAAATTAACTAACCCCAAAGCAAATACCAATAGAGTTTTTCCGTATGAAAAACTCATTCTAAAGTCCTGTGAAAGGACAGTTATGAGATCTAGCCAAGAAATTCTGGGGGAAGAAACAGTAATGAGGGATGGATAACCCAGCTAGGTATTAAAAGTATTCACAGAACTATAGTAATTAAAATAGTTCAGGACTTCCCAGTAATGACAAGAGATTAATGAGACAGAATAGTGAATTTAAAATACGTCTAACTACTCATGGGTGTTTCATACATTATAAGGATGGCATTTCAAATAGGTGAGGAGAAGGTGGGTTTTTCAGTCAGTAGTTATGGGAAAATCCGTATCTGAAAAAAAAATTAAACAGAATTCCTACATCTCTCTTTATTAAAAATACAAGTTGACTATATCTTCAAAGATAAAAATATGAAGCCATAATGTAGGAGAAAACGAAGATAAAATTTTTGTATACTCCTAAAGTAAGAAAAGTCTTTCTAAATAAGACACAGGACCTAAAATCCATTTTGAAAAGATTGAAATAATTACATAAACATTTAAAATTTAAGTATGGCAAATCTTAAAAGTCAAAGGCAAACCAAATGACAAACAAAACGCAGGTGTCCTATGTATATACAAATCTAATTTTAAAAACCTAATAGAAATATTGGCCAAAAAAGGGAAGGACTATTTCATAGAAAAAGAAATACAAAGTAAAGTTTAAAAAAATAAAATAATCCTGAACAACTTGGAAGGGACCAGTAGCGGCCCAAATATCTAGTAACAGAGTCATACAGCTATTCATGGAGACTTAGGTTACTTCCATATCTCAGCTATTGTAAATGCTGCTATAAACGCACGATGCATATTTTTTAAATGGGTGTTTTTGTTTTCTTTGGGTAAACACCCAGTAGTAGAATTATTGGATCATATGGCATTTATATATTTAGCCTTGTGAGTCATCTCCACACTATTTTCCACGGTAACTGTACTGATTTACATTCCTCCCAACAGGGTACAGAGTTCCTTTTTTCCTCACATCAAAGTACAGCATAAGTAATATAATCAGTGCTATGGTAATAGTGTTGTATGGAAACAGATGGTAGCTACTCTTGGGGTGACTACAGCATAATGTGTAAACTTGTTGAAATACTATGTTGTACACCTGAAACTAATATAACACCGCGCTAATGTAACTCACATAAACATTTTATTTTCTGACAAAAATTCTCAAAACATTTTTTTTAAGTCCTGCCGTATCAAACTCTGGATATAAACTGTGAATTCACCATTTCTCCATGGCCTGCTGTAATTCCCTGAAGTACCAAAGATTTGATTGCGGTTACTACTAATACCTGTGATCTTTCTCCTAACCAACATGTTTAACCTAGGTGTGTGTTTTAGGTATCAAGGTAATATTAAGCTCATTCAACATTGGTGGCAACTGAAAATAAATCACTCAAACAAATCATCCCGTTTTTATTGAAGAATAAATGACAGACACTATCCTATTAGTTTTGGTGTGTGTCATAGTGACTTGATATTTTTGTGCCTGTGAAACGGTCCCCATGATAAATCTAGTTACCATCTGTCACCATACAAAGTTGTGACAATATTGTTGATTATATTCCCTATGCTGTACATTACATCACCGTGACTTACTTATTTTATAACTGAAGGCTTATACTGCTTAATCCCATTCGCCTATTTTGCCTTCCCCCAGTCCCACCCACCTCTGGTAACCAACAGCTCATTTCCTGTATCTATGAGTCTGTTTCTGTTTTGTTTCTTCCCTTGTTTTAGTTTTTTAGATTTCACATATCATGCTGTATTTGTCTTTTTTGTCTGACTTATTTCACTTAGCATAATACCCTCTAGTTCCATTTACATTATTGCAAATGGCAAGATTTCATTTTTATGGCTGAGTAATATTCCGTTACAAATATCTCCTACATCTTTTTGACCCATTCATCTTTTGATGGACACTTAGGTTGCTTCCATATCTTGGCTGTTGTAAATAAGGCTGCAATAAACATAGGAGTGCATATGTCTTTTCCCGTTGGCGTTTTTGTCTTCTGTGGATAAATAACCCGAAGTGGCATTGTTAGATCACATTTTATTTTTTATTTTTTGAGGAGCCTCCGTACTATTTTCATAGCGGCTGCACCAATTTACAGTCCCACCAGTAGTGCAGAAGGATTCCCTTTTCTCAACATATTCACCAACACGTTATTTTTTACTTTTGATAATAGCTCATCTGACCAGTGAGAGGTGATATCTCAATTGTGATTTGGATTTACATTTCCCTGATTATTAGGGATATCGAGCATCTTTTCATGTGCCTGTTGGCCATCTGTATGTCCTTTATTGGAAAAATGTCTATTCAAGTCTTCTGCCCATTTCCAAATTGTATTGTTTTGTTTTGTTTTTAGCAAATTGTGCAAGTTTTGTTATATTTTGGATATTAACACCTTATTGGATGTATGCTTTACAGCCACCATTTAATAGATTGTCTTTTCATTTCGTTGATGATTTTCCTCACTGTGCAAAGGTTTGCAGTTTGATGTAGTTCATTGGTTCATTTTAGCTTTTGTTGCCTTTACCTAAGGAGACTGGTCCAAAAAAATACTGCTAAGACTCATGCCAAAGCTTACTCCTTTTGTTTCCTTCTGATTTTTATGGTTTCAGGTTCTAAAGTTAAGTCGTTAATCCATTTTGAATTGATTTTTGTATATAGTGTAAAACAGTGCTCCAGTTTTGTTCTTTTGTGAGTAGCTCTTCACTTTTCCTAGCACCATTTATTAAAAACACTGTATTTTCCTCATTGCATATTCTTGTTTCCTTTGTCATAGATTAATTGGCCAAATATGCATGGTTTTATTTCTGAGTTCTCTATTTCATTGATTTATGTGTCTCTTTTCATGCTAACACAATATTGTTTTGATTACTATACCTTTTTAATATAATTTGAAATCTGGGCATGTGATATCTCCAGCTTTATTCTTTCTCAAGATTGATTTGGCTTTGGGTCTTTTGTGGTTCCACAGAAATTTTAGGATTTTTTATTCTAGTTCTGTGAAAACTGCCATTGCAGTTTTGATGGAGGGCATTATTGAATCCGCAAAATGCTGTGTGTAGTATGGACATTTTCACAACGTTAACTCTTCCAATTCATAATCACATGATATTTTGCTATTTATTTGTGTCATCCTCACTCTCTTCCATCAGCGCCTTACAGTTTTCATAGTATAGGTCGGTCTTTCACCTCCTCAGTTAAATATATCCCTAGCTATTTTATTCTTTTGATTCAATTATAGTACATTCATTATTAGTGTGCAGAAACACAACTGATATCTGTATGTTACCTTTGTATCCTGCCACTTTATTGAATTCATTAGGTTTAATAGTTCTTTGGTGGAATCTTTAGGGGTTTATATATATAAACCCATATATATACATCTGTATATATATATATATATATATATATATATATATATATATATATACACACACACATGTGTGTATATATAGATGTATATGTATATACATGTGTGTATATATAGATGTATATATATATAAATATATATACATGTATATATACATATATACACATATATTCATATATACATATATATATAGTATCATGCAATCTTCAAATAGTGATAGTTTTACTTCTCCCTTAACAATTTGAATACATTTTATTTATATTTCTTGACTAATTGCCATAGATAGGGCTTCTAATACTGTGTTGAATAGAAGCGATGAGAATGGGCATTCTTGTCTTGTTCCTTTCCTTAGACAAACTGAAAGCTGAGTATGATATTAGCTTTGTATTTATCATATATGGCCTTTATTATGTTGAAGCATGTTCCTTCTCTTCACACTTTATTGAGAGTTTTTATCATAAGTGGATGTTGAATTTTGGAAGATGCTTTTTCTGCATCATCAAGATGATCAAATGTATTTATTCTTCATTTTGTTACTGGGGTTGCATCGATTGATTTGTGGATATTGAACAATTGCAATCCTGAGTTAAATCCCACTGGATCCTGGTGTATGATCATTTTAATGTATTGTTGATTAAGTTTGTTAATATTTTTTGAACAATCTTGTTTCTATGTTCATCCAGGATATTGGCCTGTTATGTTACTTTTTTTGCGGTGTCTTTGGTTTTAGAATCAGAGTAATGCTGGCCTAATAAAATCAGTTTGGAATTATTCCTTCCTCTTCCATTTTTTTGGAACAATTTGAGAAAGACGGGTACTAATTCTTTACATATTTGGTAGAACTCACCAATGAAGCCATCTGGTTCCAGACTTGTGGTTCTGAGGAGTTTTACATTACTGATTCAATTCTATTATTTGTAATCTGTCTATTCAGATTTTCTTTTTCCTTATGATTCACTCTTGGAAGGCTGTTTATTAAACAAATCATTCTTGGTATTTTGAATGAACTGGCATCATGTTTAAAGCATCCGGTTATTTGAAGGCTTTTGTTACTGTTTTTGTGCACATGGTCTAGATGAAGATGATTTAGGATGAAAACATACACATAAAATAAAAACAAAACACATGCTGTAACCATCCCATGTCTATGAAGTTCAAGAACAGACAAAATTTTGACTCATCATAGAATTTTTTAGATTCATGCTATTGTTGTATGTATTAGTAGTTCATTCATTTTTATTGCTACATAGTCTTCCGTTGCGTGATTATGCCACAGTCTGTTTATCCATTCACCTGTTAGTGGACATTCGGCCCATTTTTCAGCTTTTGACAAAAACCATTTATATTCGGCCCATTTATAGCTTTATTACAAGTAAACCTATAAACTTTTGTGTGAGTCTTCACATGGTCATATGTTTTTAATTCTCTTGCCTAAAAACCTAGCAGCAGAAGTTTGCATTCTATGATAGGTGAATGTATAAAACCTTAAGAAACTGTCAAACTGTTTTTTAAAATGACTGTACCATGCTGTATTCCCAACCATAGCAAAACAGAGTTCCATTGTTACTACACTCTCGCTAACGCTTGACTTCACATGGTTAGTTTTTAAAATTTTAGGCGTCCTGATGGGGTTGTATTTTATCTCACTGTGGTTTTAATTTGAATATCTTTGATACCTAATGATGTTGAGCATGTTTTGAAATTATAGAATATCCAAACTAATCTGTAGTGACAAAAATCAAATTATTTGTTGCCTGTGGAGTAGAGGGAAGGTTGGATTTCAAAGCGGCGGAAGTAACTTTTAGGAGTGACAGAAATGTTTATAGTCATTATTGTGGCAATGATTTCACTGGTACAGTAGTTCCCCCTTATCCACAGGGACACGTTCTCAGACCCCCAGTGGAGGCCTGAAATGACAGACAATACTGAAACCTAGATATATTCTTTTGTTCCTAAATATACATACCTATGATAAAGTTTAATTTATAAATTAGGCACACTAATAGATTAACAACTAATAAAGTAGAATTATAAGAATACACTATAATAAAAGTTATGTAAATGTGGTTTCTCTCTCAAATATCTTATTGTACTGTGTTGAGCTTTCTTTTTATAATGATGATATGAGGTGATAAAAGGCTTACATGATGAGATGAAATGAGGTGAACATCCTAGATAGGCATTGTGCCCTATCATTTTGACTTTAGACGCTTTGACGTTCTGATGATAGATCAGGAGAATCATCTGCTTCCAGAACATGGTTGACCGCTGGTAACTGAAACCTTGGAAAGTGAAACTACGGATAAGAGGGACTATTGTATAGACATATGGTGAAATTTCTCCAACTGAACACTTTCAATATGTGCATATAGCGTAGTTCAGTTATATCTCAGTAAACTTTTTAAAAATAAAAAAGTATATAAAATAGTCTATGATGATACACACCAAAACAATAATTATCTATGAATGATAGGGATCACCTGGAATAGAACATAAGTGCTCGGGCAATAAAGTGTGCTATTTTTTGATTAGGGTGTCCATGAGGCAGCTGTGTACATTTGTCAGAACTCATTGAATTATACACTTAATATCCGTGTATTTCACTATACATAAACTTTGCTTCAGTTTCTTTCTTTTTTTTTTTATTCATTATTTGAAATTTTACTTCACAATAGCCTTATATGTTTTTTCTAAGGTTGAGATTTTTTTCCCTGATCGAACAGGATTAAGTTTTGGATCTCATATTTTATTTCTTACCAAAAGTAAATACCTATATCCAAGAAGATCAACAAACTGGAAAATTAGTAACAGAAAATGCAGCATGCAAGAAACATTCTAATTGTGTGACAGTCACTGTTACCACTTCACCAAAGAACTCATTTCTTGACCCTAGAAATCACTTGGAAAACATAAATTTCAGTTTCACAAACATGAGCAAAGGGTAATTGAAATAATCATTGCAAATTGGTGACACTCATCATTTTCTTACATTCTTGCTTAATGCCTTTTTTTTTGTTAGTCGTTAACAATTTTATTTTATTTTATTTATTTATTTATTTTTTTATATATGAAATTTATTGTCAAATTGGTTTCCATACAACACCCAGTGCTCATCCCAAAAGGTGCCCTCCTCAATACCCATCACCCACCCTCTCCTCCCTCCCACCCCCCATCAACCCTCAGTTTGCTCTCAGTTCTCAACAGTCTCTTATGCTTTGGCTCTCTCCCACTCTAACCTCTTTTTTTTTTTTTTCCTTCCCCTCCCCCATGGGTTCCTGTTAAGTTTCTCAGGATCCACATAAGAGTGAAACCATATGGTATCTGTCTTTCTCTGTATGGCTTATTTCACTTAGCATCACACTCTCCAGTTCCATCAACGTTGCTACAAAAGGCCATATTTCATTTTTTCTCATTGCCACGTAGTATTCCATAGTATATATAAACCACAATTTCTTTATCCATTCATCAGTTGATGGACATTTAGGCTCTTTCCATAATTTGGCTATTGTTGAGAGTGCTGCTATGAACATTGGGGTACAAGTGCCCCTATGCATCAGTACTCCTGTGTCCCTTGGATGAATTCCTAGCAGTGCTATTGCTGGGTCATAGGGTAGGTCTATTTTTAATTTTCTGAGGAACCTCCACACTGCTTTCCAGAGCGGCTGCACCAATTTGCATTCCCACCAACAGTGCAAGAGGGTTCCCGTTTCTCCACATCCTCTCCAGCATCTATAGTCTCCTGA
>NW_024412434.1:19516834-19543414 GCF_014898765.1 Herpailurus yagouaroundi
GGGGCAGGAGGGGCAGGCTTAGCTTGCTTCTCCTTAGGTGATCCACTTCAGGAGGGGCCCTGTGGCAGCAGGAGGGAGTCAGTTCTGCTGCCGGAGGTTTGGCTCCGCAGAAGCGCAGAGTTGGATGTTTGCGCGGAGCGAGCAAGTTCCCTGGCAGGAACTGGTTCTCTTTGGGATTTTGGCTGGTGGATGGGCGGGGGAGATGGTGCTGGCGAGTGCCTTTGTTCCCCACCAAACTGAGCTCTGTCGTCCGGGGGCTCAGCGGCTCTCCTTCTCTTTGTCCTCCAGCCTTCCCGCTTTCTGAGCAGAGCTGTTATGACCTCCCAGACGCTAAGTCACGCTTGTTGTGGGAACACAGTCTGTCAGGCCTCTCCGCTTTTTGCAAGCCAGACTCGGGGGCTCTGCTTGCCCGGCAAGCCGCCCCTCCGCCCCGGCTCCCTCCCGCCAGTCCGTGGAGCACGCACCGCCTCGCTGCCCTTCCTACCCTCTTCCGTGGGCCTCTCGTCTGCGCTTGGCTCCGGCGACTCTGTTCTGCTAATCCTCTGGCGGTTTTCTGGGTTATTTAGGCAGGTGTAGGTGGAATCTAAGTGATCAGCAGGACGCACGGTGAGCCCAGCGTCCTCCTACGCCGCCATCTTCCCTCTCTCCTTAATGCCTTTTTATTGAATGCTAAGTCTCTCCTTTGAGGAGTTCTTCCTCAAGTAAGGGCATGGTATTTGTGGCAACAGACTCAAGGATTTCTCCTCCCCCATGATCTTTGCCTCTTGGTGTTCCCACCTTTGCATAATCCTCCCTCTTGAATGTCGGCAGGATCTTTGACTTGCTTCTCACCAACAGAATCTAGTAAAGGTAATAGAATATCACTCTCATGGTTATGTAAGCTTATAAGACTCCATATTGGGGCGCCTGGGTGGCGCAGTCGGTTAAGCGTCCGACTTCAGCCAGGTCACGATCTCGCGGTCCGGGAGTTCGAGCCCCGCATCAGGCTCTGGGCTGATGGCTCAGAGCCTGGAGCCTGTTTCCGATTCTGTGTCTCCCTGTCTCTCTGCTCCTCCCCCGTTCATGTTCTGTCTCTCTCTGTCCCAAAAATAAATAAACGTTGAAAAAAAAAATTAAAAAAAAAAAAAGACTCCATATTTCTGCTAGCTCACTCTAAAAATCCTCTCTTCCTAGCTGTATTTGAAAAAGTTAAGGAGCCATGTAGGAAATTCCAATCGGTGAAGTTTTCCATTGTGGTTGGCATCTGGATAGTGAAGGCAGATTCTAGCTGTAGGCCAATAGGACCAGGAGCTTCAATCCTATATCTGTGAATATAGAACTATCTACATCTATATATAGAAGAAAATGAATTCTTTTTTTAATATGAAATTTATTACCAAATTAGTTTCCATACAACACCCAGTGCTCATCCCAACAGGTGCCCTCCTCAATGTCCATCACCCCCTTTCCCCTCTCTCCCACCCCCCCCCCACCGTCAGTTTATTCTCAGTTTTTAAGAAAATGAATTCCGAAGAAGAAGAAAATGAATTATGCCAGTAACTTGAGTGGCCCCAAAGAAGGATTCTTCCTCATTCAAGTCTCCAGGTGAAAATGCAGTTCCTCCAAAATTTGTATTACAACCTCTGAGACCTTAGGCATTATACCCAGCTAAGCCATGCCCACACATCTCTCCCATAGAAACAGAGATGATAAACCTTGTTTTAAGCTGCTAGGTTGCATTAATATGTTATGCAGCAATAAAAAGCTAGTACAGTATTTTCTCTGGAAATGTGCTATTTGAAGTTCTTCAGATACATTCTGTGTTCTCTTGACTTCCCAATTTATTGCTGAAGCTTCAGCTCAGGTCACAGTCTGGGGGCTCCAGAGTCAGTTCTTCTGCCAAGTATGTTGATGTTGGCACAGAATTCTGCTACAGCTCAAGCTTCTAACGAGACCAGACACATTTCTTCAATGCCTCTGAAAAGAAAAAATTACAACTCCATTTGTTGCCAAGAAAATAATTTCCCACCTGTACATAATAAAGGCGGGGCTTGTACATTCATCTAAATGATGTTAGGAAGCAACCTCAGGCTAAATAAACTTAATAAAATAAATATATAACGTTGTAGGTAAATCAGGGAGTAATTTTAGTGGTTTGGAATTTTGAGTTAGGCATATTTGCCTTCTCCTCATTTAAGTGACTTAGAAAGCAGTTTCTTTAAAAGATCTAACTGCCAGAAATATCATCATCAAAAGAATTCTTAGCACTGTCATGTGACTTTCATTTCAGAGCTTCTCATTTTGAGAGGTCAAAGGAGAAGAGCTACAAAAAATTTTTATTTTCAGCTTTATTTACTTTTCTCAATTTTTAAAAGTTCAATGCCATAAAAGAATTTTACCACCTGAATGTCCTTTTTTCCTCTTTAACACAATGCAAAATACCTTAGTGTTACTGAAATAGCTCTCCATCCTTCTTGAAGTTCTTCAAATCCCATCTATCTTTAGTTTGCATTTTGTTTTTAAAGCACCTTATTTTATTATTAATTAATTAGCTAATTTTTTTTTTTTTTTTACTTTGAGAGGGAGAGAGCGAGAGCAGGACAGGGGCAGAGAGAGAGTGAGAGAGACTCCCAGGCAGGCTCTGTACCATCAGTGCAGAGCCCACAGTGGGGCTTGAACTCATGAACCTCAAGATCATGACCTGAGCAGAAGTCAGTTGCTTACCTGACTGAATCACCTAGGCGCCCCTTTAAAGCACCTTATTTAAGACATAGCACTTTATTTTCACAAATATTTAATTTGGCTCCCTACAGCACTTCCATAATCAGTATTAAGTTTAAACTTATTAATGTATATAATAAAACAATATACATACAAGTTACATACATGCAATATACATGCAACTCTAAAGATCACATTAGAATAACCAGAGCCAAACATTGAATTCTGCCATTTTAAGATAGTAGTGTAGTAAATCAATCAATGTATTTCAAGTTTTACGGGGTAGAACATTGTGGCACAAATCTTAAATACTATATAGAGTTGACAAAGCAAACACAGGAGATCAGAGGGGATCATGTAAATGAATAAAAACAAAATAACTCATTGGGCTTATGCTTTGTTTGTATATTACATGGAGACTTTGAAAGTGAATCAAACTTTGTCATTAAATTGAATAATAATTTTAAAACAAAGGATGTTATCAGTAAGTTTAAAATGAGCTCAAGAGCTAAATGATTTTAGGGGTGCCTGGGTGGCTCAGTCAGTTGAGCATCCGACTCTTGGTTTCAGCTAAGGTCATGATCTCGTGGTTTGTGAGTTCAAGCCCCGCATCGGGCTCTACCCTGACAGCACAGAGCTTGCTTGGGATTCTGTCTCTTCCTCTCTCTTCCCCTCCCCTGTTCATGCTCTCTCTCTCTCCCCCTCAAAATAAATAAATAAATAACTTGAAAAAAATTTAAAACAGCTAAATGTTTTTCTTCATCAGTACAGATAATAGTAATCCAGAAGTCTGAATAAATTAAGTTTCCCCAAGCATTTTCTTCCTGACCAATGAGTAGTAAAGTCTCTGGGGCATTTAAGTACAGAATAAACAGTGAGTCTACTGTTTCTCAAAATAGTGATCTGAAGAACACTGTTCGGGAATAATAGATTTCATGGTAAAATAAGTTAGGGATATACTTTTTGGTGATACCTCTTGGTGGTTCACAATATGTATCCATTGGCATGTTAAAGCTGTTCAGAGGTCCTATAATAGACAAACCTCCATAATTTGGCTTAACACAGTATTTTCTAAACCTAGTGAGCATAGAATACTTTCAAAGGCTCATTTACTAACATGCTTAAGAACAATTTTCTGGAGAATAGTATCCCATGAGACATATCTGGTCAAAACTAGAGTGTAGCAAGAGCCCTGAACACGTATCTAAAACTAGTTTCCCATTAAATCATTAGAGGAATGGAAAAAAGAAGAGGCTTTAAAATGAAGATAAGAATTCAAACAATGAAAACAAAGACTAGAGTCTAATTTCAGAGTCTAGGAGGGATTTGTGATGGTACAATCAAGTCAGAGCATATCCTGGCGTTGAATACTGAAAAAAAAGAACATCTTGAAAATGGTAATAATATGCTTCCTACCTTTTTGACCATAGTCGAGTACAAAGGTTCAGAGACTCTTCCACAATGAAGTCTAGCAGTTGTAACTTTCTCCCTGTAGGTTTTGTGCTGCATGGCAGATTCTGGGTCATTTTTGCACCCCAACCTTCGCTCCCAAAGCCTCTCCATCCACTGACTTTTCCCCATCCTTCAGAAAAATGTTATGGTTTAACAGGAAGCAAATGTCTTGGTAGCAAAACCCATATTCATTATGGCCAAAGCAACATTCTGGAGGCACCTGAGTTATACTAAGTTCCAGTATAACTTAATACTAGAAATTAGAGTCCCTATCAGAGTCCTTAAAACCCAGGGAGCTGGATAACGCTACTTCCAGAAGAAAAAAAAAATGGGCTGGGAGCCAGAGAATTAGCCAGAACCTGTTAGTTTCAACGTGCTCTACAATTCTAGATCTAAGGAGAAATTAAAGTCACCAAACAGTTGGGCAAAGATGGAAAGCATTTCACCTGTAACATTTTTCTACAAACATTCACTCAGGAAAGATTCTTCAATTGAGAGTGAGTAGAAAGTGAAATCATATAGGAGAAAGAGAATACCATGAGTTAAATACTGCAGAACAAGGGGAAGGGAAGAACATCCATAAGACTTTGAGACTGACCAACTCTGTGATCCACAAGAAAATTCTGCATTTGAGTGTGAACCTGTTTGGTAGCCCCATAAAATGCAGGAAGATATATCCACCAAGAACCCAGAATAGGATACCAGTATATTTTGCGAGCAAAATGCAGTAAGATGCCCCAAAAGAGACGTAAATAGAAAGAGAAATGAATGCAGGCATGCTCAAAAACAAAACTCAAGTTTCAGAAGGTCAAAATAGTGACATAGAAAACCGTTTTTCCAAGGCATTTGGGGAATAGATGTATAATAAGGTGGAAAATGCAGTAGATTTGAAGGATAGATGTAAGCAAGCCAATAAATAAGGGCAAGAGAGAGAGCTGCTTCCCTCCTGCTATTGTCCCATGGAAAAGCATCACCCACAGAACACCCCCACCTCTTGTGCCTCACTCATTCCCTCCTTCCCAGATAAAAGGGACCCCCCTGCCCACAGAAAGTCAATGTTCTGCTGTTTGATCCAACCCTTTAGTTTGAGAGAATCAGGCTTTTCCCTTGATGGGAAAGTTTGGAAAAAGAGATGGTAAATTCATCTCCTGGTAGTATTAAAATCCAATTCCTTAAGCAAGGAACGCTTGGAAGTAAAGATTTGGATGCAGCAACTAAAATAACAACGTGGAATGGCCACATTGGGCTAAGGAATGCAGCTTTATTTTTGGACTTTAGTTAAACACATGACATTGACAACTTGTGGAGACTTTCAGGGGCTATGTGTCTGGTATTTTACAGTTGTGGCTTTGTATTTTTCATGTCTTAACCACATGGGCTTCTACATTTTGAGGTCCCTGAATCTTATGGTGGTTTTGTCCACAGTGTAGAGGAGCTGTTGTATAGGGGGTAGAGTTGCATTTGCCTGACCATAAATCTGTGACTCATGGATATGACCCTCCTTAAACTATATCAAAGCCCATAGCAAACATTCAGCTTCTGGAAGCAGCAAGTCTTTCTGGGTGACTTATCCTACTTAGGATAATACTCTTTAGATCCATCCATGGTATTGCTACAGGCAAGATTTCATTCTTTTTGTGGCTGAGTAATATTTCATTCCTTATGAAAACGCATACACACACACACACACACACACACACACACACACACACACACACCAGTCTTCTTTATCCATTCATCTATCGATGAACATTTGGGTTGCTTCGATATCTTGGCTATTGTAAATAATGCTGCAGTAAATAGAGTGATGCACGTGTCTTTTCAAATTGGTGTTGTCATTTTTCTTTAGGTAAATACCCAGTAGTGGAACTGTGGGATCATATGTTATTTCTATTTTTAATTTTCTGAGGACCCTCCAAACTGTTTTCCACAGCTGCTGCACCAGTTCATATTCCCACTGATAGTGCATGAGGGTTCATTTTTCTCCACATCCTTGCCAATACTGGTTACTTCTCCTCTTTTAGATTTTAGCCATTCCGATAGATGTAAGGTGATGTGTCCTTATGGTTGTGATTTACATTTCCCTGATGATAAATGATGTTGAACATCTTTTCATGTGTCGGTTGGCCATCTGTATGACTTCTTCGGAAAATCATCGATTCAGGTCCTCTGCCCACTTTTTAATCAGATTTTTTAAAAATTTTTTGAGGTGTTTAATTTTTTCGTATATTTTGGATATTAACGCCCTATCAGATATATCATTTGAAACTATTTTCTCCAGGGGCACCTGGGTGGCGCAGTCGGTTAAGCGTCCGACTTCAGCCAGGTCACGATCTCGTGGTCCGTGAGTTCCAGCCCCGCGTCGGGCTCTGGGCTGATGGCTCAGAGCCTGGAGCCTGTTTCCGATTCTGTGTCTCCCTCTCTCTCTGCCCCTCCCCCGTTCATGCTCTGTCTCTCTCTGTCCCAAAAATAAATAAACGTTGAAAAAAAAATTTTTTTTTAAATAAATAAAAATTAAAAAAAAAAGAAACTATTTTCTCCTATTCATTAGGCTGCCTTTCTGTTTTGTTAAGGGTTTCCTTTGCTATGCAAAAGTTTTACTTGGGGGTAGTCCTGATAGTTGAATTTTGCTTTTGTTTCCCTTGCCTGGAGAGACGTATCCATAAACATGTTGCTAGGGCAGATGTCATGAGATTACTGCCTGTTGTTTCTTTGGGAATTTTATGGCTTTGGGTCTTACATAAATTATTTGAGCTCATTTTTGTATATGGTGTAAGAAAGTGGTCCCATTTCATTTTTTTAAATGTAGCTGTCCAGGGGTGCTCGGTCACTTAAGCATCCAACTTCAGCTCAGGTCATGATCTCACAGTTAGGGAGTTCGAGCCTCCCATCGGGCTCTCTGCTGTCAGTCTAGATCCTGCTTCAGATCTCCCCACTCTCAAAAATAAACATTAAAAAATGTAGCTGTCCAGTTTTCCCAACACTACTTATTGAAAACACTATCTTTTCCCATTCTTGTCTTTTTTTGTCAAAGGTTAATTGACCAGATAGGTATGGATTTATTTCTGGGCTCTCAATTCTGTTCTGTTGATCTATGTATCTGTTCTGGTGCCAGTACCATACTGTTTTTAATTATTACAGTTTTGTGGTGTATCTTGAAATCTTGGATTGTGATACCTCCAGTTTTGTTTTTCTTTCCCAAGATTGCTTTGGCTGTGTGAGGTATTTTGTGGTTGCATACAAATTTTTGAATTATTCCTTCTGGTTCTGTAAAAAATGCTATACATTTTTTTAAAGTTTTTATTAAATTCCTATCTGATAACATACCGTCTCATATTAGTTTCAGCCTTTAGTGAGCAGCACTTACATACAATACAAGGTTCTTATTACAACAAGTGCCCTCCTTAATACCCATCAGCTATTTAAGCCACCCAGCTCCCTTCTGGTAACCATCAGTTTGTTCTGTATAGTTAAGAGTCTATTTCTTGGTTTGCCTCTGTCTTTTTTCCCCATGCTTATTCTGTTTTGTAAATTCCACATGTGAGTAAAATCATGCGGTATTTGTCTTTCTCTGACTGCCTTATTTTGCTTAACATAATACAGTAGCTGCAACCACATCATTGCAAATGACAAGATTTCATTCCTTTTTATGGCTGAGTAATATTCCAGTGTGTGTGTGTGTGTGTGTGTGTGTGTGTGTGTGTGTGTGTGTCTCCCATATCTTCTTTATCCATTCATCAGTCATTGGACACAGGCTGTTTCCATAGTTCGGCTATTGTAGATAATGCTGCTCTAAACATTGGGGTGCATGTATCACTTTGAATTAGTATTTTTATATTCTTTGGGTGAATACCTAGTAGTGCAATTTCTGGATCATAGGATAGTCTATTTTTAAATTTCGAGGAACCTCCAAACTGCTTCCCATAGTGGCATTATTGATATTTTGATAGAGATTACATTGAAGCTATAAATTGTTTTGGGTATTATATGCATTTTAACAATGTCAACTCTTCCAGTCCATGAGCACACTATATCTTTTCATTTATTTGTGTCATCTTCAATTTCTTGCATCCATGTCTTATAGTGTTCAGAGTACAAGTCTTTAACCTCCTTGGTTAAATATATTCCCACCTATTCTGATGCAGTTGTAACTGGGATTGTTTTCTTAATTTCTCTTTCTCCTACTTCATTATTACCGTATGGAAACACAACAAATTTTTGTATGTTAATTTTGCGTTCTGCAACTTTACTGAAATCATTTATCAGTTCTAATAGTTTTTCGTGGAAGTCTTTAAGGTTTTCTATATATAGTATGTCATCTGAAAATAGTGACAGTTTTACTTCTTTCTTACTAGTTGGGATGCTTTTATTTCTTTTTGCTGTCTGATTACTGTCGCCAGGACTTCTAGAACTATGTTGAATAAAAGTGGTGAGCATTAGACACCCTTGTCTTGTTCCTGATTTTAGAGAGAGAAAGCTTTACCACGGAGTACAATGTTAGCTGTGGGTTTTTTGTACACGGGCTTTATTTTGTTGAGGTATATTCCCTCTAAACTTATGTTGTTAAGAGCTTTTTAGTGAATGGATGTTGTATTTTGTCAAAGGTTTTTATGCATCTTTTGAGGTGATTTTATGTTTTTTATCCTTCCTCTTGTTAATGTGATGTATCACATTGATTTACAGATATTGAAGCAGCACCTTTGGAATAAATCCGTTTGACTATGGTGATAATTTTTTAATGTATTGTTGAATTTGGCTTGCTAATATTTTTTGAGGATTTTTGCATCTATGTTCATCAGAGATATTGGCCTATAATTTTCTTTTTTTGTAACGTCTTTGTCTGGTTTTGGTATCAGGGTAATGTTGGTCTCATAAAATGAATTTGGACATTTCACTTTCTCTTCCTTTTTTTTTGGAATAGTTTGAGAAAAATAGGTATTAATTCTTCTTTAAATGTTTGGTAGAATTCACCTGTGAAGCCCTCTCATCCTAGATTATTGTTTGTTGGGAGTTTCTGGTTACTGATTCCATTTCTCTGCTGTTATCAGTCTGTTCAAATTTCCTATTTCTTCCTAATTCATTTTGGGAAAAGTATATGTTTCTAGGAATTTATCCATTTTCTCTAGTTTGTCCAATTTGTTGGCACCTAATTTTTCATAATTATCTCACAATTCTTTGTATTCTCTGGTGTTGGTTATTTCTCCTTTATTTCTCATCTGATTTGAGTCCCCTCTTTTTTTCTTGATCAGTATTATCAAAGCTTTATCAATTTTGTTTTTCTTTTCAAAGAACCAGCTTTAGTCTCTTTTTCATTTACTTCATTTATTTTCATATCTATTTTATTTATTTTTATTACTTCCTTCCTTCTACTAGCTTTGGGCTTTGTTCTTGTCTTTCAAACTCCTTAAGGTGTAAGTTTAGGTTGTTTGTTAATAGATTTTTCTTGCTTCCTGAGGTAGGTCTGTATTTCTATAAACTTTCCTCTTGGAACTGCTTTTGCTGTGTCCCAAAGATTTTGGACCATTGTGTTTTCATTTTCATTTGTTGCCATGTGTTTTTTTTTTGTTTGTTTGTTTGTTTTTAATTTTCTTTTTGATGGGTTCCCTGGGTGGCTCAGTCGGTTAAGTGTCAGACTTTGGCTCAGGTCATGATCTTGTGATTTATGGGTTCTAGCCCCACATCAAGCTCTGTGCTGACAGCTCAGAGCCTGGAGCCTGTTTCAGATTCTGTGTCTCCCTCTCTCTCTGCCTCTCCCCCCTTGCATTCTGTCTCTCCCTCTTTCTCAAAAATAAACCAAAAAAATTTTTTTTAATTTCCTTTTTGATTTCTTCATAATCCATTGGTTGATTAGTAACATGTTATTTGGCCCCCATGTGTTTGTGGTTTTTCCAGTTTTTTTTCTTATAATTAAGATCTAGTTTCATCATGTTGTGGTTTTGATGTTCTTAAGTTTATTGAGACTTGTTTTGTGACCTAATATATGATCTTCCCTGGAGAATGTCCTAAGTGCACTTGAAAATAATATGTTTTCTGTTCTTTTGGGATAGATGGTTCTGTATATATCTGTTGGATAACCTCTGGTCTAATGTGTCATTCAAAGCTACTGTCTCCTTGTTGATTTTCTGTCTGAATGATCTGTTGATATTTGTGAGGTACTAAATTCCCCTATTATTGTACTGCTGTCAATTTTTCCCTTTATGTCTATTAATATTATCTTTATGTCCCAAGGTGCTTCTATGCATTTATCATTTATTTATATAATAGTCATTATATAATACTCTTCTTGTCTTTTACTACAGTCTTTGTTTTAAAGTCTATTTTGTCTGGTGTGTGTGTGTGTGTGTGTGTGTGTGTGTGTGTGTATAATACCTTAACTTTCAGTGTGTATGTACCTTTAGGTCTGAAATGAGTGTCTTGCAGACAGCGTATAGATAGGTCTTGGTTTTTTATGCACTCTCTCATTCTATGTCTTTATATTGGAGAATTTAGTCCATTTACCTTTAAAGTAATTAATTTAGATGTGTACTCTGCATTTCATTTGTTGTTTTCTAGTTGTTTTTAAAATTCTTCTCCGTTCCTTTCTTCTCTTTCTTCCCTGTGTTTTAAAGGGTTTCTTTATATGTTTCTGCTGAGATTGAGATTCCTCACTTTTTATTTTCTTATGTTTCTATTACAGATTTTTTTATATGTGGTTACCATGGTATTCCTATATAGCATCTCATGTGTATAGCAGTCTGTATGAAGCTGATGGTTGCTTAAGTTCAAACACATTCTAAAAACACTAAATTTTTACTCCTCCTCCACATTTCATGTATATGATGTCATATACATTTCTTTATTTTTGTGTATGTAATTGACTGGAGTATTTTAACCTCCATACTGGCTTCATAAGTGATTCACCTACTACTTTTACTATATGTTTACTTTTACCTGTGACTTTTTTTTTCTTTCATAATTTTCTCACTTCTAGTTATAACCTTTTCTTTCTTAATTCTGAAGAATTACCTTTACCATTTTCTAAGTATGTTTGTGTTGATGAAATCCTTTAACTCTTTTTTGTCTGGGAAACCCTTTATCTCTCTTTCGATTTTGAATGATAACCTTGCCAAGTAGGTATTCTCAGTTGTAGGTTTTTTTTTTTTTTTCCTTTCAGTTCTTTGACTATATCATGCCACTTCCTTCTGGTCTGCAGTTTCTGCTTAAAAAATCAACTGGTAGCCTTGTGGGGTTTCCCTTGTATGTAACTTTTTGCTTCTCCTCGCTGCTTTCACAATTCTCTATCTTTAATTTTTGACATTTTAATTATTATATGTCTTGACACAGACCTTCTTGGGCTCAACTTGTTTGGGAATCTCTGTACTTTCTGGACCTGGATGTCTCTTTGCTTCCCCAGCTATGGATGTTTTCAGCTGTTATTTCTTCAGATAAGTTTTCTGTCCCTTTCTATCTCTCTTATTCTGGGATCTCTATAATATGAATTTTTTATGCTTAATAATATCACAGAGTTACCTTGACCTATTCTCATTTGTTAGCCTTTTTCCTTTTGCTGTTCAGCTTGGTTATTTTCCTCTACCCTGTCTTACAGATTGCTGATCTGTTTCTCTGCATCTTTTAATCTGGTATTGATTCCCTCAATAACTGAAATAAAATATTTCAGTTATTGAATTTTTCAGCCCTGACTGAAGCTTTAATTTATATTTTATATCTCTTTGTTGAAGTTCTTATTGAGTTCATCTACTTTTTACTTAAGTTCTGGTGAGTATCTTTATGACCATTACTTTGAATTTTTTATGAAGCATATTCCTTATCTGCATTTCATTTAGCTTTTTCTACTGTCATCTTATCTTATTTTTTCATTTGGGACACATATCTCTGTCTTTCAGTTTATCCAACTCTCTGCATTTTTAGGTATTAAGTAGGTCATCTATGTTGTTCTCATCTTAAATTTAGTGGCTCTGTGTAGCAGAGATCTTGTGATATACTGTAGCACAGTCTTCCCTGTCACCAGAACCAGGCATTCTAACAGTGTCCTGTGGGTGAGCTGCATATACCCTCCTGCAGGAGCCACTTGGGATTGATGTCTGGTCTGCCAAGGTGGGTGGGTTGGATGGGGCAGGTTTGCAAGGGAACTCTGGGACAGGGCACACAGTCCTAGCAAAGTAGATGAGGAGTGTTAGCACCGGTTCTTTCAGACGTCTGGCTATCTAGGCGGGAAAGAAGAAGAAAAATGGTGCCCATCAGCACTTTGTTTTTGGAGAAATCTCCTACAGATCCCTGCCCTTCTGACAGAAGTTCTAAGATTAGTCAATAGATCTACCTTCACATATACTCCGAGTCCTTTTCAAACTTGAGCTTCTGTGCTGTATCTTAGCCGAGCCATTTAGTTGGTGGGCTTTCTGAGGGCAGAGGCTCAATTTCCTGTCACCTTCCAACTCTCCCAGAGTTAAGCCCTACTGATTTTCAAAGCTTCTAGGGTTAAGCCCCACTGGTTTTCAAAGCCAGATGTTAGGGAAACTTGTCTTTGTGGTCCAAGTCCCCGGTGCTAGGGGTGTCTGGTGTGGGGTCTGATCCTCCTGCTTCTCTGTGCTTATGGTGTCCCTCTAGTTTGGGCTAGTTGCACAGGGAATTTGGCTCCCAAATGTGTCTCCACCATTCCTACCCGTTTCTATGTGGCCTTCATTCTATGACTCGTTGTGGAAATTCCGTTTTGCCATTCTTCAGCTTATTGTCAGAGTTAGTTGCATAAATGCAGTGGTTATCTTGGTCTGTCCATGGGATGAGGCGAGCTCAGGATCCTCCTTCCTCTGCCATCTTCCTAAAACTCCTGAAAGTGGATTTATCTGAACCAAGAACCAGATCGTCATCAAACACTGAATCTGCAGGTGACTTGATCTTAGACTTCCCAGCCTGCATAATTATAAGTAATGAATTTCTGCTGCTTGTAAGCCACCCAGTCTGTGGTATTTTAAAAAAATCAGGTAAGGGTAGAAACAAGAAATAAACATCATCTGTGAATAAATATACAAAAACTTAAGTAAAATGTTAGCAAATACAGGAAGACATGTATGTGTACACACACACGCACACACACACACACACACACATCATAGTCAGGCAGGACTATTATCATAATGCAAGGAAATTTTAATACTATGAAATACATTAATATAATTAAGCATGTGGAGAAGAATAAGAAGATCTAATAGATGTTGCAAACCAATAGATAAAAGGCAAAATCCATTCCTATTTTTAAAAACAGACATTTTTTGTAAACTGAAATTAGCAAGATAGTTTCTTTAAAAAGTATGTAATAATACATAAGAATGTATAATAATAATGTATCAATATTGGTTCATTAGTTGTAAGAAGTGCACCATCTATAGAAATTATGGGGGGACCTTAATGTGGGGCATATGGAAACTTTCTACTATCTTGGCAATTTTTCTACAAACCTAATTGTCTCCCACACTTTAGGACAATTGGAAGACCAAATTATAAAAAATTAAGAGGGCACCCTACCTGGCATAAAGTACCGGCATTATTTCCAGGAGATCAAAGCATTAAATGTAAAAATTGAACTTATACTTTATTAGACTAAGATAACATGTAAATTTGTATATTGTGAGAAAACATTTTCGAAGCATAATACCAAAAATAACAATAAAAGATGAATTTATAAATACTAACTAATAAATCTGACCACATAAAGAACTAAACTGATGTATATATGAAATCATGATTTAAAAAACTACATATTTGCACTATAGATGACAAAGCGTTACTTTCTTTAACATACACTGCACTCCTATCAGGAAGACAAAAAGTATATCTAAATAGAAAAATGGGCAAATATCAGAGCACAAATATATAATTCACTGAAATAGAAATGCAAGTGAAATTACATGACTATACCAAGTTACAGAGCTAGTTCTGTACTGAATTATTCATACCAAAATATTTATAAAAATCTGTTAGAGAAAACTGCTACTGAGGTTTTAACCAGTTTTCTTTAAATAACAGTGCTAAATATCTCCGTATCTGGTTAAGAAGACAATTGCTTTCAAGTGGGTATGTTACTTACAAACATGAAATAAATTAACTAACGTGTGTACCATGTGTTTTCTTCCAAAGTGCTGTAGACTTCTGCTCCTGTTTCTGTCATCAAAGTCATTTGCCAGGAAAATATAAATGCTGAGATAACGAGGGCCGAAAATATTAGATGAATAGATAGAAGAATAGATAAATGGAAGACACAATAGATCAATGCTTGGATGACCCAAACAAATGTGTTTCTTAAAAACTGTGTTCATATTCTCACTCAAATTCATTATCTTCTAACTGTGGCATTATAATTATTATGCCATAGACAATTAAAAAAGCAGTAAGAAAAGATAGAAGCAAAACATTAGACTTAATTTTATCACAAAAATAATTTTAATAGTTCCAGTTTCTCGAACTAAATGAAAAACATTCTTAAAAGAGAAATTAATAATAGCTAAACTTTGCATTAAACACTAAAACATCTTTTGTGGTAAAAAGTAGTACAAATATTTGTTATAACGTAAAGTATTTTAAATAATTTAAATAAGGCTTCCAAATAGATTTACACAAGTCACTTAATTGATTTACATCTCAGTTCATAATGTATCTAAGCATAATATGACAGATTTCAAATACTTTGAGGAATGATTCATATATTAAAGGAATGTAAAGTTTACTTTAGAAAAAATAGTCAATACTTTCTAAAATAGACCGTAAAAGTCACACAGGCATTCTTTTGATCCTCATGAGTATATTTTATTTGTCCTTGAAAAAAATACATCCAATGTACCTTTCAGAATGATTTATTAGGTGTTATTGTTATGGTGTTCAATATTGTTCAATACTGAGCTACTATACTGATTACCACTCTCCACTCTGCTTTAGTTCTATCATGTGCTTTTATTTACCTCCTGAGGCAAAAACATTTTAATTGGTTTAGAGAAGCTTGAACTCTCTTTTATCAATGACAGGTTTCATCAAAATGGAACTAACCCAGGAGCTGTAGTCCCAGGGCACAAAAACCCTGATCCATTTTGGTTTTCTAAGGTTCAAGACTTATAAACCAACATTTTAAAAAAGAAAAAGAGGCTCTTTGTAACCTAAGAACTTTTAGCATGGTATGCATATATAGGTAAACACACACACACACACACACACACACACACACACACGTATACATATATGTGAGTGCATAAAGATATGTGTAGCGCTCGGGTTTAATTTTACAGAAATGTTGAGAATTATAAAATATGTCAGAATGTCTACAAAATCTTTACTATGGCAAAAAAAATGTTTTGTAATTCTAACTTAGGGAAAGTAGATGAAAATACTTAGTGCTTCTATTTTGTTTTGTTAATGGACTGCTTGCCACATTATCCACCATTAAATTTATAGAATCCTGCAGTCAATCTTGAAGTAATTTACAGTTATAGTAAATTCTAACTGCATAAACTTGTGTAAATGGTGCATTATTTTCATAGGTCTATATTTCTTTAAGTATTCATTTCACAGTGCTCCATTATTTACGAACAATAGCATAAGAAATAATTTGCTTGTTGCACAGAAAATGTATTCATTTAATAGATTTTAGTCTTATAGAATTCTTATGCAGACTGTTTCAAAAATTGAATCTCAACTGATTGGAACAGAGCCAGGCATCAATGGTAATACGCATGTGAAACAAATACCAACACAGCGATAGACACCCACTTTTGGCCGTCACTTTATGTAATTTTGTTGTGATAAGAACACTTAACATGGGTCTCACCCTCTTAACAAATTTTAAGTATGCCCTACAGAATAATCAAAAGAGCAAATGATAAGTATCTGCAAAGATGTGGGTAATTGGAATTCTCGCATACTCTTGGGAAGACTACAAAATGATACAGCCACTATGGAAAACAGTATGATAATTCCTCAAAAAAAAATTTAAAATAGAGCTACTTACTAGATGATTCAGCAAGCCCACTTCGGAGCATTTATCCAAAACAATTGAATTCAAGATCTCAAAGAGTTATTAGTACTCCTCTGGTCATATGTCCATTGCAGCACTGTTGACAATAGGCAACATGTGGAAACAACCTCACCGTCCATCCATGGATGATGGGCTGCCAATCTGGCCAAACAAAACGACAAGAAATAAAAGCCACTGGATATAGAAGAGCCCATACAGATAAGCCCAAGTTCTCCCAACATTATCACTGCAAAGAGGCACAGTCTTACATTGCATTGAATTTTTGCAAAATTAATTACATAAGTCCAGTGATCTTCCTACACACAAGTAAAATGGATTTTTTTTATGTTTATTTATTTTTGAGAGACAGAGAGAAAGACTGCGAGCAGGGGAGGGGCAGAGAGAGAGGGAGACACAGAATCGGAAGCAGGCTCCGGGTTCTGAGCTGTCAGCACAGAGCCGGACGTGGGGCTCCAACTCATGAACCACGAGATCATGACCTGAGCCAAAGTTGGCCGTTTAAATGACTGAGCCACCCAGGGGCCCCAGTAAAAATGGATTTTTTAAAGTGAATCATAGCTACTATACTTGCAGTAAATTCTTTCTGTTTATGCCCAGTGAAGGTCTTCTTTATTTTTTATTGAGCACTGATTTTTATTGTTTATTCCACTATGGATCTTTGTTCAATTTCTGTTAATGTCATCCTGAGCAAAAGCCCTTGAAAACCATAGACTTTGAATCTCACTGTTTCCCCCTGCCAATTTAGGGGCTTTTCTGGCACAGAGAGTTCATAGGAGACTAAAGCCGTCTTATATTACCTAGCTGTGTTACGATTAACACTGAATAATTTCAGTGAGTTGGTGGAAGAAATTAGTTTCTTCTAAAAGACAAACTTGTGGAATGGGTAGAAATGTAGGGTCATCTCTGTAATGTAATAAGGGTACAGAAAATCTATTTCTCTCAGAGCACCGAATCCCGGTGCATTCACACATTATTCCAGTGCACTGAATATACACATGTATCTAGACACTTTATTCCTTTGGATTAATATATATTCTTTGTGAAAAACAAAGAAAACAAAAACTTCTATCAGAGTACAATTTCAGTAGATTAACCAATCAAGTATTTACAGAGCACCTGCTGTATTCTCAACTATGTGCTTAGCCATTATATATATGTAAAAAAAAAAAAAAAATCCAGGGGCGTCTGGGGGGCTCAGTCCGTAAAGCGACCAACATCAGCTCAGGTCATGATCTCACAGTTGGTGGGTTCGAGCCATGCGTCAGGCTCTGTGCTGACAGCTCAGAGCCCGGAGCCTGCTTCGGATTCTGCGTCTCTCTCTCTCTCTGCCCCTCCCCCACTCATGCTCTGTCTCTCGAAAATAAATAAATGTTAAAAAAATTTTTTTTAAATGCAGATGATGTGTAAAACAGCATTCCTCCTTGGGGCGCCTGGGTGGCGCAGTCGGTTAAGCGTCCGACTTCAGCCAGGTCACGATCTCGCGTCCGTGAGTTCGAGCCCGGCGTCGGGCTCTGGGCTGATGGCTCAGAGCCTGGAGCCTGTTTCCGATTCTGTGTCTCCCTCTCTCTCTGCCCCTCCCCCGTTCATGCTCTGTCTCTCTCTGTCCCAAAAATAAATAAACGTTGAAAAAAAATTAAAAAAAAAAAAAAAAAAAGACAGCATTCCTCCTGTTAAGCAGCAGGTAATAGTTTGGTTGAGAAAACAAGATGATCCCTTGGGACAACATCAAACAAAAAAAATCTTACAGCTTGAACTTTTAAATTTTAGGGTCTCAATGAGGGGTCAGCAATTTTTTCTACAAAAATGCAGATAGTAAACATTTTAGGTTTGGGAAACATAAAATCTATGCCAAGCCTTACTCAACTCTACCATTGGAGCAGGAAAGCAACCAGAGACACTCCTAAATGGTGAGTTTATTGTGTTCTGTGTCCTAATACAACTTTATTTATAAAAATACAGTACATCCACTTAATAAATGTGTTTACATTTTGTTAATAAAGTCTTGGGAAGAGCAAGATTTTATTCTCTCTCTCTTTTTTAGTATTTTTACTGAAATACATTAACATATAACAATATCAATTTAAGCTATACAGCTTGTTGAATTTGACACATTATATATTATAATGTGATTGCCATTGTAACAATAATTAGCTTCTCTATCACATTATATAATTATCCTTTCTTTTTAGTCATTGAAATCATTTAGTTCTAGTCTCTTAGCAAGTTTGATTACAGTGTTGTTGTCTATATGCAGTATATTTTGCATTGGATCTCTAAGGCTTACTTACTTCTTGTTTCAAGTTTGTGCCATTAAACATCTGTCCTATCTTCTACACTCTCAAACCCTGGTAACTGTCATGTTATGTTCTCTTTTTATAGTTTGGCTTTTTTCAATTCCATTTTTAAGTGATGTCATATAGTACTTCTCTTTCCCTGTCTGGCTTATCTCAGCCTAATATGTTCAAGGTTCATCCGTATTGTCCCAATGGCAGGATATCCTTCTTTCTAATGGTGGAATTATACATATACATATACATATACATATACATATACATATACATATACATATACACACATATACATACATACACATATGTATATATAACAAAAATTATATATATTAATCATATATATAATTATATATAACAAAAATTGTATATAATATGTTGTATGTATGTTGTGTGTGTATATACATGTGTGTATATATATATACATGTATGTGTGTGTATATGTGTATAAGCATATATATATATATATATATATCAAAAACTGTAAGATTTTGAAGCAGGTGATGCCTGCTTCAAAATCTTGCAGTTTTTGTTGTACAAATCTTTTATTTCCTTCATTAAATTTATTCCTAGGTATTTTATTGGTTTGATGGTTTTGATGAAGATAGTTTTTCTTTTTCAAATGCTTCATTGTTAGTTTATAGAAATGCAATGAATTTCTGTGGGTTGATTTTATATCCTCCAACATTACTGAAATCGCTTATTAGTTCCAACAGTTTTTCAGTACAGTCTTTGGGATTTTCTTTATATCAAATCATGTATCTGCAAATAGTGACAATTTTGCTTTTTCCTTTCTGATTTGGATACCTTTTATTTCTTTGTCTGAATAAATTGCTCTGGCTAGGACTTCTTATACTATATTGGACAATGTTAATAAGTGTAGGCATCTTTGCCTTCTTCCTAATCTTAGAAAAAGGCTTCCATTTTCTTTCCTTTGACTATGATGTTAGCTGTGGGTTCATTATATATGGCCTTTATTATGTTGACTTGTGTTCCTTCGGTACTCAATCTGCCAAAGGTTGTTATCATGAAAGGATGCTTTATCTTCATGAGCAAATATTTTTTAATGAATCCTATTTTATCAGTTTTTATTTTAGGGGTGTGATTTCTGCACCCTCTTCATGAAAACTTTTCCTAACCAATGCCACAGTGGAGTTATACTGAAAGGGCTCAAGAGCTGGCTTTAACCTTCTACCGGCCAAAATTATGCCAGTTTTGAGCATTGAAAAGAACAAGATATGATTGTTGAATGTTAAACAAAACATTGAATCAGTAAAAATCAATGAATCTGTAGCAATAACCAATAAGGTGAAAAAAACCCAAAATATTGTCTTTTACTTTGCTATGAAATCAATTTTTCTTTGAAAATTAGAAGTCAAAGGGAAAATTAAATGCATGCATCTCTGTCTTCCCGCTGGAGTTGTATTTCAGAGTAACCATATGACCCCAATTCATGAGAGAAAGCTCTACTTTACATAAGGCTGTCAGTTAATAATCATGAAAGGAAGGATAACATTAGGAAAACAGTCATCCTCTTGCGATGTCCAATAAAATTATGTATTCAGATAAGGACTATAAATTGGTTTTAAAACCACTGCACAAATGGTTGATTGAGAAATGGGTGTATATACGGTGTCAAAGTACACCACAAAAGTTATTTCTTGGCTGCAGAGGGAAATTTTAATGAGCAATGAAGGAACAGTACTGCCTTATCCCGAATTTGGTGGCCATTTTTTAGTTTCAGTAACGGTAGGACAACCAGATACCATGTGTTCCCAGATATACTAGAGTATGAAGTATGCATCACTTACGGTGCGTGCTATCTGAAATTGTTTAAGCAGTATCTTACCAAAAATTTAGAACTAAGTTCTTGGTGATAGGAAATACGAGATAGAGAGTTATAAGGTTAAATGACACCATTAGGAAGGTATGAGGCAGTGGCCAAAAGGTCATGAAATTGTTCTGATCAAAAGAGACTTACAAGTTGTAACATTCAGATTCAACATATGGCCGTGGATCCGATATTCAATAACGTTCATACAAACAAGTGTGAAGGACACTAGGGAAACAGTAAAGGAAATTTAAATATGGATTGGCTCTCAGATGCCACTAAGGAATTATTCCTAATTTTATTAAGGATGGTGATGCTGTTATTTTGTCTACATGGTAGAAGGTTTTTATTATTTAGAAATGCATATTCAGGGGCGCCTGGGTGGCGCAGTCGGTTGAGCGTCCGACTTCAGCCAGGTCACGATCTCGAGGTCCGGGAGTTCGAGCCCCGCGTCAGGCTCTGGGCTGATGGCTCAGAGCCTGGAGCCTGTTTCCGATTCTGTGTCTCCCTCTCTCTCTGCCCCTCCCCCGTTCATGCTCTGTCTCTCTCCGTCCCAAAAATAAATAAATAAACGTTCAAAAAAAAAAAAAAAAGAAATGCATATTCATCTTTCATGTGTGGAATGTCATAACATTAGTAAATTGCTCTTAAATGCTTTAGAGTAAGGAGGGTTACTGGCCCACTCTGTAAGCACGGGTTATGCTCTTTTCTCCATGACAGTTATCTCTCACTGGAAAGATTTGGTTGCTTAATTGGTTAGTTGGTTGGTTTCTTGGTTGCCCACCTCCATTCTCCAGAATGTAAGTTCTACGAGATAGGAGATCTTGCCTGTCACATGCACAAATCTCCTCTTAGGCCTTGAAGAATGCGTGGCACATAGTAGACGCTCAGTAAGCTTGGTTAAATGTAAAACAAACAAAACTTGCACTAATTAACATTTTGTTTGTGAAATTTTTCTTTTGAAGATTTCCTTTGCTTAGTTTGACATGTGGTTTCTTGTGGAAATGTGTTGACAAAATTAGGACGGGATGCTTTTTTATTTAACATACGAATGGCGTTTACAGCCCATACTGCCAGTTAACAAACAAAGGGAGTAAAGAGATGGAAAGATGTTTTTTTGAAATCACATGTGAACAGTCTGCTGTGCACTGCTGGAAGGCATCCCTGTGAAGTTCAAAGAGCTGAGTGTTCTAGCACCTGTTTCTGAGCTATAACCTGTTTACACTTTTCATAATAAGATGAAACTCAATGTTTTCAAAAAGCCAGTACATGAGCGTTCTAAACATATCCTGTTGGAATTAAATCTTCAGTCCTAAAAATAAAGCTTGCAGTGTTCAGATGAAAGAAAATTAAAACATTTTATTTAAAAAAATATGACACTGAAAATCATAACCCAAAGTAACTGTACCAGTGTGAATAGGAACATCTTTTCTGTCTACAGGAGGCATATATTACATTCAAGATCAGATTTAAATTTATAGACTGCAGAGACTCTTTGGCTCAAAAAAATACTCGTAACAGATTTTTGTCATACAAAGAGACTCGATTCCAGAGAAAACTAATAATAAGACCATATGCTTATCATTTTATGACTTGACATTGAAAAATCTGCCTTCAATAATAAAGGTCACCCAAAGAAGTCCACTAGGTGACATGTCTAATGGCTCATTCTATATCTCGTACTCTAATCAAAACATGAAGAGTTAGGAATAGGAACCACTGATGATGCATTCACAACAGAAAAGGACTGTTGCATGGCCGTGTTCTCACCAGTGGACAATATCTTGCAACCAGAATTTTGCTTCTCTTCTAGGTTTAGTTGTTATGGAAAGGAGTGTAGAAACACTCAGGGTAAGATCTAGACAATCATGAGCAGTAAAATCTGTCCTTTCCCCAGCCATGGAAACCACAGCTATTCAACAAATACTTAATGAGCTTTTGCCACTTGCCTCATACTATGGTAGGAGCTGATGATACAAAGAACACAAGAAACATCGTCTTTATCCTCAAAGGACGTATATTGTGGTGGAAACTGCCCTGTTCTTGCAGTGTGCCCCAGCAAGAGCTACAATGGTGGTGAAAAGTATATCCTAAATCTATGCAGAAATAATCTTGGAGTCAAGGTTTTAATATTAGCATTTGTCTTAAAAGGCACGGGGTGATCTGTTAAATAATCTGCTAATGCTATGACCTGCGTGTTTGTGTCCTCCCTAAATTCCTGGTAAAATCCTTACTGCTGAAAGTGATGATATTAGGAGACAGGGTCTTTGACAGATGATTATATCATGGGGGTAGAAGCCTGGTGAATGGGATTAGTGCCCTTATAACTGAAATCTCACAGAGCTAGCTAGCCCCTTTCACCAGGTGAGCATTCAAGAAGTCTGACACCCAGAAGAGGACCCTCGCTGAGACATAACCATGCTAGCACCTTGGTCTTAGACTTCCCAGCTCCCAAATACAAGTCTGTGGTATTTTGCTACACAGCCAAATGGATGAAGACAGCTAATATGTTAAATGTGTGTATCATCTGGAGATTGATGAGGCATTGTAAAAGAAAATGTTTATCAAAGTTTAAGGCACCAAACAAAGATGATGAAATTTTCAGAAAGAGCCATCATCCAATTCACTCACTGATGTTGGTATAATTTGATTAAAAGTAGACAGCTTAAAAATATCATACACCTACCTAAAATATGCAAATGTATAAAGGCGAAATTAGGTATCTAACACATCAAGATCAAATATGGGCTATTCCAGGAACACAAAGAGACCTCTGTATATTAATTTGGTATATTAATACAATCATTCACATGGATGACAGAAGGTATTTTAAAGAATTCATCATTCATTCAGAAGGGAAAGAAATTTTCTTGACTTGATAGAATATCAGAAACCAATAGCAAATTCTATACTATACCAGCGTCCCCTCCAGTATTCCCAACGTGAAAAACAAAACCTATCCTTTAGCTTTATTGTGGTGACTAAGGTCATGCCCTTAAGACGCTTAAAACATGCTTGATGCATGGCAAATAGTCTTTTTTACCTTTTACATGTAAAAGTGTTAAAATAATTCTTAGTTCACGAGTCATATCAAAAAGGCCAAGGACCTGATATGGTCATGGGCCACAGTTTGCCAACCTTTAATCTGGAAGTCTAAAACCAGCAAAAAATACGTATCAAAAATTAAGGCAAAAAAAAATGCATTTGCAAACAAGAAACCCTCAATAATGTTCAAGGATTGAAAACATACCAACTAATATTCAGATGCAAATTGTATTCAAGTAAATATCAAAAACAAAATATATTCCCAAAACACAAACATTTGGGAATTAAGCAGTATCTTTTAAATAACGCTGGGTCAAAAAAGAAGTATGAAAATTAGAAAATATTTAAATGATAAGTAAAACAATCAGTAAAATTTATGGGCTATGTCAATCTCTATGTTAGAAAAGAATTATTATTAAACTATTTTTCATTTTTATAGAGGTATAAATGACATAACATCAATTTCAGATAGAAAACATAAGAATTTCATATTTGTATGCATTACAAAATGATCACCACAATAATTCTACTTAACATCCGTTACCTTATATAGTTACATATTTTTTCTTGTAATGAGAACTCTTAAAATCTATATTCCTAGCAACTTTCAAATATGCAACACAGTATTATCAACTATAGTTGCCATACTGTATAATACACCCCCATGACTTATTTATTTTATAACTAGAAGTTGATTATCTTTTCGTCCTTTTTACCCATTTCTCCTACCCTACAACCCCTGCCTCTGGCAACCACCAGTCTGTTCCTGTATTTATAAGTTTGGTTCTGTTTTCTTGCCTCTTTGTTTTGGTTTTTATTTAGATTCCACATATACGTGAGTTCATACTGTATTTATTTTTCTCTAAAATTATTTCACTTAGCATAACGCCCTCAAGATCCATCTACGTTATCATAAATGACAGGATTTCATTCTTTTTATGGCTAAATAATGTTCTCTTGTGAGTTTTTGTGTGTGTGTGTGTGTGTGTGTGTGTGCATATATCTTTTCTAATTAGTGGTTTTGTTTTATGCGAATAACTACCCAAAAGTGGAATTGCTGGGTCATATAGTAATTCTATTTTTAATTTGTTGAGGAATCTCCACACTGTTTTCCACAGTAGCTGCACCAGTTTACATTCCTACCAACAACGCATGTTTTCCCTTTTCTCCACATTCTTGCCAACCCTTGTCATTTCTTATCTTTTTCATTATAGCCATTTCAACAGGTGTGAGGTGATATCTCACTATGGTTTTGGTTTGCATTTCCCTGATGACTAGTGATACGAGCATATTTTCATGCACCTGCTGGCCGTCTGTAAATCTTTAGAAAAATATCATTTGGATAGTCTGCCCATTTTTAATTGGATTATTTGGTTATTTTGCTAATGAGTTGTATGAGTTCTTTACATATTTTGAATATTTACCCCTTAACAGATAAATGATTTGCAAATATTTTCTCCCATTCAGTAGGCTGCCTTTTCATTTTGCTGATGGTTTCCTTTGCTGTGCAGAAGCTTTTTAGTTTGATGTGGTCCCTATCGTTTGTTTTTGCTTTTCTTGCCTGTGCTTTTGGTGTCAGATCCAAAAACATCATCGCCAAGATGAGTGTTGAAGAGCTTACTACCTATGGTTTTTCTCTTTGGCTTTTATGATTTCAGGTTATACATCCAAGGCTTTAATCCATTTTGAGTTAATTTTTGTGAATGGTGTAAGATAGTCGTCCATTTTCATTCTTTTACATGTGGCCCTCCAGTTTTTTCAACATCATTTATTGAATAGACTGTCCTTTCTCCATTGTATATTCTTGCCTCCTTTGTCGTGAATTAATTGACCATATATGCATGGGTTTATTTCTGGGCTTTCATTTTGTTTCATTGATTTGTGTGTTTGTTTTTGTGCCAATATCATACTGTTTTGATTGCTGTAGTTTTTTAATATAGTTTGTAATCAGAGAGTGTGATGTCTTTAGTTTTTCCCCAGGTTGCTTTGGCTATTTAGGGTCTTTTGTGGTTTCTCATAAATTTTAGAATTCTTTGTTCTAATCCTATGAAAAACGCCTTTGGAATTTTGAGAGGGAACACATTGAAACCAAAGATTGCTTTGAGCCATATGGATATTTTAACACTAAGAATTCTTCTAAATCATAAGCACAGGATACCTTTCCATTTATTTGTGTCCTCTTTAGTGTCTTTCTTTAGTATCTTCTGATTTTTTTAATATTTTATTTAGTTAGTTAGCATATAGTACAACATTGATTTCAGGAGTAGAGTCCTTAATGCCCCTGATCCATTTAGACCATTCCCCCACCCACAACACCTCAAAAAACCCTGTTTTTCTCTATATTAAGAGTCTCTTACGTTTTGTCTCATGCCCTGTTTTTATATTCTTTTCTCTTCCCTACTATTATGTTCATCTGTTCTGTGTCTTAAAGTCCTCATATTAGTGAAGTCATATGAAATTTGTCTTTCTCTGACTAATTTCGCTTAGCATAATACCCTCTAGTTCCATCCATGTAGTTGCAAATGGCAAGATTTCATTCTCTCTGATTGCCAAGTAGTACTCCATTGTGTGTGTGTGTGTGTATATATATATATATATATATATATATATATATAAAAAAAAAAAACATCTTCTTTATCCCTTCACCTGTCAATGGACATTTGGGCTCTTTCCATACTTTGGCTATTGTAGATACCACTGCTATAAACATTGGGGTGCATGTGCCCCTTTGAAACAGCATCCCTGTATCCGTTGGATAAATACCTAGTAGTGCAGTTGCTAGGTCGTAGGGTAGTTCTATTTTTAATTTTTTGAGAAACCGCCATACTGTTTTCCAGAGTAGCTGCATCAGTTTGCATCCCCACCATCTGTGAAAAGAGATAATCTTTCTTCACATCTTTGCCAACATCTGTCGTTGCCTGAGTTGTTAATGTTAGCCATTCTGACAGGTGTGAGGTGGTATCTCATTGTGGTTTTGATTTGGATTTCCCTGATGATGAGTGATGTGGAGCATTTTTTCATGTGTCAGTTGGTCATCTGGATGTCTTCCTTGGAGAAGTGTCTATTCATGTCTTTTGCCCATTTGTTCACTGGATTAATTGTTTTTTGGGTGTTCAGTTTGAGAAGTTCTTTATAGATTTTAATCTGATATGTCATTTGTAAATATCTTCTCCCATTCTGTTTGTTGCCTTTTAGTCTTGATGATTGTTTCCTTGGCTGTGCAGAAGCTTTGTATTTTCATGAGGTCC
>NW_024412434.1:19543814-19713814 GCF_014898765.1 Herpailurus yagouaroundi
TATATATATATATATATATGCCACATCTTCTTTATCCATTCACCTGTCAATGGACATTTGGGCTCTTTCCATACTTTGGCTATTGTAGATACCACTGCTATAAACATTGGGGTGCATGTGCCCCTTTGAAACAGCATCCCTGTATCCGTTGGATAAATACCTAGTAGTGCAGTTGCTAGGTCGTAGGGTAGTTCTATTTTTAATTTTTTGAGAAACCGCCATACTGTTTTCCAGAGTAGCTGCATCAGTTTGCATCCCCACCATCTGTGAAAAGAGATAATCTTTCTTCACATCTTTGCCAACATCTGTCTTTGCCTGAGTTGTTAATGTTAGCCATTCTGACAGGTGTGAGGTGGTATCTCATTGTGGTTTTGATTTGGATTTCCCTGATGATGAGTGACGTGGAGCATTTTTTCATGTGTCAGTTGGCCATCTGGATGTCTTCCTTGGAGAAGTGTCTATTCATGTCTTTTGCCCATTTCTTCACTGGATTATTTGTTTTTTGGGTGTTCAGTTTGAGAAGTTCTTTATAGATTTTAATCTGATATGTCATTTGTAAATATCTTCTCCCATTCTGTTTGTTGCCTTTTAGTCTTGCTGATTGTTTCCTTGGCTGTGCAGAAGCTTTGTATTTTCATGAGGTCCCAATAGTTCATTTTTGCTTTTGTTTCCCTTGCCTCCAGAGATGTGTTGAGTATCTTCTGATTTATAATGTACAGATATTTTACCTCCTTGGTTAAATTTATTCCTAGATATTTTATTCTTTTTGATATCCTTATAAATGGCATTACTTTCTTAATTTCCCTTCCCAGTAGTTCATTCTTACTGTATAGAAATGCAACAGATTTTTGTAAATTGATTTGTATCCTACAACTTTACTGAATTTATTTGTTTATGTTTATTCTGGGGTTTTTTTGTGAAGTGTTTTGGGTTTTCTATATAGAATATTGTGTCATCTGCAAATAGTTGTAGTTTTACTCCTTTTTCCAGTTTGGATAACTTTTATTTCTTGTTTATTTTTCCCAATTGCTGTGGCTAGACCTTCCAATACTATGTTGAATATAACAAGTGATGAGTGTGGGGATCCTTTTGTTGTTGCTCATGTTAGACAGAAAGCTTTCAGCTTTTCACCACTGAGTATGATAATAGCTGTGGATTTGTTAAATATGGCCTTTATTATGTTGAGGTATGTTTTTTCTATACCCAGCTTGTTGAGAATTGCTATCATAAATGGATGTTAAATTATGTCAAATGTTTTTTCTCCATTATTGAGATAATTATATAATTTTTATCTTTTGTTAATGTGGTATGTCTCATTGATTTGCCGATATTGAACAATTCTTGAATCCCTGAAATAAATCCCACTGGGTCAGATGTGTGATCCTTTCAATGTACTGCTCAATTTATTTAGTAAATATTTTATTCAGGAACTTTGCATATATGTTCATCAGAAACATAGGCCTATAATTTTCTTATGGCATCCTTGTCTGATTTTGTTGGGGGCAATGCTGGCCTCATATAATGAGTTTGGAAGTGCTTCTTCCTCTTCTGTCTTTTGGAAGAATCCGAGCAGTATTGGTGTTAATTCTTTAAATGTCTGCTAGAATTTACCAGTGAAGCCATCTGGTTCTGGACTTTTTTTGCTGGGAGATTTTTGATTGCTGATTCATTTTCCTCATTAGTAATCTATCTGTCCATATTTTTAATCTCTTCATGAATTAGTCTTGGGAGGCTGTTTCAAAGAATTCATCCCTTAGGAAGAATTATGTTAAATCATTGGTCTCAGTTTCCATAAGAAGCTGTAAAGAAGATAAAAACAACCATTAAGATAATGTTGACTTCTAATCAAAAAGAATGGATGTCAGAAGACAATGGATTAGCATAATTAAAAAGCTAAGAGAAAAAAAATAAAGTTTGTTGATCCAAAGCAGAAATTAACGAATAAAATAGGATTCAGGAAATATTTTAAGATTTGCAGGCCAAGAGATAAAACCAAGCAACTGTTCTTACCAAAACCTGAGACAAAATGAAGAGCAACTTAAACCTAAGAAAGAAAACACAAATGTAAAAGTGAAAAACAAGAGGGCAATAATGGACTAACCATAGAGAGTATCAACAAAGAGAAATACGGTTGTGATAAGGTTTGAAAAATTGATAAAACTCCAGGAAGATTTATCAAGGAAAAAAATAGAGAAAGCATAAATTATCAACATCAGGAATCAAAAGGGAAAATATACCAGATGATACAAATATTCAAAAGAATTTACAGACAAATCAATAAAGGAAAGTTATCAGCAACATTTTGTCAATTAACCTGAAAACTAAGATGAAATGGAGTAATTTCTTCTAAAATACAACTTAGCAAAATTGACCCCAGATGAACTTTTAAAACTAAGTACCCCATATCTATGAAAGGCTGTTTATGTCATCGTAAACTGTCTCACATGTACAAAAAGATCTCCAGCCTATGGTGGCTTCAATGCTGAATTCATTCATATATTCATAGAAGAAATGATAAAAATCCTACACAAACTTTCAAGGAAGGCAAAATGTTTCCCAACTCATTTTACAAATCCAGGAAATTAAAAGACTGGCAATACCCTATGTTTGTGAGAATAGAAACAATTCCCAACATTGATGCGCTGCTAATAATTATAGAATGGAATGACCACTTTAGTAATTTTCTACAAATGTACGTGTGTAGCTACACTGTATCCCAGCACTTTTACTCCTACGTATTTTTGCACAAAAATCACCATCACGATCATCATTATCATCATCATCAGAGCAGTCTTATTCATAGTAGCCAAAGTCTGGAAACAATCTATCAAAGGAAAAAGGGGAAATATACTGTGGTATATTTATACCATGGAATACTAGTTAGTAATGAAGACAAAAGAACTGTTGAAATACACAACATGGATGCATCTCACAAATTAATGATGAGTGAAAGAAGCCAGACACAAAGGAACAGATACTTTATTATAATAAGTTTTATTTATTTTTTTAATATGAAATTTATTGTCAAATTGGTTTCCATACAACACCCAGTGCTCATCCCAACAGGTGCCTTCCTCAATACCCATCACCCACCACCCCCTCCCTCCCACCCCCTATAAACCCTCAGATCTCAGTTTTTAAGAGTCTCTTATGTTTTGGCTCCCTCCCTCTCTAACCATTTTTTTTCCTTCCCCTCCCCCATGATCGTCTGTTAAGTTTCTCAGTATATTAAGTTTTAAAATGGTTATAATGAGCCTTTAGTAGTAGAATTCAGAACAGTGGTTGGTTCAGAAGCACACAAGACCTTTTTAGGTAATTATAATACTCTAGATCTTGCTTTAGGTTTACATCATGTAAAGTTATTGAACTAAATACTTAAGATCTGCCCGTTTTACACTTTGTAAATCACACCCTGAAAAGTATCATAAAACAATAAAAACAAATATAAAACAAAACCAATATGTGCAATGTTATGTAGAAACATTGTGAATATATTTAATGCCACTGAACTGTAGGTACACTTGCAGATGGTTAAAATGACTAATATTGTGTTATGTATATTTAACTACAATTTTAAAATGTTGTATGGGAAATAATCGTGAATTCTCCTGACACTGATGCCAGTGGTCATGATGGAAAGTAATTTTGGAGGACAGGAGCACAGGAAATTTTACCTATAACCTGCCAGCTTCACCACTTACCTGTAAACATCCAATTTCATTTGCAGTATTTTCTTTTCCATGGGAAAAATGCAAAAATAAGTATATGACAAGTTACTCTTGATCCCCTTACCTTTCAAACTCCTGTATTTATCTAGTGATTGTAAAATATTCCAAAAATATTTTGGAAAATTATTTTTCCAAAAAAGTATAAATCTGAGCAAAAATTACCTCTCAGGCTTTCCTCCTGCCCCATACCCGCCCTTCCTCCCTACCCTATTCACCCCAACCTATTCACCCCCTCATTGTAGTATCTACAAAGGAATCTTTAATTAACTCATGGTACCGCATCTTTAAGTTGGAGGAATGTTTTCTGTGCCTTTTGGTCAGTGACTTTGCTGGAGAGGGCTGGGATTTTAGCATCCCTTAATGAGCTTTAAGTAGAACTAAAGTACTTGGTTTTACTAATGACTCTGATGTTTCCCTGACTCAAGTTCCCTGGAACTATAAATTCTTCATTGGCCTATGTTCCTTCAAAGATAGAAATTTCTCTCATATATGGTTTTTTCTCCCTTTCTTCCCTTCCTTCCTTTCTTCCCTTTTCTCCCCCTCTCCCTTCTTTTCCTCCCCCTCCTTGTCATTGTCTTTCTCCTGCTCCTCCTCCCTCTCCTTCCCCTCCACCTTATCCAAGAGAGGCTTGCTTTAGGTTGGGAACCCATAGTTCTGCATCCCTGATCTAAGAGTGAACTGGAGGTTCACAGGACCTCACTGGAAATGCAGTCCAGCTTTGGAACATCTCAGTCTCTTAAAGCCCTCTCTGGAGGAAGACAGCACTGTCTGAGGCCTCGGATTACTTCTATAACCAATTCTGCAATTGCAGTATTGGGCACAAACTAAACAATAGCTAAGCACCAAAGGAGGCATGAACACATCAAAAAAATGAGCAGAAATGTCACGTAACATAATCAGGCTCAAAGGAGTTCCAGAAATTAATGTCAACAAGACACAGATTTTAAAATAAGAATGAATCAGTCAATCAAACAAATGGTACATCTCTTTCTAAATCACCCTTAATAAATTATCCTAGGAAGGGAATCCTAAGAGAAATAAGAAGTGAGTCAAGCGTTCAGAGATGCTTAGTCTTCAAGTGGTGTTTCTGGGCGCTGAAGGAACCACCTTACCAAGGCTCTGGTGTGGAATAGTCATTGGGATGGGAGGGGGAAGGACACCAGTGAGAATGCAAAGGGAGGATTAGGGAGTGGAATCTCACATTGCTCACACTGTGCTTTAGGTAATGGGTCTAAAAAGGGATCCCAGTGTCTTGTGCCTTTTTCTGGAGGCAATTCAGGAGTAGTGATCTAGCCCTTCAAAGCTTGAAGGGCTCTCTGGGACTTGAAGAAACAGAGAGGACATATTGACAATTGGAGAAATACAAGACTTACATGAAAATTTTGCAGTTACAACCATTCAGAAGATAATAGTTTGGGTACCCTCCAACATTCAGACTCAACCATAGCACTACAGCATTACTCATCACAGTATCATCATTGCCTACTTGACTCTGAGCTTCATGGTACCCGGACCTATGTCTCTCTTACTGTGTTTTTCCCAGAGATCTAAAAAAGGGTTGATGCAGAAATTTATAGTCACAAAACATTCAGCATTAGGTTAGGCTCTCATTAGCATATGTTGAAGTTAGTTAAATTGAACTGTATTAAGATTAAGTAACCTATGCAGAACCACTCAAGTCAGTGAATAAAGTGGTACTCAATTGAATTCAACAATTAATAATATAGCTAATGTTTATACAACATCACTGTATACCAAGCACTATTCTAAGAATTTTAAATATACTAAGTTTTAAGTCCATTATCATTTCACTACTAGGTATTTTGAGATCTTCATTTTTACAAATAAGAACACTAGGGGTGCCTGGTTGGCTCAGTCGATTAAGCATCCGACTCTTGATTTGGGCTCAGGTCTTGATTTTGCAGTTAGTGAGTTCAAGCCCCACGTCAGGCTCTGCACTGACTGTGTGAATCCTGCTTTGGATTCTCTGCCCCCCCCCCCCCCCCGCCCCATCTCTTTCTTTCTCAAAATAAATAAACTTTAAAAAAAGAAAGAAAATAAGTATACTAAAGCACAGAAAGGCCAAGTAATTTTCTCAGACTCATGTGACTAGGGAAGGGGTTATATTCAAAGGTAGGTGGTCAGGCCCCAGAGCTGAAGCTGTCAACTACCACATCCAATTCAATGGAAAAATAAATATTAAGGATTCAATCATAGATTTCTTCTTTCTAGGCACATTCATTATACAATGCTGCCCCCTTTCCAAAATGCAATCAATTCAGTTGGAACTTTGTCCTGACTCTGAAACTTTTTCTCTTTGCAAAAGGCTCATATTAAATATTTTAATTTATTTTCATAACCATTTAGTAGGTTAAGCATTGTATTTCTTTTTTTATAACATATAATGTGCTAAATCAAAATGTGCTGTTACCTAAACGAGTTGGGTTTTAGTTGGTTTTTAGTCAGTTCCATCCTATCCAACTGCAACCAAACCAAGTAAATGGATAGTGCTTTCTCTCTGCATAAAGTTTTGCTTAAAACATGTTTGATTAACTTGGTAGACATACTAAATAAATCTTTTCCAAAGGGCTTCAGATTTTTCACACGTAAATATGGCATATTTTGCAATTATGGCATACAATATTTACAATGGCATACAGGTTGGACTCTACCATTTTTGCAAATGGTCTGGTGGCTTTTAATTTTTTTTAAGTTCATTTATTTGTTTTGAGAAAGAGAAAGAGTGAGAGTTGGGGGAGGGGCAAGGAGAGAGGGAGAGAGAATCTCAAGCAGGCTCTGCACTGTCAGTGCCCCCTACGTGGGGTTTGAACTCACACATTGCAAGATCATTCGTGACCTGAGCTGAAATCAAGAGTTGGACACTTAACTGAGACACCCATGCGCCCCTGGTCTGGTGACTTTTAAACTACTGATTTCAGTTAAGAGTCCACTGCCAACATTGGGTACTTTTCCTGTTGAGGGCCATTGTGGTGTGTTTGTCAAAATACTAAATTATGTTTTCTGTTCTATTCGTACACAGTTTTAAAGATATTAACTTGCCGTGTCAGAATGCCAATTTCAACTAAGTATCAAATATATGCTACATATCTGTAGTTTGATGGAATCAGTATGTATAAAGTCTTCTATTCTCAAATTTATTTAGACATCAATATTCTTTTTAGCCAGAAATGTGAAAATTGGTATCTGCTTAAGCCCAATATAGAGCATAAGGAGGATTTTCATAGAATGCAAGCGCCATTTACTCAAATTTAAATTGAAGGAAGTAGACAAAGATAATATAGTATATGAAAAAAATTGCATATTGCTGGCAATACACAGTGAACCCGATTGGAGAAACCTCTTCATATTATTAAGCAGCCTGATGTGAGAGCAAAGCTTTTTAGCGCACTGAGAAATGTATTCCCTTATGGGATGAAATATCCCATTAGTGCAAATGTGGCCCTGAACTCTGTATGAAGATGAACCTGGGGTCAAAAGCAATGCAATCTGTGGAACCCAATTCCACCACATTCCAGCTAATATTGTACAATTGAAGGCTTTTGTGGGTTCATCATTTCTTATCCCCCATTGCAATTCCCGAAGGTCAGGACTGCTTTAATTGCACTTAAATAAAACTAAATACAAGGAGAGTACTAGTACAAAGGACTTGGTGGGGTTTTTGGTTTGTTTGGGGATTTTTTTTTAATGATGTTATGGCTTTCTTTAAGTGACATGAATATTCCATTGAGAAAGAATCTACATTATCACAGACAGTGATCACCATGTCCTGTATCTCCCATCACCATTCTTCATCCTTTTCCATGGATGCAATAGAAAGTCAGCCTGTAAGGCAGCAACATGGTTGCTTCCCCTGTGGCTTGCAGTTGGGCTGGTCGATCTGGAGCCCCAAAGATCAAAAGGAAAGAAAAGAGTGTAGTTGGGTTGCCTTGGGATGGTCCTCTTCCTCGACAGCGTTATGATTTCCTCAGAACACGTGATTTTCTTTTTTCAAGTTCTAGTACCCTTATCTCCACTCCTCCCTTTGCTCTTAGGGGTGACCACATCCCTATTGATATTAGCCCCAAACATCTACCTCTTGAAATTTCTCTCCAACCTGATCACCACTTTTCCATACTCACTTTATGAAACATAGTCCCTTTCTCCCCCACCCCACCCCCCATCAGGTTCTACTTGGGGTGCCCTGATTTATAAAACTTCACAACATAAGAAAAAACATTTTACAATAGCATTTAGAAGGTGTATTAAAATTCCTCTGTGAGTCAGGACTAATGATATATCTTTAAAAAAATAAAAGAAGTCTTTTAACAAGAGATACTTTCTGTGTACTTGGATGATGCAGGGTATTCTAAATTTTTAAAACTTCCCTTTTCCTTGTAAAAGTGGTTTAAAACATTTTAACTGAAATAACCAAAGAACTTACTGAATCTTTTTTTTATTCCTTACTGGGCAATATAAATGGCATATCAACCTCTAACTTCAAAGACTATGCTTCATTTTATTGAGCACTTATTATATACCAGGGACTCTGCTAAGGTATGGAGATGTAATGATTGATAAGAAAGTGATCCCTGCCTCTAAGGAGCTCAGATGTATAAGCTGATAATTATAATGGTATGTGATAAGTATGCTGATGAATAAGAGAAAGAACATTATAGAAACTCAACTTGGGAATATAAGAGTTTCTTGCAGTAAGAGGGATTATTTTAAGAGATGTAAGAAACTGAACCTGTTTATGGCCTTTAGAGAAAGAGAAAAATCCTGGAAGAATGCCAGAGTATTGAATTAAGAGTAAGAAGGGGCACCTGGGTGGCTCAGTCGGTTGGGCATCTGGCTTCAGCTCAGGTCATAATCTCGCAACTCGTGGGTCCATGCCCCGCGTCAGGCTCTGGGCTGGCAGCTCAGAGCCTGGAGTCTGCTTTGAATTCTGTGTCTCCCTCTCTCTCTGCCCCTCCCTGCTCTTTCTCTCTCTCTGTCTCTCAAAAATAAAAAATAAACATTTTAAAAAAGAGTAAGAAAAAAATTAAGGTGTCATAAGCTAATGACATACCTTAAAAAAAAAAGAAAGAAGTACTTTAACAAGAGATACCTGCTGTTTACTTGGATGATGCTGGGTAGAGTATTCTAAATTATTAAAATCAGTTCAAGTGCTACAATCCAGAAGGACACTATCTCAGCCTGAGGATTTATTATCACTCAGCCATCTGTGACCAACAGTCCCTACAGAATTGTTCCAAATTTATTTTCCGAAGTTCAATCCATGATAGAAAAAAAAACCTGGCACCTTTTCAGTAGGTGAACATCTGGATTCATTTTGAACAGGTAAGAACCAGATACCTGATATTTTAAATTTTTAATGACCATAAGGAATAATGTGGAAATATTTTATTCTATTGTAATAGAGGAGAAAGAATTACCTAAGTAAACTGGAAGAATACTAAAAGTGGTTGGGGTACCAAAACGTCTACAAAACTACAGAATACAATTTTAAGGATTTCACCTGCCATGGGGTGGGGTGGGGGGGGAGTGTTTAATTTAGGTTTGTAGTCCCCGACTTTGTTTAAAATGAAAGACTGGTAATTTAAAAGATTATCTTGAAAACGCATTTCAAATCTGAATATCTGCAAGCTAGGTAAGTTGCATCTAGTATGATCAGCAAAGGGATGGAGAGCAAAATATTACAGAAAAATTGTAACCAGGGAACTAGGCACATGAGAGCTATCAGAACCATGAGGTTGAATGTATTGCCAGCAGTCTGGAAACATGGGGAAAATTTGCCCAAATGACCACTTTCCCATGGGCCCTTAAGGCTTCCCCCAGTCCACTATCGGGGTTAGTCCAGACGGGTGTGTAGCTTCTCATCTTTAAACCCCCTTTACAATAAGCAGTGAGTACCACACCCTGTGTTTTTCATTCGCCCTCCAGAGCCACTGTCACTTGTTACCTGCAAAAGCCAGGGAGGGCAGCGTCCTCCCAGGCTACAAGACCAGAAGCAAAGCAGTCCTCCATGCTGCTCCCTCCCAGACTTGAATGTCTGTGTCCCCCCCACAGAGGCCATATGTTGAAACCTGGTCCCCAATGTGATGGCATTTGGAGGTGAGGCCTCTGGGAGGTGATTAAGTCAGAAGATGCTTCCACGTGAATTAGATCAGGGCCCTTTTAAGAAGAGAACCCGGAGAACTCTCTCACCCCTTCACCAACGTGAGGACACAGTGAGGACAGAGATGTCTGTGAACCAGGAATCAGTGCCTCACTAGACACAGAATCTGCAGGTACCTTGATCTTGGACGTCCAGCCTCCAGAACTGTGAGAAATAAATTCCTGGGTTTTTTTGTTTGTTTGTTTGTTTGTTTGTTTGTTTGTTTTATAAACCACCCGACCTATAGTATTCTGTTATAGCAGCTGGAACTCTTACAGAGTGCTGTGACCTTTGTGACATCCACATAGGAGAGGTGGGGATTAACATGTCAGGAAGATAGCTCTCAACAGGGTGACCACATCAGAGCCAGGGGTGCAGGGACCTTTGTGAAAAGGCAACCTCTGTGCCCATGGACGGCAAGAGGAGCTCCAAGGACTTGGCCTTACCACGAGGAACTGTGACCATCCCTCCCTTCCTCAAATGTAATAGGATTATCTGCAGCTAATAGGTGCAGAATTACATTATGTTGTTATTATAAACTGTATAAATCTAATGAGATTAAAATTTTTTTCAACTTTCAGTCACTTCCGAGTGTGTGTGTGTGTGTGTGTGAGAGAGAGAATCAGTTGTTTTGGATTGTTCTTCTTTTAAATTAGCCCTATCAGTATAATTTCATCTCTTTGCATACTAATGTCACATCATGCTAAGTATAATGGAATTTAGTCATAAGGTGACCCAACATAAAACTTCCAAGTGTTTAAGAGAGGTTTCAGAGATTGTACAGTATTTGTCTTTTGATAGAGGAAAATTATAAATATTTGTTCTATTCTTTCCAGGTTAGTAAGTCAAAAAAGCTTAGGAAATTTATAGAGAAATGCTGTAGGTTTGGTTTAACACAGTGAGTCTTATAAATAGCTTAGATTAAGTAGACAGAATTAATTTACTCAAACAGGGTAATACCCATGCAACAGTGCTTCCCCCCTTGTTTCAAAGGCAAGGTATGGGAATAAACTCATTGTCTTAAACAGTGAGTAGCATCAGTACCGTCTTTTTTTTTTTTTAACATTTATTTATTTTTGAGACAGGGAGAGACAGAGCATGAACGGGGGAGGGTCAGAAAGAGAGGGAGACACAGAATCTGAAACAGGCTCCAGGCTCTGAGCTGTCGGCACAGAGCCTGACGCGGGGCTTTGAACTCGCGGACCGTGAGATCATGACCTGAGCCGAAGTCGGATGCTTAACCGACTGAGCCACCCCGGCGCCCCAGTACTGTCTTTTCTTATAACTCGTGTCTTGATTCAACATACAGTGCCTCTTTACACTTTTTTGGAGAGAGAACATGCTCAGGGGAGGAGCAGAGGGAGAGGGAAAGAGAGAATCCCAAGCAGGCTCCGTGCCCAGTGCAGAGCGCCATATGAGACTCTATCTCGAAACCGTGAGATCATGACCTGAGCAGAAATCAAGAGACAGACGCTCAACTGACTGAGCCACCCAGGCACCCCACATAATGCATCTTTAAAATAACACTTTCTTTTTCCTTACAAAGGATCCATGCTCGTTTCACAAAAGAATTTTCTTAACCACATAATGTTTCTTAACTACTTGAGATATTTTAAGACATTTAAATATATTTCAAATGTTTCCTCCAATTTTTATTGTTAAATCCTGAAGTTTCTAATTAACACAAAGTTCTTTCTTATAACTATTTTCTGTTTTAGACTGAATGAAAATGCACTGTCCACACATTAGTGTAATGCAAATATAGGTAATTTAAAGCCATTATTGCTTTAAAAATGATAGCCCTTTATACTGTAATGATTTAGCCACATATTACACTTTGATCCTTTTATTTATTGAGCAACCACTAAGAGCAGACATTGTGCTCTGTGGTTATGAATATGAACAATATAAAACTCTACGAAGTGCTTAGCAAAACACACACACACACACACACACACACACACACACACACACACACACAAAATGCCCAGTTAAATATGAATTCCGGATAAATACTCTTTAGTACAAATGTATACCAATATTTCATAGGACATACTGACACTAAAAAAAATCATTTGTTGTTCATCATAAATTCAAATTTAACTGGGTATCCACTATGTTATCTGGCAAGCCAATTATGATATAATAGAAGAGTAACAAAAACCATTATTTCTTCTAGTAAACGTAAACAGTTGTATTAGCGCTGTAAAACAGGAACGTAGCCGTTCTATACAAGTTCAGACTTGGGAGATCAGAGGATACATTAACGAGTTATTTCTGAACTGGGTCTCAAGCAAGACAGATTTAGAGAGGTGATCATCACCAACGTTCCAGAAAAGGGGAAAGCATGAGTAAAGGTGGATGGGAAAGGAAGAGCCAAAAATATTCTGGTAATATAGTCCATTTCATCTGTCAAAGAAGTTCATCCTGAGAGATATGTAAAAAGGAGTATCATAGACAATGTATGTAGAAGTTTTAAGTGATAAATTATGAGGGATATTAAATGTAAACGATGGTCGTGTTATTTCTACCTGGAGAAAAAAAAAAACTCTTTATATCAAGAGTCATAGCCCCCTCTGCTGGTCAAGAGTAAAAACACCCTCAACTCATTGTAATGGTTAGACAAAGACTGGACGTTTTATTAAACTATCTGGTAATATTAGCGATATCTTGGAAGATCTTCTTTCAGGCTAACCACGTATTCTTTTCTCTATACCGCATTTCAGAAACTTATTAGTGACAGAAAAGATTCGAGTAAGTTGAGGGGTTCATTTAAAGTTAGTAAACAGGAAATGTCAAATTGCTTAAATGAAATTCACCAGAGTTCGTTCTTCCTCATCATGGTTGTACTTTCTGTCTAATCTCACTGAAGTCAGGGCAAACACGAAATGTGTTATTAAATGCATTTTCTGACTGCCTAGAAGAGAGCTATGTATAAGTAAGACTCATTCTGTGAGCTTGTGAAAACACCGTTTCTATCCCAAATCCACTGAAACATACACGCCAGAAGAGGAGCTTGCCAATCCGCACTTTGAAAAATTGCCCCCAACTGATTCTTTTCAGATCGCTTGAGGAAACACTTTCCCGACACACATATCCCTTAATCACCTAAAACTCTTGAGCTAACTTGTTGCTCAACAGCTGACTGCTGATTATCCTCGGTTAATTAGCACCACCTGTTTAACAAAAGTGAATCGCTCCCCATTGTCCATTAGATCAACTCTAAAACCTCTCTCTGGCAGGAATTCAGGCTCTCCACCAGCTGGTCTTGTCTCCTGCGCTCAGATCCCTGTCTGAAACCCCGATTGCAGCCTGGCTTCTCTTGCCGTGGCCCCCCGTCTGCCATGCATCTCCCAGAAGAACCATTACCCTGCGGGAAGATGTGACTTCTCCACTTCCCAAGTGTCAACATGTACAGCACCGACTTAACGCAGCCTGCCATGGTCTTAACTCTGAATCCTACATGCTCTGCATGCTTTAGACCTGCTTCTAAGTGCTGTGTAGTATTTATTGGCTTCTTAACAATTTGTGAGCCCATACATGTGTGGGCATCTCCGGCAGGTTTCTCATTCATTCTAGTTAAACATTAGTTTCACTTTTATGTGAAGGAGAGGCCGGGGTGGTATGGGGGAAGGACACAGGAGGACTGCAGAATTCAGCTACTACGCTACTGTTCCCAAAACTTTCCTACCCTACCCGCCCCCCAAACACAAACCCTGCATTTCGGGATGCCCTCTGCGGGTCTCACCATCCTGAAGAAGCTACTCAAACATATTTGCTCCCACCAGCCAATGTGCATGCCCTTAGAAAAGTGCCCGTAATACAATATCTTGGTCTTACTCATTTTTTTCATGTTTGATAAATCCTACAGACAGGATAGTACAATTGTGGAGATGGCCTACCTCAGAGCCAGCTCTCTATATATCAGAGGTAGGTCTCAGCTACCTAGCAAAATTTTCTAGCCACTTTTTAAACTTCTGTATATACCATGGGGTGTATCGTGATTCAGGGCACACTGAAGCTCTTAAATCCATACTGGAGGAGTTTACCACAACGCGAGCACTTGTCACCATGGCTTGCTTAGCATAATGTCACTTTAGCAATTCCAAGCCTGTGAAATTCACCAATACTTCAGTTTCTAGCTACACAACTGACTAGTTAACCTGAAGACGCCAACCCTACAACGTTACAAGTGCTCTATGGGGAGAAGCAGATACTCTTTTAGATAGATTACACACGAATTTTTAAATTATTTTAATGTTTGTTTATATTTTTCACAGGGACAGAGTGCAAGCCGGGGTAGGGAAGAAAGAGAGGGAGACACAGAATCCGAAGTAGGCTCCAGGCTCTGAGCTGTCAGGCGCAGAGCCCAACACAGGGCTTGAACTCATGAACCATGAGATCATGACCTGAGCTGAAGTTGGACACTTAACCCACTGAGCCACTCAGGCACCCCTTAAAGACAAATTTTTAAAATCACCTCCCATATACCCATCACTCAGCCCAACAGCCGTCAACTACAGTCAACCCACTGCCCCACCCGAACTCCCATCTACTCCCTTCAGTCCACATGCTATTTGAAAGCAAGTTCCTTTTATCCTGAAAAGAATGACTTTTTAAAAAACCAAAACCATGTACTTATATCTAAAGTATTCTCTACTATTATTAAATATCCAGTGTATAAATGTCTAATTGTCTCACACCTGGCATAAATGGATTTATTAAGCATTACTAAAAATCAGGATCTATTTCTTAAAAACAAGAGAATCGGGATATTACCCAAAATTGTTTTACTTAAAATGTCAAAAAATATAAAAATGCCAGGCATATTGGACACAGAACCAAAGAGAACTGGTGATTAGGAAATAAATGCCCTTGCCCCAGCAGAAGCCCCCTGAATATTCAGACTTGAAGGCTATTATGTTGACATCTTTGATGTAACATTTTTGTCTGCAGTTAGGCCTGTGCTATCATGAGCCAGAGTATCAATCCATTCTGACCGTATATATTACATTTCAGGGCTGAATTTCAGCCAGAGCCCTGCAGAGTCCCTGAAATGTGGAATATATTCCATAACAGTTTGTTACTTGATTTGAAATGAGCAAACCACCTTGGGCGAAGTATTTTTGCCTACTTAACAGGCATCTATTTGATGTGGGCATACCCATTTAAAGAAATGGACCAAAACAGAGCACGACGTAGGCATCCAGTTTATCTGATGAGGTTGCACAGTAGTTGTACTAGTTTTCTATCGCTGCAAAGCAAATGACTACCGACTTAGTGGGTTTCAGCAATACCCATGTGTTACCTCACAGTTGGGCAGGTCCAAAGTGTGGGATAACATGTCTGGGTTCTCTGCTGAGGGTCTCATGGGCTAAAATGAAGGTATCAGCAGGCTGCTCTGTTACCCGAAGGATGTGGCAAATCCACTTCCAAACTCACAAGTATTATTGACTGAAGTTAGTTCTTTTGCAGTTGGTGGACTGAGGTCCCCATTTCCTTGCTGGCTGTCAGCTGGGAGCTGCTCCTAGATCCTGGGAGTCACCTGCAACCCATGGTACATGGCCCCCTCCATTTCCAAATCCAGTAACACTGCGTCACATGTCCCTCAAACTTTGGATCTCTGGCCTCCTTTTCTTCCACCGCTTGTTACAACTCTGCTTTGAAAGTGCTTGTGAGGTTATATTATGCCCACCAAGATCTCCTCCCTTTTGCCATATAACATAATCATGGGAGTTGTCTCTTATTTCAGCACCCCCAAAGGGGAGGAGAGGCTACAAAGGCAAGGGTCATCGGGCTCATTCTCATACTCTGCCTACTGCATGTCACCTTAGTAGTAGTAATTATGATTTATTTTTAAAAAGGGGGCACCTGGGTGGCTCACTTGGTTAAGCATCTGCCTTTAGCGCAGGTCGTGATCTCACGGTTCCTGAGTTCAAGCCCCGCATCAGGGTCTATGCTGACAGCCTCAGAGCCTGGATCCTGCTTCAGATTCTGTGTCCCCCTCTCTCTGCCCCTCCCCTGCTTGCACGCACTCTCTGTCTCTCAAAAAAACAAAGAACCATTAAAAATTTTTGAAAAAAAAAAAAGATTAAGGGCATATTTACGAATTCAATAAGCCTATATGGCCCTCCAACGCTATACCCGGTGCTATTCGTCCAAAGTTTAATAAACCGTGGTCCTCAAGGAGAGTGACTTATGGATCTATCTTTGCTGTGATGAATGCAGCAATGCAGCCCCTGAAAGGTACAGTGGTGGCATAAAGGAGGGAGGGGAGGATCTGAGTCTTAACGTAGGATTGTATGTGGGTAGTAGCTTAGGATGAGGAATACTGAATCACCAGAGCAGATCACGGAGGGCCTTGCCTATCACACCAAAGAATTTTAGAGGATGACTCTATTCTGTAGATAAGATAGAGTCATTGGCGGTTACTAAGCAGGGGAATGATGTGACATTTGCTCCAAACACCAGACAACCGAGCTGCTAGCACAATACCGGCTACACCATATGCAGACTGACTCACTAGTATTGTTAACTGCGTTTGGGAGAAATGAGTTCCGATGACCTAGTGGCCAAAGGTGACCGTGCAGTTTTCAAAGGAACCTAATTTATAACCACTTGGTCACCTAGGCACTGAGAACCTCTGACTCAGCCTGGCATCTCCTCCATCACTGTCCTGTGACAAATTTCTAATTTACCAAAATCCACGTCATACTTCCAAAATTCCACGACTTTCCCACCCACCCTCTTCCAGGCTTTTCAGCTACCTACAAAAAAGGTTTTCTTTTACACACTGGAATTAAAGCTTTGCGCATATTAAAAAAAAAAAAAAAAAAAAAAAAAAACCTGCACATTTTATACCTGCTGTTGCTTCCTGAGAAAAGGTTACAGGAATCTCAAGTAAATTTTAATGAGTTAGATTCCTTAGGTCTCAGAACTGATTTATGTGGAGAAGCATTTGAGATTTTGTAGTAAGTGTATGGGTGACATGAATTATCATGTAGGTGCACCCCCTTCCCATACATTGTCCTTTTATTTTATTTTATTTTTCAACGTTTATTTATTTTTGGGACAGAGAGAGACAGAGCATGAACGGGGGAGGGGCAGAGAGAGAGGGAGACACAGAATCGGAAACAGGCTCCAGGCTCCGAGCCATCAGCCCAGAGCCTGACGCGGGGCTCGAACTCCCGGACCGCGAGATCGTGACCTGGCTGAAGTCGGACGCTTAACCGACTGCGCCACCCAGGCGCCCCTGTCCTTTTATTTTAAAAAGTTACCAAGTTACAGGAACGGAATAATTCTTAAATGTCACTGTTGGATCCCTGCTATGTATTTAGAAAATCAAATGTCTGCTTCCTAGAAGTGACTCATCATTAAGTCTCCTGTCGGTGAAATACATTGTTTTAAAAAAAAATAAAATAAAAGTGGGGGAGGAAAGACTATTTCCTGATGACGATCGGGGGGGGGGGGGGGCATTAAGTAGCTGTCTTGCCATCATCTTCTGTACTTGTACACCCGTCCTCGTCTCTCTCATGTTACCAGACGTGTGTGACTCAGATTCTATTTGAAGTCTCAACTCAACTAGCCTCCCCTGAGAATGGAGTTTTCTGCCAAAATCTGTGAAGTAGAGAAAGAGAGGAGCATGAACATTCAAGATTCCTGACATACAAGAAGACAGGTCAACATTTTTAAATAAGAAAGATCAAAAGTCACAATATTCGTAGAAACTCAAAAGAAGATGTCATCTTTCCTATAAATATTATTTCAGAAATTCATATTGCTATAAGGTAATGGGAGATGGGGGGGGGCTTCTAAAAATTACCTTCTGAAACACCGAAATTTCTCAAAAACCATTTTATTTTATTCAACCAAACAATTTTTTTTCTGAGCACCTACTATGTGCTAGCATTATACTAGGCATAGGATACACAATAAATAGTGAACAAGCTACCTCAACAGATTGTATTTTAACCAGGGAGTATTGGGAGTCTTGTCTAACTTTCAAGTGCCAACCAGCTATAGGAGGTGGGGTTTTGTTGCTTCGTTTTTTATTCAGTTTTATTGAGATTTAATTGACATACAACACAAGGAAAGTGTAGGTGTGCGATGTGTTCAATACACTTACACATTGCAAAGGAATTACAAGTCTAGTGTTGCTGGTACGTGCATCCTGTCACAGTTTTTTGGTGGTGAGAGCATTTAAGATCTACTCTTAGCAACTTGCAAGTATATAATTCAGTATTTTTGACTGTAGTCACCATGCTGTACGTTAGAGGCCCAGAGCTTATAATTGGAAGTCTGTACTCTTGGACCAACATCTCGTCCTTTTCCCCATTCCCCCAGCGCCTCGCAATTACCATTCTACTCCTCTATGAGTTTGGCTTTTTTAGATTCTATTTACAAGTGAGATCATACAGTATTTGTCTTTCTCTGACTTATTTCACCTTCAAGCTCCCTCCGTGTCATCCCAAATGGCGGGATCTCCTCCGTTCTCATGGCTGGATATTCTGTCACAAGAATCCGCCAGGTGTTCTTGACCCATTCCCCTGTTGACCCTTGAGTTGTTTCCCTATCTTGGCTATGAAGTAAAATGATCTCTCCAACCAGATGTTATGTCTTCTTTCTCTGAAGAATCCACTTTATTTTTGCCTTAGCCCACTCTTCCTCGTATTCAAATTATTTATGTAACTGTTCCTTTATCGCCACTGTCACACAATCACTGCCCTGCCCCAATATACCTTTAGAATGAAATCTCCTGAAACCAGGACCCTCTTTTTGCCTCTTCTGCAGCCCTCAGCACAAGTGTTAAGGAAATATTTGTCAAATTAAAATGTATTCCTTAAATACATGTAATTGTCTATAACTTCAGTGACTCTGAAAATTCCAAGTGCATCATATGATGATTTAGTAGAGCTATGAAGGAGTTTCACGATGCCTTACCACACCCATTTCTGTGGTCTGTCAGGTTTATGGAAGAATCCACTATTTTGCCTTTCCCTGGGTTAGCAAAATTGCCAAAATACGTAGAGCCCATGGAATAGTACTGAGGAATGAAACATTATTTTCTGACATAGTATTAGAAAATGGATTGTCTAAAGGACGTGTTGTCCAGATTCCAGAGTTATCTGATATCCACAACACGGATCAGCCAAATTTCTGTGAGATGGGCCCCTGTGCAGCTTTATAGGTTAAAGAATTAACCTTTCCTTGCCTTAAAAAATTACAATAAGTGGGTCATTTTTACAAATACATAGAAGGGCATTTAAATCTTTGTCCCAATATCAGCCAAGATATTAGATATATTAAAGAATTTGGAGAGTTAAAAAATATTTCTGGGAGTTAGGATAAGAATCAAATAATAGTCTTCAAGAATCAAATCAGTTCACTTCATCTACTAACAGGCTCCAAATTCATGAACTTCTGGTGCAAACTACAACACCTAACTTTTGGCTCAAGATCTCCTGAGTGACAGCTTCCACTTATGCTACCAAGAGCTATAGAAGATGGCTTATGAGTGATTTTCTTGGTGTTAAGTACCTAATGTTTTTCATGAGATACAGACATACTGAAAATAGTGATATAATTCCCACTCTGAACCAAATGCTACTCTTCCATTGCCCACTCCCTGAAATCAAGTAAAATCCTTACTGCATCAGCAAACATGTTAACAATGTCCCCTTTAACCTAATCCTCCTAGTATTAAGAATTGTTCATATTTTGGAAGAAACTTTACCAGCGCACTGTTACCCTAAGTCTTTATGTGGCAGGGAGCCAGGGGAGTCCTCTTTTGGAGAGGAGGATCGGATGTTCTGTAAGGCAAGAGAACATCACCAAAGTCAGCCAGTGCATCAGGTGCCAGGAATAGAGGGATTGTTCTTGAAGGCTAACAGCTATTGTTTGGGTGACTAGATTTTATCAAGGGAGGTGGAGAGGAACAATTACTGTATCAAGTCAAAAGAAAGAAAAGTCGGGAAGGGACAAGTGTCCGAGACAAGGACATGTGAATGCCAGAGTGGGAAACACTCAACTCTGAAGTCCTTCAGGGCTGTCACAGCATTAATAAGTATGCTGAAAGTAAAGTCTAAAACAACATAAGAAAATCAAATTTTAACAACATACAACAAAATTCCGTATCAAGTGGATAGCTTTTAGCCCAGTACATTGCATCATTTCTAACAGTGACTTTTGTTAAACTCTTACGCAGCTCCAGCCGAGTAGAGGATATTAGTTTTTGTCACTATTTTGCAAAATGATGGAGTTTCTTGTTGGTAGAAATCAATTTCAAATAATGGTTACATGAAGACTCTTTGTGATTTAAAACAATGTTAGCCTTTGTTACATGATTTTTATAAGTATTTCCATTTTGGTTGCCATGTAAACTACAAAATTAACTTTTGTTTTATGCATTTTGTATTTACTGGTTCATTTTTAAAATAGATATTTATTAAACCACCATTATAAGTAAAATGTTTTGCCAGGATATTATAGAAAATAAAGTATTTGATTTGGAGGCTTTGATCTGCATGGGATAAGGTAGAGATAAAAATATTAATAAGAATCAATGGCACGAGAGAAGCATCTATAGGTTTATTTTCCATATTGTAAATTTTAATTTGTTTTCCAACTATTGCATTTTTATCATTTTTTTAAAGTTAGAAAAACAGATAAAAATAAAATATGTTTTAAAATTAGCCACCATCTCTCCTTCTGATGGTAAACAGTATTAAGATTTTATCTTTTATGTTTCAATCCTTTCCTCATGCCTATTGGTGAATCATATGTAGCAGCCATAGTTCTATGCTGGCTGAGAAGGATGCTGTGTCTGTCGTCAGAGTTCCTTGTTGTTTACAGTGCAGAATACATTTGTAAGAGATAGATACTTTAAAAAGTCAAGACTGTAGTCCTACCATCTGTTAAGTCTATAGTTAAGAGTCTTCGTCTTGGTTTGTCTCTCCGTCTCTGTCTCGTGCTTTTTCCTTTGCCCATTTGTTTTTGTTTCTTAAATTCTACATACACGTGAGATGGTTACCAGAAGGGAAGCGTTGGGGTGTGGTGATGGGGGAAATAGGTGAAGATGAGAGTACACTTATGATGAGCCCGGAGTAATGTGGAGAATTGTTGAATCACTCTGTGTTGTACATCTGAAACTAATATAACATTTGGGGCACCTGCGTGGTTCAGCCGGTAAAGTGCCCAACTTCCGCTCAGGTCATGATCTCACAGCTCTTGAGTTCCAGCCCCGCATTGGGCTCTGTGCTGGCAGCTCAGAGTCTAGGACCTGCTTCAGATTCTGGGTCTCCCTCATCTCTCTGCCCCTCCCCCGCTCGTGCTCTGTACTCTCTCCCCCAAAAATAAACATTAAAATAATAATAATGATAGAAACATTGTATGCTAACTACACTAGCATTAAAATTAAAAACTTGATTTCAAAAAAAAAAGAAAAGAAAACACCATGGAAAGAAAACTGGAAGGAAATATGCCATTCCTTGGATGATTAAAAAAAAAAAAAAAAGACAGTAATCCTACTTGCCTACTTTTACTTTTGGCATCCTATCCAAGAAATCACTCCCTTAACCAATGTTATGAAGCTTTTCACCTAAGTTTCCTTCTAGGAGTTTTATAGGTTTAGATTTATAGATTTAAATCATTAACTCCTTTTGAGTTGTTTTTTGTGTGTGGTGTAAGCTGAGGGTCCCATGTCATTCTTCTGCATGTAGGTATCTAGTTTTCCTGACACTATTTGTTGAGACTATCCTTTCCCCTTTGTGTAGTCTTGGCACCCTTGTAGAAAATTAGTTGACAGTATATGCATTCTGTTCTATTGGTGTGTATGTCTCTTTTTATTTCAGTACCATACTGTTTTAGTTACTATAGCTTTGTAATATATTTTGATATCAGGAAACCTGATGCCTCCGGGTTTACTTTTCTTTATCAGGAGTGTTGTGACTATCTGGGGTCTTTTGTGATTCCACATTAACTTTAGTATGATTTTTTTCTGTTTCTTTAAAGAAGGTCATTGGGATTTTGATAGAGATTGCATCAAATCTGTACATCTCTTTGGATAGTATGAACATTTTAATAACATTAAATCTTCCAATCCATAAACATAAAATGTCTTTCCGCTTATTATCCAGTTACAGAAGGACAAATACTGTGTGATTTCACTTATATGAGATATTCAAAATAGACTCAGAAATAGAGTATAGAATAATGGTTTCCAGGGACAAAGAGAAGAGGAAAATGAGGAGTTGTTGTTCCATGTGTATAAAGTTTCAGTTATACAAGTTGAGTAAGGCCTTACAACACTGTGTCTATAGTTAACAATACTGTATTGTACATCCAAAAATTTGTTAAGAGGCTAGAGCTCATGTTAAGTGTCCACCCCACAATTTTTTTAAAAAGAAGAAAGAAATACTAACTTGAATGATTTACCTACAAAAGGTCATTGAAAGAGAATAAAATTCTTCAGCAAGTGGTGCTGGGAAAACAGGACAGTGACATGCAGAAGAATGAGCCTGGACCACTTTCTTACACCATACACAAAAATAAACTCAAAATGGATGAAAGACCTCAATGTAAGACAGGAAGCCATTAGAATCCTTGAGGAGAAAGCAGGCAAAAACCTCTTTGACCTTGGCTGCAGCAACTTCTTACTCAACACATCTCTGGAAGCAAGGGAAACAAAAGCAAAAATGAATTATTGGGACCTCATCAAAATAAAAAGCTTCTGCACAGTGAAGGAAACAATCAGCAAAATTAAAAGGCAACCTACACAATGGGAGAAGATATTTGCAAATGACATCTCAGACAAAGGGTTAGTATCCAAAATCTATCAAGAACTTACCAAACTCAACACCCAAAGCCCAAATATTCCAGTGAAGAAATGGGCAAAAGACATGAATAGATACTCTCCAAAGAAGACAGCCAGATGGCCAACCGACACATGAAAAAATGCTCCACAGCACTCATTATCCAGGAAATACAAATCAAAACCACAATGAGATACCACCTCACACTTGTCAGAATGGCTAACATTAACAATTCAGGAAACAACAGATGTTGGCCAGGATGCAGGGAAAGAGGCTGTCTTCTGCACTGCTGATGGGAATGCAAGCTGGTGCAGCCCACTCTGGAAAACAGTATTGAGGTTCCTCAAAAAACTAAAAACAGAACTACCCTACAGCCCAGCAATTGCACTACTAGGCATTTATCCAAGGGATACAGGTATGCTGTTTCAAAGGGACACATGCACCCCCATGTTTATAGCAGCACTATCAACAATAGCCAAAGTATGGAAAGAGGCCAAATGTCCATTGATGGGTGAATGGATAAAGAAGATGTGGTATATATATACAATAGAGTATTACTCGGCAATCAAAAAGAAGGAAATCTTGCCATTTGCGGCTACACGGATGGAACTTGAGGGTATTATGCTAAGTGAAACTAGTCAGAGAAAGACAAAAATCATATGACTTCACTCATAGGAGGACTTTAAGAGACAAAACAGATGAACATAAGGGAAGGGAAACAGAAATAATATAAAAACGGAGGTGGACAAAACAGAAGAGACTCATAAATATGGAGAATAAACAGAGGGTTAAAGAAGGGGGTGTGGGAGGGGGGATGGGCTAAATGGGTAAGAGGCACTAAGGAATCTACTCCTGAAAACGTTGTTGCACTATATGCTAACTAATTTGGATGTAAATTATAAATAAATAAATAAATAAATAAATAAATAAATAAATAAATAAAATTTTTACAAAAGAGAAGAAAATAGATGTGGAATATGGAAGGAAATGAGAAAAGAAGATTGTAATGAAAGTGAATAGTAAAGCTTTGACTATGAAATGTGGTGTGTGTGTGTGTGTGTGTGTGTGTGTGTGTGTGAAAGAGAAAGAAGGGGAGGGAGGGAGGAAGGGAGGGAGAGACAGAGAGAGAACAGAAGAAACTTTAAGAAATGTGTGCCAACTATGCCACTATAAAGATTTAAATTGCTTTTCAAATTTTTGGAAGATGTTGAACTGTTACTTATTTGAATGAAGAGCAATAAATGGTTCAGCTTTATATGTACCATGTATTTACATATTTTATATAGTGCCTATGGCACTTTCACCCATCCAAAATCATTCCCCTTTTGGGGAGCTAAAATTTCAGTGGAGTAGAAGGACCCCAGACTTACCTCATCCCTTTAACACAGTTAGCTAACAATCAAGTCGTTCTGAATACCCAAGAAATCGACCTGAGGACTGACTGAACAAACTGCACAACTAGAGGGAGAGAGTAGGTCACATCGAGGAAGGTAGTAGGTTCGGAGACATGGTTTGGGGGAGAAACAGATTGCAGGTGCTGTGGAGGGGAGGGAGCCCTGGTCACAGAGAAAGACGAGAGAATGGAGTGCACAGAGATACACAGAAGGATAACACTTCCCCAAAGCCATTGCCTGGGAAACAGGAGAGGCTGATTTTCACGAGTTTTTACAACTAGCAGGGCTCATTGTATCACATTGATTAATTTGTGAATATTGAACCAGCCCTGCAGCCCAGGAATGAATCCCACTTGATCATGGTGAATAATTCTTTTTATATACTGTTGAATTCGATTTTCTAGTATCATGTTGAGAATTTTTGCATCCATATTGATCATGGATATTGGCCTGTAGTTCTCTTTTTTTGCTGGGTCTCTGTCTGGTTTGGGAATCAAAGTAATGCTGGCTTCATAGAATGAGTCCAGAAGTTTTCCTTCCATTTCTATTTTATGGAACAGCTTGATAAAGATAGGTATTAACTCTGCTTTAAATGTCTAGTAGAATTCCACAGGGAAGCCATCTGGTCCAGGACTCTTACTTGTTGGGAGATTTTTGATGACTGATTCAATTTTTTCACTAGTTATGGGTCTGTTCAAATTTTCTATTTCTTCCTGTTTGAGTTTTGGTAATGTGTGGGTATTTTGTACATTTCTTCCAGGTTGTCCAGTTTGTTGGCATATAATTTTTCGTAGTATTCCCTGATAAATGCTTATATTTCTGAGGGATTGGTTGTAATAAATCCATTTTCATTCATGGTTTTATCTATTTGGGTTCTCTCTCTTTTCTTTTTGAAAAAGTTGGCTAGAGGTTTCTCAATTTTGTTTTTTGTTTTTGTTTTCAAAAAACCAATTCTTGGTTTCATTGATCTGTTCTGTTTTCTTGGACTCTATATTGTTTATTTCTGCTCTGATCTTTATTATTTCTCTTCTTCTGCTGAGTTTTGGGTGTCTTCACTCTTCTGCTTCTAGTTCCTTTGGGTGTGCTGTTAGATTTTGTATTTGGGATTTTTCTTGTTTCTTGAGATAGACCTGGATTGCAATGTATTTTCCTCTCAGGACTGCCTTCACTGTATCCCAACGCATTTGGATTGTTGTGTTTTCATTTTCATTTGTTTCCATATATTTTTAAATTTCTTCTCTAATTGCCTGGTTGACCCATTCCTTCTTTATTAGGGTGTTCTCCAGGCTTTGGGAGGTTTTCTAGACTTTTTCCTGTGGTTGATTTCAGGTTTCATAGCATTGTGGTCTGAAAGTGTGCATGGTATGATCTCAATTCTTTTATAATTGTTGAGGGCTGTTTTGTGATCCAGTATGTGATCTATCTTGGAGAATGTTCCATGTGTACTCGAGAAGAAAGTATGTTCTGCTGCTTTGAGATGTAGAATTCTAAATATATCTGTCAAGTCCGTCTTGTCCAATATATCATTCAGGGCCATTATTTCTTTACTGACTCTATGTCTAGATGATCTGTCCATTGTTGTAAATGGAGTATTAAAATCCCCTGAAATTACCACATTCTTATCAGTAAGATTGCTTATGTGTGTGATTAATTGTTTTAAATATTTGGGGGCTTCCAAATTCAGTGCAGAGACATTTATAATTGCTAGCTTTTCCTGCATTATAGACCCTATAATTATTATATAATGCCCTTCTTCATCTCTTGTTACAGCCTTTAATTTAAAGCCTAGTTTGTCTGATATAAGTATGGCTACTCCAGATTTCTTTTGACTTCCAGTAGCATGATATAGTTCTCCATCTCCTCACTTTCAATCTGAAGGTGTCCTCAGGTCTAAAATGCGTCTCTTATGGACAGAAAATAGATGGGTCTTGTTTTTTAATCCATTCTGATATCCTGTGTCTTTTGATGGGAGCATTTAGTCCATTTACATTCAGTGTTATTATTGAAAGATATGGGTTGGGGCGCCTGGGTGGCGCAGTCGGTTAAGCGTCCGACTTCAGCCAGGTCACGATCTCACGGTCTGTGAGTTCGAGCCCCGCGTCGGGCTCTGGGCTGATGGTTCAGAGCCTGGAGCCTGTTTCCGATTCTGTGCCTCCCTCTCTCTCTGCCCCTCCCCCGTTCATGCTCTGTCTCTCTCTGTCCCAAAAATAAATAAACGTTGAAAAAAAAATTAAAAAAAAAAAAAGAAAGATATGGGTTTAGAGTCATTGTGTTATCTGTAGATTTCATGCCTGTAGTGGTGTCTCTGGTACTTTGTAGTCCTTGCAACATTTCACTCACAGAGTCTCCCTGAGGATCTCTTGTAGAGCTGGTTTAGTGGTGATGAATTCCTTCAGTTTTTGTTTGTTTAGGAAAACCTTTATCTCTCCTTCTATTCTGTATGACAGGCTTGCTGGATAAAGGATTCTCGGCTGCATATTTTTTCTGTTCATCACATTGAAGATTTCCTGCCATTCCTTTCTGGCCTGCCAAGTTTCAGTGGATAGGTCTGCTACTACCCTTATGCTTATACCTTTGTATGTTAAGGCCCATTTATCCCTAGCTACTTTCAGAATTCTCTCTATATCCTTGTATTTTTCCAGTTTCACTATGATATGTCATGCAGAAGATTGATTCAAGTTATGTCTGAATGGAGTTCTCTGTGCCTCTTGGATTTCAATGTCTGTTTCCTTCCCCAGATTGGGGAGGTTGTCAGCTATAATTTATTCAAGTATACCTTCAGCCCCTTTCTCTCTCTCTTCTTCTGGAATTCCTATGATACAGATATTGTTCCATTTAATTACATACTTAGTTCTCTAATTCTCCCCTCTTGATCCCAGATTTTTTTTTCTCTGTTTTTCTCAGTTTCCTCTTTTTCCATAATTTTATCTTCTAATTCACCTATTCTCTCCTCTGCCTCTTCAATCTTCACTGTGGCCACCTCCATTTTATTTTGCATCTTATTTATAGCAATTTTTAAGTCATCATGACTATTTTTTAGTTCCTTGATCTCTGCAGTAATAGAGTCTCTGCTGTCTTCTATGCCTTTTTCAAGCCGAGCAACTAATCCTATGACTATTATTCTAAATTCTTGTTCAGTTATACTGTTTATATCTGTTTTGATCAATTCTTTAGCTGTCACTTCTTTCTGGAATTTCTTTTGAGGAGAATTCCATTTCATCATTTTGGCTAGTTTTCTGTCCCTTATGAGTTTTAAAACCTTGTTAATGTGCTCTGCACCTGCGAGCACTGTCCAGGGCCTGGTCCTTCAGGAGGTGTTTTTTTAGAGAGTGTTCTTGCTCTTTGTTGTGACTTTGGTTATTTTATTTCTCTACTTGTAGTGTGTTTTGGACCCTCCACGAGGTGTGCTTTGATTTGTTCCTTGAAGTAGCCCTGGAAAGGAAAACAAACAGACAAACAAAAGGAAACAAAGACACGCAAACACACGGACAAATAAAACAAACAGGCAAACACACACACACACACACACACACACACACATACACACACACACACACAGCAGTCCAAAAGCAAAAACACCAGGAACACCAGCTACAAGTAAAGAACAGGGTGGAGGTGATGCTGATGGAAGAGAGGAATGACAGGGGTGGGGAAAGCAAGAAAATAAACATTGACTGGGCAGAGAGACTAAATGGCTTAATCCAGAGAGAGAGAAAGGAAAAGAATGGGGGGTGGAGGGGGAGAAGATAAAGTTACCCAGACAGAGAAACTATACAGCTTGATTATTCCAGAGAGAGTGAAAGCAAAGTGCAGAAGATGTAGAACATGTATCAAGGGAATGGATTAAACATGTCTGCTTAAACAAACCAACAACCAGAGTAACCCAGCTAGAGGAGGGAAGAGATAAGAAGGGAGAATATATCTAAATATCAAGAATTGTCCTGGAATTAATCCAGGCAATGCAGCAGCACTGATCTGCATGTTGGAGCCATCTGGCTCCACAGCATCTATCCGGCTCCAGCAGATACGTAGTTACCCGGCACACAGGGGCGAGGCATGGTGTAGGCTGGTCCACCTCCACTGTGGGCCCCGGGATGGATCCCTGAAGCCCCATCTTGGTGGTGGTGGGGTGTGGGTGGTGGGGAATGGCGGTCCCCCCCGTCTCTTCTCCATGGACCCGGTGGACTCCATTCGGGTCGTACTCACTGTGCCCTGGGAGTAGATGGGATGGTCCTTCTCACTCCACCAACTCCCCTGACCCAGATCTTGGCTAGTATTCAAAGTTCAGCTCTGTGCACTCTGGCCCTGGGGAAGCACCTCTCTGTGTGGCTGGATATGTGGTCCCGGCTGGCTCTGTCTGTGCCACCACACTTCAGGGAGGACTGCCTGCTCCTACTGTGCACTGCTCTGCCAACCTCGCTGCTGAGCCCCAGGGGTGGCAAACGCAGGCAGGCTTTGTCTTTTCCCACAGCATTCCAGGGAGGGGGCCGCTTTCTCCTGCAGACTGCGCCCCTAACTTCCCACCGAACCCAGGGCTGGCTCCCCTCCTCCCCAGGTTCATGAATGGGCAGCTGGCCACAGTCCAAAGAAAGCCCCACAGCTAGAGATGGGATCCCTCTTAGTCCCAGTCTGAGGTTTATTTCTTGTCTAGATACAGTCCCACGCTTCCCCAGCTACTCTTTCTCTTCCCTTTGTCTCTCTGCAAAAGGGGATCCCTCCCCTCAGTGCCCACGTGGCCCATTTTATCTCCCCCAGTTCGCAATCACCCACCTAAAGCCCATCAAGGGTGTCCCGGTGTCTCCCTTTTAGACTCAGTCTCTTTTCCTCCCAGACTCTTGGGGTTCAGAGTCCTTTGGCTTCATCTCTTCTTTGTTTGAGACACACAGGAAGTATGGATCCCCCTACTTCTCCACCATGTTCCCTACACAGAAATTTGGCAGGACAGAAGGGAGTGGCATGATATATACAGTATGCTAAATGGGAAAAATATGCGGCCAAAATACTCTACCCAGCAAGGTTATTATTCAGACTAGATGGAGAGATAAAGAGTTGCCCAGAGAAACCAAAACTGACAGAGTTTGTGAATACTAAACCAGCCCTGCAAGAAATATTAAAGGGGGATTTTGAGTGGGAAGGAAAGATCAAAAGTGACAAACACAAGAAAGAAACAGAGAAAATCTCCAGAAACAACAAAACAAGTAATAAAATGGCATTAAATACATATCTATCAATAAATACTCTGAATAGAAATAATCTAAACACTCGAATCAAAAGACATAGAATATCAGAATGGATTAAAATAAACAAGATCCATCTATATGCTGCCTACAAGAGACTAATTTGAGACCTAAAGACACCTGCACATTGAAAGTGAGGGGATGGAGAAACATTTATCATGGAATGGATGTCAAAAAAAAAGCCAGACTAGCAATACGTGTATCAGACAGACTAGATCTTAAACCTAAGATTGTAACGAGATGAAGAAGGGCACTATAGAATAAAAAGAAGACTATCCGACAAGGAAATCTAACAGTTTTAAATATTTATGCTCCCAATATGAAGCACCCAAATATACAAAACAATTAATAACAAACATAAAAGAACTAATTAATAATAATACAATAGTAAGGGGCTTTAATATTCCACTTACATCAATGGACAAATCATCTAAGTAGAAAATCAATGAGGAAATAATGGCTCTGAATTACACACTGGGCCAGATGGACTTAACAGATATATTCAGAATGTTTCATCCTAAAACAGCAGAATAGACATTCTTTCCAAGTGCACATGGAACATTCTACAGAACAGATCACATAGTATGTCACAAATCAGACCTCAAAAAGTACAAAAAGAATGAGATCATACCATGCATCTTTTCTGACCACAATGCTATAAAACTTGAGGTCAACCACAAGAAAAAATTTGAAAAGACCTCATATCTCTGGAGGTTAAACATGTTAAACATACTACATGAATGGGCCAATCAAGAAATCAAAGAATAAATTTTAAAATAGACGGAAATAAATTAAAATGAAAACACAATGGCCCAAAACCTTTGGGATACAGCAAAAGTGGTCCTAAGAGGGAAGTATATAGCTCTATAGGCCTATCTCAAGAAGAAAAATTTCTAACAACATAAACTTACACCTAAAGGAACTAGAAAAATAACAACAAAAGAACCCTCAAGCCAGCAGAAGAATGGACATAATAAAGATTAGAACGGAAATAAATGATATAGAAACTTAAACAAACAAACAAACGTTTGAACAAACCAGTAGAACAGACCAATGAAACCAGAGCTGGTTTTCTGAAAAAATTAATAAAATTGATAAACCTCTAGCCAGACTTATCAAAAGGAAAAAAGAGAAGACCCAAATAAATAAAATCACTAATGAGAGAAGAGAAATCATAAGCAACACCACATAATACAATTATAAAAGAATATTAGGAAAATTGCATGCCAACAACGTGGGCACTCTGGAAGAAATGGATAAGTTCCTAGAAACATAAACTACCAAAACTGAAACAGGAAGAAATAGAAAACTTGAACTGACTGATAACCAGCAAAGACCTTGAATCAGTAATTAAAAATCTCCCAAAAAGCAGAAGTCCAGGGCCAGATGGCTTCACAGGCAAATTCTACCAAACATTTAAAGAATAATTATTACCTATTATTCTCAAACTATTCCAAAAATTAGAAATGAAAGGAAAACTTCCAAACTCATTCTATGAGGCCAGCATTGCCCTGATTTCAAAACCAGACAGACACCACTAAAAAAAGAGTACTACAGGCCAATATCCCTGTTGAACACAGATGCAAAAATTATCAACAAAATATTAGCAAATCAAAGCCAACAGTACGTTGAAAGAATCATTCACCATAATCAAGTGAGATTTATTCCTAGGTTGCCAAGGTGGTTCAATATTCGCAAATCAATCAACATGGCACACCACATTCATAAAAGAACTGTATGATCCTCTCAATAGATGCAGAAAAAGCACTTGATAAAGTACAATGGCTATTCATGATAAGAAACCTCAACTAAGTAGGGATAGAGGAGACATATCTCAACTTAATAAAGGCCATAGATGAGAAACCCACGGCCAATATCTTCCTCAATGGGGAAGAACTGAAAGCTTTTCCTCTACAGTCAGGACCAAGTCGGGGATATTCACTCTCACCACTGTTATTCAACATAGTACTGGAAGATCTAACTTCATTAAATAAATATTTATTTATTTATTTAAATTATTTATTTATTTAATTTATTATTTATTATTAATTTATTTAAATTATTTATTTATTAAATATATATTTATTTAAAGAAATAAAAGGCAACCAAATCAGCAAGGAAGAAGTCAAACTTTCACTATTTGCAGATAACGTGATACCCTGTATAGACAACCTAAAAGATTCCACCAAAAAAAAAAAAAAATGCTAAAACTGATACACAAATTCAGTAAAGCTGTAGGATACAAAATCAACATTAAAAAATCTGATTAATTTCTATGCAATAATAATGAAGCAGCAGGAAGAGAAATCAAGGAATCAATCCTATTTACAATTACACCAAAAACCATAAGATAGCTAGGAATAAGCCTAGCTAAAGAGGTAGAAGAACTATACTCTGAAAACTATAAAATGTTGATGAAAGAAATTGAAGAAACAAAGAAATAGACAAACATTCCATGCCTATGGGATGGAAGAACAAATATTGTTAAAATGTCTATACCACCCAAAGCAATCTACGTGTTTAATGCAATCCCTATTAAAATACCACCAGTATTTTTCATAGAGCTAGAACAAACAGTCCTAAAATTTGCATGGAATCACAAAAGACTCTGAGCAGCCAGAGGCTTCTGGAAAAAGCAAAGCATGCTGGAGACCTCACAATTCTGGACTTCAAGTTATATTACAAAGCTGTAGCGATCAAGACAGTATGGTACTGGCACAAAAATAGACACATAGATCAATGGAGCAGAATAGAAACCCAGAAATGGACCCACAACTGTATTGTCAATTAATCATTGACAAAGCAGGAAAGAATATCTACTGGGAAAAAGATAGTCCCTCCAACAAATGGTACTGGGAAAACTAGACAGCGACATGCAAAAGAATGAAACTAGACCACTTTCTCACACTGCACACAAAAATAAATTCAAAATGGATTTTAAAAAAACCTAAATGTCAAACAGGAAACCATCAAAATCCTGGAGAAGAACAATGGGACTAACCTCTTTAACCTTGGCTATAGCAAATTCTTACTAGATATGTCTCCTGAGGCAGGGGAAACAAAAGCAAAACTGAACTACTGGAATTTCATCAAAATGAAAACCTTCTGCACAATGAAGGAAATAATCAACACAACTAAAATGCAACCTGTATAATGGGAGAAGATATTTCCAAAGATATATCTCATAAAGGGTTAGTACCCAAGTTCTATAAAGAACTTATAAAACTGAACACTCTCCAAAAATAATAATAATAATCCAATTAAAAAATTGGCAGAAGACATGAATAGACATTCTCCCAAAGGACACATACACAAGGCCAACAGACACATGAAAAGATGCTCAACATCACTCATCATCAGGGAAATACATATCAAAACTACAATGAGATATTACCTCACCCCTTTCAGAATGGCTATAATTAACAACACAGAAAATGACAAGTGTTGATGAGAATGCAGAGAATACTCTGACACTGTTGGTGAGAATGCAAATTGGTCCAGCCACTCTGGAAAATGGTAGGAAGTTTCTTCAAAAAGTTAAATTTAGAACTACCCTATAATCCATCAGTTGCACTACTAGATATTTAACCAAAGGTACAAAAATACTGATATGAAGGGATACATGCACCTCGATGTTTATAGCAGCATTATCTACAATAGCCAAATTATGGAAAGAGCCCAAATGATGTCCATAGACTAATGAATGAATAAAGAAGATGTGATATATATATATATATATATATATGGAATACTACTCAGCCATAAAAAAGAATAAAATCTGCCATTGGCAATAACCCGGATATAGCTAGAAAGTATTATGCTAAGTGAGGTAAGTCAGTCAAAGACAAATACCATATGATTTCACTCATATGTAGAATTTAAGACACAAAACAGATGAACATATGGGGAAGAGAAGAGAGACAAAGCAGGAAACAGACTCTAACAACAGAGAACAAACTGAGGGTTACTGGATGGGAGGTGGGTAGGAGGAATAGGTTAAATGGGTGACAGGCATTAAGGAGGGCACTTGCTGTGATGAGTACTGGGTATTGTAAGTAAGTGATGAGTCACTAAATTCTACATCTAAAACTAATATTAAACTATATGTTAACTGACTGGAATTTAAATAAAAAATGTTAAAAATAAAAAGTATTTAGAGCCCCCCCCACAAGAAAACCTAAAATTATTCCTAGTATCTCCTGAAGCTAGTATTTTCAACATGACCCAGAAGTTATATTAAAAAGTATTTTATATATTTCCAAGTATATTTTTATTATTTTTTCATTTTATTGCTTTGGGACAAAAATGTGTCCTGTATGATTTATACATTTACTAAGAAATGTATTTGTGACCTAAAATACCGTTGATTCTTCTAAATGTTCAAAGGTTCTGTTAAAGAGAGTAGATAAAAACTCTTTTTGGGTTGCAGTTTAATTTTTTTTAATGTTTTTATTTATTTTTGAGACAGATGGAGACAGAGCATGAGCAAGAGAGGGGCAGAGAGAGAGGGAGACACAGAATATGAAGCAGGCTCCAGGCTCTGAGCTGTCAGCACAGAGCCCGATGTGGGGCTCGAACTCACAGACTGTGAGATCATGACCTGAGCTGAAGTTGGACGCTTAACTGACTGAGCCACCCAGGTGCCCAGATAAAAACTCTTTTTAAGAAGCAAAGCTTATCATATCCATACATACAAGTATGTATTTAATTGTAAAATTGATGTGGTTTATTGTATTAATCATATATGCGTTTTCAGAAATATGATATACGGAATGTCCTGAAATATTTTCCCCATTCAGACCAACTAGAAATGATACATAAAAACCAAGCAAACCCCTGTATATTAATAGCCTAGCCTTCCAGAAAGTAAGGAAAATTCTTCATAAGATCAACAGAGGTAGAATGTAGGCTGCAAGAATCAGAGTGGCAGCCAAAGCTGAAGCTTCTTGACTGTGTTTTTTAAGAGACTTTTAGGGGACAGGAAATAGGCCTTCTGCCTGCCCAAGGGAGTTGGAACTGAGAATTCACCCCCACTCTTGTTAATAGTTGTAACATTCCCACTGCACATAGAAGTTAAAGGTATGGCGGTAGGGGCGCCTGGGTGGCTCAGTCGGTTGAGCTGCCGACTTCAGCTCAGGTCAAGATCTCGCGGTCTGTGAGTTGAGCCCCGCGTCGGGCTCTGTGCTGACAGCTCAGAGCCTGGAGCCTGTTTCAGATTCTGTGTCTCCCTCTCTCTGACCCTCCCCTGTTCATGCTCTGTCTCTGTCTCAAAAATAAATGTTAAAAAAAAAAAAAAAAAAAAAAGGTATGGCGGTAATAATACCAAGGACAGGAAAAAGGAAGTGAAAGCAGTGTTGCGAGATTGGTACGTTCCATATGAAGAGGTGAAGGCAGGCTCTGATAACTTAAAGATACATGGTAAGCCTAGATCAGCCACTAAAAGATAAAGCTAAGCAGGGAGACAAATGGAATTCTAAAAAATACTCATCTGTTCCAAAAAGAAGGCAGGAAAAAAGAATACGCCAAATAGAAAACAAAGAGCAAGATGATAGATTTGAAGTTCACCAAACTGATAATGACACTATATGTGATGTAGGTGGACCTAGAAGACTGAGGGAAACAGACCCAGGCCAAGATTTCATTTATTACTTTGCCCCATATGCCTGCACTTGAATGGGGAGATGGGAAGGCTGGGGCAGGGATGACATTATTTTGGGTCCCTGGATATCAGCATCAACTTGGATCTTATACAAGTTGTAAACAGTTTACAAATGATCTGGGGACTTCCCCTTCCCCAGTCTACATTTATCAAAATAAATGGTGATAGTTCTCTTTGTTAAAGGACTAGAGGAATCATGATTTTTTATACCCGTGGAGTTGCAGAGTCCTTCCCCAGGGGAACCAGGCTTCTTTCTCAATTATTGAGTTCAGGGTCTGAAAACTAGCTCTGGTCTAGTCACTAGACAAAGGTTCGTGATTTTCCATTGGGGCACCAGCCTTATCCTCTACTCATGCATTCTGTCTTTCTTTCTTTTTTTCTTTACTCCATTCATTAGTTCGAACAGCTTTTGGTGGAGTCTTTAGGATTCTCTTTTTCTTTTTCTTTTTTTTTTTTTTTTTTTTGGTTTAAGTATAATTGATAATGTTAGATTAGTTTCTGGTATACAACACAGTGATTGAGCAATTCTATATATTTTGCAGTGCTCACCATGCTATATGTAGTTACCATCAGTCACCATACAAAGTTATTACAGTATTATTGACAGTCTGCTCTATGCTGTACTTTTTCATTCCTATGACTTGTAAGTTTGTACCTCTTAATCCTCTTCATCTATTTTGTCCAACCCCCATTTCCATCCCCCCTGGTAATCACCGGTTTGTTCTCTGTATTTCTGAGTCTATTTCTGTTTTCTGTTTGCTCCTTTGTTTTGGAAATGAGTGAAATCTTATGACATTTGTCTTTCTCTGTCTGACTTATTTCACTTAGCATAATACCCTCAGGTACACCCATGTTGGCGTGAATGGCAAGATTTCATTCGTTTTTATGGCTGAGTGATAGTTCACAGATTTTTATTATAAAATACCATGTCATCTGCAAACAGAGTCAATTTTACTTCTTCTTTTCTGATTAGGATGGCTTTTTATTTTTCTTGCTTTGTAAGGACCTCTGCTACTGTGTTGAACAAAAGTGGCAAGAATGGACATTCTTGTCCTGTTCCTGATCTTGGAAGAAACCATTTTAGCTTTTCACCACTGAGTATATTAGCTGTGGTCTTGTCTTACATGGATTTATTATGTTGAGGTCCATTCCCTCTATACTCACTTTAAGAGTTTTAGTCATAAATGAATGTTGAATTTTGCCAAATGCTTTTTCTGCATCTATCAAGACGATCACTCAATTTTTATCCCTCATTTTATTTATGTGGCATATCATGTTGATTGATTTGTGGGTGTTGAACTATCCCCACGTTGAAGGGATAAATCCCACTTTATCATGGTGTGTGATTCTTTCGATGTATTGTTACATTTGGTTTGCTAATATTTTGTTGAGGAATTTTGCGTCTATGTTCATCAGGGATATTGGCACGTAATTTTTTTTTCTTATAGTGTCCTTGTCTGGTTTTGGTATCAGGATAAGGCTGGCCTCATAAAATGAGTTTGGAAGTATTCCATCCTCTTCAATTTTTTGAAATAGTTTGAGAAAGATTGGTGTTAATTCTTTTTTTAATGTTTGGTGCAATTCACCAGTGAATCTATCTGGTCTTAGACTTTTGTCTGTTGGGAGATTTTTATTACTGATGTAATCTCTTTCCTAGTAATTAATCTGTTCAGATTTTCTTTTCTTCATGATTCAGTCTCCATTATTTATTTCTTTTGAATACCTATATTACAAAATACCTTTCCTGACTACTGTTATGGGCACTGTGATGTGTTGCTCAGATCCCCTTCAATGAAGGACTCGATGTCCCGGACGCTGATGCCAGTCACAGTGGAAAATAGTCTTCAGCTGCCTACACTCTCAGGCATCATCTCAGCTGCAGAGACACCCTCAACTAAGGTCAGACACCCTTCTCAGAATGGTCCGCATCCAATGACTGCTTAATGAAGGAATATAAAATGCTAACATTTCAACTCAGGTCAGGACAACTCTGTAGGACCATTTGGGTTCCAGAGGTCTCAAGTGATCAGCCCAGATTGGTGTTGGGTCTGCAACACAGCTAGGTCTTCCTGTAGCAGCCCAGTGCTCCTTCCTTGCCCTCCCTTCCACAGGTGATGATTCCAAATACAGTTCTAATTAACATCTGGAACCCTAAGCTCTGTCTCAGAGCCTGCTTCCCAAAGAAGCCAACCTGCAATGATTGGTACCAGGAATAGTCTGTGAAAGCAGGATATTAGATGGGGTTTTGGAGCTAGGTGTTGCACCTGCCAGCAATGAAGACCACATCACTGGTAGTAACGAGAGTGTAGGTATTCCCCAGAACAATTGTTAAAACTTTCACTGATGATGAACTGGAATGATGTCAGTAGAAGCGAATGCACTAGCTGGTGTTGTGAATCACGCATTTGAGAAATATGGTGGAAAGAATAACTACAAAGGTAATGAAAGTGGATGGGGTTAAACTATTAAATGCTAGAAAAGATAACAAAAAGCTCAGAGTGATTAGTAGCCAAATTGAAAGTGAAGTCTGAAATCCAGATGGCTTCCATTATAGTTTCTCAAGTATTGAGAGGGCAGTAAAAGCTGAGGATCATGCCCAGGAATAAATTTTCAGTATAAATGAACTCTAAAGAAAGTCGAACACTTAGATCAATGGAACAGAATAGAGAACCCAGAAATGGACCCATAAACATGTGGCCACCTAATCCTTGACAAAGCAGGAAGGAATACTCAATGGAATAAAGACAGTCTCTTCAGCAAGTGGTGTTAGAAAAACTGGACAGTGACATGCAGAAAAATGAACCTGAACCACTTTCTTACACCATACATAAAAATAAACTTAAAGTGGATGAAAGACCTAAATGTAAGACAGGAAGCCATCAAAATCCTCAAGAAGAAAGCAGCCCAAATCTCTTTGATCTTGGCCACAGCAACTTCTTACTCAACACATCTCTGGAGGCAAGGGAAACAAAAGCAAAAATGAACTATTGGGACCTCATCAAAATAAAAAGCTTCTGCACAACAAAGGAACAATCAGCAAAACTAAAAAGCAACTGACGGAATGGGAGAAGATATTTGCAAATGACATATCAGATAAAGGGTTAGTGTCCAAAATCTATAAAGAACTTCTCAAACTCAACACCCAGAACACAAATAATCCAGTGAAGAAATGGGCAAAAGGCATGAATAGACACTTCTCCAAAGAAGACATCCAAATGGCCAACTGACACATGAAAAAATGCTCCGCATCACTCATCATCAGGGAAATACAAATCAAAACCACAGTGAGATACCACCTTACTCCAGTCAGGATGGCTAACATTAACAACTCAGGCAACAGCAGTTGTTCGCGAGGGTGCAGAGAAAGAGGATCTCTTTTGCACTGCTGGTGGGAAGGCAAACTGGTGCAGCCACTCTGGAAAACAGTATGGAGGTTCCTCAAAAAATTAAAAATAGAACTACCCTATGACCCAGCAATTGCACTACTTGGTATCTATCCAAGGGATACAGGGATGCTGTTTCAGAGGGGCACACGCACCCCAGTGTTTACAGCAGCACTATCAACAATAGCCAAAGTATGGAAAGAGCCCAAATGTCCATTGATGGTTGAATGGATAAAGAAGATGTGGTACATATATACAATGGAGTATTACTCAGCAACCAAAAAGAATGAAATCTTGCCAATCACAACTATGTGGATGGAACTAGAGGGTATTATGCTAAGTGAAATTAGTCAGAGAAAGACAAATATCATATGACTTCACTCATATGAGGACTTTAAGAGACAAAACAGATGAACATAAGGGAAGGGAAGCAAAAATAATAAAAAAAAATGGGGGGACAAAAACATAAGATACTCTTAGGTATAGAGAAAAAACAGAGGGTTGCTTGAGGGATGGGGGGGATGGGCTAATTGGGTAAGGGGAATTAAGGAATCTACTCCTGAAATCATTGTTGCATTATATGCCAACTAATTTGGATGTAAATTTAAAAAATAAATAAAATCTTTAAGAAAAATTGAACTTGGGGCGCCTGGGTGGCGCAGTCAGTTAAGCGTCCGACTTCAGCCAGGTCACGATCTCGCGGTCAGTGAGTTCGAGCCCCGCGTCAGGCTCTGGGCCGACAGCTCAGAGCCTGGAGCCTGTTTCGGATTCTGTGTCTCCCTCTCTCTCTGCCCCTTCCCCGTTCATGCTCTGTCTCTCTCTGTCCCCAAAATAAATAAATGTTGAAAAAAAAATTAAAAAAAATTTGAACTCAAAACTGAGGTAGGTTAAGGTCAGGGTCTGATTGAGAAAGAATGTGTCCTGACACATGAGAAGGATACATCTGGCTTAATGGTCCCAAAATCTTGAATCCCAAGATTCCCCTAACCTTCTGAATCTGCACAAGTATTCAATCCTGATTAAAAGCTAGAATGCTCCATAATATTTAAAGAGAATGCAAAGACCTCTCCTTTCCAAGGCAACATGTGCCCTTCTCAAGATCTGCCCCATCTCTTCTCTCGGTGTCTAGGCCTGTAACTAGAATTATGTCACAGTACAACTCGGTCAGGAACATGCTGGGCCTGATAAGAGAAGAAAAAGACTCTACTTTGAAAGACCTACAAGATCAGCCTCTATATTCTAGAAAGAACCAGGAGATTCTCATGGGATTGGATTCTAAGGGAGTATGATGAAAGGGGATAAATGCATATTCCAAAGATGCAGGATTTACTGTCCTGACAAGGACCCCAGAAGATGGTACGACTTACTCCCAGAAGCATGGAAAAAGCAATAGACCACACAAAAGAAAATTGAAATGCCAGAATTGCCATAGAAGATGGTAGAAAAAGGTATCCAGAAGCTCACAGAAGTGTTCCTGCTAGAGTGAATATATCATATAAGGCCAGAAAACCTATCAAATTTTAATGTTCAATTGGAAATCCTTGAAGAGACACCCTTTCCAGGCCATCAGAAATACACTGGTGAGAAATCACCAGTGTCAAGAAAAGCTTCAGTAGTACATCTCCTATGTAGTCTGAGACTGACAGTAAGACAGTCCTTTAAAGAACAGTGTCCCTGATAACTATGGTGTTGATAGACACCCATACACTTTAGAGTCTAGGTGAATGCACATAATCGTAGGAAACCAGGTGAATGGAATTATAATGGGTAGCAAAGTTGGAAGGACATATAGGTGGGCTTGATCCAGAGAGAGTTATGGGGATGGTTTAATAGAACATGCTCTCTAAGGAGCAAAATAGATGGACAGCTAACAGGGTTACTACTCAATTTGTACCATCGAAAAGAAAGAAAGGATTGATATTGAAGACAGTTGCCCCAATTTTTTTAAGTGATACTGTTACACCAGCTTTCAAACCTGAATCAGGTGTTAGACATGGAATTCATTGCCTTAAGAAGAGACTGGGTTCCCAGGGAAAAGGATCTTGTAACAATAAAGCAAGTGTACAAAGTCATGATTTTCCTTAGTGCTTCCCCAACAGAACCTACAGGTATTTACTCATGTAACTGTGCACTGGGGAAAGGGAACTATCCAAACATTTTTAGAACTCTGTTAAACATGGAGTCCAAGTTGACAGTGACACCCAGAGGCCCAAATCAATATCATGGCCCCCTATTATTTCAGGGGCATATGGGAACAAGACAATAAAGAAGTCCTGGACAATATGTGGTCCACAATGGGTTCACTGATGGTCACTTCCTTGAATTCTGAAGGTAAAATTGCGATTGACATTACTTACAGATTAGCACAATCCCCACATTAGATTCTTGGCCTATGGGGTAAGATCTATCATAGTGATAAAGACCAAGTGAAATTCTCTGAATCTGCCCCCCATTCAAGTTAAGCTAGCAAAAAAATTTTTAAGTCATATCAGTCATGGGTGTAAGGCAGAAATGTGTGCCACTTCAAAAGATTCAGGATGAGGGAGTGATGGATGCCATTATTTAATTCACCAGTCTGGCCCCTGAAAAAAATTAGATAGATCTTATAGAATAACAGAAGACTACCACAGACTCAAACAAGTACTAGATTTAATTGCAGCTATGTTGCTGGGTGTGGTCGTCATTGCTAGAGAAGATTAAGTTTTTCCTATTCCTATGGAGGATCAGAATCTGTTCACATTCCCATGAAACAGACTACAGTATGTACTACAAATTTTCCCAAGTCCTCTAAGTCTCCCACCTTCTTTTAAAATATTGTCTGAAAAATATGTGGACATCCTTCTGAACATCACATCGATTCACTATATTGAATGTTGTCATGCAAAACACCAAGTGGCTGGCAGGCTGGAGACCTCTGTAAGACACATATACTCCAGGGATGAGAGAGAAATCCTCAGGGCCCTGCCACATAAATGATTAGGGGTTCAGTTGTCAGGGGCACCCCAGAATATCCCATCCATAATAAAGGACAATTTATTACACCTTGTAGCTTTTACCAAGTAGAAGGAAGCACATGCCTTATAGAAATCTTTGCACACTAAAAGCAGCATATTCCATACTGGTATATGCTCCAACCCATCCATTGGGCAGCAAAAAGCTATCAATCAGGAAAGAGCTCTATAGCAGATCCAGAGTGTGGTATAAACATCCTTGCTCTTTGGTTTGGACAACCCATTAGACTCTATGGTATTAAAAGCATCAGTATTGGGGAAAATTGCCACGTGAGAATCACAATGCAGAGTCTTAGAGTTCTGGAGAAAGACCATTCCACCTTCAGATATGGTAAAGACAGAACATCCAACTGATAAGGCAACAAGATCATTTGGCCACAACTGCCCATCTTGAGATTTTTGTTAGGTGCAACACATTTTAGTGTTAGACAGTCCCCACAATAATCCATCATAGGTAGCAATAGTACATCTGGGATCAAATCAGAGCAGGACCAGAGAGTACAAATAAGCTCCATGAGCAGATAACCCAGATCTCCAGTTCATCACCATAGTTATACTAGTACCTGTATCTAAGTCACACTAAAAAATTCCTTATGTCCAGGTGACAGGGGAGGAAAAAGCTCAAGCTTGACTCATGGATTGGTCTTCTTGGAATGTGTGTGTGCAGGCCAAAAATGGATGGCAGTATAATTCCACTCAAGTACAGCCTTGAAAAATAGGAGAGAAGAAAATATCCTTTGTGGCCAAAGATTTGACCTTGTGCATGCTTAGCCATTTTATGTAGGAAGAGATATTGCTTACGGTTAAAGTATACACAGACAGATTCTTGAGAAATGAAAATGGCTTGGTCAGCTGATCAGGGACGTGTCAGAGGAAGAAAGACTAGAAGATTAAATACATTGAGGTCTGGCATAAAGGCATGAGAATGGGCATGTGAAAATGAGCATCAAGTATGAAGACACTCATGTTACTGTCCATCAGAGAGCATCCACTAAACAATCAAGTAAACAAAATGATTCAACCAGATGACATCAGCCTGTCCCACTGCTGGCACAACGGACACATGGCCATAATGACAGGAGTTGAGGACTTTTGTGGAGTAAACACGGACCCCACTTACCAAATGTACCACATGCCAGCAAAAAACAAAAAAAACAAAAACTAAATCTGAGTCCCTGATATGGTACCATTTCTTGGCCATTCACTGGCAAGATGACCACAGTAGACCCTTTCAACCCTGGAAGAGATAGGAATTTATTTTAGTAGAAATAGATACGGCCAGTACCAAGCTTTACGCTATCCAAGTTCTGCAGCTCCTTTGATGAATAGCCCTCTGATTTCCTTAAGTAAACCCAGAAATTCCTCAACTGGGTTGTGTAAAAGCCACCAGGAAGAGGCACCCACGGACAAAATTGGAGGCATTTGAGGCAATGGAATAAATAATGGGAGTAATATAATTCCATTTTGATTTAAGTAATTATAAAAGTAAACAAAAGGGAGTGTTTTGGGTGGCTCAGTCAGTTAAGCATCTGACTCTTGATTTCAGTTCAGACCACGATCTCATGGTTTGTGGGATTGAGCCCTGTGGCAGGCTCTGTGTTGACAGCGCAGAGCCTGCTTGGGATTCTCTCTCTCTCTTACTCTCTGCCCCTTCCACACCCTCAAAATAACTAAATAAACTTTAAAGTTAAATAAAATAAATACTGCATAACAAATTAACTAGAAAATTAATTGATTAAAATAGTACTTGATAAGATATGAGACATTTACATAGTTTCAAGGTATCCCCCTAAAAAACACTTATTAATGACAAAATAGGAAAAAAAACTTTATGGTAAAGAAGGCTGGATGTCACTCTTTTGATCACTTGAGTGACTAAAGTGAACATCATGAGTAATGGGACAAATTGAAATCACATGCCACTTGACAGGATACAATGAAGAGAGAACATCACTACCAAAGATGTATAAGCTGAATCCCATCATGAGGAAATATTAAACACACTCAAATTGACTGCTATTTCACAAAATAAGTATCCCATAATTCTGAAAGCGTCAAAGCCATTGTTATGAACTGAGTTGTGTCCCTCACCATTCATATGGATTTTGAATTGAAGCCCTAACCTGAGATGTGACTATACTTAGAGATAGAGTCTTTAAGGAGGTAATTAGGGTTTATGAGGTCATAAGAGTGGTATCCTAATCTGATAGTACTGTTGTCTTTATAAGAAAAGGAAGAGAGAGAGGGAGAGAGAAGGAGTGAAATAGAGAGAGACAGAAAGAGATAGAACAAGAGATTTCTTGGTGTCCATGCAAAGAGGAAAAGCCATATAAGGACACAATGAGAAAATGGCTGTCTATAACCCTAGAAGAGAAGTCTTATCAAAAACCAACACTGACATCACCTTGATCTTGAACTTCCAGTCTCCAGAGCTGTGAGAAAATAAATGGCTGCCATTTAAGCCACTCTATGGTATTTTGTATGGCAACCCTAATAGACTAATACAGCCCTAAAGTCAAGAAAATTAAGGAACAGGCTTTGATTTTCTAATCTGTACACATGAATCTTTCTTAAGCAAAAGAAGTTTTAAAATTATACCTGCTATATAATTGTCTCAAATGTCTTTATGAATTTTGTAAAGAACATGTAGTTGACTCTTCAAATCCAATTCTACCTTTCTGCCATTATGTAGCAACAATTGAGTGCCTGAGCTCCACAAATGATTTCTGATTAGTATTAAACAATCATTGAAATCACAAAACACTTCTTACAGAGTGGTTTCTAACTTCAAGCTTAAACCAATCACAGCATATCAATCCCCGGCAACAGAGCTGGATTTCTAAACTATTGGCCAAATTGAGGAAGAACATTCTTTCAAAGGTTGATGAAGAGACATTCTTTTTATCCCACTAAACATGAATGAGGAAGTAGCCATCATTCTAAAACTCCAAGAGGAATCAGTCTGAAAAGGAAGCTTCTACTCTGTATACCAGAGCGGAGCAATAGTAAGAATACAAATCCTTGAAGACATTGTTGAATTGCTGGATCAACCAGCCTTGACCTTCATTCTACTTCTGGACTTCCTTATGTGAACCGTTTTCATTAATGACTTAAGTCAATTTGACTTGAGTCTTCTATGTCGCAGATGAAAGCATCCTAATTGAAGCAGTAAGCAAGTAATTATTTTTTCAGGAAGTACATAATTAATAGCTACTATGACCCAGGCACCCTCTCATAAGCAGTGAATAAAGCAGAAACAATTGCTTTTTCCTCACAGAGCTTATTCTAGCCAGTTATGTTTATTTTGATTCTCCATCCTCTCTGTCTACTTTATCTACCATCACTTTACACATTGCTCTAATCTTCCATATGCATGCTGGAAGACTTATTTCAGTTTGTCTGCTTGAGTACTTAACGGATTTTGTACACCACGAATTATGCTCTTTATCACTCTATGAAAGAAGTTTCCTTTTCTACGGTTTTTAGTTTCTTCACAATTTTCTCGCCATGTGAATCAATTTTGTGTCATCAATCTCCGCTTTCTTCCTCATCCATCAAAATTTTATCTCCTATTTTCTATCTTTATGGGTTTTTTGTAATAAAGGGAATTTCTTTTTTATACTACTGATGATGCAAACAATATCTTCACAATGTCTGAAGTTGACTTCCTACAGTGTTTTTCACTGGAAGCATATTGTCTTCCTTGTAACTTCAACTGTTCTCCCTAACTTTCAACAGCCACAAAAAATTAAACTCTCCATTTAACAAAAAAATTGAATTCTTTATATAAACTTCATTTGTTATATATATGTTTTATACAATATGAATATATTTTTCCACTTTGCATAAAATTTCTGCAAAAAAAAGATAAGCACCAATTTTTTTTCAATGACTAAAAGTATGCTTTCTATTATCAAGGAAAAGAAGTCTCAAAGAAGATTAAAAAGTCCAGCCTGGTTAAAAAATCATTATGTACTTCCCTGGCATACAGAAAAAAGGACAAATGTAAACTCTTATGATCTTTTAAAAATGGTAAGTACCTGCAAACAAACTCTGAAAGAGCATAATGGCAGATAGGAATAGAATATCAACAAAATACACCCAGAATATGCCTTTATTTGGTTTTGTTCCAAGAAAAGTGATATTCCCTACTCCCCACCGCTCTAGCTAGAAGAGGAACCAGATCTGAAAATCAGATAATCTGACTTCCTAATTTAATCCCTAATGAAGACAGAATTATAATATGGTAAGATAATTCATGGAGAGCAGAGGATACCTATCATCTATTAATACAATTTAATTGAAATAACATTTGTACTATTCTGTACATGCCTTTGCCTCTAAACTTCTTCACTTGCTGTACTACAGTGACTATAGTCGTAGTTAAAAGTTAATCTTCTCAATCCCCATTTTGTAATGAAAAAGAACATATAATTTAGAGGGCCCTCACTTAGTCTGGGATTTAACACTTACTTTCAGTGTAACTTTTTAAAATGTATCTGAATTGCAAATTGTGAAATAAAATGGATTGTTACAGAGTTATATAATAAAAATCAATGAGAATAAATTTGAAAATATGTATTTAAACCATAGAAATATGTTCATAAATAAGAAATACATATTTAAACTTCCACTAAAGGAAAATAATTTTAAGAACACCTGTTAGCTTATTAATAAAACTAATTGTGTTAACTGTTTGATAATTGCATCATCTCACATATAGCCCCCAACTTGGGTTTTCCCTCCCGAATGGATTATATTTTATCTACTTTGAACTGAGTTTTCTGTCTGCTGACCTACTCATCTAGTGGATAGAAATGACTGTAAATATGTTTGCTTCCTTTGTTGATATTTATGTTGCCTACATTTTTAGTATTGCAAAGGAACTATCATTTTCAATTGCTTCTTCTCAGATCATCTCTATCAACAACTGGGGGACTAATTATTTTAGAAGCACCAGCCGTTTCTGAAATCACTGAGGAGAATTACAGAAGCTCTGTTGGTGAGTTCCCACTTCTTAACGCCCACCTTCTGTGATCATGCCGTGACTTTGACAATCCCCCTTGAGGGAATAGTTTTGTCAGCCTACAGAGTTAATCGAAACGCAGAATTAGGAAAGGGGTAGAGCCCAGTACCTTCCACTAATTGTCATCTTTATTCCAGTACCTACTGGGTTACTCATTCCCAAGTGACCCTGCACAACTTGTTGCAACCTGAGAGGATCCCCACAGTGGTGTTATTTCTGGGAACACTTGAGTTAAAAGCGATCTCTTCACAGAGCTGTGACCAAGGTAATATTTAATAGCATCCATAAAAGAAAAAACATAAATAGGTATTGTCTTGCTCTTCTCGGTATTAAAAAAAACACGCGGGGCGCCTGGGTGGCTGAGTCGGTTGAGCGACCGACTTCGGCTCAAGTCATGATCTCGCGGTTCGCGGGTTCGAGCCCGGCGTCGAGCTCTGTGCAGACAGCTCAGACCCTGGAGCCTGCTTCTGATTCTGTGTCTCCCTCTCTCTCTGCCCCTCCCCCACTCAGGCTCTGTCTCTCTCTGTCTCAGAAAGAAATAAACATTAAAAATTTTTTTTTAAATATAAAAAATAAAAAAGCAACATTTTTATAAATACAAAGGAGTGTTTTGAAAATCATAAAATGAAAATGAGAATTTGTGATGATTTAAAATATTAAAGCATATACTTGTCCTGTAGATATCAGAATATATCGCTGCCACAAATATTATTTTTGATTATGAATTGCTTTGTAAACAAAACAGCACACAAGTGCTCCCACAATTTCTGAAAGCATAATACACATTAGAAGAATACGGGCAATTTTATTCCACATGATCCTAATATAAAACCTTTTTAAAAAGAAAACCTTAAACCTAAGTTTCTTGGTGCCAAAGCAATGACAGAATCATCTAGAAAAGATGAGATGCTGGCTGATAGGTGCAACTATTCCAAAATGTTCTGTTTTGTTTTGTTTTGTTTTGTTTTCCTTTTGCAATATTCAAACTGTAATACAATGGCACCACCTATTGATGGAATGGCAGAATTTAAATCCTAAATTTCCAAACAACACAGGATCAGATATTTATGGGAATTATTAACCAAGGTATAGAACACAGGTCATTAACCACTAATAAGATGACATATATCAGCAATATCACTTGCTTTTTTTTTTTTACTTTCTGGCATTCTTTGGAATGGCACAGCAGTTTTTGAAGGGCTAATCATCACTGAAACATAAGAAAATATATCATTAATGTTAGTTTTCTTACCTATATTTAAAAGTAAATCTTAGAAGAAAAATATTGTAAGAATGATTTATTTCATCTAACACATCGTCACATTGAGTTGAATATTAGGAATCTTCGGAATACATTTTGGAGAATCTAGACTTTGTTTTCTGGAAAGATGTTGGATTGAATAATATCTAGTAAACACATTCAAAAATAAACTTTGTAATATGGGAAACATACTCTCAGGTGCATACCGATACTTGCAAGAAAGTAAGAGATATCCCCAAAGACTGAACCTGAAGAAGACCCCCAAAAGAAAAGCCATAAGCCAGTGAACTAAATATCCACCAGCTGTCCTAGAGGAATGTGTATCTGTTTTGGAGGAGTGGGGATTGCTTTCGAAGTTCTTGGTTTTGGAGCGCCTGAGTGGCTCAGTTGGTTGAGTGTCTGACTTTGGCCCAGGTCATGATCTTAGTTCATGAGTTCGAGCCCCACATCGGGCTCTCTGCTGACAGCTCAGAGCCTGGAGCCTGCTTGGGATTCTGTGTCTCCCTCTCTCCTCTCTCTCAAAAATAAACATTGAAAGAAAATTAAGAAAAGACTTTCAAAGTTCTTGGGTTTTAAGGCATCAAATCAAAAGACAATAACTTAAACTTCTGTGATAATGTTAGATGAAACTGAATCTTTCAAATGTCACCGTAAGTAAAAGGGCAGAATAGGGAAAAAATACACCCACCAACTCAGGAAAAAACTAAGTTTGTGTTGACATGAAATCTAGATGGATCAATAAAAAGTTGGGCTTGAGAATTTCCGATATTGGAGTTTTCCTCTGACAGGATGACGTTCTTATTTCTACTATCTATACGATCGAGGAAAGTTGCAGCTGAGAAAGCAAGATAAAATTTGTCTATGGCTGCATTACTGTACAATATCACTGGAATACCTGTATGAATCAAATTCAAACCCTCTTTGAAGGACAAATAATCTAGACTATACAGCCATATAAGGTTCTCACAAATAAAGCTTCACGGAAATATGCTTACAATCCAAAATCATAAAAGAACAAGGAAACACGTCATCATAAGTGAGTCAGAAAACACGATTCTAGAAGTTCTAGCAAGTTAGCCAGTCTGAAAAATAATCAGACATCTTGATTTGTATAAATTGAAAACAGACCTTTATATTTAAAATTAAATAAGTTGGTTAAAAGCAGGTAGACAAAGCTAAACAGAGAGTTAATAGACTTTATTTCACATATAAAATGTTGCAGAGAATGACAAATGAAAAATAAGGAAGACAAATTGAGACATAGAACCATAGAAATGGTTAAACCTAATGTGTACTTCTTCAGATTTCCAGAGATGGACAATAAATAAGCGGAATGACTGAGAGAAAATACTAAAAATTAAATGGCTGCCATATTTTCCAGGTTGATGAAAAACATAAATCTCCAGTTTGAAAATGTACAACAAACACCAAGAAGGGTAGATAGAAAAGAACCATGCCTACGTAACACAATGAAGCACAGAAAGCCAAAGGTGAAGTACCCTCATGTGCAAACAGAGACAAGACAGGTTTTCTTTTTTTTTTTTTTTCAACGTTTTTATTTATTTATGGGACAGACAGAGACAGAGCATGAACGGGGGAGGGGCAGAGAGAGAGGGAGACTCAGAATCGGAAACAGGCTCCAGGCTCTGAGCCATCAGCCCAGAGCCTGACGCGGGGCTCGAACTCACGGACCGTGAGATCGTGACCTGGCTGAAGTCGGACGCTTAACCGACTGTGCCACCCAGGCGCCCCAAGACAGGTTTTCTAAAAGCAATGACAATTACGTCAACTACGGACATCCCCAAAGAAACAATAAGCAGTAGACAATGGTAGAATGTTATCTTTAAGGAATGGGAGAAAATAACTCTCACATTTTTCATGTATTTTATTTTTTTATTTTTTATGGAAGTAGGGCTGGCACACCATGTTACATTAGTTTCGGTTGTACAACAGAGTGATTCAACAAGTCGATATATTATGCTACCACCATTGTAGCTACCAACACAATTACAATATCATTGACTATATTCCCTATGCTGTACCTTTTATCCCCTCCATTTATTCATTCCATAACTAGAACTCTGTATCTCCCACTCCCCTTCACCCATTCTACCCATCCCTTTACCCCTCTTCATCTCTGGCAACCTTGAAATTATTCACCATATTTACGAGTCTGTTTCTACTTTCTGTTTGTTTGTTTTGTTTTTTGGATTCCCCATATAAATAAAGTCATATGGTATTTGTCTTTCTCTGTCTGGCTTATTTCACTTAACCTAACATCCTCTAGATCCCCCATGTTATTTCAAATGGCAAGATCTCATCCTTTTTTATGGCTGAGTAATATTCCATTGTATGTATACACCATTTCTTTTTTATCCATTCATCTGTAGGTGGACACTTGGGTTGCTTTTATATCTTGGCTATGGTAAATAATGCTGCAATAAACAAAAAGATGCATATATCTTTTCAATTTAGTGTATTCATTTTCCTCAGGTGAACATCCAGTAGTGGAATGACTGGATCATATAGTAATTCTAGTTTTAATTTTTTGAGGAAGCTCTATATTGTTTTCCACAGTGGCTGTTCCAATTTACATTCCCACCGACAGTGCACAAGAGTTCCTTTTTTCCCGCATCCTCACCAACGCTTGTTTTTTCTTGTCTCTTTGATTCTAGCCATTCTGACATGCATAAGGTGACAGCTCATTATGGTTTTGATCTGCATTTCCCTGATGATTTGTGATGTTCAGCAGCTTTTCATGTGTCTGCTTGTCATTCGTATGTCTCCTTTGGGAAAATATGTCTCAGGTCCTCTGTCCGTTTTTTAACTGGATTATTTGTTTCTCAGGTGTTGGATTGTATGAGGTCTTTACATATTTTGGATGTTAATCCCTTCCCAAATATATAATTTGCAAATATCTTCTCCCATGTGGTAGGTTGCCTTTCTGTTTTGTTGGTGGTTTCCTTTACTGTGCAAAAGGTTTTGTTTGGTGTCCTCCCAATAATTTACTTTTGCTCTTGCTTTCTTGCCTGAGGAGTTATCTCTGGGAAAATGTTGCCATAGCTCATGTCAAAGATGTGACTAGCCATGTTTTCTTTTAGAAGCTTTTTTTAAAGTATTATTTTTAGTTAACATACAGTGCGATATTGGTTTCGGGAGCAGAATTCAATGATTCATCTCTGGCATACAACACCCAGTGCTCATCACAACAAGTGCCGTCCTTAATACCTATCACCTACTTCACCCATCCCCCCACCTCCCTTCTGTAAACCATCAGTTTGTTCTCTATAGTTAAGAGTCTGTTTCTTGACTGTCTCTCTTTGTTCCCTTTGTTCATTTGTTTTGTTTCTTAAATTCCACATATGAGTGAAATCATATGGTATTTCTCTTTCTCTGATTGACTGATAAGAACACTCTCTAGCTCCATGTCACTGCAAAAGGCAAGATTTCATTCTCTTTAATGGCTGAATAATATTTCATTGTATATATGTCTATGTGCATACATACATACATATATGCATATACGTACATACATATATACATATACATACATAGATATATATATGAGTGTCTTTATCATTCATCAGTCAATGGACATTTGGGATCTTTCCATTTTGTTTATTTTTTCAAAGAGCCACTCTTGATTTTATTGATTTTTTTATTGTTGTTTTAGTCTCTGTCATTTATTTCTGCTCTGATCTTAATTATTTCCTTCCTTCTTCTAACCTTGGGCTTTGTTTGTTCTTCTTTTTCTAATTCTGTTCAGGTTAAAGTATTTATTTGATATTTTTCTTCTTTTTTGAAGTAGACCTATTTACCGCTATAGATTTCTCCCTTAGAATGGCTTTCTCTGTGTACCAAAGATTATGAACTGTTGTGTTTTCATTTTCATTTGTCTCAATGTATTTTTTAATGTTTAGTAGCATGTTGTTGAGCCTCTACATGTTTGTGCTTTCTCCAGTTTTTTCTTGGGATTGTTTTCTCAGGTTATACTGTTGTGATGGAAAAGATGCATGACATGATTTCAATTTTTTTAAAAAATTTTTTTTCAACGTTTATTTTTATTTTTGGGACAAAGAGAGACAGAGCATGAACGGGGGAGGGGCAGAGAGAGAGGGAGACACAGAATCGGAAACAGTCTCCAGGCTCTGAGCCATCAGCCCAGAGCCCGACGCGGGGCTCGAACTCACGGACCGCGAGATCGTGACCTGGCTGAAGTCGGACGCTTAACCGACTGCGCCACCCAGGCGCCCTCAATTTTTTTAATTTATTGTGACTTTTTTTTGACCTAATATGGAGATATCCTGGAGAATATTCCATGTGTGCATGAAAGGAATGTCTTTCTGTTTTTGACTGGAATATTCTGTATATATTTGTTAAGTCCATCTGATTTAATATGTCATTCAAAGACACTATTTCCTTGTTAATTTTTGTACCTGGATGTAATTTGTACTGTCCATTGATGTAAGTGGGGTGTTAAAGTCACCTACTATTATTGTACTGCAGTCAATTTCTTCCTTTATGCCCGTTGGTATTTGCCTTATATATTTAGGGACTCCAATATTGGGTACACACATATTTTCAATTGTTAAAAACTCTTGTTCAACTAACCCCTTTATCATCATGTAATATCCTTTTTTGTCTCTTGTTACAGTCTGTTTTAAAGTCTCTTTTATCTGGGGCGCCTGGGTGGCGCAGTCGGTTAAGCGTCCGACTTCAGCCAGGTCACGATCTCGCGGTCCGTGAGTTCGAGCCCCGCGTCGGGCTCTGGGCTGATGGCTCAGAGCCTGGAGCCTGTTTCCGATTCTGTGTCTCCCTCTCTCTCTGCCCCTCCCCCATTCATGCTCTGTCTCTCTCTGTCCCAAAAATAAATAAATGTTGGGAAAAAAAAATTGTAAAAAAAAAAAAAAGTCTCTTTTATCTGATATAAGTATTGCTATCCTGGCTTTTTTTTTTTTTTCACTTCTAGCTGCATGGTACATCTTTTTCCATCCCTTTACTTTCAGTCTATATGTGTCTTTTGGTCTGAACTGAGTCTCTTGTAGGCAACTATAGCTAGTCTTATTTTTGTCTGTTGCATTTCGGTTTTTTATATGTTCTGCTACTCTATGTCTTTTGATTGTAGCATTTCAAACATTTACATTTAAAGTAATTATTGACAGATAATGTACTTATTACTATGGAGACAAAGTATGAGCCAGGAAGTTCCTGAGCACCCCACACCAGGGGTGGCCTAACAAGCAGTCTGGATTTGAAGTGATACAGACCTGGAGCCTTCCCAGTGCAATGGCTAGAGTTGTAGAACCAGGGGTGTTCTAGTGTGTGCCATGTTGGGACCGTATAGGTAGAATGGTGTGGTCGAGGTGCCTGGGACTCACTGAGGCAGTGGGCTGGCTATAGTGTCTAGAAGCCTGCTCTTGTCCAGTCTACCAAGGTGGAGGGGGAACATAAACTGTGACATTCACCAGCTCCTCCAACCCAGAGAGAGTTCCAGCAGCTCCCCCAACACTTGGCATAATTCTAGCCCTAGTTCCTTTATATTCTATTGCTCTTTTAAGATACGGATTTTTTTTTTCTGTGCCCCAAGGCATCCAGGGCTAGTGTGGGCTAGGGACCAAGTGCTCACCAAGGCAGCAGGTACAGCTATGGCATCCAGAGCCCTGCTTCAGTTTGCACTCTGAAGGTGGGAAGGGGAGGAGCATACACCATGGTGTTTGCCAGCCCTTCCAACCTGGAGAGAGTACCAGCAGCTCTCCCACCACTGGGTGGAGTTCTAAGAATGACTCTTTTAAATACTAGTTCCTTGGGGCGCCTGGGTGGCGCAGTCGGTTAAGCGTCCGACTTCAGCCAGGTCACGATCTCGCGGTCCGTGAGTTCGAGCCCCACATCGGGCTCTGGGCTGATGGCTCAGAGCCTGGAGCCTGTTTCTGATTCTGTGTCTCCCTCTCTCTCTGCTCCTCCCCCGTTCATGCTCTGTCTCTCTCTGTCCCAAAAATAAATAAATGTTGAAAAAAATTAAAAAAAAAATAAATACTAGTTCCTCTTATAAACTATGGCTGTTTTTTTTTTTTTTTTTTTTCTGTGCAGAGACAGGGCCAGGGTGGGTGAATCTGCACAAAGTCCCTCAGTACTGTCCCTCCCCACTGCAAATCCAAGTGTTAGAGGTAGGGATTCCCTTCATTACCATGTCTTTGTCTCTCTCCATGTTCTCTATGTGATCTATCTTATGTTGTGCAGAAGCTGTTTGGTCAGCCCTCAGTTCTTCTTCAAGAGAAACTACTCTATAAATAGTGTGGATTTGGTGTGTCTGTAGAGAAGGTGAGTTCAGGGTCTTTCTATGTTGCCATCTTGGACTGGAAACACACCCTCACACCATGTATTTTATTTTTATTTAGCAACATTTACATGGCACTTACCATGAGCCACCATTATTTAGGTGCTTACAAAGGTTCACCCATTTACAATTGTGTTCACAATTTTAAACAACTTTAAACTCTCATTTTACTGATGAGAAAATTGAGAGACAGTGAGGTAAAGTAACATTCTCAAAGTCACATGGCAAGGGCGAACCTAAAACTTGGCATTTTATACCTAGCTAAATTAGCACTTACAATTAATGACAAAATAAAGACATTTTTGCAAATATTTAGTGTCCACAAAAATCCTCTCTTTGGAAGAATTCAGAAAAGATATGTGCTAGGAAGTAAGAAGTTAAATCCAAAAAGAAATGGTAAACAAAGAAAGTGGTAACCATGCAAGTAAATCTAAATAAACTTTAACTAAATAAACTTAAACTTTAACTTATAAGTTTTACTTTAACTTATTTAAAGAAATAAACATAATTTAGAGATTACATAAACAAGTGAGAACTAAATATCAGATACTACCACTACTTATATTAACTCAGATCATTACTTATAGCTAAAAGTATAATTTTCCAGATACATATAGCAATTCCAAATGTGTGAACACCTAATATATAATAATACATAAAGCATTATCTGTCACAACAAGAAAATATTGACAAATCCTCCTGAACAGTGGGAAATTTAACATTTTCTCTAAATGTTTGAACAACTAGATTTTTTAAAAAGTTGTTTAGACTATAGATGGATACAACAATTAATTAGTCCCTTAATCTATTACTAACACACAGTATGATATACTAAAAAATCAGGGAGCAGATACTCCTCTCATTCATGGATGAAACTTTTTTAAAAGTTGACCATGAGGGACGCCTGGGTGCCTTGGTCGGTTGGGCGTCCGACTTCAGCTCAGGTCATGATCTCACGGTCCGTAAGTTCAAGCCCTGAGTCGGGCTCTGTGCTGACAGCTCAGAGCCTGGAGCCTGTTTCAGATTCTGTGTCTCCCTCTCTCTCTGCTCCTCCCCTGTTCATGCTCTGTCTCTCTTTGTCTCAAAAATAAATAAACGTTAAAAAAAAAAAAGTTTAAAAAAAAAAAAGTTGACCATGGACTGAGCCTAAAAGCAAGTGTTACCAAATGCTACAGTATCAGGATCACAATATGTTGTTCACTAAGAAAAAATATAATTAAACTTGAAATTAATAACAAATAGATTAAGAAATACTTGAAGATTTAAAATTTACTTAGAAATAATAAATTGAGGGAGATAAATGAGAATGTTAACATATTTGAATTGAATGACAATTATGAAAATACCAAATATCAAAGCTTGGTTAATTCTTAGGAATTTTGTAGTACTATATGCTGTATTAGAATGCATCAGATAGATTAAAAATAATGAAACTAACCATGTAACTCAAAAAAATTAGAGGGGCACCTGGGTGGCTCAGTCAGTTAAGAGTCTGACTTTGACTCATGTCATGATCTCACAGTTCGTGGGTTTGAGCCCTGCATCAGGCTCTGTGCTGAAAGCTCAGAGCCTGGAGCCTGCTTCAGATTCTGTGTCTCCTTCTCTCTCTGCCCCTCCCCCACTCCTCCCTCCCTCTCTCTCTCTCTCTCTCTCTCTCTCTCTCAAAAATAAATAAAACATTTAAAAAGTTTAAAATAGAAAAAAAAGAACAAAAAATAAACAGAAGATAATCATTTTGCAAGTCCTAATGAAGTAATTGATTCAGGCAAAGATTTTTAGTGGATGCCAAACCATTAGGTAAAAAGTTGACAGAAAATGGAATTGATACAGAGCAAAAGTCGAGCCCACAGATTCCTTGCTGGTGACACCTTCCACCATTAGTCAATGTTAGCAAAATTCAAAATTAGACAGCCTTTTGATGTGATGTAATAAGCAGCACATAGTATTATTCTTAAAATATACTTGCAAAAAAGCATCTTGCCATCTAAATAACATATTCAGATTAAACCAAATAAAATCTTTACACCAAAACTTCCAAGTAATAGGCAATACCAAAACCTACAGTGATACCAAATACCAAATGCCAAAACTATAAGTCAAACAATCCCTGAAGGAAACATGACATACATTTTAAAAATCAAATGTTCTAAAGGAAAATTGATCCATTCTCTTCAAAAAGCTAGTGTCATGAAAAAGAAAAGAGGGGAATGTTCTATATTAAGTTCTCCTTTAGAGAAATACCTTATATTACCACTGATTGAATCATGGTCTGAAGAATCTAGGTTTCAAAGGCATTGTATGAACTACTGGAGACATATGGATAACATTACATAATATTAAATTATTTTATGGAATTATTAATTATGTTAGGTGTGATAATACTGTCGTGTTTATGTAGAAAAGTATCTTCATTTTAGAGATGCATACTGAAATAATTAGGAGTATATTGTTATGATATCTTTAATTTATATTCAAAATGTACCAAAACAGACAAAACCAGTGATTTAATTGTTAAATCTAGGAGATCGGTGCTTATAATTCCTTCTTTTTGTGTGTGTTTGAAATTTTTTATCATAACAGATTTCAAAAATAAAAACCAAAGAAAACAGAAGCAGCCTCAGGGATCTGCTTTTCTTTGCTAACGTGAACCAGACCTCCATTCTTCTAGGTCCCAGCCTCACCTAAAGCTGCCTCCCAATGTTGCACAATGTGTGGCACGAAAAGATTTAGGGGCAGAGGTCATTCATCCTTCAGCAAGCATGACATCCCGCTGAACAGAAGCCCCACGAGTGATCACGACACTAATTCAATCTGATCATACACCTCTTCCTGCTCTGGTTTTATAATCAGCATTTCAATATGAACTTTGAGTCAGGCAAATTTGGACAGCTCCTACTTGAGACAACCAAGAAAGATGGGAGACATTCTGAGATTAAAAGCAGATGGAACCAATTTTCCTATCCAGTTTTACCATTGCTGACTTGGTTTAAAACCTGCAGAACATTTCTTTTCTGGCTGTCTCATTCTATCCAGTTTATGAGCTTTACCCAACAGAAATTGCCATTCTTCTTCCAGAATAGAGAAAAAGAATTAGATTATTATGTTGGTAAAAATTAAGCAGCTCAATTTCATATTCATTTATTTGGCCTCAGTCTATCCAAAAGATATTCAGGAAATGCTGTGAGGGACTCATAGGCAGGTGAGACTTAGATGGAAGTGTAAGTGACTGCAGGAGGGAAAGGTCTTGAGCATTAAAGGCAAACCTTGCTACAGAAATCCAGGAAAAAAAATGGCTATCTATAGAATGAAACATGGGACAGGCTATGAATAACAACAGCTTTGTTTCTATCTTATTCACCCTCTGATTTCTTTTTCTTGCCTTGCTGACTATGACCTCCTTTACTATGTTGAATAAAAGTGATGACAGAAGGCATCTTTTTCTTGTTGCCAATCTAAAAGGGAAGCTTTTCTAGTTTCTCCACTAAGTAAGATGTTGCCAAAGGCTTTATTATATTTGGTTCCTATAATGGGTGCTATCAGTTTCAACCAAGATTCTTTTCATGGAGCCAGTCAATACAACCATCCTCTCACTATTGGAAATTACAGACAGTTAAAGTTTGCAGCTGCCTTTTTCCACAAAGAATTATCCTTGATCAAATTGGAGCCACTGGGGCAACCAGTGTCTACTGACTGACGTCAGATTACAAAGACTGACCACTTTGTAAGTATCATTGAGACATTGAAGAAACAAAATGACAGGCTCATACTTATTAATTGGCAGTCTAAGACAAAGTATGAGACTCAAAATTCTCCTTGGCAACATTAAAAATAGTTTTGGGAGTAAGAGAGTAAATAAACCTAAAGGCCAAATATAAAATTTATTTGTGAAAGTATCAGAAATTCAGAGGAGGCCAAATTCTCCTTGCCTAGGTTGGGGATCTCATAATAAAGTGGGATCCCAAGACTTGGAATGGGGATATCCAGCCTCACGTCCTCTCTATACATGCCTATTCACAGACAGCTTGGATATCTTCCCATTATGGCAGTTGGCTTTCCACAAAGTGGAAGAAGAGATCATGCAAAAACTGTAATACCTTTCATGACCTAGTTTTGGAAAATAGATACCATCACTTCCACAATACTGTGTGGGTCACACAGTTCAGTTCCATTTAGTGTGGGAGGAAACTATTTAAGGGTATGAATGTCAAGAGGCATGAATCATGGTTGCCATAATGTAGGCCGAGTCCCACAGACTACCTTTTGGCTTTAATAATTCAAGTCTCTCCCACACATGAATTCTCATAAAGTCTCATACCCTTGCAGCATCAGCTTGAATCCTATGGGTCTCATCATCTAAATTAGATAAAGTATGTATGAGCTTCCTTGAATGTAATTTCCAAAGACTGGTGAACTAAGAGACAGTTTATCTGGCCTGACACCCATCAGAATTGCGGGGCAGGGATAGGATAACCAGAGTAGGCTCTTCCATCAGAAACTGGTAAAGGAGGTCCACAGGAGTTGTGGGTCCATAGCATTTCTAAAATCTAGAATGACACATCAGACACACGTTGATATTTCCTCAATTAGGATTTAAGTCTTGGGAAAGACTCATTGTAGTTCTGAATCTGTTCTCTGACCTTTTGGTTCTACCCTTCCTTGACCATAAAAGATATCTCATGTTTGCAACCCCAGCTGGGTTGTGTTCTCAGCCTTCTTCCTATATAAATTTGAGGAGTCAAAGATCAATTCTTATTTTTTATTGTCTCTTTTCCTTTTAGTTCAAATTGGCACTGTTTCCATAAGTATATTATCTCTTAAATTAGACGTTAGTGTTTTGTGGGGTTTTTTTAGCTTTTTACTTAAATTCCAGTTAGCTAACACACAGTGTAGTATTAGTTTCAGACGTACACGACCGTCATTCAACACTTCCATACCAGAGATGAGTCCACAACTATATGGTCAATTAATTCTCAACAAAGCAGCAATGAATAGCTAATGGGAAAAAGTCTCTTCAATAAATGGTGTCAGAAAACCTGGGTAGCAACACGCAAAAGAATGAAACTAAACCCCTTCTTTACACCATACGCAAAAACTCTTCTGCTGTGGTTGGCTCACGTTGCCCCTGGTTTTCTGGATCCAGCGTGTGAAAGACCACAGTTCTGTTGACTCTGATTTCTTCAGGCTGAACAGTATTGGGATGGGGCTGGGGGGTGGGGTGGGGGAGGGAAGTCAGGTGAATAAAAGAACAGACATATCTGGTCAGCAGGGCGTAGGTACAATGGCATCATCCATCCTAGCTCTGTGACTGGGAGTCAGTTTGCCCCCCACTGCCTCTCAAATTTCTCTACAATAAAAGAATGTGCATGAAGTACTCAGCACAATGCCTGGCATGTCCTAAGTGCTAAATTAAACTGGGGCTATCTCAGTATCAATGTCCCAACTGAAGTTCTCCTTCCATGGTGGACTGCTGTTGTTTATGCATTTCCAGAGCACATTCTCCTTTAAGCTGACATTAATGCATACATTTTCCTTTGGAGACAGAGTCTCCTCCATGGTGTGCTGGTAAATATTTGACATCCTGGTCTCTAGGAATAAAAGATCCTAATTTGTAGCACTGGCAATTTCCATCCTGCGAATATCCCTGCTATGGTAGATTTCAAGCTACCAGCATCAGACAGTGCAGAAATTGGAAGTTGTGGACACACCGGCTCTGGGGAGCTGCGTCATGCATTCTCCAGGACCCTACCGGGGCTTCTTCCCATTGGTGCCACCCTGACCCTGGTCCTGACTGGTGGTGGAGGTCCCACTTTCACACTGGCTCACCCATATGGCCCGGAAGTGGGTGCTGACTATTGAGAAGAAACCTTAGATCCACATGGATCTCTCTGTAGGGCTACTTGGGTATCCTCATAACACAGCAGGTAACATCCCCTAAGAAAGCAAGGAAGAACTTCCATGACCTTGCCTTGGAAAGATTTCTCTCCTCAATGTGATGGAAGTACAGAAATGCAGGAATAGCACAGGGGAGAGAATCACTGAGGACAGTCTTGGAATCTGGCTACTACACATGACGTCATGTTAATTGGACCTGATAACTAAGAAATGGCAAGTATAGTTGACCCTTGAACAACACAGGGTTTCAGAGGTGCCGACCTCTCATACAGTTGAAAATTTTCATATAACGTTCAACTCTTCAAAACCCCAACCACTAAGAGCCTACTGTGGGCTGGAAGACTTGCCAATAATATAAGCAGTCAATTACCACATGTTTTGTATGTTCTATGTATTATATACTATATTCTTATGATAAAGCCAGCTAGAGAAAAGAAAACGTTATTAAGAAAACCATAAGGGAAAATGTACAGTACTGTAGTATATCTTAAAAATCCACATATTCGGGGCGCCTGGGTGGCGCAGTCGGTTAAGCGACCGACTTCAGCCAGGTCGATCTCGCGGTCCGTGAGTTCGAGCCCTGCGTCGGGCTCTGGGCTGATGGCTCCGAGCCTGGAGCCTGTTTCCGATTCTGTGTCTCCCTCTCTCTCTGCCCCTCCCCCGTTCATGCTCTCTCTCTGTCCCAAAAATAAACGTTGAAAAATAAAAAATAAAAAATAAAAAAATCCACATCCAATTTAAGTAGACCTGTGTGGTTCAAACCTATGTTGTTCAAGGGCCAACTGTACTCTAGATGCCTGGTAAGACACGTGCTCCAGAGGGTAAGAGAGAAACGCTACAAAGATTCAGGGGCCCAGCAAATCAGTGATACATTTCTGGGTTCAGTGTTTTGAGCATTTCTGGACTTGCCTCCAAAATAAAGGGCAAGTTATGTACCTTGTACCTCTAACCACTAAGAAAGAAGAGCAATGCTTAGTAGCCTTCTTTATGCTTCAGAGGCGGTACATTCCACACTTGAGCACAATATTCTGTCTCGCTTATCATGTGCCGCATGAATTCTTGAGTGGGGTCAAATGCAAAAAGATACCTGACTGCAAGGTCAGGCTGCAATGAAAGCAACTCTTTCCCTTCCTCTATACAATCCTACAGACCAGGGGGCTCCCTCCCAAGATACCCTTTGGAGAGAAAGAAGCTGGACAAACCCCTAACAATCCCCGGTAAGAAAGTTGCAGCACAGAACAAAGGCTATTTCCTCATTTGCCCCCAATCTCAGTGTGCTCCCTGCGGTCTTGCCAACTTCCTGGTTAACTCTCAGTTTGTCTTTGTGGTTGATATTTCCTCTGCCTGAAACATTTTTGCATTGTATATATTGGCTCACTCTTTCATTTCTCTGCTTACAGGCCACTTTATCATGAGTTAGGGAAGGACTATATAAAACTGCAACCCCTACTCTTCACCCAGCCCTCTATCTCCCTTCTCTGCTTTATTTTCTCGGGAGGATTTAATGTATCGTACTATATACTTCCCTTATCTGGCTTTTTTTGTATGTGATCCACATTAGAATGTAAATTTGATGAGGGTAAGAATATTTGTCAATTTTTTAACTGCTGGATCCCCAATATATAGAGAAAAGAGCCGGTATAGTAGACAGTAAGTACTTATTAGACGGATAAATGGTAGACCCCCCAGTTTTAGTGAACATCTAATGAACAACTTCATTTTAATGCTGGAGAGACACCAAGCATTATCTGTCATTCACTACGATAGGCAGGAGACTACCTCCATCCGAAGATATTCATGTCTTAATCCCTGGAACTTGTGCAGATTACATGGAAATGGGGAATTAGGTTGCAGATGAAATTGAAGTTGCTGAGTAATTGACCTTAAACTAAGGAAATCGTTCCAGAGCAGCCGAGTGGGCTCAGTGTAATCACAAGAGTCCTTAAAACTGGAAGAGGGACAAGAGGAGGAGCGTAGAGTGGTGTGATGTTAGAAGAACTCAACTAGCTTTTGCTGGCTTGAAAGATAGAAGAAGGGGGTAACAAGCCATGGAATGTAGGCAGCTTCTAGAACCTGGAAGAGGCAAGGAAAGGAACCCTTCCCAAAGCCTACAGAAAGAACAGCCCTGCTAACGCCTTGGCTTTATCCTGGTGAGACTCTTGTTAGACTTAGGATCTTCAGAAGTAAGATGACACATTTGTGTTGTTTAAGCCAGTAAATTCTCTGGTAACTTGTTATGATTGCAGTGGAAAACTAATACACTTCCTTCCTCTTCTCTTTTGATCTGCTTTTTCTCTCACACTCTATTACCAAAAACACAGTTTAATACAGTGGCCATAGCTTCCTTTCAGGAGCAGAGTCAGCATCCTCAACTCCAGTTTCTATACAGCGGCTTCAGGAAACTTCAGCATTCAGAAGACAAACTCTTCCTTCTTTATTCCTGTTTCCATATATGGAAACAAGCACACCTATAGGTCTGACCCCCCTTTGTGTTTCTGTTCTGTTTCTGATCCCAACAGAGATGCTAATCTTGTATTTAAGCATAGTTAAGTTTCATTACATTTTGAATGTCACCTACCTTCCTTAGTAAATCGCCAAGTTTCATCCATTCTATTTCTAAAACGGCCATGGGATTTACTGCTCAGTGAAATTGCCAATGGCACCATTCCACTTTATGCCCTAAGCATCTCATCATGGATTATTGCAGTAACTTCCTAACTGGTTCAGCCATTTCTCATTTGTAATCATTGTCCTCACTGCATACTGCCAGTTATAATCATAGGATATAAAGATGATGTCAGCACCACACTGTTGAAAAATCTTAACTAGCTCTTGTTATATTTAAAGTTCATAGCATTGAGGACTGAGTAGTATTAAGGCCACAGATCTAGAATCAAATCACCTGTGCTCTGAAATGAGTTTGTGCACAGGTTCTGGGTCAGAAAAATCTGGGTGTCCATGCTAGTTTTTCCATTCACTGCATGATTCAGGGCAAGATTTTTATCCACCTAAGAGATCATAGTTCTTGTTCCAGAGTCGTGAGGGTTCTGTACTGTAACACATGTAAATTGCTTAGTATAGGGACTGCCATAAAATGTGATCAATAAATATTAGCTGCTTAACTATGTAAGACAGTATGTTAAGATTCTGGCTCTTTACACTAGTCTCCTCAGACTGCCATAACAAAATTCCAGAGATTGGCTGACTTAAATAACAGAAACTAATTTTCTCGCAACTTTTGGAGGCTGCAAGTACAAAGATCAAAGTTCCATCAGGGTTGGTTAATGGTGACACCTCTCTTTCTGGCTTACAGACAGCCACTTTCTTACTGTGTCATCACATAGCCTCTTGCCGGATGCATGTGGGATCTCTGGTGTCTTCCTGCTTTTATTAGGACACCAGTTCCATTGGGTTAGGGCCCCATCTTTATGACCTCATTTACCTTAATTATGTCTCCAACATATGGATTTGAAGGGGACGCAAGTCAGTCTATGGCACCCTCCTTTATCTGACATTCCCGACTCAACTCTCTCTAGGGATACAAATGCCAGGCTCCTGCCATAATAGCATTTCATGCCAAAAAGGCACAGCCTCCCTTTTTGCTCTGGTCAAAATTATACCCAGTTCAAATGTGTAAGTAACTCATCTTCCATGTTTGCTCCTATGGTCTTTTGGTCAAACCATTAACGTAGCTAACATAAGAATGGTATTTTTCAATTACATATTTCTTTCACATACAATGTTTTCTGTTAAATCTCATAATCATTGTATGATGTAATTACTGTTAATGACCTTCTTTTATGAATGTGGCAACTTAGCCTCAAGGATGTTGTTTATTCATCCTATAAAATTGAGAACATTGAAAAATATGCTTGTTTGTAGAGGATGGTACTATTCGTTGACCATGAACCATTGAAAGAGGAGCTGATTTTATGGAAAAAGATGTTTTATTTGACACACAGTGAGTTTGAGGTGTCTATGACACATCCAAGTGTGCAAATATTATGTACTCATTTAACATAGCCAGTCTTGGACTGATATATATTTTGGAATTTGATCTTCTCATGTCATAATGTTAGCACAAGTAAGTGGTAAGGGACAAATAACCTCTTTTATTCTATGTGTTAGTGGAGAATACTGCTAAGTCATTTGTTTATTCTATATACATGCTCAACATTCTTCTTCTTCTCACTTTTTCCATATATTTTAATTTCTAAACAGTGTTTTTTCTTAAATCATAGAAGGGGACAGGATCTGAAATAAATGGCATCCTAAGAGATGATCTAAAGTTAGTCCTTTTAATTTATTGATGAAGAAGCACAGTATGGTTTAAATGATTCATCCAAGGCCATAGTTAGTAGTCACATAAGTAACATTCATATTTCCTTTTTTAAAGTTTGTACCTCTTAATCATATTCATAATCATAACATTCGTATTTTCTCATTCCAATCAGAAGCCCATTCCATTATACCAGTGATTCTCAACCTAAACTATGTGAGAAGATCAGTGAATAAAGTCCTTCAAATGTCTTTTAGCCCTGAATACAATCCTCTCTCTTGAAGAGTTGCGGTGAACAACTGTTTTATTTTTCTATTTTTCATTTATTAATGTTTATTTATTTAATTATTTTGAGAGGAGGAGAATCCAGATGGAGAGAGGGAGATAAAGTATCCCAGGCAGGCTCCATCATGTCAGCACAGAGCCCCATGCGGGACTGGAACTCAGGAACCATGAGACCATGACCTGAGCCGAAATCAAGAGTCGGATATTTAACTAACCGAGCCATTCAAGCACCCCATAACTGTCTAACTTTCCTTAACCCAGATTTTAATCATAGAATCCCCTTTCCACCATGCATTAATGCCAGTAGAAAATGCTTTGGGAGATGATGCAGTATGCCATACTTGGGAATGACAATGGTGGGCTTAAATGCTTGGTAGGAAAATTACCCTGCCGAGATGAGGTCAGGCTAAAGGAAAGGAAAGAATTTCATTTGTTTGATAGATTTATGCTGTTATTGGAAGACATAGGGCCCATAAATAAAATAGCTTTCTTAGTGAATAAGTATGGGATTCTTTGAGCAACTCGCCTGGAATGTATTAACCACATTATAGCGTAGGTTTTTTCAACCTATGATTTCTCTTAGATAACCGGAATGCAAATACACTAAATGACGACTAAGAGGGATTCCAGTTGGAAAAATATTCTTTCCGTGGTGATCGCTAGGAACAAGGTAACGAAGTCATTGTGCTTCGTTTGACAGGGAAATTTGGGGAAAGACAGGAAACTAAGCCCAGGGTTAGGGGTTTGATAGAGTAATTCTGCTGCTGTGAACTAGTAAAGACTGCTAAAGGGAATTAATCATGATGGAAATCTCAGCCTAGTTTTATGGCTGTGCCCTGAATTGAATTTGAACGAAAGAGAAATATTACTAATAAAATTTACATACGAGCAGAATGTTTCTGATTTTTCAGGACTTTCTTTTAGGACTAAAGATCATTCATGCAACCTGTGTACATCTTAACGATACATATCACTTTCACCAAAACCATAGACGGTCCTAAGAAAAAATATGTGTGAAAATAGGGAGCAATATAAATACTTCAACGTAAAGGTACATAATTTTCAAGTTATTATAATAAGAGAAACTCATTATTATCCTGTGCCAGCTATAAATGCAACAAACTTGACTGCTTCCAAAATGTATTATGTTTATGTATAATTACTGAATAAGAAAATTTGAAACGAATATTAATTTGCATTTCTATTGCAGTTTAAGTAAGTTCACATTTTAGATGTTATAACTAATGAATTAAGCAACATAAATAATTTAACATCAAATATTTCTTGTTAAAAAGATGTCCTGCTAATTTAAAATTTTTAAACGCTGCAAATGAAGAATATAACCTAAAAGTGGAAAGGACATATCAATGTGCTGAAGATTTTGTCAGCTCGTCGTAGCTGTAAACTTAGAAAAATCACAGACCAAGAAATATTGTTTTTAAAATTATGTTTTGAAAGTATAGCCTTTACCCCATATGTATAGAGAGTTAATCAAATGTATAACTACTATCTGTATATTAATGGAAAGAAAACAATTGTGGCCAACACCTCTGAACTTAGAGGTCTGCCACTTACACTCTCTATGAACATAGACTCTTCTATGTCTTTCAGGAAGTGAAATAATCCTGTAAATTGTAAACCACCAAGCAAATAATAGATGTTTAACTGGACTTAATACTACTTCTCCTGATCCCTAATGTGCTAAAAGATAACGAATTGTTAAATTCCAGTAAAGGCAAATATCATTCCTTCAACGAATACTTACTGATATCCAGCAATGTTCAATGCTCCATACTAGGTGCTATGAGTAAGACAAGTTCTTGACTTCCATAAACTTATATCCCAGGAGAGTAATCGTTGTTTTTTTTAAATTTTTTTAATATTTATTTATGTTTGACAGAGAGACAGAGTGTGGGCAGGGGAGGGGCAGAGAGAGAGGGAGACACAGAAACTGAAGCAGGCTGGAGGCTCTGAGCGGTCAGCACAGAGCCCCACGTGGGGCTCTAACCCATGAAACTGGGAGATCATGACCTGAGCCAAAGTCAGAGGCTTAACCAACTGAGCTACCCAGGTGCCCCTCAGAAGAGTAATTCTTTGCAAATACAAGGATGACAGTAACTGTCATGAGCAAGTTACACATGAGTTACCATGAAATTGCAGAAGCTAAAATTTGTACTTCAGATTTTAATGACTGGAGTCAACTTTATTACAAAATGGCATTCATACTATGTCTTGAAGAATGAGTGAGATTTGGTTTGCAAAAATAGGGTAAAGAGAGTTCCAAAGGGAATAAAAATTAGGAGGGCTATAGATATGGCTCAGGCACTACAGCAAAGATTGTTGCAGTTCGGAATAAAGGATAAATTAGCAATGCCCTCTTATTTGCAACCTGTAGGGAACCCATCAGATTGGGCCTTTTGTTTTAAATTCAAAGTTTGGTCAATATGTTCTCTCCTTTTTAGGCGAGAGAGAGTAATACAGGTTTTTACACAAACCAAATTCAACCTCATGTTTGTCAATTTTTAAACCTGGACTTCAGTTCAGGTGTTGTCCACTCACCGAACACTCTCAAAAAACGAGATGAGAATGCTCTACCGAACAGGCTGCTTTGAATCTGTTTCCCAATAAATAGCTTTCTAAGTCTGCGTTACACCCAGTAGAGGCATTTCTAACGCACATTACACACCACACCCTTCGCTTATGCATTTAATAGGTGGTTGGACTTTATAGGATTTATCGAGGCACACAGGCCGACAGCCTTCAAATTAGTGGTGGCTCTCTGTGAAGTCATAGATGTTTCCTCACGGAGACACAACCATCGTCTTAGAGTTGTAGCTCTGTGTAACTAATATTACATATTTTAGGGGCTAGTCTACATTCCAGGCCCTAAGGCGTGGGCCGCAGGGCCTGCGGTGCGCCGAGGGAGGAGGGGTTCCTGGATGGTGAAAACAGGCCAACGCCCAGGGAACGCGGCGTCCCCGCCAGTACAAAAGTTACCACCCCACCTAAAGCGGGGGGCGAAGCTCAGGAAAACCGGCGGCCACCAGAGCGTGCCTAAGCGCTTCCTACCCCCCCACTTCCGCTTCCGGGGAGGCGACTCCCGGGTCCACCGGGCGGGGGCGGGGGCGGTAGCGAAAGGGAAGCCGGAAGTGGCCCGGCACTTCCGGCACGGGAAACTCTTTGCTGCCGCTCCGGCTGGCTTGACAGGCGCGGTCTCGGCTAGTAGCTCTCTCTCCTTTCGCCTTCCGCCTTCCGCCCGTCCGCCCTCCCAGCTCTTTTGCCGCTGCCGTCCCACAACTCCTGTCCCTGAAGGCGCCCCTTCCCCATGTTCCGGGGCGGGAGTCCTGAAAGCGAAGACCCGCTCGCCGGTACCCCATCATGTCCGAACTGACTAAAGAGCTGATGGAGCTGGTGTGGGGCACCAAGAGCAGCCCCGGTCTCTCTGACACCATCTTCTGCCGCTGGACACAAGGTACCCTGACGGGGCTCTGACTTCCAGCCGCTTCCTTTGCCCTGCGAGAGTCTAGCTGCGACGCCGCCGGCGCCACAGCCCCCCTGGCTTGCCCTGCACTCTGTCCCGATTCCCGTGCTCAGCTCGGACACTGGACTTTCTAGAAACGCCCTGCCTGTCTCGGGGTGGGGGGAGGGGGGAGTGGTTGAGTAGGAGAATGGTTGCAGCTGTCCCCTAAGGACCCGAAGCGCCTCTGCCACTCCCTGGGCTGCCCTCCGGCAGGATGAGAGAAGGATGGTGGTTGGGCTGCAGTGTGTGACACTGAGGGTGTGCCCCGTGCCCCGGTGTCAGTTTCGCAGCCAGTGTTGCGGCTTCCCGAATCCGTACCCACTGTCAAGGCTTCGTGTTATTGGCGTGTGGTTTAATTTTGGCCAGAGGGGAGTCCACAGGAAAGTCAAAGTGGCCAATTCCAGAAGGCAGCTTTGTTGTTTGTGTTTTAACTGTGTGGTCGGACGTAGTCCTCGGCGTAAAAATACCAGCGTTGCCTGCTGTCAGGTGCTCTTTTGACCCAAAGTATCCCCAGTTTTGAGATGGTTTAGTTATCTGTTACAGTTCAAAGGAATGTGGATCACAGCACTTCCCGTGCTGGTCTAATTATCCAGACAGGATTTTGAGTTATGTAAGAAGTTTTATTATTACGAACCCTAAGGAAATAAAAATGACCATTTATTGTATTCCTCCGCCGTGCCAGGCTCTGCGTTTGGCACTTTGTACTAGTAATTACCTGTAATTCTTAAGTTTTAATGATAAAACACAACTTTGCACATTACTTAAGGTGACTTAAGAAAGACTGAAGTTAAGTGAGGTTACAAGCATAGTCTTTGGAGTCAGGAGGATTCGTGATGTAAGTATGTAACACATAGGCCAGTAAATGGTAGCTCTTCATTTCAATTGTTAAATCATTTATTTACAGAGTCCGTGTTCTCAAAGGATTTGGGGGAATTTTAGCATAGTAAATCTAAGTTCCTAGTTCGCAGTGTGTATTTTGTAAGAAGAATTCAGGGTTGAAGGAAATCGCTTCCTCTCTCTTAGATACGCCTCTTTTAAGAGCTGGTAAAATGAGAATCGTAATGTATTACAGGTTATTACAGGTTATTTAGTCCATCACTCTTATTTTGCAGATGAGGAAAATGAAGTCATGAAGCTAAATGACCAGGCCAGAGTCACACAAATGGATAGAAAGGGAGTGAATTACAAGTCTCCTGATTCCTCACACAGACTTGTTTTCACTGATAAGTTTTCAAACCTTAACATGGAATTGCTTTTGTACTTTTTACACATTTGATTACGTCACTGGAGTAGCATTTTCTGAAATCTTGGACACCTGCATTTGCAGATTTTAAAGCTTGCTTTCTACGTTGACTTCGTTTTATCCTAATAGCGAATAGCCCTGAAGTCTACAAGGCTGTGAAGCATTAAGAAAACTTTTACTTCCCGTGTAGCCAACATTAATTAAGCATGTACAACGTAGAATAAGATCGTGTCCGGCCTTGTTTATATTAATACTGTGATGAAGTTTCAAGGAGGATTGAAAGGCACTTCTACTGGTTAAGAGAGGGCTTTGGAACAGGTGTAGTTTGGTTCCAGGTTAAAGTTATTTCACTTCCTCAGGCCTCAGTCTCCTTCTCTGTAAAATGCAGATAATAGTAGTGTCAACCTTACAGGGTTGTTGTGAGGATTAAAGGCATATAAATACATTGAGGCACTTAGCACAATATCTGACATAGAGTGAACGCTCACACAATGGAAGTCCGTTAACACTTGATTTAAAAATTGTTTCATTGTAGGCTAAGCCAAAGATCACTCTCTGGCCATGAGCTGACAGTTACAAGAAATTATTGTTTATTTGATGAATAATCATGTTGTTTTTACTCTTCTTACTTTTTTATTGAAGGATAGTTCATACATGATAACCACTATTTAAACTATAACTTTATAATGATACGAGAACGCTCAGCCAGCTTGTAGTCCTGTAGGAGTTCCTTAACGAGAATCATTCAGTCAATACCGTTTACATTTTTTTTTCTTTTTAGAGTGTGCTTATATCGTGGATAGATAATTCTTCATGGTCTTACACTGATCAAGATTTTCAGGCAGCCAACTATGTATTTTTAAGTTACCACTTCCGAATCAGAGGGAGGTTGTTATTGGTTTTGCTTTGTTAACTGTTACATTCATTTATTCGTTTAGAGGCAGAAGTCATTGCTGAGGATCGCTTTGGCGGTCATTTGGGATTTGAGCATAGGCACAGGACGCGGCTCTGCTGCACTTGCCTTACAGCATTTGTAACGTGACACCAACTTTGGCCCTAGTTCACAGTCTGTCACTGTGTTTTGACAACTGGAATCGTAACGAGGTTTTTGGAAGCACGTTAAAAGGGTGAGATGTTTAGGGTAAATATTTGTAAAATTATGTTTAGGGATATTCCATTTATGAGACCATATCGATTGGTCACATTAAACGTTTTTGATGCGTTTAAAACAAGCTGCAGGGGTTGGTGCAGCCCAGAGTTGCTTTTTTTCTCTTCATTGATCTGCCAGTTACAGACTGTACATGACAGCAGTGAGCCACAGAAGTGGCACATGGTCGTTGTTTTATTTCACTTGGCAGTTTTAGATAATTCTCTTCTGCAATTCCTTTTTCTTAAAAAAAAAAAAAAAGGGTTTTGTGGGTTTTTTTTTTTGCCAGTTTTTCTTTCAAAGACGTACTTTTAAGGTTTGCAATTATTTTCTAACTAGGAAATTGAGTCTCTCCTGCCGCCTTCCTTCCTGCTGTCTTGCCTGTGATAGTTTTTTAAGAAAAGTGTGTATTTTCTACCTCTTACTCAAAAGCACTGTCTGTCCTCCTTGCCTTCTTCCCGAAACACACTACAACAGTGTTCCAGGCAGCAGTGTTGCAGGTTAGACTTGGTGGGATGGGAAGGACGGCAGATAACGCGCGTAGCATAAATTGAGCATTAGTGATAGTTAGAAGGTAAAGAACTAGGGATTGTGCAGTGGGGTAGTGTGGCTAGGCCTCATTTTAAGATGAGATTTGAGCAAACCTTGAAGCAACTGAGTGAACTGTGCAGTTATCTGAAGAAAGGGTGTTCCAGGCAGGGAGGAGAGCCACTATAAAAGACTTAATGCAGAATATTCCTTGCTTTTTTGTTCAAGGAACAGGAAGGAGACTAGTTCGGCTAGAGAAGGAATGAGGGAAGGGGAGAGTGATAAACGATGATGTAAGACCTCATTTTCATCCAGTGGCCTAGAAAGCCTTAGAGGCCATGGTCAGAACTTTGATGTTTCTTCTGAATGAAATGAAAGGCCATTGAGAGGTTCAGAGCAGAGAGAGACGACATGACAAGTTTTTAAAGGACTGATCTAACTGCTGGGTTTGAGGGTAGACTGTAGTGGCTTGAGTGAGACAGCAAGATGAAATGATAGACAAAGGCAGTAATGCAGCGGGGAGGAAGTGGTGACTTGGACCAATGACAGTAGCACTGGAGATGATGGCAGGTGGTCGCAGTGACCAGCTCCCAGCAGAACCAAAGTCATTTAGTCATTAGACTTATTGGGAATATTTGTGGGGGTTTTTTTGTTTTTCAGTATTGATTGTCTAGTTCAGTGTTTGGCAAACTTTTTTCTGTAGAAGAGTCACTGGCATTTATTATTTTTGTCTTAAAACTCATCTCTGCCATTGCAGCAACAGCAGCCCAGATAATATAGGTGTGGCTGTGTTCCAAAACTGCATTTACAGAAACAGGTCAACCCCTGATCTAGATTATCAACTCTGAGAAACCATTTTTTCTTTTTTCCCCCCCTTTCCTCTAAGCTTTATTTTATTATTTCATCTATAAGATTAGCCAGAAAGGGAGAAACACAATTGCTATTTATACCAGTGCCTTGTTTTGGGGGTGAGGTGGGGAATGGAGCTGTGGTTGGTTCAAATTAGAGTTTGGACTTTAGGTATAGGACAATTTTTGTTATGTAATATGAAGAAAAAATAAAACTTAACAAATAACTTAGGAAAAGTTACGTATTAGGAAAAGTGAGGGATCGTTTTATTTTAAAGTATTTAAATATAAAGTATTTAAGTATTTATTTGAAGTACTTAAGTGTAAAATGTATTTACAAGTTAATATGTTTGTTATAATGTGATTTAACGTTTTACCAAAATAATAAAGTGATATGCCAGTATTATTAATTTTTCTTCTAAAGTAAGAATAATACTGTGAGATCGTATCATTTCAGAGGTTTTTGTTGGTGGAAGCCTTTTATTTCTCTCAAGAATAGATACTCCTTTCTCCAACCTACCTGAATCATGTCATCTACAATCCATTTCTTTCAAATTTAAAATTTGTGAGCTTATATGAAAAAGTTAATTTCTTGGTACTTTGAATACATGTTTTTCAGTTTAAAGTATCTGTCATAATATCTTAAATTGTATTATACTTTACAGTTTTTGGAAGTCTTATTTAATCCTTGCAACAACCCTGAGAGATAGCAAAGGATAATTGTAGTTTCCTGATGTACATAGATGAGGAAACTAAGGCCCAGTTCAGTTTTGGCTCGACCATTATCATCGAGTTTGTAATGACAAACCAAGTTTTTTTCCTCCAGGCTTTTGTTTACATGGGGATCCAGAATTATGGGGACAGAAGTTGTAAAACTGGCTTAAATAATGTATATATGCATAGTAAGTCACATGAAAGTGAAAGGTTAGAAAATTGCAAAGAAGTTCATGGCTCAGGTTTAAATTAGAAGCTATAAAACATTTCATGTCTGTAATACTGTGGAATGTGATACAAAATTATATATTTAGGATCAGATGCTTTAGATGGCTAATTCTGGATCTAATCAGGAAAAACAACCATTTTGTGAAAAGTTAATTCCTTTTAAAAGTAGGAAGTAATTTAAATATGAGAATACAAAAGGGAGAACTCTATATCCTAAAAAATTTGAATTCAAGCACAACCTTATTATGAAAGGAGAAGCCTATTTAGCATAGTCCTGTTTTAGAATAGAATACTTAATTTACTTTTAGTTGACTGTATTTCCTTTTGTGCACTAATGGCCTTTGTTCATTATCTCTTAACACAGTCAAACGCATATACTGTAATTAAACAGAATTTGGTGGGCAGCAGGTCTGCCAAGAATTCTCTCCATGGGGTCTTTATATCTAACATACCAAACAACTCACTGTAATGCATTTCAGCTATAAGCCCCACCCGTAGATCTTGACAACTGCATTACATTCGTAGTAATTTTAAGGAAGGTAAGAATTCAATACTGATTCATGTTTATTACGTACCCTGAAAGTTTGACAGAGCCTGGTTTCACCTTTGCCCTTAGGCCCAAGGCCAGGGTCCCTTCCCCTATTTCCATCCAGTAGGAGCAGAGCTGGGCTGAGTGGGGGCCTCTTGGCTTCAGCTCTTGTTCCTGGGTTGACCTCAGATGTAGTTGTCTTGACGTGATAACCAGCACCCTTAGGTCTCATTGTCCTTACTGAATTTGTCCTGTGCGTCGCACCTGTTTCTCCCCTCCATTTAGCCTGTCATCTGTTCTGTTTTTCCCAGGCTGCTGTGTACTGATGGAGAAAATTGTTGTCACCATCAATACAAATGCAGCGATCAAACATTAGCTGAGCCCTCAGTGTTTCTCTTAGTTCTTTATCCTGTCAGCTTTTGTTATGTCTGTCAGAATTAACCTGCTTCTCAATTCTCTCCATTTCCCCTCATTCTTATTCAGTAATTGTGAATAATTAAACTTAAAAATTTTAAGTTTTAATATTTTAATTTTTAGTAATTAAAAATCACTCTTATTCTCCCTCTTTGCCTGAACCAGTTAATTTAGAAGCCTGTCAAGATTCACTTCTTATAGGCCAGTGACTCTCAAGTTTTTGTTTTTTGTTTTTTTAACTCAGGGCCCTATTATAATCTTAAAAGTTATTAAGATTTCAATATGAAAAATAAAAATGAGACCTGAGGCATCGTTTTACATTTCTGTAAGTATCTTGAATGTCTGGCTCATTAGAAGACTGCTGGCTCCTTGCATTTGCTTCTCTGTTCAGTCTTTTTACAGTGTGTTAAGATATTGTTAGGAAGTGTATGCAGAAACCCAGCCTCACAAAGACTGCGACTGGTAAGGTAGGAGTTATAGTGGCCTTTCAGACAATTAAGGATATTTTTCTTTAGTACTACACCCAAACTTGGCAAGTGGTAGTTTCTTACAGGTTATTAGTGATCTGGAATCAGAAGCCACATCAATGAATTTTTTGTACTCTCTTAAATTGAAATCCATTGGTTTGCCTTGTACTTTGAATGGATCTTTACCCATGCATTCATTTCTAACAGCATGCATCCGTCATCTGGAAGTTACTGGTCCAGTGGTTTATACAGAGATGTTAACACATTTCATTATACAATATCAGAAGTCATATTTATTACTATAATCTCTGATCTCATTAGAAAAATCTCTAAGAATTGAGATGCTGTCAAGTTCACAGTGGTGCATGCAGGTTTTCCAAAAATTTTAGTTATTGCTTGAAAGCCTGAAAACTTACCACTGGCAAAAATACAGTCTGTTATTTTCCTTGAAGTATTAGGCTTCCTTCATTCACTTCTGAGAAAGGTCTGCCACATACCCAGGTCTGAATAATCATAGTTTGTCGATAGCTCTTCAAAATAAAAACAGTGCTCTACAAAAAAAGCAGTTCCAGCTTGCAATTCAGAAAATTACACAAGTGCTTTTTCTTGAGACAATGGTCGTTATCAAGGTATGTAGCAGAGGTGCTTTAGTTTCCATTTTGTCATGCAGAATATTTTTTAAAAGGACATTTTATTCAAGGTCAAGATTTAATAAAATTAGCATCAGTAAGGGCATTCTTTAAGTTAAATTGGCTTTTTCTGTGTCAAAGAGGGTGGTTTTGTTTACTAGGATGACTGCTAGTACAGCTTAACCACACTGCCTTCATGTGTGCTGAGGCACCAGCGGTAAAACTCACCATTACTTTTGTACCATCACTGTGAATGTCAACACAGCATAAAGGGCAAATGATGTCTTAGTACCATTATGAGAATTATTTTAACCACTTCTAGATCCCCTGAAAGGGTCTCAGATTTCCAAAGTTCTGTAGACCACACTTTGAGAACCTCTCTGTATCCAATCTCACCACCCCCACAGCATAGCTCTTTGAGGACTTGGTGTCTTTAAACTTCCTCTTTCCCATATAATCGCCCCTTTCCTGTTTTTAAACTCCTGTCCTTCAGCCTATATAAATAATAATAAATAATGATTCTTTATCCAGCTGCCCTTCAAGATATCATCCTTTTTCCTTTTCACTTGTTTAACAAATAGTTTGTATTTACTCTTTCTCCTTGTATTCTGAATCATACCTCAACCCCTTAAAATTTGGTTACTCTCTCCAGTGCTCTAGATTTCTTTTGTATTCCCAGTGATGCGGTTAATCCATTGTTTGAATGTTATGTGTTTTCTCAGCAGCATTTGTAGTAAGTAACTACTCTTTGCTTCCTGGAGGACTTCAATGTGTTTTTCTCTTACCTTTCTAATCTTTTTGTCCATCTTCGCTGACTCAGCCTCTGCTTATTTTTTAATGTTCCCAACTCCATTGTCTCTGTTTACACGTTCTCATTTACTATGACTGCCGTGTTGAAGATAATTCAAATTGCTGTCTTTAATCCTAACCCCTGCCCTGCGCTCCAAACCCACATTTCCCCCCCTTCTAAATAATGCCAAATGGTTATCTCAAAACCGAACTTGGAATACCTAGAAGCAAATTCCCCCATTTTCTTTCCTTGCAACAGTTCAAAAAGCATTTATGGAACATTAACTATACAACATACTAGGAAAACAGTGGGCAACAGAACACGCCAGACACGTGTAAGGCCAATAATAAACAAGTAAACAATAATATCGTAATCACAGATTATGAAAAGTACTGGTTGTTCTGGAGGATGGTAGGAGAGACCTACCGTCTTAGATATTTAGACACACCTACTTAGATAGGTGTATCAGGGAGTATCTCTGAGGAGTCGACACCAACATGAGTCCTTAAGAAGGAGAAGGATTCAGCTTTATGAAGAGAGAAGGGGACATGCATGTAGTAGAAACAGCAAGCCCTAGGTCTCAAGTCAAGATGTTGCCATGTTGTAAGATCACTGTGGATGATGAAAATGAGAGTGAACTGAGGGAAGGTGGGTTTAATAGAACATGGTGTCTTATAAGGCCAGGAAAAGGAGTTTGAATTTCATTCTAATTGCCCCTGAAATGTATTGAAGCAGGCTGGGACAAAATCTGATTTCCAAATCTAAAATATTCCTGTGGCAAGTCTGTGGTGAACAAATAAAGATAGAGGCAGGACAGGTGGGGAGGAGTGGAGACATCTAGTTGGAAACTCTTAACAGTCCTCGAGGTGAGAGACAATCATGGCTTGATCTGGTCTACCGAGATGGGATAGAAGTGGACGGATAGAAGTCATGTTTTGGGGCCTTGAAACAAGAGAATCTTGCCTTCAAGTGGCAGAGAAAGGGTTAGCAAATGTTTCCAGTGTAGGGAACAGTATGTTCAAAGGGTAAGAAACCGGAGAGAGTAGGGATATTTGAGGACCTGGAAGAAGCTCAGCCTGCCTGAAATCTGAGAGGAAGAGTGGCAAAGGATGAGAGAGGAGATTGAGGTGGAAAGCAGATCAGACAGGACCAGGGTAAGGAAATGAGATTCTGTCTATGTCTGGAGTTCTAATCTGGGCTCTAATTGAAAATTCCCTGAATACTACCAGTAATGGAAATCTTGGGAGTAGATGAATTACCCAAGGAGGATGTCTGGAATGAAAAAAATAGAGCTCCTAACGCCAAGACATGAGGAACATTACCATTTAAGAGGAACTGACCAAGGAGACTGAGAAGAAACAAAAAAGAAAAATTGAAACAAAATTGGACCAGTAAAGCTAAGGGGCAAAGCTTTTTCAGAAGTTGTTGGTGAGCATTTCAGATGACTCTACCGGGAGTAAATAAGAAGAGACTTGAGGAACAGCCTGTACCGGTCATTGATGAACTTGGTGAGAATGAATTTGGTGCAGTCATAGGTTGAAAACCAAATTTTTGTGGGTTGAATAAATTGTGAGGTAAAGAGAGTGAGACAGTGCACATAGACAACTGGGTGGGCTTGGAGAGAGTGGTGATTGGAGTTTTTGGTGGATTTTTTTACTGGTCCAATGCATATTTTAAATTTGGACTTTTTAAAAACTTTTTTTTAACGTTTATTTACTTTTGAGAGACAGAGACGGAGCATGAGTGGGGGACAGGCAGAGAGATTGGGACACAGAATCCAAAGCAGGCTTCAGCCTTTGAGCTGTCAGCACAGAGCGCGATATGGGGCTCAGACTCACAAACTGTAAGATCATGACCTGAGCCGGAGTCAGATGATTAACCAACTGAGCCACCCAGGTGCCCCAAGACTTCACTTTTTAGAGCAGTGTTACAGCAAAATGGGGAAGCTACAGAGATTTCTCATATACCTCCTGCTCCCACAAAATGCATAGCCTCCCTATTATCATTACCCCCAACCACAGTAGAATATTTGTTCTAGTTGACAAACCTACACTGACATATCATTGTCATCCATGGTCCATAGTTTACAGATCACTCTTGATGTTGTACATTCTTTGGGTTTGGACAAACATAATGTTTTTTTTTTTAATTTTTTTTTTTTTTGAACGTTTATTTATTTTTGAGACAGAGAGAGACACAGCGTGAACGGGGGAGGGGCAGAGAGAGAGGGAGACACAGAATCGGAAACAGGCTCCAGGCTCTGAGCCATCAGCCCAGAGCCCGACGCGGGGCTCGAACTCACGGACAGCGAGATCGTGACCTGGCTGAAGTCGGACCCTTAACCAACTGCGCCACCCAGGCGCCCCTAAAACATATAATGATTTTTATCCATTATTATAGTTTCATAGTGTTTTCAGTGCCCTAAATTATAAAATACAACAAATACTTTGTTGTCTGGATGTATCACAGTTCATTTAGCCACCCATTCATTTACTGAAGGACAGCTTGGTTGCTTCCATTAGCAGTTACGAATAAAGGAACTGTAAACATCTGTGTGCCAGTTTTTGTGTCGCTAGAAGTTTTCAACTCGAGTAAATAAGGAGCTTCTGGTGGATTCTTAAGGAGGATTTTTTTGTTTTTAAATATGTGAGATCCAGGTTTAAGTACTGTTTGAAAGAGAGGGATTGAAAGGTTCGAAGAGAGGAGGTGGATGAAATGGAATCCTCGACGGTATTTCTAATCTCACTTGCTATCACCTCATGTCTCAAGCTAGAAACTTCAGCATCTGCTCTAATGTCTTTGTCCCACTTGCACATACACATCAAATCTTAACTTTTACCTTGGAAATACTGTTTAGATATAGTTCCTCCTGTCCATACTAATGTCAGTTTTATTAGGTCCACACCATCTCTGTATGGCTGTTGAAACAGTCTTATCCCCATTCTATTCTTTTTAAAAAGAAACAGAAATCCAGTATGATCATATTTAATCAGTACTTGTCATGTTCTGGCCCTTCCCAGTATTAACCTCTTGTCAGATTTCCCTCCTCCCATTTACCATCTCCTTTACCTACCCCCATACTACCTTTAAGCTACACTAAATTTCCCCCTGACCCATAAACTTGCCCTGCTCTTATCAAACCTTTGTCCTTTAATAAAGGTGTTTTCTTTACCTCAGAGTCATTCTCCACCCTTGTGTCTTGCAAATTCCTATTCAAGATCAGCCTCAAAGTCACCTGTTACAACTTGACTCAGGCATGTAAATCATTCCTCTCTATATCCACAATGCTATCTTCATACTTCTGTTGTAACATTCACTTGTTCTTTATTATTTATTTGCTCCTATGTCCGTATTCACCTGTACTGTAGGCTCCTCCAGACTGGGGACTTTGTCATTCATGCATACATCCTAGATGCTTAGTATAGTATCTTACGTTCATCAAATGTTTGTTGGATGAATGACTGAACTACAGGTGAAACCTTACACATTCTTAGCATGTTGGAATTGGAAACAATCATTTTAAAGATAAGTACACAGAGATCTACAGAGGCAAAATGATTTCCTGAAGGTGATACAAATACAATCCTCCATACTTCTGGCCCTGTGCTCTCTGTAATGAACTTGTACTAGTTGTTCCCAGTCAGTCTTGGTTGGATAGCACTGAAATTGAGATAGACCTAGTGTGGACACATACACTGTCTATGATGCCATTTAATTTTTAGCTTATAGAATGTGATTCAAAGATTGGAATGAAAAAGATTCTGTTGGGCGCCTGGGTGGCGCAGTCGGTTAAGCGTCCGACTTCAGCCAGGTCACGATCTCGCGGTCCGTGAGTTCGAGCCCCGCGTCAGGCTCTGGGCTGATGGCTCGGAGCCTGGAGCCTGTTTCCGATTCTGTGTCTCCCTCTCTCTCTGCCCCTCCCCCGTTCGTGCTCTGTCTCTCTCTGTCCCAAAAATAAATAAAAACGTTGAAAAAAAAATTTTTAAAAAAGAAAAAGATTCTGTACAGAAAGGTCCTAAAAATTGTTTGAATTGTAGATAGTGTATCTAGTCTTTCTTCAAGTAAATGACTTAATTTAGTGGTCTTTTACTGAGGTCCACACTTTATTCCTTTATTCTACTGAGAGGGTTCCCTGGGGCAAAATGTGTGTGTGTGTGTGTGTGTGTGTGTGTGTGTGTGTGTGTGCGTGCGCGCGCGCACGTGTGTGTGGCACAGGGGTGGGAACATAGGCTCTGTATCTTTTTTCAAAGGATTCCTTGATACCCCAAAAAGTTAAGAACCACTGTGCCTAACTTGGAGATATTTTGCTTTTGTAATAAGTGGTCTTTCTCAAAGCAAAGTACATTAAAAATTCTTTGGGCTGCTGTTTGAATTACATTTTTAATCTTTGCTACTTGCTTTCATTTTTTAGGGTTTGTGTTTAGTGAATCAGAGGGATCTGCATTAGAACAGTTTGAAGGTGGCCCCTGTGCTGTTATTGCACCTGTTCAGGTAACATAGACTACTTTACCGACTCCTTAGAGGGACATGTTCAAACGTTTCATACTTTATTTTTTGTTTTCTAATATCTGTGTCACGAGACATGATCAGTTATCTCTTAACTTTTTATTCTTGTAAAGTGCTATGAATATCCAGAATAAAAATGAGTTCAGAACATCAGCAGGTTATGCAGCAATAGTCTTTTGACAATCTTACATCAAAAAAACCAGAATAGGTGTTCCCTGACCTTCAGAAAATTAGGAATTAATGATAATGACATCTTTCTAATACAATGATCCTGTTGAGTAATAGCATTCTATACTAGGGATAGCTACATCATAGCAATATATTATTTTCATTTGTTCTTTCTGTAGAAGTGATTTTCCTAAGAAGTTGACGACGAGTGAATATTTTCATTCTCTAAAACTGTATATGTTTTAAAAATAAGTTGTCTTTACAATTTTAGGCTATGGCTTCAGCTTTTAAAATAAAATTAGTAATAACAGACTTCAAACAGAATTTCCAAAATTAAAAAAAAAAGGTTTTTCTTTGCACAAGGTAGTGTTAATCTGAATATACATATACGATTTTGAATCTTGGTATGTTCTATTGTTTGAATTTCAAGGGCCAGTTTGCCACAATCATTACATTTTTAAAACCACAAATTGAATTTTTGGTTTACTATAATACTTACAATGTCTGACCAGCAGTGTAACTTCACAACTATTATAAAAGAAACTGGAATTTATTCTGTTTTTTAATCACATTTTGAAAGTACATATTTAATGTGATATTTTTTCATTGGACATAAGGAACACATTCCTGAACTGTTAGCTGCGAAGTAAACTGGTCTCTCAAGCCTTATACTACATATTATTAAATTAAAAATTTTTTTCTCTGAAGGAGGAAAAAACTCCTTTCATGACTGATTCCAAATTATACCCTTTATAAGTCATTATTTTATTTCTTTAAGGGCTAAAATTGATTTTGTTTGCGTTAGTAAAATTATTTAAAAATTAAGAAAATTTGAATGTTTGAACATTGTCTGGGAGTTACTGAATATAAAGAATAAAATTTAACTGTGAATTAGTATTGGAGTTATCATGCCGTTATGCTGGGGACGGATTTTGGTTGCTAGCAAAATCTTACCATCTGAATTTGAAGATTGCTTGTTCTGTCTGTATTTAAATTAGATTATATTAACCCAGGGCCTCCCGGGCCATATTAGCACCCAGGGTTTTTACTAAAAGTCTACGAATGTAGTTAAGTGTAAGGTGTACCACAGGAGTTTCCTGTTTTATAAAATTCAGTATATTTCCATAATGATAGCTGTTTCTGCAAGGGATAATTGTAGTGTTCAAAACCCTCCTGTATCTTTGAGGTCATAATTTAGTTTCATAGTCACATAAATCTTGTCAATCATGAAGAATTTTGGGTTTTTAAAATACTTTTAGTGTAAAAGTCGAAACTAAACCATTTAGCCTAATGAAGGGAAATGAGCAAGTCTAGATAGTAAAACTTCTTTAAACTATAAAAATTAGAACATGGTCCTCTTGCCAGAATAGGCTTATTGTGGAACCAGATGGCTAATACAGGCGTAGACCATGTTATAGATAGCAGTTTACCAAGAATTTATCACATACCGTGATAAAGAAGGAACTACAAATCACTGGTAGAATAAAATGAAATTTAGTAAATGTCACTGATAAGACTGGTTGCCAGTTTGAGGGGGAAAATGAAGTTAGATCATCTGATACCATATACTAAATATGTTCTTGACATAATACTGAACCACAGAAAAACTAATGTATTGCCAACACCAAGAGAAAGATGGAAAAGATTTGGACCAAAAAAAGATTTGCAACGAATATTAGCAATAAGTGGATATTGTCTTTCTTCTACAAAGAATGTGTACAAATCAGTTAGAAAACCACTCAGTCTCCACTGGTGAAATGATGTGTGTGCAGGCATAACAGGTGGACTGATGATGGATAACCAAAGAATCAGGACGTTCAACCTCACTAGGAATCCAAAAAAGTACAAAGAAAACTACAACTAGATTCTATTGCTGACCCTTCCTAATTTTTAAATATAAAATAATTACCAGGGCCTAGAAGGGTAGGATGGTGCTGGCACACTCATATTGCTATGTGGTACATTTGTACTTTGATTCAGGGAGGGAAATTTACATTAGAACCAGAAGTGTAAGAATGCATATTTTTTGATGAAATCATTGCACTTCTGTGCATCTTTCTTAAAGAAATAATCCTTAATATGGAAAAGATTGTATTCAATAAGAAGTTTTTGTATTTACAGTAGTAAACAATTATAAGGCTAGTGTACAATAATGTTTAAATGTGAAGTAATGTTTGAGTAAATTTCGGCAGCTTGATAGGTATGTAGTGATTAAGAATTATAGTTAGGAATCCTGTTGGAAAACAGAAAAATGGGAAATATCACATACCCATTATGCTTCTCACTTGTAATAAAAATTAAGACAGTTATGAAAGAAAGACTGGAAGGAAGTATATCAAAATACTGACAGTGATCACATCAGTGGTAAAACAGTGGGTATCCCACCTCACTTTTCCCAACTTTTGTAATGTAGTTATAGTCCTCCATTTTATGGTTGTTGCCGTTTTGGGAAAAAGTCAGAAACACTTGATTGTAGTAGTTTTAGATTTTACTTCTTTAAGATACTGCAGAATATTACTTCATTTTTTGTTAAAATACTTTCAAATGATCGCTTATTAGGTGCCAGGTACTGTGCTAAGTGTATTACGTAGATTATTCTATATATATCCTCACTGCAGCCTTTTAAAGTTTATGCTATTATTATTTTTAGTAAAGTAGTGGAACCAGGATTCAGACCCAGACGTGTCTGACTAAAAGCAGTCCTCTTACCAATACACTACCACTTTCAAACAGTAAGTGAGAAGCGTCCAAGTAACCTTTTTCTTGGATCTGCCCCCTGGAGATTCAGATCCAATAGGTGGAGCCTAAGGGTCTTCATTTTAAGTAAACAGGTCAGGTGACTGGGATGGAAATGGTCCTTGAACTACACTTTGAGAAGGAAACATTACACTGATCTTCTTTCTATCAAGTCATCAGTGTAACAGAGTCAGCTCACTTAAGAAAAGGTCAAGAGATCAACTTGTTTTTTTTCTTTTGAATCTTAAAGCTTTTTGAATTAAACCAGGAAGTTAGGAACTCCTTAAAATGATGAGTCTTGTAGTGATATTCTCATATCACAAATCAGAACTAATAGAGCAGAACCAGTTTTGTGTTGTGACATCTTTTCCCCCAAGGTGTCTAAGAGAAATGTAGACTTGTTCCTGTTTCTGGGGTCTTTACTTTGTGAATGAGCAGTAAGTTTCTTTACTTTTCCAGTTACGTGTCTATTGTTTTGAGTCAGTTGTTCTATTTGCCGGAAAGTACATATTATGAAAGAAGAATTTTAGGGATCTAGAATCAAGTTTATAGTGGTATATTCTGAATAGTATGCTCAATTACTGTTGAATGTGAAGGGAAACTATCTGAAGATTTTATAACACTGTTCAGTAGACCATAAAGGAGATATACATTAGGTTTTTTTTCCCATTAAAAAAAAAGAATAAGGCTTGTTTATAATGGATTCTAATGATTATTGCTTTAATTGTATAAAGGCCTTTCTTTTGAAGAAGCTCCTGTTTTCTTCTGAGAAGTCTTCTTGGAGGGATTGCCCAGGTATGATAGTGGCTTTCTATAAACTTTTCCATCCCCTTCTAATTGAGAGATGATCTAGGCAGCTTCCATTGGCAGTACTTGAACTGAAACCATTTATCTTAAAAAAACTATAAATGGAGTCTTTTTTTCCTGAGTTTTATTTTTTCAGTGTTTCAGAAAATTTCATGAACAGTGACCTCAAATTTTAATGTGTATATTCCCAAGTTTGGGTTACCTGAGAGGCATAAGACAGGATAATAGACCTAAGGGAAAATAAACCCTTGGCCTCTCGCTAAAAAGTGGTGCATTTCTCTCAACTGTTAAATGATAGCACCCTGTAAGGGATGGTCATTTGTGTTTGTTTTATCTCACTTAGCTCTGAGGAGGAACTCAGAGTTATCTTTGCATTCCCGCAGCTTTTAGTATAGTGCCTCACACAATGCAGATACTGCAAAGAACCAAATTAAATCGCAGATGAAGCTGTCATAGCTTCTGCAGCATGATTAGGTCAGAGAGCTGTATGGTGCTAGCTGATAATAATAAAACGTTTGCATTCTGCTTGACGGTTTACCGTCTTCCCTTTAATACGTGAACACTCTTATGTGAACCTCACAGTAACTTCTGAAGAATGTAGGATATATTATATAATCCTAGTTTTGTGTATAAGGGCAGAACAGTTTCGTTCCAAACTATACCCATAGAATCTACTGAATTTAAGAGTTAAAGTGTCCCCCATGTATTTTTTTTTTATATTATTTACTAGCTGAAATGCAAAATAAATTGTAGAGAAGAAACCAAGAGATACTATTTAATATTAACATCACTGCTTTATTGGTAAAATTTGAAGTATTTCTTGTACAGAAATATATGCACATTGATAAAATATATAGCATTGTCATAAACGTAAAGATGGTGGTGGTTAGAAAGTGAATGACGTAGTTCCTCCTTTAAAGAACTACTAGTCTATTAGAAATAGAAATCTCCCCATAGTATAAAATTTTGCATAGCTCCTATACCCATCTCCCCCTGCTGTTCCTGAAAGTTTCAGGAACAGCACTACTTTTGGGGAGTGATACTGCTTGAAAAGAGGAGGTGGCTAAGGTTCCGGAAGAAATTGAACATTTGTGCTCCTGTCTATAAAAGTCTAATGCTCCAATCACTGCAATACAGCATCGGGAGCCTCTATATTATACAACATGACCATGATGGCGTCTGCTAATGTAATGAATTTGGTATTGTGTGTGCTGATGGTGTGTTATCTCCTAAGCCTTACCCCTGTGGGACAAGGAGATCAAAGACATTAGACTAATTGAGAAATGAGGAAAAAACTAGAAGTCTCAGCAGGCCCTCACATTGTGCCTGGTTCTGCAGTAGAGGGACCCTCACGGCTTCAGTGCTCCCTTTACAGCCCAAGGAAGGGGAGCGATCAGTATCGGGTTAGTGCAGGGAACTTCTCTCTCCTAAGATTTAGTTCTTACTTTTTCAGGATTCTTTTTCTAATTAATGGCAATATTTAATAGTAATGACACTTTAGCCCTCAAGCACATTGTTGTTCCAGAATGTAAGACTATTTATGCTGGGGGAGGAATCCTCCATCCACTTAAAATGGTTGGTTTTCATTATTAAATTAAAACATTCTTACTGTTGTTACCCATGACAGGATTTTTTTTCTTCTATTCAAAGAAAACCATCATAACTGGTACTTTGGTTATTTTTAGAGGAAGAGCGGAAGGAACTCCTTTGTCATACCTTATGTGATATTTTAGAAAGTGCCTGTTGTGACAACTCTGGAGCATTCTGCCTGGTTTCCTGGTTAAGAGGAAAGACAACTGAGGAGCAGACTGCGGGCATTTCTGGGAGTCCTGCAGAATCTAGTTGCCAAGTGGAGCATTCTGGTAAGATCTATTTTTTACTTCCCGAAGGAGTTTCTTGTACCTTTGTTTTAGTAAAATTGTTGAAGTTTTTGAAGGAAAAAAAAAGGTGTAAAATCTCCTGACACATCTCGTTTTTAGTCCCTGCTTAATTCAGGGACTAAATTAGTATTTTTCATTTCCCTTTCAATTCTTTGAGCTACCAGAGGGCAATGGGGCCTGTTTCCCTTGTTGTCACTTTTGGAGAAAAGAAAGGAAATGCATCTCTTAAACTTTTTAAGAACGTTTTAGTTAATGTCTGCTTGATGAAATTTTGAGCTTTAGAACTGTCATTTAGAAACTTTAAGGAACATAATCCTACATACTTTAGTTTTAGATGCCTTAGCATTGTGGGGTTTTTTTGGTAATGGAAAAAAAGGGGTTTTAGGGACATCAGAAAATTTCTTAAATACCTTTAGTTGTTTCCTAGAGCAAAGGTGGGGACATTGTTCTTTGTTACATATTGTTTCTTTTCCTCCTGAACTTTTTGGATATTACTCGATATAGTCTATACGCATTATTTTAAGGTAGTTTTAAGTAAGGGTTTTAATTATTCCTTCATTTAAGTTTTTCATTATTGAAGATTTCTCTTTAAATAATACCTATTCTTATTCATAAAAATATGTACCCTGTGGATTTTAGCCTTTGAAAATTCTTATTTAATTGACCTTAAAACTGCCAGAATGAACTAGTAAAGTGGAAACTTCTGATAGTACTGAAGCTAAATAAAGAATTGCTTTTCTGTTTTTCTTTTCAGGAATTCTCTTGCTAGTATGTGACTTTTGATAATTGGTAGCTCCACGTGTTTATATTGAATAAGTGACTTTTTCTTCCTATGATGCATTCCAATAACTATCATCTCTGCAGAAACTGTTTTTAAAGAAATTATAAACGTGATTTATAGAGAGTAAATTTTGATTACTTGTGATGTACATCTTCATTTCCATGTAGGATGATCCCTCAGGGACTATTGTCTCCATGGGCTGAAATGACTCTGATGTGTCAGCATCTTCTTTCTCCTACTTTTGCAGTTACAGTTGCAAATTCTAACAGTAGGACATTTGCCAGGAACAGTTTTTAAAAATTTGAACCGTTGAATGACTTTTCCTGTTCAGTTCTTTCAAACTTAGCCTTTCAAAAAGAATTAAACATACTTTTTGAATTGATGATGACTGTAGAAGAAAACAAGTAGAAAATGTTCACAAGGACGATAGTAAAAAAAATCTTAAGATTGGTTTTAAGATATTTTCCAGGCTTTACTGGGTTGCATGGAAGCATGTTTAATAGTTGCATTTAGGACATTAAAATTTTGACAGAGGAATAGTTGAACTAATTAAAAGTTGTTTTAGAGAATATCTGCTTAAAGCCAATCTATATATTAATATGCAAGAAAACAGTAAGGTCTTTTCTTGTAACGTTTCTCGTTAGTATTTTAGGGGTATGCGATGTGCTTTCTATGGGATATACTGTACATTTCTGTAGTTACAGGTTAAATTGCTCTAGGTTAAATAGCCTCATAACGTATTAACTTTGGTACTTCAGTAACTAATTTAGGTGGGCATATTAGATTTAATTCCTCTTCAAAAAACATATTTTAGTAGTTTTCCAATTTCCCTTGCTTCATTTTAAGAGTGGACATGAAATAAAACCTTGTGTTAAATCTGTTTTTAGTACTATAAAAATATGACAAGTTTTTTTAACTGAAAATTTGAGAATTTGCCATAGATGTTGACAAATGCAAAAAAACTTAAAGTTTATATTTCATGTAACAAACTGTTTTACCTGTTCTTTCCTTTATTCCCAGCTATGTTCTTTTTCTTGTGTTTTATATTTTTCCACCATCCTGCCTGCTAAGCTTCTTATTTTGCTTGCCTCTTTTCTCTAAATTACTATCTTTATGTCTACTTTCATAGTGTATATCCAGTAAAATTATTTAAGTGATCAAGCACTGCAGAACAGTTAGTACAATTTGGAAAAGATTAGGCCGAATTTTTGTTTTATCCTGAGATTTTACATGTGAACTGTTTTCCCTCTTGTCAATATTACATTCTGCACAAACATTAATTTCATTGGCTTGTGTGGTGTGTGTAGTTTTGGCTTTTGGTAACGCACACTTGTTTGCAGTAGTGAATGCTCAGGTTCAATTTCAGTTTGTTTCCCCCACAAATCAAAAAATCACTGAAATTAACCTATTTGGACTTGTGAAGATTTTTAAAAACTGTTGGAAACATTTGAAAATTAAAATGATTTTGAAAGGATGGCCTCATGAGACATTTTAAATTATAAATCAAAAATCCTAATTTTGAACTCCTAATAAATCCATTTCTCTCATTCTCTAGTAAGAATTAATATTTAAAAGTACTAATATTTGCTTTATAAAATTTTTGTAAAATAGTGCATTGTGATAGAGTAGGCGTTTTGATTCATGTAATGAAATTTTTAAAGAGAGTATCTTTGTAGAGGGAGCCAAGACTGGCTTGATTCAGATCTCAGCTCTGTTGTTTGTTACATTTTGCTCCAGGGAGGCTCCTTCCTTGTGCCTCAGTTCCTTTTCTGTGAAATGGGGATAACAGGGTTGTTAGAGGATTCAATGACGTAACACCCGTAGCGCTTTTGGAGAGGGGCCTGACACTTAAAGTGCTGCAGAGACATTACCTTGGATTTAAATGCTGTCTTTTATTTACTTTGTTTTTTTTTTTTAATTTATAATTGTGCTGTGTTAATAATAATCATAATCTAAATAAGTTACTGAAAACTTCTCAACAGTTGTACAAGTAAATGAGGAAACAAACTTAAAGCTATCTTTGAACCTGTGTAGTTTCAAAGTGCTATGCCTTTTTATAACATTTGTTTAACAAGTAAACATTTAACCTAAAGATCTGATATTATGAAGGAGGAAGATTAGCTATTTTTCTTGGATCTATGAATTGAATATTTAAAAGTGCAGGACACATTCCAGTGATGTGTGAAGCACTCTGTCAGTAATTTTTCATATATTATAAACTATCCTAGTGTAACTGAATCGAAAGTAAAGGTTTATTATTTAATCCCCCTTTCACATCCTCAGTATCATACCCATTTTAGTTAGAATCATGGTAACTAAGAAGTTGAAATATAAATTTGTGTTACAGTAAAGTTGAAAATAAACTGAGAATTTTAAGGGAGTAAGGAAACAGGAAAATTTTGATTGCTTGAAAGTATTTACAGCCTGCTGTGTGTATCTTGTGTCATTTATTTGCCATGTGGAGTGCTGAAAAGTGTCTTTTATGTATAGCTGCCTTGGCTGTCGAAGAGCTTGGCTTTGAGCGATTTCATGCATTAATTCAGTAAGTAACATTGGAACATTTAAAATACTTACCTTGTGGACACATTGCCATTTTAAGTCTGTTCATACCATGGAAAGGTACTTAGATTTGTATACTTGAGGATTCGTTTGTTACCAGTGTTTTTGAAATAATAAGTTATAAAAGTTTACTTAAATTACTCTGATTCCTAAATTAGCTAACTACCAAAATACACTTTTTCATAATGTGAAAATCTTCTCCATCGTTAGAATGAAAAAACAAAAAAATCATTGTAGCTTAATGTTTCTCTGACCTGAATGAATGCAAAGATTTCTAATAGGATAAATATTTGAATTATTATTTCTTATTTGCCAGATTCCTTCTAGGATTTTTGTTAAAAGTGCTCGTATTTTCATTAGAGCATTAAACGTGTTAATGTGAAAGGTAAGGATGGCCGCATTGATAGAATTACTGGTGGCATTTGCAATATGACATTAATTTCTCTTAAAAGAGGCCACAAATGTTCACCTTTTCTTTGGTATTGAGATATTTATTAAATCATCTTCAGCCCTTACAGAGTCAAGTTTTCTTTTTTCTTGAACGCCTTTTGGAGAGGGCCACTCCATTCTTTAAATATGTATAATTATTGTGGAATTTATTGATGCCAGATAGGTCACCCAGGTGATGAAGCGTTTCCTTGCCACATAGGCATTCTTTTTAATGGTATATATTTAGGGACGTTTGTCAGCAATAGCTTTTGCTTTTATGGCTAAATACGTATTTGAAAATTTGAGGCACTTACAGAAATTTCATTTGTATGTTCACAGTTTAATGTATAAGGCGATTTAAAAATTTTCCCGTTTGTGAATGTCCTCGTTCTCATCATAGTACTAATACTTAATTCTTTTTTCCCCCCAGAAAAAGATCATTCAGAAGTTTACCTGAATTAAAGGATGCTGTCCTGGACCAGTATTCAGTGTGGGGAAACAAATTTGGAGTATTGCTTTTTTTGTATTCTGTGTTACTGACCAAGGTTTGTTTAAGAAGTTACCTCTTCTGGCTTTTATTAGTTTGAGTTTAGGACTGTTTCTCCTGCTGTGATGAGTAATTTTACTCTTGATACTGTTTGTAAATCAATACTTTTTCTAAATCTGAGTAAAAATCTCTTATGCTACTAATTATCAAGTTCTCTGTCTTCACCACTCACTTAGTACCTACGCACTTTGATACTTATTTTTACCCCTGATCTTCTTTGGTACAGGGGTAATCAATAATTTTCTAATTATGAAATGGACTCAGTTCTGAATTTTGTTTTCTTTCATCCTAGTATCTGGCATTTGACCCCTTCCTGCCTTCTAGAAGCTCTTTCTGACCCTTAGTCCCTCTCCTAACTTACAGATAAATCACGGTGCTAGTTCTCTTTTTGTACTATTTCATGAGGCTTCCCCCCCTTTTTTTTTTGATAGCTTCATTTTCTTCTTTACCTGTTATCTCCTGCTCTTTTCTCTCCCCCTCTACATTTTTATATTCTAAAAATGTTCGGTCCTTGTCAGTAGACATCCTTTTTCTTTTATGGGTATTTTATTTTCTCAACTTACTTTTATGTGGTTAATTCTAGTGTATATACATCCTATCCTGACCTTTTTCCCCAAGTGCCAATCTCCTGTCTCCAGCAGCACGTTAGTTGAGTATCCTGCTAGATTTACCATGTCTGATAGCAGATTTCTTTCATTGGACAGATGTTTATTGGGCATTGACTCTATGCTAGGGACTGGAATTAGAATAAGAGACACATTTTTTTTAATGGTTCCTCTTCAGTACTGTAAAAATAAATTGACACTTTTAATAATTCCATTATGGCAGTGGTTTTTGGTGTTTGTTACATGTACAAGGCACGGGGGGAAAATAGAAATGTCTCAGAAAATGTCTGAGTTTGGGGGTTCTGTTTCGGTAAATTCAAGGACAGATTTTATATGGTAGGGACCATGTGGTGGTTATAGGGTCTTGATGGATAAGGAAAAGTTTTCTAGATGGAAAAGCTGTGGGAAGATTTTCTAAGCCCTGGAAACAGCAAGTAAAGGCATGTGGGTTCGGGATATGACACCCAGAGAACTATAAGGAATTCAGCGTAGCTTGCAGCATATTATACACCAGAAAGGCAACTGTGGACGATGAGACGGCGCATCTATATAAAAAAAGCTCAGAATGTGAAGGCCCTTGTATGTTCCGTGCAAAAAATAATTGTGATTTCATCTGGCCAAAATTAGAACAAAAATTTTTAATACAGGAATAACAAGATCTTTTTGTTGATAAGATTCCTTAACTGGAGCTAAGAGTTGTGTGGAGAGAGTCTGTATATGGCGTAGAAGGCTGGAGTCAGGAAGGTGAGAAAAGTGGGCACTGAATAGCCGAACGTAAGCTAGAGCAGACGTAAGCTAGACTGTGGAAATGGAAAAGACAAGGAGCATGTTGAGAAGCACGTTCTAAATTTGGAAATTTAAAAACATCTTGGGAGCATGTTTAAGAGAAAGAACTAAAAGTATCTCGTAGTTGGTGAGATGTGCCGAGTGGCCGTGAGGGTGGCACCTAAGATGCCTGGGCTCGTAGGAGTTGAGCTTTGACTGTTCGTTATTTCCCCGGTGTTTTATATTCAAAACTTTTGATACCTCCTCCTCTCTTGCCCTCTACAGCCAATAACCCATCATGTCTAATTGTTCTTCTTTGTGCTGGTCTTTGAAATGATGTCCCCTCCCTCACCAGTGATGATGTCACTTGTTCATAGTACTCATTTTGGCTTTATCATGGGCTGCTGTGTGTTTTTTAAAAGGAAGCAAGTGTAAGACCTCATACTTGTTTGTATTCTCCTACAATATTTAGACCGTCATTCAGTATTTGGATCGTTGATGAATGTCTTTAATCCTTAGAAATAGCCTGTAATTTGATAGAACCAGTGGTTAGAGTTAAGTGAGTAGCACAATGAAGGGCAGTTTATCTTGGCCTTTTCCAAGTTGATGAGGCTAAAATGCCCAGGTCTTGGACTTATCCAGACCTTTGACGATCTGGATGCCCTTGTGAGGAATCAAAAAATATCAGAAAATTGGTTTTTAAGAAAATAAGAAAATTCCTGCCCTCCTAGTTTTACATTGTATTTTGTCAGTACATTTAAATTACTGATGTTTGTGGGGCGCCTGGGCGGCACAGTCGGTTAAGCGTCCGACTTCAGCCAGGTCACGATCTCGCGGTCCGGGAGTTCGAGCCCCGCGTCAGGCTCTGGGCTGATGGCTCGGAGCCTGGAGCCTGTTTCCGATTCTGTGTCTCCCTCTCTCTCTACCCCTCCCCCGTTCATGCTCTGTCTCTCTCTCTGTCCCAAAAATTAAAAAAAAAAAAAAATTACTGATGTTTGTGAGAATGCAAAATCAGAATTCTATTTTCTTTTATGCCAGTTACACCTTTTGTATATTTAAATTTCCTATGTTTTTTAAATGGCCCAAGCAAACACATCAGATGCCTTAGCGGGTGTATTATTTAGCCTGGAATTAAGTGAATATTAACTTTTGGATTAAATAATTTTCTCCTCCTTCCTCCTGAAACTTAAACATTATCTCTCATCATGCTGACATGAGATCTGTTACCCATGAGTCCGTCAGCACTCTTGATATACAGCCCATGAAAGAAAAGATATTCTTGGAGGAGCTACTTCTTACCATTAGCATCTCAAATGTCCCCCCCCCCCACCCCACATCAAATCTGAGTAACTTTGGGGGAGAAAAGTTACTTAAATAATTGTGCTTTATTCTTTTATAGTAAAAAAATGATCAGTTTTTAAATTACCGTAATATTCAATTTTAGTTTTTAAAATAAGCCAATGAATTTCTTGATTCCTTTAGGGCATTGAAAACATAAAAAATGAAATTGAAGATTCAAATGAACCTTTGATAGATCCTGTATATGGACATGGCAGGTAATTAACTAAAATCTGTTATCTCCCTACCTACACGGACTTAGGTTTTTAGGAACTTGACTTTAAGATAAAACGCTCCTGAGTCAGATAATTTTGTCTGTCAGTGTTGACAGCATAAAGTATAGAAACTTGAGCAACCTTGTACTTTACGCATTGTTTGCTTTATATATGAAATGTTATTTTCCACTTCAGGTTTATGTATGCATTGCATCTATTATGGCAAAAATTTTCTTTTAAGATGACAACAGGGGTGTTTTAACAAATTCTGCTCTATGTTTCACTTATGAAATTTTTTAATGGTTGGAATTTACTTAGAAATAAGTACATCCTTAACTATTTGTAAATGCTTTCCTGTTTGGGGGAAATATTTTCTCCTTATTTTTCTCTGAAACATCCTCCCCCAACACACACCCGAGTTCTTAATATTTCTACTAAAATCAATGAAACAATGATAGTTAACCCACTGTATTACGTAAGTCTTTCTCTTTAGATCTTTGCCTCAGAAGTTAAAAAAAAATCAGCCATCAAACAAAAAATAATAATTATGTTTGTATTTATAGAGTATTATAAATATCAAGCAAATTATTAGTCTCCTCTTTTTTTGTCCACTAAAAGGTGACGTGTTGGATAAAGTTAAGTGTAGTTGAATGTATAGCACAATAGATACCCATGTGGTGATACACGTAGTGATACATTTAGCAAAGCTGTTGTTCAGTTGAGTGTATAAAATAAAAATGTAAGGTTTGCTCTAACTTTGTTTCTTAACCGACATAATGTAATGTAAGTAGTCATTACTTTATGCCTTACCATAGGGATCATTTGATTTGAAAACTAGTTTATTCATATTTTAATTACTTTTAAATTTTTATTAATAGCCAAAGTTTAATTAACCTCCTACTGACTGGACATGCTGTTTCTAATGTATGGGATGGTGATAGAGAATGCTCAGGAATGAGTAAGTATATTTTTTGCTGTGTTGATCTCTTTTATGACCGCTGTTTCACTAGAGTACAGTTGATTGTTACTCATGTATTTAATGGCTCTGCATTACTTAGAGGTAAGATAAGTGCTTTATACATAAGAATCCTTACCTGTTTTCAAGGCACTGTCACTTAAAGAGTATGGAGTTTGGAGACAGACACACCTGGATTCAAATTCCAAGTGTAAGACTTCAGCCAAATTACTTCTCAAGCCTTTAAGTTTTTTCTAGTATAAAATTGGGATTGTAAGACTCACTTCATTAGAAAAGTAATAAATCTCTTATTATCGATAAATCTGGTACATATTTATCCAGTGGTATCTATAAGCCTCAGACACTATTGGATTTTCGTAAAATTGAGGAGAATTACAAGTATTGCAATTTTGTGAGGGTGATGGTTTTTCCTGTATTACATGTAATGTCCATAATTTCCTTGAAAATGCTGGGTAGATGTAATGTTACCTGAGAATTTTAAACCACCACCCCATCCACCACACCTCCATTTCTGGTCTCACTTTTGCCTCTGCTGTAGCTTTATATGTTCCCAGGGACGTTTAAGTGAAGCCGCATTATTGTCCAGTGCATCCAGTTAAGAGCTGATAAATAATTCTGAGTAAAATTCCTTTCAGCTGATTACTGAGTCATTCTAAATTCAGTTATTTCCTTATTCAACTTATATTAACTGCTGTGTACCTCTTTTTGGAGTATGTAGCGTAGGACAGGAAGCTTCTGTAGTTTCTATACTTTACCGGGAATTTTATTTCTTTCTTCTATCATGGGATCAAACTGTCACCAAATGATAGAAGCAAATATTATGATTGAGAAAAAATTTCTTTGTTTTTTCTATAATGAGATGAAACTGTCACCAAATGACAGAAGCAAATATTTTGCTTTTTACTCCCATTTAAATGAACGAATTTTGTTCTTAAATTTGAATTTTTCTTAAGTTTTAGAAACAGGGTATCGTTATTTAACAGAAACACGAAAGGATACAATATTAACATGGGCAATGTTAGTAAAGATTATAGAATTTCAAGTTTAAAAGCACATTCGCGCAATCCATCCCTTCGTTTTACCATTTAAGGAATATAAGAACCACCTTCCCTCCATACATTGTATAAAATATTGCAAAATTAGGATGCCTTGATGGCCCAGCTGTTACATATATGATTTCGGCTCAGGTCATGATCTCAGTTTGTGAGTTCGAGCCCCACATTGGGTGAGGATGAACCCCACATCGGGTGAGTCTGAGCCCTCTTTGGGTAAAACACAAACCCCGAGTGAGTCCCGCCTCTCTCTCTCTCTCTGTCCCTCTCCCTGCCCCTCACTCACTTGCCCCCCTCTCTTAAAAAAAAAAAAATACTGCGAAATTATTCATTTAATATTTAGTTAGAATGAGAACCTAGTCTTGCTGATTTCTGGTAAAGGACAAAAAATTTATGAACAAACAAACTACACGGGTTGCCTTGCTCTGTTGTTTGCAAGTGAGCCTGTCCTGTTCTTGAACCTGCCCTTCTGATTCAACACTGAAGGCATTTAATCCTGCCAGTTAAAAGTATGTCATTCTTTCTTGAGTAATATGCACTCACCCACATGACTTCTCCACACCCCTCTTTTTCCCTTCCCCCTGCGGTTTCCGGGGCCTGAAGTATCTTCCATCATCTCAGATGATCAGAGAAGGAAGGTTCCTGCTCCCCTTTGGTTGAGGGGTCTCCGCCTCGCAGCCCCTGTCCTCGGTGCTCCTACTGGGCTGTGGCGCATAACTCTGTCACCTGGACTTGGGTGTGTTCCTCTGGATCTTGATACTGGTTATCTTGGTCCTCCTCTCTCCTTCTGCAAATTCTCCTGCGCCCCCTCCTACTCCCAGAGCCAGACTTTGCTTTCTGTCTCCCTAGGCCTTTCCTCACCTACCCTCCCATAGGCTTTTTTTCTTGCCATAAATTCATTACTTTCTTTATAGAATATTAGTCACTTACACAACTTTTGGTTCTTGATGTGTACAAATTCATTGTTTTCTGTTTCTTGAAATAGTAGTTTCCCTTGGGGCGCCTGGGTGGCGCAGACGGTTAAGCGTCCGACTTCAGCCAGGTCACGATCTCGCGGTCCGTGAGTTCGAGCCCCACGTCGGGCTCTGGGCTGATGGCTCAGAGCCTGGGGCCTGTTTCCGATTCTGTGTCTCCCTCTCTCTCTGCCCCTCCCCCGTTCATGCTCTGTCTCTCTCTGTCCCAAAAAATGAATAAACGTTGAAAAAAAAAATTTATTAAAGAAATAGTAGTTTCCCAAACTATTGTTTTGCTCTGAATTTTTTTCAGTATAGTTTAAGTATCAAAACTAAGCAATGACTTTGAAGTAATTATCTTGGAAAGGAAAATAGGTCATATTGTTTTCATTTTCCCTTAATTGTTAGCAGTACTGACTTGATCTGTTTTCAGTGACCAAACTTAAAAATCTATACATTATTCAGCATTTATTGGATGTTTTTCTGATGTGACAACCTGCAAGAAAGTTGCAATATAGGTAATATATGAAGAAAAATTGTAAGTTACTAGTTTTAAAATCCTTAGGCAAGCTACTTTACTTCTAGCTTCTGTTTCCTTGGTTATAAAATATGGAGGTTTAATGCCCTCCTCAAAGAGATGTTGTGACAATTAAGATCACATTTCTAAATTGCCTTAACTGGCCCACGAGGAGAACTCAGCCTTCCCTCAAAAGCACACACACCGGGGCGCCTGGGTGGCGCAGTCGGTTAAGCGTCCGACTTCAGCCAGGTCACGATCTCGCAGTCCGGGAGTTTGAGCCCCGCATCGGGCTCTGGGCTGATGGCTCAGAGCCTGGAGCCTGTTTCCGATCCTGTGTCTCCCTCTCTCTCTGCCCCTCCCCCGTTCATGCTCTGTCTCTCTGTGTCCCAAAAATAAATAAAAAACGTTGAAAAAAAATTAAAAAAAAAACACACACACGCACCTAGTTTGGGGAAACGAGAACGTGCATGTAAATGACTATAATGCAGTGTGAAATGAAGCATGTTGAAAGAAACTGTGGCACAGCTTCAGGGGAGGGAGAGAACTTTTCCTACCATGTTTACGTTGCTACCATGTTAACCAGGGAGACTTTAAGTAGGAGGTAACATTTTCACGGTGGCAGCTGGAATGAGTGAGAGGGCATTTTGAGGAAAATAGCAGGTTGTGTCTGGGGCCTGGGAGGCAGACAACACTGAGGAGACCCCAGGTTCTTAATCCTGACTACACATTACCACTTGAGGAACTGAAAAATAAGTCAGTGCCCAGGCCCCCGCCAAGAGTAAATAAATAAATTAGAGATTCTTCATGGTAGAGATGGGACATGGTACTTTTAAAATTACCCCAGAATCATTCTGATGTGCAGCCACAACTGAGGACCACTGGAGGAGAGCACGGCACCTGTGAGAGAGACCAGTATGAGGAATGATCGTAAACGTGGGGCTGAAGAAGACCTCAGGGTTCTTGATACTAAGAAGTTGACATTTTAGTCGGCAAGCATTAGGAAAAGAGTCATTGAAGGCATTTGGAAGGAAGAAAAAAAAGAGCAACCAGTATTTGTGTGCTTTGTGCTAAGCAGTATGTTTTAGATATGTGTTTTCTTAACTTTGATGGACAGATACAAAAATTGAACCTTAGATAATTTAGTAATTTGCCCGATGTCAAACAGCAGAGGCATCAAGTGCTTCTGACCACATCCACAGCCTGTGCTCATTCCACCATATCACCTTCTGCTGTAAACCTGCGCCTCCGTGACAGAGACTATAGGAACGTAGAACCCACAGCATCCAATTGATTAGATGTGCGAGGGTAATGTACAAAGGACCGGTAGGTTTTCAAATAAAGCTTCTTGAAGAAATGAACACATGAAGGAACATCATGGCCAATTGACTTGAAAGTCACTTGGTGTATTTTGGTGTCAGAAAAAAATCTCTGGCCTCAAGTATTTGGCTTTCTTTGAAGAGCAGGTATAGCTATCGATAATTAAATGCTTATTAAGCAGCAGTGGGGAACGTTTATTTAACCGTGCTTAGTACTTAATGACTTCATTCTTGTAAGTGTTCTATGAAGATCATAGAGTACAGGAAACTATGGCCTAGAGTGGTTAAGAATCTTGCTTCGTTTCACACTAGCAGAGCTGAGATTTGAATGACAGTAGTCTGATTCCATGTAACCAGCATACATAATCATTACGATAAACCACCTCTTAAACTACATTTAACAGAATCTTCAGTGCGGTAATAAGTATATAAGATGATGTGGTAGGAGTTCATCTTGTTACATTCATACCCTGAGAGGTAATTATTTGCCTTATTTATTGAAAGAAACAGATTTTGAGAATTTAATCCAAAGATTTTCTTTTTTTAATAAATGTTTTTAACATTTATTTATTTTGTTTTGACAGAGACAGAACGTGAGTGGGGGAAGGGCAGGGAGAGAGAGAGAGGGAGACACAGAATCTGAAGCAGGCTCCACGCTCTGAGCTGTCAGCACAGATCCCAATGTGAGAACCATGAGATCATGACCTGAGCCCAAGTCAGACACTTAACTGACTGAGCCACCCTGGTGCCCTTAATCCAAAGATTCTTGTCCGTGATACAGAGTTAGTGAATGAGCCACATGCTATATTTCTCATTCAAGGAGAATGAGGACTAAGACCAGGCTATGAATTGAGCAATTAGCTAGGTCTTTGCTTTAAAAGAGCAATTGAGGGGGTGCCTGGGTGGCTCAGTCTTAACTGCGTATGCCTTCGGCTCAGGTCACGATCTCATGGTTTGTAGATTTGAGCCCCGCATCGGGCGCTTTGCTGTCAGTGCAGAGCCTGCTTCGGATCCTCTGTCCCCTTCTCTCTCTGCCCCTCCCCCTCTCATTCTCTCTCTGTCTCTCGCTCTCAAAAAATAAGTAAACATTGAAAAAAAACTTAAAGAGCTATCGAGCTAGAAACCAGATCATAGGGAGTACATATTTTAGCAGCATAAGCAAGGTAGTTTGGCTGGCGAAAGAGGAAAAGAGAGGAATTGATTCCCATGTGGAGAGATGGTGCATTTAGGTTTTGTTTTAAGAAATGGAAGTCACTTAAGTTGTTCATTGGCCCAGGAAAGGGAACCACCTTTAATCAAAGTAAATGGGGCCAGGGACAACAGTAACATTGGAACGATACACAGTTCTTCTAAAGCAGAAAGAAAGAATGTGCTAAGAAAAGAAGGCGGCATTTGAGGTGTTAAAGATTTAAATTGGGAGAATTTTTGAGATTTTGAAGTCTGCTGAGAATGAGTGGACAGGGGTAAAGTTGGAGGTATATAAAGGAGAGAAAGGGTTTGAATCCACTGCTTTAAGAAGGAATAAAAAAAATGGATGATGGGAGAAATTTTTAAGTGTGGAGTCAGCAGTAAGAGTAGGTATGAGTTTACATAGAGGGATTTAGAGTGGGTCCAACCAATAAAGCTGATAGGCTTTTTTCCCCGCAGTAATCATCAATCCAGCAGTTGATGAGAAAATGAGTATTCTGTATTATCCAGGAAAGGCCAAGAAGGCTCACTGAAAGATAAATAGGGCAGTTTTTTTGCCTTTATTTATTGAGGATATCAATGCTTGATCTGTCCTATATTATATAACATATAATAAACATTTTTGCCAGTTTTTCTTTTGCTTTAGTTTATGGTGAACATGTATATTGTTGTCATTTGTGGCTGTTACAAAGAAATACTGCAGTGAACAGTTTTGTATATAAATCTTTCTGTCCAATCCTATTCCTATAGGATTTCTAAAAGTAGAATGTGTGCTAAAAATTTAGGCATCTTAATTTTTGTTAGCAATAGCTTTATCAAGATAGAATTCACATACCTGTGGTACTATTTTTTTTTTTTAATGTTTATTTATTTTGAAAGAGCATGCATGAGCGTGAGCAGGGGAGGGGCAGAGAGAGATTGAGAATTCCAAGCAGGCTCCTCTCTGTCTGCAGAGCCCAATGCAGGGCTCCATCTCAGGAACCAAGAGATCATGACTTGAGCCAAAATCAAGGGTTCGATGCTTAACCAACTGAGCCATCCAGGCGCCCCATGTGATACTGTTTGTCCAGTTCCATGGTTTTTAATATGTTCTTAGAGTTATTCAGCCATCACCACATCAATTTTAGAACATTTTTATCAGCCCAAAAAGAACCCTTTTATCTTTTGCAGTCAGTTCCCATAATCCCTTCGCCACTCAGCTCCAGGCCTCCTTTAATTTATTTTCTGTCCACAAATTTGCTGAAACTGGGGATTTCTTATAAATAGAATAACCTATAGGGGCTCCTGGGTGGCTCATTCTGTTAAATGTCCGACTTCGGCTCAGGTCATGATCTCGCAGTTCATGAGTTCAAGCCCCACTGTGCTGACAGCTCGGAGCCTGGAGTCTGCTTTGGATTCCGTGTCTCCCTCTCTCTCGGCCCCTACCTCTCTCATGCTCTGTCTCTCTTCCAAAAAATAAATAAACATTTAAAAAATTAAAAATAGAATCCTACAGTATCTGATCATCTGTGACTGGCTTCTTTCACTTGGCATGTTTTCAAGTTTCATCCATGTTTTAGCCATATACCAGCTATTCATTCCTTTTTATTGGTGAATAATATTCCATTGTGTGGATAGGCCATATTTTATGTATTCATTTATCGATTGATGGACACCCAGCTTGTTTCCACTTGGCTGTCCTGAATAATGTGGTTAGGAGCATTTATGTACAAGTTTTTGTGTGGCTATACGTTTTTCTTTTTTCTTTGTTATATACCTAGGGTTAAAATCCTAGGTAATATGATAACTCATATACTTAATCTTAGAAGAACACCTGTTAAACTGATAGATAATGCCAAGTTACCTTGTACAGTCTGCTTTACTAACTGCTAATGTGTCCACTTTGCTTCTAATATTGTAGGGGAGTTCCTGTTTTTCTGCATCCTGGCCACCTCTCAGAACCATCCGTCTTTAATATTATGTCATCTTACTGATAGTTGATAGCCTCTTTTAATTCACATTTGTCTCATTCCTCCTGAGCCTGTGCTTTATTGTCTTTTTGTGTGTTTGTTAGCTTTTAGTATTTCCTCTTCTGGGAATTGCCTCTTTCTAGCTTTTGGAATTTTGTGGGGAAGGACTTATTTTCTTTTATTCACAATTTCTAGGAGCTCTATAAATTCTTTGTGTGTTAAACATGTGTTGTAAATATTTTCTCTCAGCCTTTTCTGTCTTTTAATTTTGTTAGTGGCATCTTTTATCATACCCAAGGTTTTCATTCTTAGGAAGATAAATCATTTCATCTTTTCTGTTACGGCTTCTGTTTTGTTTTTTAATTTTTTTCTTGAATCAGTTTTGTATTTCTCCCATCCCAAGATTAAACTAATATTCCCTAGTATTTTCTTCAACTGCTTTTGTAGGCTTTTTTTTTTTTTTTTAATAATGTTTAGCTCTTTTGACTATTTGGATTATTTATTTATGAGTGGTGTGAGAGAGGGATCTGTTTTCTTTTTCCCAAAGAATTGCTTACTGTGCTTGCTAACTTGTCATTTCTCCACAGATGTGAAATACCCACTTGATCAAAGAACAGATTTTTCCATGTGTATGATACGTTTTTTGTACTCCTCTATTCCACTAATCGGTTTGTGAGTTCTCTTGCCAAAACTACATTATTGCATAGTTTTATAATGTTTTTGACATTTGTCAGCAAATGTTTCCTGCTGTTAAACTTTTTCAAAATGATTATAGCCATTTTTATGTTATCCAGTCCAACTGAACTTTTTTTCAGCTTTGTAAGTTTCAGTTTTTAAGAAATTTGTTAGAATTCGATTCAGGTTGTATTAAATTTGTAGATTATTTTGAAGAAGTGACATCTTTACAATAGTAATCTTCCCATTTAGATTGTTATTTTTGTATCTTTAAATGACAGTGTATATTGTTGATCACAGTTCCCAAATCCAAGTACTTTATTCTACCTCAACCATTAAAACTATCTTTTGCTTCTGCAATAGAACACAGTAGAACTAGTCACCTAATATCACTTTTGCCCGCCCCCTTAGTCCTTCCCAGTGGCTGGTGTAGCATTTTACAAGCTAAATCAGATCATGATAGTTTCTCACAACCACTCAGTGACCAGCTTGCCCGTGCACTTAAACTCCTTAATGAAGGCTATCAAATCCTTTTGTGGTCTGGCCCCTCTTGACCTGCCATCTTTCTTTAGCTTGCACTACTGCTTGTATTTTGAGCCGAGCTTCTCTTTGACTTGGTTTGCCTGTGTATCAGTTTTCTGGTGGTCTCTTTTCTGTCTTAAAGGCCTTCTGCTGTATTTGTGTACTGTTATTGAATGTATTGTACATTTATTATATTCATTTGATAATTATTTTAATGTTTTCTTCATTTTATGGAATTGAGGTGGAGTCAGCTCTTATAAATCAGAAACACAGAGCTTGTTTGCTTGTTTTTTTTTTTTAATAGAAATCAATATCCCAGTCTATCCAGGCTATAATTAAATAGTTCACTGAAAGTTGACGAACTCATGATACATAATCACTAAGAGAACCTGAAGATTAAGATCATTTTGAAATTTTAGTATTTTTTAAGTAATAAGAATTGTAATTAAGTGGCTAGGTGATATACAAATTTGAAGTGTCTGGTTTTTCAGAATTTGTGTAAGAAAAGAGCACAAGTGCTTATTTTCTCTAAATTTTTTTACTTGTAAAAATACATGTAATTAGTTGGAGCTAAGTTGCCAGGTAAAATACAGGACTCCCAGTTAAACTAGAATTTCAGACAAAGAGTAAACCATTTTTAGTGTAAGTATGTGACATTCAATATTTGGAATATAGTTTTACCAAAGAAATTGTTTTTTTTTATATGAAATTTAACTTTTAACTGAGCATCTTGTTTCTTGTTTTTTTGGGGTTTTTTGGGGTTTTTTTGCTAAATTTGGCAACGCTAGCTACGTGTGAACCTTGTAGCAACCTGACTTCTTAGGAATAAAACAAACAGTAACTGGGTTTGAAAAGCTCTTCACTTTCAAAAATAGATTTCACAAAGTTCATAGCTCAAATTGTGTATATGTGTGCAATTTATGTCTCAGTAGATAGCCAAGTCTTTCTCAGTATTTTATCACCTTTTAGTTTAGCTGTTCTAACATCCTTGGAAATAAATCATTTTTAATTTTTCTCACTGCAAACTTTTTTCTTTACTTAAGCACTCTGCATAACTTGATCCAAGCTTATTTTTCAACTGTCATGAACCTGTGCTTGAACAAAATTATGCTACTTGTTTTTTATTTCTCTGTTCATACTATGCCTTTTGCCAAAGACTTATGTCCCTTCCACATGTGCCTGTCTAGTCCTTCACTGCCTACCTCAAGTGCTGTTGTCCCTCAAGGGGGAGCTCCCTGAGCCTCACAGTCCAGAGTGATTTGTCCTGGCCTCTGAGCATTTCGTTTTCATGGCACTTCACGCATTCTACTCTGTCACCTACTGTTTTGAGGGAGGGGGAGAGGATTTTTTTTAATTGTAGTAAGAACATTCAGCATGAGATCTACCTTCATAATGAATTTTTAACTTAAGATACCGTTTTAACTGTAAGTGTGAAGTTGCACAGCAGATATCTAGAACCTTCTCATCTTACATGGCTGCAACTTTATCTGGTGGGTAGCAACTCCCCATTCCCTCCTCCTCCCAGCTCCTAGCAACCGTCATTCCACCCTGCCTCTATGAATCTGATGATTTTATTTTTTTTCAATATATGAAGTTTATTGTCAAATTGGTCTCCATACAACACCCAGTGCTCATCCCAAAAGGTGCCCTCCTCAATACCTATCACCCTCCCTCCCCTCCCTCCCACCTCCCATCAACCCTCAGTTTGTTCTCAGTTTTTAACAGTCTCTTATGCTTGACTCTGATGATTTTAGATAGCCATCTAAGTGGAATCATGCAGCATTTCTCCTTCTGTGACTTGTGTATTTCACCGAGCATAGTGTCCTCAAGGGTCGTTCCTGTTGCCACATATGATAGGATTTCCTTCTTTTTTAAGCCTGAGTCATACTCCATTCCATGTATGTACCACAGTATGTTGCTCCATTCATTAGTTGCTGGACTTTGAAGTTGTTTGAACATGTTGGTTGTTGTGAATAGTGCTGCAGTGAGTGAGGGAGCACAGATATCTCTTTGAGATTTTCGAAAGATTATCTCAAAAGATTTTCATTTCTTTTGGATTGAACACCCAGAAGTAGAATTGCTCTATCACATGGTAGTTGTACTTTTAATTTTTTGAGGAACTTCCACACTCTTTTCCATAGCTGCTATACCATTTTACATTGCCACCAGAAGTGTACAAGGGTTCCAATTTCTATATATCCTCACCAACAGCTTTTGATTTGCTTGTTTTTGATAATGGCCATGCTGACAGGTGTGAGGTTAACTCTTTGTAGTTTTGATTTGCATCTCTCTGATGATTAGTGATGTTGAGCATCTTTTCATGTTAGCCATTTTTATGTATCCTTTGGAGAAATGTCTATTCATGTTCTCTGCCCAATTTTTAATTGGGTGATTTGGATTTTTCCAACTGAGTTGTAGGAGTTCCCTATATATTTTGGTTATTAATCCCTTACCTTTACATGGTTTGCAAAGAAGGTCTTGTCTTCATCTCTGTATTCCTGCTGGTAGCTTTGTATTCCTGCACTATGCAGCATTGTTTCTTAAACTCAAGGTATGTTTCTTAAACAAGTGCAGTGCAGTCATCTGGTTTCCAAGTCAGCATCAAATTTAAAAGGCCCAAACAGGACTTTTGTAGATGGGCTGATGGTGGTGAGAAGTGACACTTGAAGTGGAAGAGAAAAGGGTAGAATGGCAAACCAAGGAATATAAAACTCTGTGTGTGTGGGGGGGGGGGGGGGGGTCTCACTGACTGAAGCAGATGGGGTTGATAAGGACTCTGATCATGATTAATCTGAAATACAAAGCTAAGAAAACAAAGTTAGAAAATTCTCAAATATAATGACACAATTATTAGGATTTTCTGCAAATGTAAATTGACTTCTTTGAGACTTACTGAGACAAGTCTTATATAAGTAAACTCTGTAAGTTGTAATATGTGAGGTGAGTATATCCTCACTATATTTACAACTTTGTACACTAATAAATATTCTTAAGGATGCACATTAGCTACTACAGATAAAAAATTTAAATATTTAGTCTAAGGAAATAGGAGTAGTTTTTAAATATTATCATCCAAACTGCATGCCTAAACTTGTGATTACTGACCTAATCTGAATAATTCATTCCCCAACAATTACGAACAGCTGGTTCGCCATAGCTAGTAGCATTAAGTTGCAAATATATTCTTTGAGACATTTGTTTAAAATTATAAGGAAATCGATGATGCAATATCTAATCATAACACTAGGTGGTGATATCTGATTTTTAGAAATTAAAGTGTGAAAATGTTTCTCAACATACATATTCTTCTTTGAACTTGAAAATAAATCTAAGAAGGAAGAGGAAGGGAAAATTTGTAAGACCGTAGAGTACCATTTCTGCTTATTTGGGTCACTCACCCCCACTCCCTTTTTTTCCTTTGAATGCTATAACTCAGTGATTCAGGTGTTTTTTGTTTTCATGCTCTTTCTACTGTTAAAAATGATTGAAGATCCCAAAGAGCTTTTTCTTGTATGGGTTATAACCAAATAATGATCAATATTTTTCTTAGAAATTAAGACTTAGAAATTTAAAAGATGTATTAATTCATTTTAAAATGACAATAATACATCCTTTACTTCTCAGTATAAATGTTTTCCAAAATAAGAAGAAAATCAGTAAGAAGAGTGACATTGTTTTAAAGTTTGCAAGTTCCTTCAATGTTGAGGTTATTAGTAGACATTCTCATATCTGTTTATAGATCTAGTCTGTTGAGATATGACATGTCATTTGGCCTCTGGAAAACTTCACTTTATACTCATGAAAGTTTAAGAGCAAAAAAAAAAAAAAACAAAAAAACAGGCAATTAATGTCCTTTTATGAAAATCATATAGTCTCTAAAGGGTCTTGTGGATCCCTAGGAATCATAAATGACAATTTGGGAACTATTGCTATACCCTCCTGGTACCTGTAAGAAACTAGTGAAAAATATAATTATATGTATATTCTCTTAATTTTGAATTTCCAAATCCAAAAGTTTCAACAACCAGTTCTTGGCTTACACTGTCTGAATGTTGTACTTAAGGATACATGGTATGACTAAGAATTGATATTATTACATTAATTAATAAGAAAAACACTATATCTTAACAGAAAAGTGGATAAAACATGACCAGATGGTGAAAAGGAAGCAAAGCTGTGTGTGTGTGTGTGTGTGTGTGTGTGTGTGTGTGTGTGTGTAGTATTTACAGTGGACATAATTTTGAACCAGAAAAAATGCTTTGTAGAAACATTTATGGATCCAAATACTATTATAGTTCCACTTAATGTACCTTAACTGAAAGCTATAGTCTGTAAAAGATAAGATCATCACCACAGTTACATCTTTGTTGTGAAATAATCACTTGTCTTCATTTTCTGAGCTTTGTCAGTTCTTTCTTAACCACATCCATGACATCACCTCTCATCTCTATGCTGATGATGCCCAAAGCTCTGTATCATCCCCTGACCCCTCTTCCTTGTGTTCCTGAGCCTTAGTTGTGTATCCGTCTGTAGCTAGAAGTCCTGAGGTTTCCTCCCTTCCAGCTTGTCTAAAACCAAACTCATGTTCTCTCTTGATACCACTTTCAGAACCTGCTTTTTCTTAACTCTATCAGTTAGTCACCATTTGTCAGGTTCCCCAGGCTAGAAACCTTGAAGGAAGGTTTGGCATATTCTTCACCCCTTAAATACATAGATTTTCTTTATTGTTGATAATTCTTTCTTGTTTCCTCTGCCTTGAATTTTCTTCGTATCATCTTCTTGGCCTGGAAAAAATTCCTACATATGCTTCGAGGTTCAACTCACATGCTGTCAGTTCTGTACACCTTCCGTAATACAATAAACAGATGTTCTTTTATCACTTTTAAGATGCATTGTGTATGTGTGTGTGTGTAAACAGTGAAGACACAAGTTTTTTCTTCTATCTCTTTTGATAAATTTAGCCTTTGTAAGGCAGATAACTTGTTCTATTTGTCTTTATTTCTGGAGTCTTAAGCACACTGTGTTTATTTATAGGAGTCAGGAATGGAATCAAATTCCCATGTTTTAAGTATTCTACAAGTAGGTTCACTGATAATGATAAATTTTATGGATTAAGATTAGCATATTCATTTGTTTTTCTAAGTCAAAACAATGGATATTATTGAGTATCTCTTTTTTCTTTTTGTCCGTAACTCCTTGGTTTTCAGAGAGAAAAATGTCCTCATTTTAAACATTAACATTGAAAATAAAGTTCATAAAGACATTTAATGTACATCTGAAGTATCACATCACCCACACAAACATGATCTAATGGCATTTGATAATAGTAATACGATGATTTGATGGAACTCTTAACAGTAAATATGTGCTAGGTTTTAAAGTATAGTTTGGGGAATAAAAGTTTTGATGTAAAATATGTATATAGGGTACATCTATATTTACATATAGGTACTTTTCAGATTTATATATGCTAATGCAGTGCTAACTTCTTTTTTGTAGAACTTCTTGGTATACATGAACAAGCAGCAGTGGGATTCTTAACATTAATGGAAGCTTTAAGATACTGTAAGGTAAGTTGATTCTGAAGGTGTTTTCAATGCTTTTTATTCACATGTCCAATGTCGTGGATGGTATTTTCTCCTAGATGACATTTAACTTGCTAGTACATACTCTCCACTTCTTTCCTGATCTCCTTTCCTAAACTGACAGGCATATGAAGGATAGAGTTAAGCTGGCTGATGATGCCGAGTTTCCTGTTTTCAAGGACAGAGGGCGGAACCCAGTAAAAAAAAAAAACAATGTATAAAAATAAATCTATTATTGCGTATACATTTATTTTTTGGTAAACCAAGGGAAAAGGATGTATTGTTGCTTCCTCATAATGGTACGCTTTGCTGAAACAACTGGCAATACTTAGGAGGCAAAGAAAAAGAATTTGCTAGATGCCTGAAGTTTTAAGTTTTGTCTATTCCATCTGAAAAATGATTTCACACTTAAAAACAAAATTCCAAGCATTTCATAGCATTAAATTCTTTAGCACATGGGCTAAGGTTAGGAACTGCCATGAACTTCTCATTTATTGATCAATATTTCATGGCTTTTCTGCATACTCTAAAATAACTATTGGATGTTCTGAAATAACTATTGGATAGTTTTAAATGGGGTTCAAATCATTAATGATTTGCACTTAATGAGGTGTCCTGGTTTTGGAAAGGGAGAAGTGGATCTCATTTTCTTTTCCATTTTAGAATTGTGGTTCCATAGCAGTAGCTCTGGTGATAGTGATTTAGGAAGATGACAGTGTCTTGCCCTCTTGCCTTCTTACTTTCTTTTAAGCAGAAGCGTTCCTCTTTCATGACAACACTTGGAAAGGAATGGTGTGGTATGATAATGAATTAGGTTCCATCCTGCCCGGATCTCTTAGTAGACATCATATTGTTACACAGTAGCAGCTGCTTTATTATTTTCGGTGACTTTAACTTACAAGCTAAAGCTATTCTGAAGTAGCCTGGCAACCAGAGCATCAAGCTGCATCCCGTTCTCCCAGGAAACACACACAAACATTCATAGATCCTAAAAAGTGTGTGTGTGCTGGCAAGTGTGCACATGGGTACACACACAAAAATGGTAACTGTATGGAGGTGATGAATATGTTAATTAGCTGTGATCTTTTCACAGCGTATGCATATATAAAAACATCAAGTTGCACGCTTTTAATGTGTACCATTTTCACACGTCAAAGACACTTCAGTAAAGCCTTTTTTTTTTAAAGCATGTGTGTGGGTTTTGCAGGAGGATAGGGTGTGGAGATGATATACTGCGAAATTGTCACCACGTGGCCTGTAACGCCCTGATCCAGATCCCGTCTGTCCCCGTGGAGGCGTACTGCCCTCTCCACGCCCTGAACCAGATCCTGTCTGGCCCTCTGGAGGCGCACTGCCCTCTCTGTTGCTGTGCACTCGTCCTGGTTTCCTGCCAGTTTCTGAACACACCCAAGCCCTTTCCTGCCTAATAGGACTTCGTGCTTGCCATCGTTTCTGCCAGGAATTCTCCAGATCTTGAGTGGATGGCTCCCTGTCCCTTGCAGGTCCTACTTAAAATGTTGCCTCCAAGACCCTTTCTTCGGCCATTGCCTCAGTGACCCTTTTTCGTAATAGCATAGGAATAATCTCTCTATAATCTTGTCTGTTAACTTATTTATTTTTTTTATCTTGAATTTGCTTTTCTCTGTTCATCACCAGTGGACTATAGACCCTTTGAAGCCAGTGATGTTGTATTTCTGGGTACATACTTGGTGGTCAGTAAACATTTGTTGAATAAGTGAATTACCAATTTCAGAATTGTAAGCTTTTCTAAATCATGCTTTTTGCTTTTCTTTAGCTGTCAGGAAGAGCAGGTAGAGCAATGCCCATTTTCCTCCTATGATCTTAGTGGGAAATCAGTAATGGCTATGTGTTCTCCTAATGCATATTGCTCTAGTGTTCTAGCAGTAAGTTTTTTTGTTTGTTTTTTGTTTGTTTTCAAGAGAGAGCAAGAGGTAGGGGAAAATGCATGCGAGCCAGGTGGGGGTAGAGACAGAGGGAGAGAATGAATCTTAAGCAGACTCCGTGCTCAGTGCAGAGCCCAACATGGGGCTCAGTCCCACAACCCCGAGATCGTGATCTGAGCTAAAATCAAGAGTCAGACACCTACCCATATGAGCCGACCAGGCACCCCTAAAGATTATTATAATGGCAGGACACAACACAATGGTACTCAGATAGGTGAAAGGCAGAACTTTCTGTTACTTACACCTCCAAACAAGAGAGGGCTCCCAGACAGCGCCACAGACGGGATGACACCTGGGGACAGGGCAACAGCAAGGTGCCACTACAGAGGGCAGCCTGTGTATGGGCGTTGGGATGGAGTTGGCTAGGTTTCATAGGCTCCCTAGGGGTTGGATAGTTTCATTCAGCTCTGAGGCTGAGGGCTGTCTCTGCTTGTCTGACAGCTGGCTCCAGGGCACTTAGGGCCGTACGAAGTGGCCTGGAGTGTGGGAGACCTGTAAGAGAAGCGGTCCGGATGGTGTGACAAAGTTTTTTGAAGAACTAAATTACACTGTGGTGTACATAATTGTAAATGGCCTTCTGAAAACCTGTATACGTTTACTTTTTACCAAACATTTAGAGAAATGGCATTAAGGAAATCATTGTGTTTGTATTAGTTTTGCGCATCTGAACATTTCCCTGTGCTTTACCATCATAGCAAATTGCTCTTTAGAAATTAACATTTTCATGTCATTTTGATCATATGTGTTCATTAACACAGATGAAACCGTGTCGGTACATATGCACACAGTGCAGAGGGTGACTGTGCTTTGGTCTGTGCCCCCCCCCTTTTTTTAAATAAACTCAAATACCATAAAACTCACCATTTCAAAGCGTGCAGTTCAGAAGGTCGTGCACCCATCACCATTTACTGAATTTCAGAATGTTTTTCTTCTTCTGACAAGATCTTCTAACCCCGCTAGCGGTCGCTTCCCCAATCCTCCCCAGCCCCTGGCAGCTCTATTTCTCTGTGGTTTTGCCTGTTCTGGACATTTCATCTCAATGGAATCCTACAATAGGTGGCCTTTAGTGTCTGGCTTCTTTGACTTGGCACAATGTTTTCAGTGCTGATTCTTGTTTTACCTACTAGCACTTTGTTCCTTTTTATGACCAAATATTCTATTGTATTTATATATCAATTGTGTTTATCTGTTCATCAGCTGGTGGGCGTTTGGGTTGTTCCTGCTTTTGTGCTACTATGAATAACTCTGCTAAGAACATTCCGTATAAGTTTTTTGTGAACGTGTTTTTGTCTCTCTTGGATGTGTACCCAGGAATGAAATTGCTTGTCGTACAGTAATTATATGCTTGTTGAGGAACTGTCAGACTCTTTTTCCAAAGTGGCTGCACTATTTATGCACTCTTTACTTATTTATATTATTATGAAACACTTAATGAGTTCATTTGTTTACCTTTTGATTCTACTGTATATAATCCTCACTTTTTTACTTCTACCTTATTTAAATACACACACACACACACACACTCAGTTTCTAAAATAGAAATTAAATAATGTCTATACTTTTCACCCCAAGAGGTAGCGTGATGTAAGGGAAAGCTACCATATTAGGAGTCAGAAATCCTGAGTTTTAATTCCAGCTCTGTTAACTGTTTGAATTCAGACGAGGCATGGATCCTGGATACTTCCTGTTTCCTGATGTAAAATTGAAGGACTTGCACTGAGCACCTCTAAAATCCCGTCTACTCTGAACCTGTGATTAGAGCTTCTCCTTTGTTTGTCCTTTGCCCTTATTCTCTTTTACCCCCAAATCATCACCCTTCCTGTTCTCCTGGTTCACCATTGCCATCAGCACATCCAGTCCACCCTGCCCATCATAGGACAGACATACCGGTGTTTCTATCCGTGAATACAAAAGAGTCCCTCTCCCCTACTTCCCCATGATGAACATAAATGCCAAAGGACCGTAGTGGTGGTTGAAAGCAGGGCACCCTGTTGACTGATGAGGGAAGAATTGCCCTGACTGCTGCAAGTAGCTGCTCGGAATGTCCCCCATTCCGGGGAGTCTGTGTGAGAAAAGAAAATTCAGCAAATTTGAATGGTAAGGTTGTTTTTAAGTTGTAGTCTCTGTCCTCATAGGGGTATAGAATTGATCGACGTGAACATGACGCGATTTCCCAAGTCTGTTTTTTGTTGAATTTTAAACTTTCTCCATCACCCACAGAAATGATACTCTCAAATTTCAGATACTATGGTTTTTATAGATTAAATATATAATCTAGAAGGTAGGCTATAACTTTTTGTACATCTTAAGGAGACTTCATATTTTAAAACTTTGAACTTCCAACCATGAAGAGTGACAGGGGTCTTTCATATTCTTAAATATTTTGGAGTATATATTTTGCTTTAGAGGGATTATTATATTGCCCTACGTTCTTTGAAGACAAGATGTTCTTAAGGATCTTCCCCTTTATTTATTCATAAATATATTTGTTAATTTACAGTTGTTCCCCTGATAAAGTAATTATCAAGTTTATAGTTGTAGGGTTTGACAATCAAGCTGATATTCTTAAAGTGGTCATTCTGTCTAGCAACTTTAGTAAAACCTGAGAATGATTCTTAGTGCTAAACTATTTTTTTTTTTTACCTGTGTTAAAAGTGTATTATTGTTATCCTGATGGTAAAGATGCAATATAAACTTAGCCCTGACAGTATTTATAACATTGATTTTTTTACACTCAGCATTTGACCTTCATGGGTAAGGCATTCTGGCACAGCACATTTTTCCATTTGCTTCAAATATTCACAGGCAAATATTCAACAGGCACTGTCAGATTTTCATTTGTTTGTTTATTTTGCTACATTTGTTCTAGGTTGGTTCTTACTTGAAATCTCCAAAATTCCCTATTTGGATTGTTGGCAGTGAAACTCACCTCACCGTATTTTTTGCCAAGGTATGCTTATAGCAGGATTTTTTTTTTTTTTTTTTTTTAAGTATGACATCAGGCAAACAAGTAATATAAGTCCATATTTAGTTTGGATCTTTGTGCAAACTTCAGTGTATTCCCACTAACAGGGGGATTATTCCAAAATCTAAAAAAATGATACTGAAGAAAATATTGTTACACTGCTCTAGTTTTGCAATTATTTCAGTAAAATCTGTCATGATTTAATTATAATTTCTTTACCTTTTGTGACTTGAGAGCTTTGGCTTTTGAGATTTTCCAGAAATCACTCTGTTATGGTGAAAATAACTGAATTTAAAAGTTTTAGGTTGCTCTTTTGTAAAGAGGATAAGAATCTAATTTACGTAATATAAAATAATTTTAGTTACAACATCTAGGAAAACATTATTAAATACATGAATAGTTCAGTGGTATAGAAATTCTCTTTTAAGATGTAATATTTCCTATAATTTTAATGTATATGGGGTTACAATATTGAAATAGATTAAATGTATTTGAATATGTTTATTTTAAAATTCTTAAACCTGTTTCTAAATCTCAGCCTTTAACTATAGTATTTCTATGGCCACAGTGGAGTGGTTAAGAGCTTTGGAGCCTCTTTTTCCCATGTCTTTACAATAGTGATTTCTGATAATACCTAACTCTTAGAATAGTCATCAGGCTTAAATATAAGATATTTAGCAGCACCTAGAGCAAGTTAGGTGCCCAGGAAATACTGGCGGTTGCCATCATCACTGCCATTTTCATTATTCTGTATTCCTTAAACATGGGGGTGCCTAGATGCAGTTGCTGATGTTGGAAAGGGAGAAAATATATAATTGTGTATTTTGAGGTTTCTTATTTCTAGTGGACTTTCCTGATTACCCCCATATACTTTTTTAGGTTGTAGTTGTTAGTGTAATTTTATTTGTGTCTGAAAGAAGACGAATTGTATAAATTGTACCAAAAACTTAGTTTTGTGGATTCTATTTCCTCATTTATTACTGTATTACTTTTTTTTTAAAGTTTTTTTATGTTTATTTACTTTTGAGAGAGAGAGAGAGCACAAACGAGGCAGGGAGGGGTAGTGCAGAGAGAGAGGGAGACACAGAATCCAAAGCAGGCTCCAGGCTCTGAGCTATCAGCACAGAGCCCTGTGCGGGGCTTGAACTCATGAACTGCAAGATCGTGACTTGAGCCGAAGTTGGACGCTCAACCAACTGAGCCACCCAGGCGCCCCTTATTACAGTATTACTTTTAATGTGCTGCCAAAATCTAGATAATGGATTTAGAGCAAGATCCATACTTAACTTTTCTTAAACAGAAAAAGCTATGAAATACAACTAAAAGTACAGGCTTTTATAGAACTACAGTACTAAGAGTACTGACAGGTTACATTGAGTCTGAGAGCTTTTTCTGTTTATTTCCCTCCTAAAGTAGAGAAGAAGTTACAAGCACAGTGTAAATGACAGAAACTGAACAACTTTTAATTCCAGAGGGAGGATTTCACCATTTGACTAATTTTTGTGTAAAGTGTTCTGAATTTCCAGAATAGAAAATCAGTTCCAATTTACTTGCAAAAATGTACTTTCAAGCCAGTTATTATTTTTATTTCCAGCTCTGTTTTTTAGCATAGGAAAAGTAATAAATCCTATGAAACAGTAAAAGTTTCAGATATAAAAGATAATGAGATGAAAATATTCTAAATCTTAAATTTTATGTTTGATATTCAAGAAGTGATTTTTGTTGTCAACAGAAGAGATTTTACAGGAGGTAAAATAGAAGGAATAATGTCAACCGAGCTACATAAATATGCAGGCATTTTGTATTTAAGCATCTAAATGTTAGGTCTGTTGAGAAGAGTCCTGAAAGTGAATGATACCTACATTTCTATGAAACATACACTTCTTACCCATCTGCTTGGTATTTTCTATCATCCCATAGCGTTTGGTTCATTGTGCAATTGCTCGTATCAGGCAGTGCACAGTTCTTGCTTCCCAAGCCTGTTTCTGTGTCTTCCGTGGTCAGCAGTGAGCCCTTGTGGGCAGGGGCTTTCTCAGTCATCTTACTCGTAGGCCTCAGCCACGTGCCACAAAATGTCGAGTTAGAGACTTGAGGATAGAGAGAAACAGAAAGCCCTGCCACATCAGTTGTAGGGCTGGCAAAACAAGCTCCATGTACACCTCCTGAGTCAGACAAGGTGTTTGAATCTGTCTTCATTTATTTGCATCCCCGGAAGCTACTCTCAATCCTGATAGGAGAATGCACACCCGCATGAAGTGATTGGAGAGAATTTTATAGCAAGATTTTAGGTTCTTCAGCTATAATAGGTCTTAAAAATCACCTATATCAAGCACCTCACTTCTCCTTTAGAAGTCTTGAATTTTATACTAATTCTTTTGATACCTACCTTTGTATCTTTGGATCTGATATATAGTCTGGCACATGGTGCAGGGGATTCATTACTTCAGTGAATAAAGCCTTTGCATGAATTTTCCACACTTGTTCCAGTGATATTTATATCTTCTAAAAATACTTTTTCATGACTCATTCTGAAGCTTCTTAAAAGTATGGGTAATTCCTTTTCACTGTGTTTAAGAAAAAATTTTTTTAACATTTATTCATTTCTGAGAGAAAGAGAGCGCAAGCAGGGGAAGAGCAGAGAGAGGGAGATACAGAATAAAAGCAGGCTCCAGGCTCTGAGCTGTCAGTACAGAGCCTGACCTGGGGCTCAAACCCGCGGAACCAGGAGATTATGGCCTAAGCCAGAAGTAGGACGCCTAACCGACTGAGCTACCCAGGCGCCCCTACTTTTCAGTGTATTTTAAAACAACTGAACTTAGGTTGCTTGAACATGTTTTTTTTTAAAAAGAGTTGCAAGAATTTTTCCCTTTGAAATAAAAGCTGGAAGATTACAGAAGTAGGAAATGAGGCCACTAATACTTGATTACACTTATTAGATCCAGTTTAAAAAAAGCAGTTTAAAAAAGCAGCGACTTCAGCTCAGGTCATGATCTCACAGTTCATGGGTTCAAGCCCCACTGACAGCTGTCCGGCTCAGAGCCTGGCGCCTGCTTCGGATTCCATGTCTCCCTCTCTCTCTGCCCCTCCCGCTCTTGTGGTCTGTTTCTGTCTCCCAAAAGTAAACGTTACAAAAAATTTAAAAAATAAAATAAATTTTTAAATACAGTAATATTTATATAGAAATAAATATTTCTATATAGTATTTGCCATATAGAAAATACTGTAAATTCTGTTTTTTATAAGATCTATGATTTGATCATTCTTTCTTAGATATTTCTATATTTGAACAGGTAATTTTGGCTTTGTTTTTGTTACTCAAAAAGTAATTTAGGGTTTGTTATTTATTTTTGAGTTTAGGTTTGTTTTGGGGGGGGTCATTCACTTTATGTTCTATGGCCTATAACAACAGCTTAATGTAAATGTTGGTGTCTTTTTCCGTAAAACTCATAGGATTGTATGGATGTGTATTTCACATGCTGGCTTCTTTGTGCTGATTATGATTAAGTAAAAAAGTGTGTTTTAAGGTCACAATCTTCAAAGTAATCTGTAATTTAGCATTTGAAAATGCCTTTGAAAAGCAGTATAATTCTTGAGGTGACACACCAGAGGTAGTAAGAGTTGCAGCAGTCATCATTCGTGTGTATACTCCTTGGTCAGATATTTACTGGGCATATAGTATGTGCCCAGCGTCGCGCCAGGTGCTGCAAACAGTGGTGAGCAAAAATAGATGTGCTCCTGTTCTTCCAGAGGTGTACATTCTAATGTGGAGGGGGGGGGAGGCGGGCATTAATCAAAGAATCACACTTAATAGAATTATAACAGTTACAACTATGATGAGGGCTGACAAAGCACAGGTATATAAACTGTAAGAATTTATCTTAGTATTGGAAATTAGGAACGTTTCCTTGAAGAACTGATGTGTCTCTCAGATGAGCACTCTGAGGCCTTAGTAAGATTAGACTATGGGAAGAGGAGAAAAGAGCTTTCCCTGGACAGGAGATAGTCGGAGTACAAGACTATGGTGGGAACCAACTGAAGAAGAAGAGCGGGAGCACGGAGAATTTGAGGGGCAAGGGCTAGGATGAGGCTGCAAAAGCAGGTCTTTGACTTAGGAAGACCGTTCAAAGAGTAATGACAACCACTAGACTTGTTAAAAGTAGGTGGTGGGAATAGTTGTGGGGGGGCGGGGTAGGAAGGAAAGAAACAGGATTAAATTTGCATCTTGGAAAGATGACTGTGGCTAATTGGGGAAAAGAGACATAACCTAGGGAGTGGGTAGGGAGGACGTCTGTGGTATTTCCAGTAAGCAGGGAATGTGGTTTGGCCAGGGTCATGACGGTAGACATGGATGGAGGTGCATAAATTTGAGAGAGCCATTCCTGAGTTAAACTGACAGGCTTGGTGACAGATTGGATTGGCTAGATGAAGGGGGGTGGAGAAAGCTAATGAGATGAGTGTTCTTAGTGATTAATCTTAGAGCCTCAGAAAGAGCCCAGCAGCTTTGCATTGTTGAATGCACCCACTCGTGGTTAAAGCAATTTATTTTTTGTTGGGCCAGTTGACCCAGTCAAGAGGGAAGACGGATACTGCAGTTTGCGGTATCTCAGTGAGACGGCCCGGCCAGATAACCCCACAGTGAGGTTTACAAGTCCTGCCCACATGGACAGTGCTTGAAATGATTACATGGAAAACAGAAATCAGAGCAATAGGGAGAAAGGAACTCAAGATAAATTAAAGAAGAAGAAAAAAAAAAAAAAAAAGAATGGAGTTGGTGTAGGACAGTGTAGGGATCAAAAAAAAATTTTCAAAAAACCAAAAACTGTCAAAGAAGTTACTATATCCATGAAACTCTGGAGGCTGTGAGAAAAGAATATTTGAAGGACTAATAAGGAACTGAAAGACAAATTGGAGAAATCTCTCTCCTAGATCGTTGGCAGTAGCTTCCTAACTGATGACTCTGTCGTTGCCCTTCGAGGAGCTGTAGGATCTTCTCAGTTCAGCAACTAAAATGACCCTGTTAAAATGTAAGTTACTTCATGTTACGCTTGTGCTCAAAACCCTACATAGGCTCCCCTGTGCTCAGCGTAAAGGCCAAAGTCCTTAGAATAACTTAGTGGCCCCACCTCACCTCAGCTGATTCCCTGTTGCCCCTCTAATCGCATTTCCTACTGCTCCCCTCCTGTCGTGCTTGGCCTCCTCACCGAGCTTTGCTGTGGCTCCGAAATGCAGCGAGCCCTTTGCACTTGCTGTTGCCTTCGCCTCAGCTGCCTGTGTGAAGGATTCTCTTCTTCCTCCAGGTCGGTATTCACGTGTCGTCTCCTTAGGAAGGCCTGCCCGGGCTCTCTGGCCCTTGCTCTTCCCCCCTTTTCATTGACATTCTGTCTCTCACACCTAGATATAGATCCACTTTAATTGAGGTGAAATTCATACATAATTAACCTTTCTCACGTGAACAATTTAGTGGCTTTCAGTACGTTCAGAGCGTTGTACAACCACTGCCTATAACTAGGTCCAAAACATTTCCATTGCTCCAAGATAAAATGGCGTATCCATTAAGCATGGACTCCCATTCGTTCTCTCCAGAGCCCCAGGAGCCACCCATTTGCTTTCAGTCGCTGAGAATTTACCTATATGGGATATTTCGTGTGGATGGAATCATACATGTGGCCTTCTGTTGGGGATCCTCCCACTGAGTGTAATGTTTTTGAAGTGCAACCTCCTTGTAGCCTGTATCCTCACTGCTTCCATCCCGTGGCTAAATGACACTCTGTTCTCTGCAGACAACAGACTTTGACTCTCGTGGATGATGCTGCAGTGAAGGTTCCTCTACAGGAACTTGTTTGAATCCCTGTTTTCAGTTCTGTTTGGTAAATACCTAGAACCGGAATGACTGGATCATATTGTAATTCTCTGGTTAGCATTTTGGGAAACTGCCTGTTTCCACAGCAGCTACACCATTTTGCATCCCAGCCAGCAGCGTACGAGGTCCCAAGTTCTTGTACGTCTTTGCCAACACGTGTTATTTTCCTCTTTATTATTATTATAACCGTCCTAGTGAGTGTCGAGTAGTCATTGTGACTTTGATTTGCATTTCCCTAATTAGTGACTAATAATGTTGATCTTTTTTTAAATAGACTTTTTGGCTTTTTGTATATATTCTTTGGAGAAATGTCTGTTCAAGTCCTTTGCCTGTTTTTGAATTGGGTTGTTGGTCTTTTCATTGAATTGCAAGAGTTCTTAATATATTCTGGTTTTAGGCACATACTATATATTTTACTTGTTTGTTTTATATATTATCTATCTTTCTCACTAGTAAGCTCTCTGAAGGCAGGAGTTTTGTCTGTTTTATCTCCTGCTGTTTTCCAGTGCCTAGAACAGGGCCAGACACAGTGTTGGTGCTCAGTAAACTTTTGTTAAACAAATGATTGCATGCAGAAAACACTGAAGATCTGTCTCACCAAAAATTGTGATACAGCTGTGTTGGGATTTGAACACGGAGGGAGATGGGGACATAGGAATGCTAAGTTGTCTTTGATCATAAGAATTCAACATATCCGTAAGCTTGTAAATCAAGAAATAACGGTTAGTGTATGCATTAACTATATGGAGACTAAAACAGAAGAACTTGCTTCTGCTCTCCTAGCTGATCAACTTAAATACACACACCTACGCAGATTCTTTCTCCAGATTAGTGAATAAAAACAGCTTTGATGAGTATTTATAAATAAGCATCGTCACATATCCTCTATCATATTTAAAATTTATGTTCATAGTTTGAGGATGAGAGAGAAAATTGTTCCTGTTCAGTGAGATAACTTCGTAACTGTCTGTTTTGGTTTTTCCTTTTGAGATGAATAGCTTACTTTTAGGACTCTTACATATATTTAATTTATTTTAAAAGAGGTGTACAATTTGTCATTATAAATTTGAGTGCCAAACTATTTACTTAATAAAGTTATCCCTTCGTATTTGAGATGTCCAGTGGCCCAGAATTTAACTTTTTTTAAATTTTATCGGAGCCCTTTTCCTGATCCGTGGAGAGAGTCATTCAACATATTTTGTGGGATTGGAAGAGGTTTTTCACAATTCAATTTTATTTAAAAATCAATGGTAAAAATAAATTTAATGATTGACTTTTATGAGCAGGTTGTTAAAACTTCAGATTGATTATAGTTATCTTTTTAATATCATTTAAGTTTTTAAATTTATCTCCCACATTTTATAAGTCATCGTACTCTTCCATTTGACATAGAAAAAGCGACCTTTCTTATCTATGTCTGTGAAACAACAAAAATGATATTGTATTATTTGATGTATCTTAGAGAATGTGGTTGCAAAACATACATGGAAGCAATCCTGTGTAAGTGGGAGTTTTGTACTAAGAGGGAAGAGCACATAGCCTGACTGCAGGGATCTTACAGGAACCTAGTCATCAAGCAGCACGAGTCCCACAGAACCCTGGGAAAACGGGATGTGGGTGAGCTAAATGCAGTAGGTAAAGGGACTTCTTCAAAGAAGGAAACTTAATTTCTGTTAAGTAGGGTGGAGAATTCTCCAAACAAGTCATCTGAGCCATAACAGAATAAAATTTCCTGTACACTGTGAGGAAGCAGGCCTTGTAGGTATGGATAATATGTTAAAAATCATCATACCAGTGTACTTTTTTTTTTTTTTTTTAAATTCTAGTGCCATGGTACTTTTGATAAGCTTAAAACTTGCAAACTTACTGAACAGGTAAAAGAAAAGACTTTGCACATGCTTCAAGAATTTAGAACCTGTATTTAATTTTTTAAAAAAAGAGCTCTTATTATTAAAACAAGGCTATGTACCATTTGTTTTATAATATGTTAAATAGTCTTTTAGGAGTCAATTCTTTTCATTCGAAACATATAATTTAAATGCCCAAATACTACCTGACACAGTCAGTATTTGAGCATCTCTCCTCCCATCTTTTCCTTCTCTCCAACCATCATTTTTCCCTTTGATTCTTTTTCTTTTTTATATTTTGGCTTTAAGATTAAATTTTTGGGATCATTTTCATAATTTCCTCTTGAATTGCAATTATGAAGTTAGTTTTCAAAGCAAATTTGAAAGCAAGGGTTTTACATTTGAAAATACGATACTTTTAATTTTATTAAAATTTTGTGTATAAAATAGACAAAATAAGTTTGTCTCTTTTTATTGTGCATTTCAACCTCGGTGTGGGATGATAGCTGCTGGTTCAATATAAAAATAGCTGGAACCTACCTATAACATCTAGTTTCATCTTTGGAAGATCAGTGACTAATTTCCTTGGTAATCCATTTCATACTTTCTTTTGAAGTTGGAGAGATGAGTTTTACATCCCTTTCTGTCCTCTTTTGTGGTTATAAAAAGGTCTCTTTGTATGTGCAGAGTATCACCTTTGAGCTTTCCTGTGATAAAGCAGTTTTCCTTTTAGTAAGAACACATGAAAACACATTACTGTTTCAGCTCAGAATATATAAAGAAACTGAATTTAATGCGAAGGAGAAACAAAACATGTAACTGTTCCTCCATGAGCTGACTGCTCTTACTGTAGTATCTGTTACTGGGAGACTGTTTAGAATTCTTTTTATAGAGTTAGCTCCTTTTGTGTGTTTGTTCTTTGGTGTAACATTAGGACAACTACTACAGTTGAGTGTTAGATTTCTTGTTTTAGGTATTGAAAAATTGGACAGCTCTACTTCACCAATAATACATTTCTCTACATGTAAAAAAACATAATTTTAAGGGAAAATAGTAAAACAACGCTTTATAGACTCTGTTATAAAGAAATTCACCTCTGTGTATCTTTCATTGTTGAGTCAAAGTCCTGGAACTTGGAATGCAGTTAATTCACAGTTGGGCATTCTGTAACACATAAAATGTTATAGTTGGGGTTTTGTTATATATATTAAAGCAGTTTCGTCATCCCATCCATGTATCCGTTTTTGGTTTTTTTGCTTTTTTTGCTTTTTAAGATTTTTAAGTAATCTCCACCCAGTGTGGGACTGAAACTCAAAAAAAAAAAAACAAAAACAAAAAAACAAAAACCAGAGATCAAGTCACATGCCAGCGAGGCACCCCACCCTATCCATTTATCTTAAGTAACTTTGTGAATTTGTGCTTAGGTTTCAATGCCCTGCCTTCTCTACTGCAGAAAGAAAATGGATTTAAGACCTACTTATTTTTATAGTTAAGGTCATAACTTGTCATGTGACTTTTAACAACTATCTTCAAACATAAGAATAGCATCTGTTATTTCAACAACTTGGAAAGTTTGGGTAGAAGTCTACATGAATTAACAATCTTTAGTTATGTGAATTATTGAAAAACTATTTATCTTTAACCACAAACTGTTTCCTGGCTGCTTAACAAACACGCTTTGGAGCTAGCCCTCATCAGCTAATCTGTAGGGTTAGGCCAGCGATTGTGCCATCATGATAAAGCTTCTGTTTTGTACCTGATTTTTTTCAGAACTCTTTGAAAATGCATCATAAATATTTTTACCTCCTAAAAGTGACCATTAAATTGCTCTTACGTTCTCTTTCCTACTACTCTGAATGCCCTTATGCAGCTGTTCCTGTGTCTGGTTTTTATAATTTTTAGCAATTTCCTTTTTATCTCAGTCATGTCAACTTGCTGACTGAGAGCAGTCCCTCTTTCCCTTTCAATTAGTTTCTAATAATTTTTTTTATTACAGTAGAACCCAAATAGTTGTCCAAATAAGATAAAATATCATTGATAGAAAGGCCTAAAGGAGTTTGGTCATCAGTTAAGTCTATGTTTTGTTTTGTTTTTTTAATTTTTTTTAATGTTTATTTTTGAGAGAGAGAGAGAGAGACAGAGCGCGAGCAGCAGGGGACAGGGGGATAGAGAGGGAGGGAGACACAGAATCCAAAGCAGGCTCCAGGCTCCGAGCTGTCAGCACAGAGCCCGATGCAGGGCTCACACTCACGAACCGGGAGATCATGACCTGAGCCGAAGTCAGACACTCAACCAACTGAGCCACCCATGCGCCCCAAAGTCTACGGGTTTTAATTAGAATCAGCATTGATACACCTCTAGGTGTTTATTTATAATTGATGAAAATAATTATAATAAACAGACTTGATAGAATGGAGCAAAAGGTCTTATATCATGTATTTATGTATGATGGTGTTAACAAGTTTATGATTTTGTTTATGTTTCTTTTATTTATGTTACCCTCTGCCTAGAATGTGATTAAAATCCTGCTCATTATTCATGGTCCAGGCTTGAAATCTTCAGTGTTGGGACTCCTGTTTCTCTTTCTCCCTTGTTGCTCCTGTAATTTCTTCCAGCTTTCTACCTTCTTGTGATCACTGATACTACCTGAGATTTATCTGTTTTCCCACAGGACCCAATATAGCTACATTACCTATATTGCACTAAGTACTGTTGAAATACAAAGATTAATAAAGAACGCATTGTAGTAGTTTTCTCTTTACATTTACTGAGCATTGCCTGTGCCAGGTATTACGCTAACCATCTTACATGCATTCGTGTAATCCTCAGTTCACCCCTGTGAGGTAAGTACCATTTTTCGTCAACATTTTATAGTCTGGGGCCAGTGAAAAATAACAACTCCAAAGTTAAATGCTAGTGAGCACCAAAGCCAGGATTCAAACTCAAATCTTCTGACTCCTTAGCTTTCAACGACTTCTGTCCCTTAGGTACACAAAAAGCAAATAATTATACAAGAGTGGAATAGAGACTGGAAGAGGGGAGAGGTACAGAGGCTATGATACATGAATTAAAGGACATAAGTTTTTGACTTAATATGAAATGAGGGCTGTGTTCTAGGTTTGGAGAAAAGATTAAGCAGAAACACAAGAGATGAGGGAGGTGACGACAGTCCATGCTATTTTGGGGAATAGTAATGGGTTCAGGGTGGCCGAACCAGACTAGTTGCGCTGGAAGATTAAGAAGGAAGTAAAGGCTGGGATCAGATACAGGACCGGCTGGAATAATCATTTATTTCCACACCATCTTTGGTATACTATGTTTGCATGCTTATCTTGATATGAAAGGCTTAACCTGAATACCCAAGGCATGAATGTAAGGCATGTTCATGGAAGTAGAACAACTTTCATAATGAAGATTAAGAACGTTTCTCTAAAGTTGTGATAAAACTGAAGAATATTAGAACTTTGAGTACTGTGACCCCTTTATACGGTTCATATTATCAAAATTGTTAGTGGGTAGACACGAAGGGAAAGACGAGAGGAAAAGGTAGCCACCTATGAATAGGAAAAGCAAATACACGTGGGGCACGAGCAAAGTGAAACCCTGGGCAGAATATTAGGTTTTAATTCCTCATGCCAGCTCTCTGAAGCAAAGACCCTGCAATTTAAGTGATTTTTTCAGTATTCGAGAAGGAGTGCAGTCTACCCCAGGTAGGAGGGATGTCTGCCACTGGAATTGTTCAAATTTGCCTGCATGTGTTGGTGATAAAAAGCATTACGACGGCGTCCGTTTTGTTACATTTAAGTCCTCTCCAGACCGTGCTCTCTGTATTTGCATATACTGGGTACACCACTCCCACCATACCCCTTCTCCCCAAACACACACAAAAGCTAATTTCTTTCTTACTTTTACATGTCGGCTGCAGGTGCGTTCCATGTGCCTTCTTCATTCTAAGATCTGGACTGAAGGAGCAGCCCGTAGGACTGTGCACTTCTCTTGGCACAGGGAGAACAGAGACACTTGGCAAAAACGCAGGTGGCGCTTAAAGCTTCTTCTGGGAGCTAGCGTGATGTCACTTCTGCTTTCATTTCTCTGGCCAAACCTGATGTCCGTGAGGGTAGGAAGTAGACCCCTACCAGAGAGGTACTTTGTGTCCCCTAGCCACAGGCAGTGATAAATAATCCTCTTACAAGGCCCGGAGGGGCAAGAGTGTGAGAACAACCCCTTCTACCACCATAAATCAGTTACTCTTGTGTCCAGGTGATTTAACAGTTTAAATTGACTCAATTGGTATAGAGTCTTTACTTAGAAATCAGGAGGAACTTTTTAACAACGTATTTGATTTTTATCCAGCTGATCAGTGAATATTAACTTCAACCATTTAAATAAGTGAGGGAGTCCGTTTTCTTGAATTATGGAGGTATCATGTGCCTAGAGAGTAATGGCTTATGTTAGCTGTTTTCTTAATGAAAATCAGTAATTAAAAGGCTAACAAGCTCTTCTCTGCGCAGTTCTTCACATAAGCAACAGAACACTGAACATGATTCTGGTTGCATAGAGTAGATGCCTTAGGTCTTAGAGGTGAATTCTCCGGCAGAAACCAATTGAGAAAGGTTGGAAGGATTTTTAAGATGAGTTGTAGAGTTACGATTGAAAGGGAGAAAAAGAAGCCCCTTGACTAGTGTTAATAATAGTAACGACGATGATCATACCTATTGGAGACTTCCTCCTACTGCCTTTTCAACTTGCACGTTTAAAGTTTGTTTGGTTTTTTTTGGAGAAAGAGCCTTGAAGGGCTTTTCTTATGTTTCCTTCCCTGACTTCGCTGCCAGTGCAGCACAAAGCAGTGCTGCACAGCCGTGGGCTGCTGTGGAGATAGCCAAGGGCTTTTGCACATTTGGGGGGAAATAATGGAAGAGTAAAGAAAAAAGACCACTGTCCTAGCTACTTTCAGCTGACGTGGCATTACCTGAATTGTTTCTAACATTGGCACTGAAAACTGTTACATATTTAATAGCATTTGGTAATTGATTTAAAATGTTTCATAGTAACCCCCAAAATATTTTCAGAAGTATAATGAGTTTAAGAGTGCATATGAAACATAAAGTGATTTTAAAGCAAACATTACTTACAGTTTAAAGGTATGTTCTATACCAGTTAACTTTTTTTCTTTTGAAGGGATCTTCATAGCACTATAAAATGTTGTCTGGGAGCTAAATTGTACTTTATATGTGTGATCATTCCTGAAGTTAGGTAAAACTCTCAGAAGTTCTTTGATTACTTGTGACAAGAGATTGCTCTTGATAATGATGAAAGCCATAATGAATAAACTTTAAAGACCTTTTCAGTAATGAGCTACTTAGACACCTAGCCAATGAACTGAACATAGGCCTGCCTTATATTTCACTGGCTGTTTAGAAGGATAGCTAATGTTACATTTTAAAAGGTTTATGGTGAACACCAAATAATTATAGTAACAGTGTAGGCAGAACTACGTGAAAAGAGATATTTGTTTCATGACTATAGGATATTAGATAGTCCCTTAACAGCTTGCCTTTTTCCCCCTTCTCTTCAATAGCACTTTGCCAATTAAGGCAAGTTGGTTGAGGACAGATCATTTTAAAAGCTATATTGTGTAGCAATCCCAGTTGCCCTGTAAATTGGCTAAATAGAAATTGTTCTAAAATTCCTCTGCTCTGATAAAAGCATCCAATTATATTTGACCAATATGGAGAACTACTTTTAGAGTAAAAATAATTTTGATGGTAAATCAGAGTTTAAATAACTAAAACAATATTTAAATATTTGACTGTTAGGTTTTCTATCTTTTCCCAATGAGGGGTACCTAAAAGAGTTTCAGATGCAGTACAATTCAGTATTTTGTCCTACTTAATGCATTTGGGGGCGAAGGAAAAAATGTCTACAGGTATACTTGCTGATTTGGATAACTTGGAATTACATCATTGGAATCTATTTATAACTCATTGGTTTTCTGGCGGAGGGGGGTGTATGTTTGACTTTTGTTTTGCAGTGTAATTTTCTTAAGACAGTTTTAATACTGTTCACCAAAATAAGCATATAGTAGCACATTTTTCTCCCTCCCACTAGGTGGTCACCTTAAATGTACAGACTGCCTCTTTCTTTACCATTTAACAGGCTGGACAGTGTTCAAAACATTATGGAGATGTGGATAGTTATATGCAAAGAATATACTAAATATGTAATCTAAAAGCTATTGCTATATTAAGTCTTGGAAATGGAAATCTGAAGGGTAATGTTCTCTTATTATTCCTCATACTTAGACACAGTTATTTATTACATTGGAGTTCCATTTTACTTCATCCTTTATGTTCAGTGAGAAAAACACATCCGTTGTATCTCTCGCTAAAATATTTTGCCTTAAGATGGTAAAGGAGCCTTCCTCAGTTGAATAGAATTCTTCATTTGCCAAACTTGCTATGCAAATATGAAATACATTTGACATTAATATATTACCAAATTTATGACCTGGATCATTCTGTTACAGATGTTTAAACTAGAACCTTGTTCAGATGTATTTAAGTTAAAGAAATTGGTTAAAATTAGTGTTGGAATTTGTCACTTTAAACCAAATTAGAAAGTTAAAGAGAGTTCAGCATGAAAGACTTGAATGGGAATAGGTGGTTTTGTAACTTTTCCAGATTTCATCTATAAACATTTAAACATTCTGTAAATTTAAGCATGTGTTAACTAAGAGATGGCTTTCTATAATAATCTAAAAATCATTGTAAATACTCAAAATAAGCAAGCCAGTAATCAGTTTAGAAGGCCATACTGGCTTTGATTTGTGGATGAAAACATTTGGAATGTTTTCATTAGAATTCACTTTTTTTTGCTTTGGCCTTTGTTTTCTTTTCCTTTTTCTCTTCTCCCTTTGGCATAAACACATCTTAAAATGAGTGGTATGATTAAGAACAATTAATTTCTAAGGAGTTTAGCAAATTAGCTATTAGTATATCACTATTAGTATATCACAGCCCGTGCCACTGGGCCGTGTTTTGGGAGGAGAAAAAGAATTTGTGTTTAGGTGGTTGACACATCGGCTGTTTGCTCATATACAGGGTTTTGAGCTACTTGGTTCAACTTAGAAACTTCAAACAGCGAACAGTCTAAATTCCTTTTTTGCCATCCTCTCCTGTGACATGTTTGAAGTAACCGCCTGTCATCCGTTCCAGTGCCTCATCTCGTAGGCTCTGCAACCCTGTCTCGTCTAGTGCCCGCGTCCGGCTTCCACTGGCCTGTTCGCAGCACTAAGTGTTCCATGTGTGCCAAGCATTGTGGGAACACCATGTGCTCTACCTGGATACGTAACCATCACCTCCTAACTCCTGATGTTCATTCTTCCACCACAGCTGACTTCCCTTGCTGACTACTGCTCTTCTCACAGTTCTAGTCCCCCAGCCATGGCTCTTAATTCCTCCCAGCAAGGGCTCCCTACCCTCTTTTCTCTTTGAGATGAGAGCCAGAATTATCTTCTTTATGAAACCCATTAAGGTACTAAGACTTCTTTATACCCCCAGATGTGTTGGAAAGAAGGCGTATTTAATAAGCGTCAGTGCATTTGAGGAAATAATACATCATGGGTTAGCAAACTGGCCCACAGGGCAAATCAAGCCATGAGCTATTTTTGTAAAATATTTACTGGAACATATCCATGCTCATTTGTTTATGTATTAACTGTGCTGTCTTGCTGCTGAGATCACATGGCCTGCAAGACCTGGAATATGTACTCTCTGGCCCATTAGAGAAAAAGTATACCACCAGCCCCTGTTCTGAGTGAACATTTGTTAAACCAGAGGACGCTGGGAGTTGTGCCCAAGCTTCAGATGATCTTCTGTATCAGGCCAGCATATATATAGCCCATTCAAACAAGAATAATACGTTTTCTGAAGCCTACGTGGTTTGTATGTTCATAACCAAAGGCAAGAGATAAGGCAGCACGCTTTTCATTAAGCCTGTTTTAAATCTTTTTGACATTAGCATAGTATATTTTTCATTTGTAGCTCTTGGAACTTAGAGATAAGGTATCAGGTGGTTCGCTTCTAATTCTTTTATGCTTCTGCATTTTCTGATATCTTGAATGCAGAGGATTGGATGTAAACTTTTGTCTGTGGCTGAAACCAGAATCTTCCTTGTTAGTGCAACTAAACAGTAGTAATTTCCCAAAACTTCACTTATTAAGAGTATTAAAATAATGCTTCAGATGTATTCTCTGCCACCTCTTCTCTAAAAAGTTTACGTATTGACCAAGAAAAAGAGTATTTCCTTTCCCTCTGTTTAGATCATACTTATATTTAGAAAATCCAAAGTCCTGTTTTAACCCTCGTTTTAAGTTTTTCCTCATCACTTACTAGTAACAAAGGTTGAAATGCAGCAGATGGTTAAGAGAAACTTAAGGACTGTATCCTCATCTTGGGCCCCTACAAGTTTATGTTTGGATAAAATCTCATCTGGAGCTGTACTTTCTCCTTAGCCAGAATTTCAGTGATGAATCCCCGGATTCCAGCAGCCATTCCAAAGGGAAGAATTGAAAAAGAAAAGAAGGGTTAGAAATAGTTAAGCATGGCACAAAAAGAGACACTCAGATTAATGGAACAGAATAGAGAACCCAGAAGTGGACCTACAAACATGTGGCCAACTAATCTTTGACAAAGCAGGAAAGAATATCCAATGGAATAAAGACAGTCTCTTCAGCAAGTGGTGCTGGGAAAACTGGACGGTGACATGCAGAAGAATGAACGCGGACCACTGTCTTACACCATACACAAAAATAATCTCAAAATGGATGAAAGACCTCAATGTAAGACAGGAAACTATCAAAATCCTCCAGGAGAAAGCAAGCAAAAACCTCTCTGATCTCGGCCGCAGCAACTTCTTACTCAGCACATCTCCAGAGGCAAGAGAAACAAAAGCAAAAATGAACTAATGGGACCTCGTCAAAATAAAAAGCTTCTGCACAGCAAAGGAAACAGCAAAATTAAAAGGCATCCGACAGATTGGGAGAAGATATTTGCAGAAGACATATCAGATAAAGGGTTAGTATCCAAATCTATAAAGAACTTCTCAAACTCAACACCCAGAAAACAAATAATCCAGTGAAGAAATGGGCAATAGACATTTCTCCAAAGAAGACATCCAGATGGTTAACAGACACTTGAAAAAATGCTCCACATCACTCATCATCCAGGAAATACAAATCAAAACCACAATGAGATACCACCTCACACCTGTCAGAATGGCTAACTAACATTAACAACTCAGGCAACAACAGATGTTGGTGAGAATGCAGAGAGAGAGATCTCTTTTGCATTGTTGGTGGGAATTCAAGCTGGTGCAGCCACTCTGGAAAACAGTATGGAGGTTCCTCAAAAAATTAAAAATAGAACTACCCTATGACCCAGCAATTACACTATTAGGCATTTATCCAAGGGATACAGGGATGCTGTTTTGAAGGGACACATGCACCCCAATGTTTATAGCAGCACTATCAACAATAGCCAAATTATGGAAAAAACCCAAATGTCCATCGATGGATGGATGGATAAAGATGATGTGGTATATATATACAATGGAGTATTAATCCAAAAGAATGAAATCTTGCCATTTGCAACTATGTGGGTGGAACTCAAGGGTATTATGCTAAGCAAAATTAGAGAAAGACAAATATCATGACTTCACTCATATGAGGACTTTAAGACACAGAACAGATGAACACAAGGGAAGGGAAGCAAAAATAAAAACAGGGGGACAAAACATAAGAGACTCTTAAATATGGAGAACAAATAGGGTTACTGGAGGGATTGTGGGAGGGGGGATGGGCTAAATGGGTAAGGGGCATTAAGGAAACTTAATCCCTGAAATCATTGTTGCACTATATGCTAAAAAATGTGGATGTAAATTAAGAAAATGAAATTTAAAAAAATTTTAAAAAGAAAAAAAATAAACTTAAAAAAATAGTTAAGGAAACTGAAGCTTACAGTGAAATACATGCAGCGACTTTTACACTTACGGTTTGGATGTGATAAAAGCAGCTAGGGAATAATAATAATAATAGCCCCAGTGTTAGTAATTGCTCCCTAAATCTGAGAGCTGACACTGGGATCCTAGCTTCAGTACAAAGTTAATTATAGTTCTAAGGCTTTACCGGTGATACATTGTAAAAAGGAAAGCATTTTTAAGAAATAATGTTCTGAATAGGCTAAATAAACATAACACAAGAGTCTGTCAGTATCAACCAGAATTACAAGTGCATTCTTCCTCTGACCCAGCAATCCTACTCCGTGCTGTCTCCTACAGATAAAACTGCACGTGTGTGAAATTACATGCGCTGCTTTGTTTGGTAGAGCACTGTTTCTCAAAGTGAAAGACACTATCCAAGTATCCAGCAATGAAGGACTGAATCATGAAATCAGAAAGGATTGAAAGTTAGGCCAGATGAAAACATGCGACTTGACATGCAGATCATCTGCAAAGTAGTATTGAAACTTCAGGCAAAGGGCTAGTAAGTGGGAAAGAACAAATTTGACTGTGTTATAAAATAGCATTTTTTTTTACTTTAATTCCTGAAAAATGTGTAATTGTTTTAATTCCTATTCCCATTTGACTTATGTTCCCATATAAACGGAGGCACCTAGTCTCATAAGAACTACTCTAATTGATTCTTACACTTTGTTCCTTCATCTTTGGGGTGAAGCGGCAGGGGTGGGGAGTGATTAGGCCAAAAGATAATTAGTACATTTCCTACAAAAATGTGTTTCCAAAGAGGAACAGCATTTCAAATTGTATATCCCATAACTTCTTAAAGAGGATTCAAGAAGGTAAATTGAGGTAGTTAGAAACTTGTTCCCTGAGGAGGTTTGGGTCAGTGAACACAATTATAGACAGAGGCTCAGACCAACACTATGTATAGAGGACAACTGGGGCCCAGATTCTACATTTCTGTCAGTCAAGTAGAATTTTCTAACAGTTTATATGGAGTAAAGTTTTGTGAAGAGTCCAAGATAACACTCAATTTTGTGGTTATTTTTGATAAATTGTAATATGGCTTACTATGTAAAGAAATTAGGTATGATAGAATTCGTTTCATGGGAAAAAGAAATCTGCCTTTTAGATGTTTCCTTTGAGTTAAGAAAAATTAAAATCCTGGACATGCAAAACTTGATTGTTGATCTGTGGCCAGGAATTGATGTAAAATGCTTACTAAACTAATAAAGTTCAAATGCATTTCTATGTAATTGCTATCATAGATCTTGATTTAATTTTTAAATATTTGAAAACTAGAGTATATTTTAAGTTCTGTTTATTTTTATTTGAACAATGATGGGTAGATCATTACTTTTTGCAGATTCTCTTTTATAGTAATGACTCATCTCTGTAATACTAAACTTTTCAAGAGCTTTTATATAAAGCTTCAGTGTCACGATCACAACAATTCCCTATGGCTGAAGCACTTGTCCTGTTTTTCAAATTTCAAATGTACAGTGAAGGCCCAGAGAGCTTGTGACTTACCTAGTCACATACATCTGATAGAAATATAACTCCAAGTCTTCTGACTCCCGATGTCCTGTGTCCTCACCCTAGCCTTGTATTTGTCCTGTTTATTAAGGTCATGATATTATTGTAGCTGGTTGATAGCGTGCTTTCTGTCTTTTCAGGACATGGCTTTAGTTGCTCCTGAGGCACCTTCAGAACAAGCCAGGAGAGTTTTTCAAACCTATGATCCAGAAGGTAAAAGATTTTATTATTTTATTAACACCGACTCTGTGTTAGAAGGTTTGCAGGTTTCTTGGGGGTAACAAAGTTATGGTTACTTGAATCTTGACCTCTGTCAGTGTTAAACGGGAAAATACCACCTTCTGAACAAGGTTTTTGAAAAGGTATTCCTTTATTATTCAAACTAATATTAAGTAAGTCTTCCAGAGTGTTATTTAAAAATTGAAATAAAATTGACAAATAATATTCTGTAAGTTTAAGGTATACCAAGTGTTGCTTTTATAATTTATATATTACAAAATGATTACTACAGTAGCATTAACTGACACCTCTGTCATGTCACATAGTTATAATTTTTCTTTGGTGAGAACAATTAAATCTAGTCTTATAGCATAGTATAGAATTTTGTACTATAATCACCATGCTGTGCATTAGCTCTCCCGAACTCATTTATCTACTAGTGGCAGGTAACGTCTTAAACATCTCCCCAGTTAATCTACCCTGCCCAGCCCCTGTAAGTAACCACCATTCTACTGTTTCACAAATCAGTCTTTGTGCGGCGTTTGTCTTTTATCTGTCTCATTTACTTCACTTAGTATAATGCTGTCAAGGTCCACCCATATTATTATAGAACGTAGGATTTCCTACGTTGTCATGGCTAATCAATATTCCATTGTTTATGCATATATAAACCACATCTTCTTTATCCATCTATGGACACTTAGGGTGTTTCCATATCTTGGCTATTGTGAATAATGCTGCAGTGACTTGGGTTGTGCAGATATCTCCTCAAATTACTGATTTCGCTGCCTTCAGACAATACCTACCAGTAGGATTGCTGGATCATATGGTAGTTCTGTTTTTAATTTTTTGAGGAACTCCATACTATTTTTTAATGGGTTACTGTTTTATATTTTCACCAACAGTGTATAGAGGTGCTGTTCTCTCCACATACTCACCAACATTTATCTCATCTCTTTGATAAAAGCCATCTTAACAAGTGTGAGATGATACCTCATTGTAGTTTTGTATTTCACTGTCCTTATTGAACATCTTTTCATATGCCTGTTGTCTGTTTGTATGTTATCTTTAGAACAATGTCTGTTCAGACCCATGGCCCATTTTTAGTTGGATTATTTTCTTTTTTGCTATTAAATTCCTTGAATTCTTAATGTTGTGGGTATTAGCCCTTATCAGATAGATGGTTTGCAAAGATCTTCTCCTGTTCTATAGGTTGCCTTTTCAATTTATTGCCTTTGCTCTGCAGAGGCTTTTTAATTTAATATAGCCCCACTTGTTTTAGTTTTTATTGCTTGTGTTTTGGTGTCTTACCCAAGAAATCACTTGCAAGACCAGTGATGAGGATCTTTTTTCCTATGTTTTCTTACAGGAGTTTTACAGTTTCAGATCTTACATTTAAGTTCCTGATCCATTTCAAGTTAATTTTGTGTGGTGTAAGGGATCTGGTTTCATTTCATATCCATTTCATGTGGCTATCCAGTTTTTCCAAAACCATCTATTGAAGAGACTATCCTTTCTTCACTGTATGTTTCTGGCACCCTTGTGAAAAATTAGTCAACCATATATGCATGGGTTCACATCTGGGCTCTCCATTCTGTTAAACTGGTCTATGTGCCTGTTTTTATGCCAGAGCCATACTCCTTTGATTATTGTAGCTGTGTAATGCAGGTTGAAATCGAGTGGCATGATGCCTCCAGCTTTATTTCTCTTTCCCAGGATTGCTTTGGCTACGTGGGGTCTTCTGTGGTTCCAAAATAATTTTTCCGTCTGAAAAATTCCATTGGAATGTTGATAAGGATTGCATGAAACCTATAGATTGCTTTGGATACTATGGACATTTTCACGCTACTCTGCCAATCCAAGTATATAGGGTATCTTTCCATTATTTATTAGTCTTCAGTCTCTCATCAGTGTCTCAGTTTTTGGTGTATAAATCTTACATCTCTGTGGTTAAACTTATTTCTAAGTATTTCATTGTTTTCATTGCTGTTGTAAGTGGGATTGCTTTCTTAATTTTTCTTTCAGATAGTCCATTGATGTATAGAAATGCAACTGATGTTAGTATGTTGATTTTGTATCCTGCAAATTTACTGAAATAATTCATTAGTTCTAGCAGTGGTTTAATGGAGTTTTTAGGGTTTTATATTTATGCTAATATATTTATATCATATATATATAATATAAATATGATAATGTCATCTGTCATTCCCACCAACAGTGCATAAATGTTCCCTTTTCTCTACATCCTTGCCAACACTTGTTATTTCTTGTCTTTTTGGTAATAGCCATTTAAAAAGTGTGAAGTGATATCTCATGGTAGTTTTGATTTGCATTTCCCTGATGACTAGTGGTACCTTTCGTGTACCTGTTGGCCATCTTTATATCCACTTTAGAGAAATGTCTATCCAGATCCTCTACCCATATTTTAAAAATATTGCATGGGTTTTTTGCTGTTGAGTTGTATGAGTTCTTTATGTATTTTGGATAATAACCCCTTATCAGATACATCATTTGCAAATATTGTCTCCTATTTGGTAGGTTGACTTTTCATTTCGTTGATTATTTCATTCACTGTGTAGCTTTTTAGTTTTATGTACATTTGATTTTGTTGCCTTTCCTTTGGGGTTAAATTCAAAAAGTCATAGCCAAGACGTGTCTTGAAGCTTACCACTTAGAAAACATAAAACTTTTATTAGAAAACCTGATATTATATTCTAGTATTGAATGGGTTAAATTTTTATGTATGGTATAAGATAGTGGTCCAGTTGTGTTCTTTTGCATGTAGCTTTCCACATTTCCCAATACCATTCATAGAAGAGGCTATCCTTTCCTCCTTGTATGTCTTGATTCCTTTGTTATTAATTGACGTTTATAGTTTCAGGTCTCTGTTCCATTGAATTATGTGTCTTTTTTTATGCCAATATCATACTGTTTTGATTACTATAACTTTGTAATGTACTTTACAGTCAAGAAGTGTGATGTGTCCAGCTTTCTCCTTTCTCAAGATTTCTTTGAGTATTTGGGATCTTTGTGTTTCCGCAGAAATTTTAGAATTGTTGATTCTAGTTCTGTGTACTATGCCATTGGTATTTTGATAGGGATTGCATTGAATCTGTAGATTGCTTTGGGTAGTGTAGACATTTTAACAATATTAATTCTTCCAGTCCATAAACACAGAATAGCCTTCTTTTTATTTGTGTTTTCAGTTTCATTAATGTGTTCCAGTTTTCAGTTACAGCTGTTTCACCTCCTTATTATATTTATTCCTATTTTATTCTTTTTACATAATAGTACATGGAATTATTTTCTTAATTTCTCTTTCTGATAGTTCATTATAACTATCAGACGTTCATATGTACAGACGTACAACAGGTTTTTATATTCTGCAACCTCACTGAATTTGTTTAACCACTTTTTTAGTGGAGTGTTTAGGGGATTTTTTTGTGGTTTTTTTTTTTTAATATATAGTGTCATGTCCTCTGTAGATAGTGACAGGTTTAGTTCATCCTTCCCAATTTGGATGCCCTTTTTTTCTCTTGCCTAATTGCTTGGCTAGAACTTCTCATACTGTGTTGAATGAAAGTGGCAAGGGTAGATATCCTTGTCTTGTCTGATCTTAAAGGAAAAGGCTTCAGCTTTTCACTATTAAGTGTGATAATAGCTGTGGGCTAGTCAAACATGGCCTTTATTATGTTGAGGTAGTTCCGTTTATATCCACTATGTGGAGAGTTTTAATCATGAATGGATGTTCATTTTTGGCGTCTCTTGAGATGATCATATGATTTTTTATCTTTCATTCTGTTAATATGGTATGTCATATTGGTTGATTCGTGTATTTTAAATTATCCTTGCATCCTTGGAATAAACTCCACTTGATGGTTGTATCTGGTACCTTTTATGTATTGGTTAATATTTGCTAATATTTTGTTGGAGATTTTGGCATCTGTGTTAATCAGGGATATTGGCCTGCAATTTTCCTTTCTTGTGCCATTTTTGTCTAGTTTGGATATCAGGATAATCCTGGCTTCATGAAAGGAGTTAGGGAGTATTCCTGCCTCTTCTACTTCTGGAAGAGTTTGAGAAGAATTGGTATGTATTCTTTCAACATATTTAGAATTCACCAGTGAAGCTGTCGGGTCCTGGACTTGTGTCTGTTGACCGGATTTTTGATTACTGATTCAATCTCTTTACTCACAGTTGATCTGTTGTATGTTTGTAGCAATTTATCCATTTTTTCTTGTCCAGTTGTCCAGTTATTTAGTATATAAATGTTAATAGTAGTCTCCTCTGATCATTTGTATTTCTATGATCGTGGCATCCGATGTCACATCTTCTATTCTGATTTTATTCGAGTCTTTTTTTTTCCTTGATCTGTCTTATTAAAGGTTTCTCAATTCTCTTTTCAAAAAATCAGCTCTTAGTTTCATTCACCTTTTCTGTTTCATTTCTATTTCATTTATTTCCACTCTGATCCTTGTTCTTTTTTCCCTTCCATTAATTTGGGGCTTCATTTATCTTTTTCTTTCTAGTTCCTTGAGGTGTTGGACATAAACAATTCTCTATTACACTTCCAATAGAGGATTTTGAATTTCACTGTATATTCACATTTACCAATGAATTTTATACTTATTTATGTTCTCATGTTACTAATTCAGCATCCTTTCATTTCAGCTTGAAAAAAAACAGTATTTCTTATAGGGCAGGCTCATGGTGATAAATTCCTCAGCTTTTGTTTGTCTGGGAATATGTTTATCTCTGTCTCCTTTGTGAATGACAGTTTTGCTGGGTAAAGTATTCTTTAACAGTTTTTTCTTTTGAGCACTTTGAATGTAGCATCCCAAACTCTCTTGACCTGTAAGGTTTCTGCTGAGAAACCTGCTGATAGGCTTGAGATTCCATTATGTGAGAGGAGTCTTTTTTTTTTTTTTTTTTCCTGTTGCTGCTTTCAAAATTCTCTGTCTTTGAATTTAGTGAGTTTGATTACAATAATATGTCTTAGTGAAGATGTCTTTGGATCTTAGACCTTCATGTTACCTGAATGGCTATCTCTTTCTCCAGAATTGGGAAGTTTTCATTTCTTTCCCCCTCTCTTCCCTCTGGAACTTCTGTAATGCATATATTGATTTTCTTGTTGATGCCCAACAGTGTAATGCATTTAGGATTTCTCAGTCTTTTTCATTCTAATTTCTTCATTTTCTTTTGACTTGATAATATCCAGAGACCTATCCATCTTTCTTCTGCCTGATTGAGCCTGTTCAAGCTACTTGTTGCTTTTTTCATTCCATTTCTTATATCCTTAAGCTCCAAAATTTCATTTCTTTGATTTATACTTCTTTGTTGAACTTCTTTTTGTTCTCATGTTGTTTTCCTAAATTCATTGAGTTTTCTGAATTCTCTTGAATTCTTTTTCAGGTAACTTGCAGATACTCATTTCTATGGGGTCAGTTACTGGAAAATTACACTGTTTTGGTGGTTTTATCTTTTCTTGCTTCTTCATGTTTCTGATGGCTTTGCATTTATGTCTGTGCACTTGAAGTTGTAAGTCACCTTTTCCCACCTTTTTGGACTGGCTTCATTGGTGGAAGACTTTAACCTGGAGGTGGCTGCTATGGCACCCCCTAGGTGGGATACAGCATCGTGGATTTTTGAGACCGCACAGTGGTACAGACTGTGTACATCTTCATTGGCTGAGTTTGACATTGACCATAGCGTGGGGATCTTCTATGGCTAAGACTGCACAGTTTCCTACAGGTAGCAGTGGCTGGTAGTGCTGTTGTGGTCCTCAGAGGCGAGGCTGTGGCTGCTGGAATATTTCTGTTCTTCCCTTTTGCCTGTGGGAGGAAGTTCTTGCTGAGGGTATTCTCTGCTCTTTGTCTTGCCTGCTGGCACTCAGAGCATTATTAACATCAGGGTCCAAGGATCAGGCACGTGTAGAACTATCACAGTGCCTAGATCCTGGGCCACAGATGCACTTGCATCTGTGGTACTGGTGTCTGGGGTCCATGTGTGTACAGATATCCCACAGAACTGGGCTTTAGGGGCTCACTCAGGTGACTAGGTAGTGTTGGGTCACACAGTAGTGGCACAGGCCCTGTGATGACACGATGCAGTAGCAGCATAACCTGCAGAGAGTCAGCCAAAGTCCCAACTTGGGCTCCAGGAAGCAGTCACAGGTCAGCAGCACAATGTCGGTGGTGGTCTGTTGAAGCTGCATGTCAGGTCCTGGGGAACTGGGCTCAGAGCAATGGCAGCACAGCCCTGGAAGTGATGTTCAAAGCTGTGATCCAGGACATGGGGTATGGCTCAGGGCACTAGTACCCCTTGCCAGCAATGATGTGTCCATTGGCACCCTGGTAGTGGTGGGATAAAGCCGCAATCTTGGGGGGGGTGGGGCGGTGGGCAGAGGTAGGACTCAGACCTATGGCACCTCTGATCTCACATATGGTGAAGTGCTCTATTGCCACCCTCTGAGGGAGTGAGACAGCGGTGTTGAAGAGCTCACTGCAGCAGCAGCTCCAGCCTCTGGAAGTAGACGCAAAGTGAGGGGGGTTGTGGGTAGCTCCTTCGACTGGAATCAACGTTGCTGAAGGCGGGCGAAGCGAAGTCTGCAGATGTCACCATGGTGAGGCGTGCTGGGGTTCTCTTCTTTTCCATTATGCCATGTAGTGAACTTCCTCAGAGGGGATCCTCCCTGGTGGCACTCTGATCTTGACTAGGAGATGGAGTGACCCAGGGAATATGTTTGCTGTACTTCTGGATGCGGCCATCCTCCATTATTCTGAACCCCACAGGGTTGTTGCTGCTGCTGCTTCTCTGTACTCTAGAGCTTTGCCTGAGGTGTTTTCTTAAGTTTATGGTTACCTACTTACTGCTTTTGTTGTTTTTTGTGGGGAGTGGAAGGAGATATGCCTCGGGGCCTCCTCGCACACCATCTTGCTGACATCATTCCACTCCATATAATTTTTTTTTTTTTAATTTTTTTTTAACGTTTATTTTTTTGGGACAGAGAGAGACAGAGCATGAATGGGGGAGGGGCAGAGAGAGAGGGAGACACAGAATCAGAAACAGGCTCCAGGCTCTGAGCCATCAGCCCAGAGCCCGACGCGGGGCTCGAACTCACGGACCGCGAGATCATGACCTGGCTGAAGTTGGACGCTTAACCGACTGCGCCACCCAGGCGCCCCTCCACTCCATATAATTGATTGTGCTGGGAAAAGATGCAGAAGGATAAGACAAATTATCCTTATAAGTCTGAGTCTTAGTCTAACATTTCTAGCAAAGAAAGTTTTAAAAGTTCACATATATATCACTAGAGCGTCCACTGTATCACTATAGGTGGGTTAATTTGATCAATTTTGCATTTGTACATAACTAAAACCATGTCATACCTGAAATGCCATTGTAAATTACGATACAGGAAAATCTACATTGTGGAATCAATAAGTCCTTTTGAACTCCTGAATGGATTCAGTTTTTTTTTTTCTAGCTTTAGACTAGTTGCTTTTGGGTCTGATGAGTCTTTTTTCCTATCCATCAAATGAAAATAACCACATCTATTTTTTAGAATCATCATGAAGATTAAATGAGTAATGTTGTGGAAAGAACCTTGTCCAGTACTTAACACACAGTATCCACTTTATAAATGTGAGATCCTTTGTCTCCATACATCGAATGGTGCTTGTAGTAGTGACTTGACTCTGATTTAGCTTCTTCCACTCTGCCTTTTTTCTAACTTAAGAAACATTGCTAGTTTATTTTCTCTTGGACTTAATAATCATCACTTTTCAAAAACATATCATTCTAAATCTTCAGATGAAAAGTACAACCAACTGACCTCTGTATATTTACCCACCACTGGATAAAATAAGCTTTACTTGGCTCAGTTTAATGAATAATCTCAAATTCAGAAATGAAAATAAACACCAATAGGTGTGCTCAGACCCAAAAATGAATCAGGTATCAGACCTGTATAAAGTGTTACATATGGTCTTTAAAGCAAGTTCATAGTTTCGTGGGTTTTTTTGTATCCTTTTGTGGGGGAAGTGTTTGGATATGTGCACTGTATTCAGGTTCATGTTTTATACAAGTTTTAAAAATAACAAAACTTTAAAAAGTAGATGTTTTGGAGGTAAATTGATGTGACCAAAGATATGGGATAAAAGAAAAATCTCAGAGTACCTCGAGGTATCAGAAAATGACTTTCTCTCTCAGTTGCTTGCACAGGGAACAAGATCTGCACACCAGGGTGCCCACAGGATTTGCTGCTCAGCCACAACATTAGGGCACATGCAGTCCACATAGGGGTCACCCCAGGAACTCCTGGTTCTCCTGAACAGGAGGGCACTACACCACAGGACCACTCCTTTCAAGACCTGGAATTTTAAGTGACCTACCAACTACATAGAAACAGAGACTCAGACAAAATGAGGAGACAGCGGACTGCGTTCCAAAGAAAGAACAGACAAAACTACAGAAAAAGATCTAAACAAAATGGAGGTAAGCAATCTACCTGATAAAGAGTTCAGAGTAACGGTCATAAAGATACTAACAGGACTTTAGAGAAGACTGGATGAAATCCATGAGAACTTCCTCAAAGAGGAAGTAAATATTTAAAGGAGTAAATATTTAGTGCTTCTAGAATGTATTTGAACTTAAACAATCATCAACTTAATATGGACTGCCACACACATAGGATGTTGTATATGAACCCTCTGATAACCCAAAGATACCCAAAGGGAAAGCAGTTCAAACATAACACTAAAGAGAACCATCAGACCACCAGAAAAGAAAGGAACAGAAAACTACAGAAACAACCAAAAAACAATTAACAAAATGGCAACATACCTATAAAAATTAACATAAATGGACTAAATGCTCCAACCAAAAGCTATAGGGTGACTGAATGGATAAAGGACAATATCCATCTATATGCTGCCTACAAGAAACTCCTTCAGAAAACACATACAGACTGAAAATGAAGAATTGGAAAAGATATTTCATACAAATGAAGTTAAAAAAAACAAACAAACTAGGTACCAATACTTACAGCAGACAAAATAGACTTTAAAACAAAGGCCGTAACAAGACAAAGGACATTAAATAATGATAAAGCAATCGATCCATCCAAGAAGACGACATGGGATTTGTAAATATCTGTGCACCCAATATAACAAAACCTAATTATATAAAGCAAATATTAACAGACATCAAGGGCAAAATTGACAATATAATAATAATAGGAGGAGACTTTAATACCCCACTTACATCAGTGGCTAGATCATCCACACAGAAAATCAAGGAAATAGTGACACTGAATAACATGTTCAACCAGGTGGACTTAACAGATATGTGTAGAACACTCTACCCCAAAACAGCAGAACACACATTCTTTTCAAGTGCACATGGAACATTCTCCAAGATAGATCATATGATAGGCCACAGAACAAGTCTCAATAAATTTAAGAACACTGAAGTCGAATGAACCATCATTTCCTACCACAGCAAGTAATTAGAAATCAGTTACAAGAAAAAAACAAATAGGAGAAACCCAAACACCTAGAGGCCAAAATGAAATCCAAGAGGAAATCAAGAAATACTTGTCGACAAACGAAAACACAATGGTCCACAATCTTTGGAATGAAGGAAAAGCAATTCTAAGAAGGAAGTATATCTCAATACAGGCCTACTTGAAGAAACAAGAAATATCTTGAATAAATAATCTAAACTTATACCTAAAGGAACTAAAAAAGAGGAATAAAGGCTTAAGTTAGTAGAAGGAAGGATATTATGAAGATCAGAGCAGAAATAAATGGAATAGAGAACAAACAACAACAGTGGAACAGATCAATGAAAGCAAGACTGAGTTGTTTGAAAAGATAAACAAAACTCATAAACCTTTACTTAAGCTAATAAAGAGAAAGGGCCCAAACAAAACCAGAAATGAGAAGTTATGAGACCACAGAAATACAAATAATTACAAGTGATTATTATTTAAAAATTGGCAAATTAACCTAGAAGAAACAAATTCCTAAAAATGTACAACCTTCTTCTGAGAACGGTCCCATTACTGTAAACAGCATTGAGTCACTAATCAAAACACTTGGAACAAGGGGCGCCTGCCTGGGTTGGTCAGTTGGTCTGTCTGACTCTTGATTTCAGCTCAAGTCATGATCCTAGGGTTGTGGGGTTAGGCCCCATGTCAGGCTCCACAGCCTGCTTGGGATTTTCTCTCTCCCTCTGTCCCTCCCCCACTTGCACACACTTTCTCCCTCTCTCAAAAAATAAAAATAAATTTAAAAAAATTTTTTTTTTAAAAACAAAAGAACTTGTGAGAAGCATAAATGCAAGACAGTGGCTTCGCTGGTGAATTCTACCAAACATTTAAAGAAGACTTACCATTCTCATACTATTCCAAAATGAAAAAGAGGAAGGAATGCTTTTAAATTAACTTATGGGACTAGTATTACTCTGATACTAAACAACTCAAAAAAAATAAAAACAAAAACGAGAATTTAAGATGCAAAAATCCTCAAAAGAATATTAGCAACCAAATTGAAAAATACATTAAAAGGATAATTTACCACAATCAAGTGGGATTTGTTGCAAGCACGGTTTAATACACACAACAGAATACATGATTGTCTCAACAGATGGCAGAAAAAGCATTTGGCAAAATTCGACATCCATTCGTGATAAAATTCTCAACAAAGTGGATATAGAAGGAACATACCTTGACATAATGAAGGCCATATATGACAAACCCACTGCTGACCTACTCAGTGGTGAAAAGCTGAAAGGTTTTCCCTAGGATCAGGAACAAGACAAGGATGCCCACTCTCGCCACTTTTATTCAACATAGTACTGGAAGTCACAGTTGCAGCAGTTGGACAAGAAAAAGATAACGGGCATCCACATTAGTAGAGAAGAAGTAAGACATTCACTGTTTTCAGATGACATACTACTTTATGGAGAAAATCATGACGACTCCACCAAAAAACTAGATCTAATTAATAAATTCAGGAAAGTTACAGTATATGAAAGCAATACACAGAAATCTGTTGTGTCTCTATACACTAATAATGAAATCACAAGAAGGAAAGGGAACCAGCCCATTTACAAGTACGTCAAATAGAATAACATACCTCGATATAGTTTTAACCAAGGAGGCGAAAGACCTGTACTCTGAAAACTGCAAGACACTGATGAAAGAAATTGAAGACAACACAAACAAATGGAAAGATGTACCATGCTCTTTGATTGGAAGAATACTGTTAAAATTGTTCGTATTACCAAAGTGATCTACAGATTCACTGAAATTCCCATCAAAATACCAACAGTGGCTTTGACAGAACTTGAACAGAAATCCTAAAATGGGTGTGGAACCCCAAAAGGCCCCAAATAGCCAACGCGAGCTTGAAAATGATGAACAGAGTTGGAGGTATCACAATTCCAGGTCTCAAGATGTACTACAAAGCTATGATAATCAAAACGATTATGGTATGGCACACAGATCAATATAACAGGACAGAGAGCCCAGAAATAAACCCATGGTATATGGTCATTTGATCTATGACAGAAGAGGCAAGAATATACAAGAAAAAGACAGTCTTTCCAATAAATGGTGCTAGAAAAACTGGACCACTTTCTTACACCCTACATAAAAACAAACTCAAAATAGATTAAAGGCTTAATGTCAGACCTGAAACTATAAACTCCTAAAAAAAAATTTTTTTTTAATTAGAAATTTTTAAAAAAACACACATAGGCAGTAATTTGGAGATCAACCTCAGCAATATTTTTTCTGGATTTGTCTCCTCAAGGGAAACAAATTAAAATCGGTTGGGACTACCATCAAACTAGAAAATTTTTACACAGCAAAGGAAACCAACAAAACAAAGAGGCAAGCACCAAATGAGAGAAGATATTTGCAAGTCATATATCTAATAAGGGGTTATTATCTAAAATATTAAAAGAACTCCTACAACTCAACACCCACCCCCAAAAAAATCCCAATTTTAAAATGAGCAGAACACCTCTATACACATCTTCCCAAAGAAGACCTATAGGGGGCCAACAGACAACATGAAAATAGGCTCAATGTCACATTAGTTGAAATGTATATGTGGTAAATGCAAATCAAAATCATGATAAGATATCCCCTCTAGTAGCAAAAACACAAGAAAAAAGAGTTGGCAAGGATATGGAGAAAAATGGAAAAAAAGGAATCCTCGTACACTGTTGGTGGTGCAGACAGGTTCATACACGCTGGCACATCGTGGACAACAGTAGTGAGTTTCCTCAAAATATTAAAAATACAAGTACCACACGATCTAGTAATTCCATTCCTGGATATTTACCAGAAGATAAGGAAAACATTGATTTGGAAAGATATATGCCCCCCGTATGTTTACTGCAGCATTATTTATAGTAGCCAAGATACGGAGACAACCTAAGTGTCTATAGAAGAACAGATAAAAATGTGGTATATACACATAGGAATATCAGCCGTAAAAAAGAATGAAATCTTGTTATTAACAACATGGATGGACCTACAGGGCATAAGGCTAAGGGAAATAAGCCAGAGAGAGAAAAACACCATATGATTTTACTTACGTGTAGAATCTAAAAAACAAATGAACAAGCCAACAATATAACAATGATGACAAAGACAAGAGAAACAGACTCAGGGGGAACAAATTGATGGTTGCCGGAGGTTGGGGGGATGGGAAGAGGGTCATGAGGTAGTAACTTCAGTTCTAAAATTTAAGCCACAGGGATGAAAAGTACAGCACAGGGAATACAGTCAATAAATATTGTAATACACTTCTCATGGTAAACATTTTGAATCCTATAGAATTATTGAATCACTGTTTAATGCCTGAAACTAATTTGATAGCATATATCAACTACAATTAAAAATTAAAAGTAAAATGTCTTTCTAAACTGCTAAAGACACTTCTGTTGGTATCAGACAGCCTGGATTCAAATCCTACCTCTGTTACTCAGCTGTGTGATTTTGGGAACGTTCCTAACCTCAGTTTTCTCCTCCCTAAAATGGACTTATATCTAGTTTACATGGTTATTCAGTTACTCTGTAAATTGACCATGTTGTTAAAAAAAAAAAAAAAAGTGGCATATAGAGCTTATTCAGTTTCCTTCAAAGCACTGAATTCTACATAAATGGTATTTGAAATGACAGACACAAGTTTCTGCATTACACACCATGGGATTTGTTTTATTTTCTCTTAGTCTCTTTCTTTTCCCTTGTATAATTAATTTTTTTTTACATTTTATTTTTTTGAGTGAGTGAGAAAGAGAGAGTACGAGTGGGGGAAGCACAGAGAGAGAGGGAGACACAGAATCTGAAGCAGGCTCCAGACTCTGAGCTGTCAGCACAGAGCCCAATGTGGGGCTCAAACTCAAATGATGAGATCGTGACCTGAACCAAAGTCGAATGCTTCACCGACTGAGCCACCCAGGCGCCCCTCCCTGGTATAATTATATTTCGGGAGGCAACCTTGTTTGGGCCAGGGCTCTATTTTTTGATATAAAAAGAGCCCTTTAAATGCTATTTTTTTAAGTTGATGAGATAGATTGCCATCTTTTGTCTGATTTTAGTGTGCTGCATTTGTGTAACCTTTGAGAATAATTTTACTTAGAGACTGTTTACTATTCATCAGTCCTTAGACATTCTCCAGAAATTGCCTTTTGTTCAGTCTTCTCTATTCCTCTGAAATGATACCATTTTCTTCTCTGTTCCTTTGTTGCTTCCCCTTTTCCCCCTTTTGTCACTGCAACACTTTACCTTGTGGTCGCACACTTATCACTCTGTTTTAGGTGCCCAGCCATAGTTTTTCCATATCCCACCACCATGTTTGTTTTGTAGCTTTTCTATCATTTGTAATAAAAGGGTTCTGCAGGAGAAGCCATAGAGTACTCCCTTCTTTCTGAACTTAATATGTTTACAAAGCATTTCTGGTTGAACCAAGGTGCCTGGATGGAGTACTTTGTTGAAACATGAAGTTAGGACTAGGTTGAATAATTAAATGTGACAAATGTTCTTGAGCGCAAGTTGTGTCAAGCACTGTGCTAGCTCTGGGGTTAGGGAATCGCTGCAGTGCAGGAGCTCCTATCTATCAGGGAGCCAGATGAACAAACCAGTAGTAACACTAAGGTGAAGAGGCCAAGGAACACTGAAACAGGAAAATGTCGTAACTTAGCCTAATGACAAAAGTACTTTTTTCTATGTGTTCTATTAAATTGCAGCTATATGTTAGTAAATTTTTTTTTAATTTATGCTCAAGTTCGTTAGCCTACAGTATAGTCTTGGCTTCATTAGTAGAATCCAGTCTCTTACGTATAACACCCAGTGCTCATCCCAACAAGTTCCCTCCTTATTGTCCGTGGCACATTTAGCCCATCCCTCACCCAACACCCTCCAGCAACCTTGTTTGTTCTCTGTATTTAAGCATCTCTTATGGTTTGCCTCCCTCTCTGTTTTCATCTTATTTTTCCTACCCTTCGCCTATTTCATCTGTTGAGTTTCTCAAATTCCACATATGAGTGAAGTCATAAGATGTCTTTCTCTAATTTCACTTAGCATAATACCCTCCGGTTCCATCCATGTTGTTGCAAGCTTTCATTGTTTTTATCACCGAGTAATACTCCATTGTATATATATACCACATCTTTATCCATTCATCCATCGATGGACATTTGGGCTCTTTCCTTACTCTGGCTATTGTTGACAGTGCTGCTATAAACATTGGGGTGCATGTGCCCCTTTAATCAGCACTCCTGTAACCTTTGGATAAATTCCTAGTAGTGCAATCGTTGGGTCATAGGGTAATTCTATTTTTAATTTTTTTGAGGAACCTCCATACTGTTTTCCAGAGTGGCTGCACCAGCTTGCATTCCCACCAACAGTGCAAAAGAGATCCCCTTTCTCCACATCCTCGCCAGCATCTGTTGTTTCCTGATTTAACTTTAACTGTTCTAACCAATGTGAGGTGGTATCTCAATGTGCTTTTGATTTGTATTTCCCTGATGATGAGCGACGTTGAGCATCTTTTCGTGTGTCTGCCATCTGCATGTCTTTTTTGGAAAAGTGTCTCTGCATGTTTTCTGCCCATTTCTTCACTGGATCATTTATTTCTTGGGTGTCAAGTTTGGTAAGTTCTTTACAGATTTTGGATACAAAACCTTTATCCAGTATGTCATTTGCAAACATCTTTTCCAGAAGTTGCTGCAGTCAAGGTCCAAAAGGTTGCCTGTTTTCTCCTGTAGGATTTTGATGGTTTCCTGTCTCACATTTAGGTCTTTCACCCATTTTGAGTTTATTTTTGTGTATGTGTAAGAAAGAGGTCCAGGTTCATTCTTCTGCATGTGGCTGTCCAGTTCTCCCAGAACCATTTGCTTATTAAAAAGATGGTCTTTTTTTCCATTGGATACTCTTTCCTGCTTTGTTGAAGATTAGTTGGCCATACGTTTGTGGGTCCATTTCTGGGTTCTCTCTTCTGTTCCATTGGTCTGTGTGTCTGTTGTGCCAATACCATAGTGTCTTGATGATTACAGCTGTGTAATACAGGCTGAAGTCTGAGCTTGTGTTGCCTCCAGCTTTGGTTTTCTTTTTCAACATTACTTTGGCTATTGGGGATATTTTGTGGTTCCATACAAATGTTAGGATTATTTGTTATAGCTCTGTGAAGAATGCTGGTGCTATTTTGATTGGGATTGCATTGAATGTATAGATTGCTTTGGGTAGTATTGACATTTTAACAATATGTGTTCTTCCTATCCACGAGCATGGAATGTTTTTCCGTGTCTTTGTGTCTTCTTCCATTTATTTCATAAGCTTTCTGTAGTTTTCAGTGTACAGATCTTTTATCTCTTTGGTTAGGTAAAAGGTATTTTATGGTTTTTGATGCAATTGTAAATAGGATCAACTCCCTGATATCTCTTTCTGTTGTTTCATTGTTGTACAGAAATGCGACCGATTTCTGTACGTTGATTTTATATCCCGTGACTTTGCTGAATTCCTGTATCAGCTCTAGGAGTTTTTTGGTGGAGTTTTTTCGGGTTTTCTGCATAGAGTATCATGCCATCTGCAAAGAGTGAAAGTTTGACTTCTTTGTCGATTTGGATGCCTTTTATTTCGTTTTGTTGTCTGATTGCTGAGGCTAGGATTTCCAACACTATTAAACAGTGGTAAGAGTAGACATCCCTGTCATGTTCCTGATCCCGGGGAAAGCTTTCAGTTTTTCCCCATGGAGGATGATATTAGCTGTGGACCTTCCATATGTGGCTTTTATGATGTTAAGGTATGTTCCTTCTATCCTGACTTTGAGAATTTTTATTAAGAAAGATGCTGTAGGGGCGCCTGGGTGGCTCAGTTGGTTGAGCGTCCTACTTCGGCTCAGGTTATGATCTCACAGTCTGTGATTTCGATCCCTGCATCGGGCTCTCTGCTGATGGCTCAGAGCTGGAGCCTGCTTCAGATTCTGTGTCTCCCTCTCTCTCTGCCCCTTCCCTGCTCATGCTCTGTCTCTGTCTCAAAAATAAATAAAAAAACATGAAGAAAAAAAAATAAGGATGCTGTATTTTGTCAAGTGCTTTTTCTGCATCTATTAACAGGATCACATGGTTCTTCTCATTTCTTCTATTGTGATATATCACATTGATTGATTTGCAAATATTGAACCAGCTCTGCAGCCCAGAAATGAATCCCACTTAATTTTTGGTGAATAATTCTTTTAATATACTGTTGAATTTGATTTTCTAGTATCTTGTTGAGAATTTTTGCATCCCTGTTCATCAGGGATATTGGCCTGTAATATCTGTAGTTTGGGACATTAGTTTGGGGTCTTTAGTTTGGGAATCAAGGTAATGCTGCCTTCATAGAACGAGTCTGGGAGCTTTTCCCTTTTTGCAACAGTTTGAGAAGAATAGGTATTAACACTGCTTCCAGTACAATTCCCCTGGGAAGCCATCTGGCTCAGGACTCTTACTCATTGGGAGATTTTTGATCACCGATTTGATTTCTTGGCTTGTCGTGAGTCTGGTAAAATTTTCTATTTCGTCCCATTTGAGTTTGATAGTATGTGAGTGTCTAGGAATTTGTCCATTTCTTCCAGATTATCCACTTTGTTGGCATATAATTTTTCATAGTATTCTTTAATAATTGTATTTTTGTGGTGTTGGTTGTGATCTCTTTCATTTGTGATTTTATCTATTTGGGTTCTCTTTTTCTTCTTGAGAAGTCTGGCTAGGGGGTTTTATCAATTTTGTTTACTCTTTTAAAAAAACAGCTCTTAGATTCATTAATCTGTTCTACTGGTTCTTTTGGGTTCTGTATGGTTTATTTCAACTCTAATCTTTATTATTTCTCTTCTTCTGCCGGCTTTGGTCTTTCTTTGCTACTGCCTTTCTAGCTCCTTTAGGTGTAAAGTTAGGTTGTGTATTGGGGACCTTTGTTGCTTCTTGAGATAGGTGTGAATTGCAATGTATTTTCCTCTTAGAACTGCCTTTGCTGCATACCAAAGGGTTTAGACTGTCAAAATGTTTTCATCTTCATTTGCCTCTATATATTTTTTTAATTTCTTCTTTAATTTCCTGGTTGACCCGTTCATTCTTTATTAGAATGTTCTTTTTTTTTTAAGTTTTTATTTATTTATCCTCAGAGAGACAGAGACAGCATGAGCAGGGGAGGGGGAGGGAGAGAGAGAGAGAGAGAGAGAGAGAGAGAGAGAGAGAGAGAGAGAATCCTAAGCAGGCTTCATGCTTCCAGCACAGAGCCCAATATGGGGCTTGAACTCATGAACCATGAGATCATGACATGAGCCAAAATCAAGAGTTGGTCGTTTAATCAGCTGAGCCACCCAGATGCCCCTAGTAGGATGTTCTTTAACCTCCATGCATTTGAGGGCTTTCCACATTTTTCTGTAGTTGATTTCAAGTTTCATAGTGTTGTGACCTGAAAATAGGCATGGTATAATAATCTCAGTCTTTTCATTCTTTTTGAGGGATGTTTTGTGATCCAGCATGTCATCTATTTTGGAGAATGTTCCATGTGCACTCGAGAGGAATGTGTATTCTGCTTTTGGATGAAAAGTTCTGAATATATCTGTTAAGTCCATCTGTGGTCCAATGGTCATTCAGTGCTGTTGTTTCCTTATTGATTTTCTGCCTAGATGATTGTTGTAAGTGGAGTATTAAAGTCCCCTATAATTATGGTATTATTATCTGTACATTTGTTTACATTTGTAATTAATTGATTTATATATTGGGTACTTTCACGTTTACAATTGTTAGCTCTTCTTGATGGATAGACCCTTTAATTATGATATAATGTTTCATCTCTTGTTACATTATAGTCTTGGTTTGAAAATCTAGTTTGTCTGATATAAGTATGGCTACTCTGGCTTTCTTTTGCCATCCATTAGCATGATAGATGGTTCTCCATCCCCTCACTTTCAATCTGCAGGTGTCCTCAGGTCTAAAATGAGGCTCTTGTAGGCGGAATATAGATGGATCTTTTTTGTTTGTTTGTTTGTTTTTTTAATCCAGTCTGATACCCTATGTCTTCTGACACTGTTTCAGTGGACAGGACTGGTACTAACCTTATGAATCTACCCTAGTAGGTTAAGGCCCATTGGTCCCTATCTGCTTTCAGAATTCTCTTTTCATCTTTGTATTTTTCCAGTTTCTCTATGTCATGGTGTTGACCTATTTTTGTTGATTTTGAAGGGAGTTCTGTGTGACTCTTGGATGCCTGTTCCCTTCCTCAGATTGGGGAAGTTCTCAGCTATAATATGTTCAAATAAACCTTCTGCCCCTTTCTCTTGCTCTTCTTCTTCTCGAACTCCTATGATATGGATATTATTTTGTTTCCTGGAATCACTTAGCTCTCTAATTTTCCTCTTGTGATCTTGTAATTTCCTTTCCCTCTTTTTTTCAGCTTCATCCTTTTCCAGAATTTTATCTTGTTTCACCTGTTCTCTCCTCTGCTTCTTCCATCCTTGCTGTCAATGTGGCTAGTTTATTTTGCATCTAATTTATAGCATTTCTTAATTGATCATAACTAGTTATGTCTTTGATCTTTGCAACAATAGATTGCCTGCTGTCTTCTATGTTTTTTTCCCAACCCCAGCTGATAGCCTTAAGACTGCTATTCTCAATTCTTGTTCAGATATATTGTTTATATCTGTTTTGGGCAATTCTCTGGCTATCATTTCTTCCCGGATTTTCTTTTAATGAGAATTCTTCCATTTTGGGATTTTGGCCAGGTTTTTGTCTTTTACATGTTTTAAAAGTTTGTTATGTGTCCTGCACCTGTGAGTACTACTATATTAAAAAGGAGTAATACATTGTCCAGGGCCTGGCTTTTCAGGAAGTGTTTTTCGAGTGTGTTGCACGTATTCTGTTGTATTTTGGCTGCTCAGTCCTCTGCAAAGCTGTCCCTTGCTTATAGTGGTGGAGTGCTTGGACCCTCTGCCAGGTGTGCTTTGATTTGTTCGTTGAAGTAACCCTGGAAAAAAGGAAAGGGAGGGGGAGCCTGATCCCAAACAAAGAGAAAAATGAAAGTTGGGGGGAAAAAGACCAAGCTGAGAAGCTAAAATTAAAAAAAAAAAAAAAAAAAAAAAAGTGCTTGGCTTAATCCATAGAGTGAAAAGAAAATAAAGGAGATATATAAAAGGTGTAAAAAGAATAGAGTGAAAACGCCTGATTAAACAAACATAAATATAAATATAAAACAAAAATAATAGTTGTCTGTTGGTGCCAGGGATCAGTGGCTGTGCTGGTTTGGAGGAGAGGCTGTCTGGTTTCTGTCAGTGTCAGTAGATAAGCAGTTACCAGGCACGGCGGGGCAGGATTTGGTGTAAGCGGGTCCTGCCACCACTAGGGGCCGCTGTCCTTTCTGGCCTATTCCCTGAAGCCCCACTGTGTTGGTGATGGGGAGAAAATTTGGTCTCCCACCGCAGTCTCCCTTCCCCGGACCAAGTGTGTCAAACCACACTGTAGTGGCGGCCCTCACAGAGCGGGCACTCAGCCTGTCCTGCTCCACTGTCTCCCCAGCCTCCTAGGCCTCAGCCGGGATACAAAACCTGATGTCTGAAAGGATCCCGCACCCCTGGTTCCAGGTGGCACTACTCCGTCCTGCTGATGAAAGGCCTTTGGCTGGCGCCTGCAGGGTCTTTTGCCCTTAGAGAGGCAATAAACCCTCCTCCCACATTCCTGGAGGAAGGAGACTATTCTTTCCCCTGTGCCCCTGAGATCCCTACCGCATCCCGCCCCCCCCCCCCCCCCCCCCGCTGGCTCCCCTCCCCACAGGCATGCACACGGGGGCATTTCCTGTCTGGAGAAAGCTGCACACTTTTGAAACCTCCATTCTTCAGCTCCTAAGTCTGTTTGCAAAATAGAAACTGTCACTCTCCGTATTTCTTGTTCCCCAGTCTGTGGTCCGGAGAGGTTTTCCTCTTGTACTAACTCAGTACTGCAGTTTCACAGTCTGTCTTTCCCTTTTGTGTCTCCACAGAAGGGGTTCCCTCCTCTCCATACCTACATCCTTTTATCTCCCCCAGTTCACATACAGGCACCTCCTCCTGCCAAGCTGTCTCCCTCCCATTGTTGAGTTCCTTGTGCCACTCCACAGATTGATGTCCTGAGTGTGCCAAGTGATCTGACCTCATCCCCCCACTTCTCCACCTTCTTAACTCCTCCCCTTACATTTTTAATAAGATTAGGTAAAGTATAATACAACACAACATTTAGTAAAAATAATTATTTGACTAAATAAATGGCGTTAAACATCTTTAAATCTCAGTTTTATTTTCTATTCCCAAGAAACTTGACTCTCTTACACCTACAGTGGTTTGAATATGTACGGTCCTAAGGGCTGTCATGTTCTGCCCAACCCTAACCCCCATCTCCTCACAAGCAATCTCCTGTCTTCTCTGTTAATTCCTGATACTTGCTTTCCATCTGCAGCATAAGATGGGCAAGTCTGTTGTCTTTCAGAACAGAAATCATGATTGGTGCAAATGTTTTTTAGCTTAGGAAATTACTCACTGAACTACCGTTCTTCTGCATCACTGATTTTTTACATTGAGTTATTCCTCTGCTCAGCCTTTAGGAACTTGATGCTTTTTACAAGCTTTTGATAAAAATAATTTATTTTTTATTGACTTATCGATTCACTAGATAGATAGCATGAGTGAGGCAGAGAAAGAATTCCAAGCAGGCTCCGGGCTGTTAGTGCAGAGCCCTACATGGGACTTGAACTCACGAACTGTGAGATCATGACCTGAGCTGAGATCAAGAGTCTGACACTTAACAGACAGAACCACCCAGGCACCCCCCCCCTCAAATTCTAATTTTTAAACACACAGCTTTTCCCCCTTCAAGTCCTTTCAAACACAGTTTAATCATATTCAAATATTTACATGGTAACTGCTTAGGAGTTGTGCTTAGGATCACAACTGGTACACTCTCTTGTGTTCTCCCACCTCCTGGTCCCCCTTCTTCTGAGCTTTAAAACCAATGGAAGTCCATTTTATGTTTATCTGCTTAATTTAGCGATGCATTCAAGCTCTAGGGTGTTTCTTAGGTTTGTTTAGTCAGCAAATGGTACTCACATTTCCCTCTGCTGTCTTGAGATCTTATCAGTGTCTCTATTTCCATATTCTTCAAGGAATTTGTTGCCTAAATACTAGATGATTTAAGTTTCATTTGCTTTCAGACTTAAGAATTTCTTAAAGAATTTGTCTGATTTTTGATTTGATATGATTAAAGAATAAAGTAACATCAAAAGTAAGGTTTTAAAAAGGTAAGCAATTTCCAAGTCGCCTCTTCTCATCCTGAGTATAGTAAAAGTCTTTGAAAATTACATTACCATCTAGCTTTAAAGTACTGTATGTACCAAATGTAGAATACTGGCTTGCTGGTGACTGTTATTCTCCAGAATGTCTGTGTTTAAGATACTCGTAGGTATCTTAAAAATATGTTGGAATGTTTATGCTTGAGGTTAATCACAGTTGAGCCAAAAAGGTTGTTTGTTTTCCTGGTTGTTCTTTGCATAGATTATACAGTCAGTTAGCCAAGGTTCCAGTTATGGCAAGAAGAGAGAAAACTGCCCAGCATTCAGTGCTCATGGAGAACACTGTAATACAGAGGGTTTCTCTCAAGTGGACATACATGATAGCTGGAAAACAGGGAAACCGATACCGAGAAACGTTCTTGTCAGCGAGTGGCCAAACCCTATTTTACATTTCGAGTGCTGGTTTTAGCTCTGACTTAGCTAAGCAGATTGCTTTTCAAACTCATCAGTGTTAGGCTTACAGAGCTCGAGTCCTTTCACAAGTACCTTGAAATGAGTTTACTCTGTATACCTCAAAATTGATAACTTGACAATTTGGAATTAAACCTTCACTTTTTAAAACTGTACTTTTTAAATTATCCTAAATGATTCTTTGCCTTGAGTCCAGGCCAGTTTTGCTTCAAATGGGTAAGCATCTACCTGAGAGGTTTAAGACTTTAAAGTCTTCATTTCCTTTCTGATAGAGACAGAGTATATGCCACATCGTGAAAGAACAGCTACATTTTATTCTGTAGAATTACGGAAGCATGGCTTTTGTACATCTTGTTATCCATGAAAAGACTTTGTTTTTAACTTATCTAATTCCTGAAAAGGATATTGTGTTGGAAGTTGATTTAAAGCTGAAACAGTCTTCAAGAATGAGTAAATGGGTAGAGAAACTCAGGCACTGCACATTTAAGGCAATGAACTTGCTTGTTAAAACTGTGATTTCAGACTGACCTACACGCTTTCTTTGTGTGTCATGTTCCATTGCCTCATCTGAATTTGGGCCATTTCCCAATGCTGTTCCCTCAACAAGCCCAAGAAAAGGAATATTTTCCACAAACTAGTCTTCATCAACCATTTGATTCTATTCTGAATTTCAACTTTTGAATTTTTCCCATTAAATCTATGGCTTTTTAAATCAAGTCTGTTACAGGGATAGCTCTCAGTCTTATATTGTCAAATACCTAAATAACAGCTCATAATTAACATTCTTTCAAAAAGCTAAATGACGTTATAACTAAAGGAATTTGTTGGTAAAGAATGATTTTCATTGGATTTCTTAAAGGGAATATAAAAGTTCACATTGTTTTATTCACAGACATACCTAATTATTAAATAATTACCGTAACTTTAAATAGAGAAAGAAACTTCTTTTCATTGAAATTTGTAAGCCTGTTTAAGAAGTCATTTGGCTTTAAAGTCTCCTTGGAATTCTCAGGTAGAAGGCATGTGGAATTTTTTTATTAGAAGCTCACCTTAAAATGAATCTTTGCCTCTGTGCCCAAGAAAACTAAAAGAAGAGAGTGTCTGGTAACAATAACCACAATTGCCTCTTACATGGTTTTTCTCATAGCAGGTCTTGGCAAAACTCTTATTCCAAAATGTTTTTGCTAATTTTTTCCCCAGATAATGGATTCATACCTGAATCACTTCTAGAAGATGTGATGAAAGCATTGGACCTCGTTTCAGATCCTGAATAGTAAGCTAAATAGGAAGTGTTATTTAAGTGACTCAGACTCTATTGCTTTTAAAACATTAGAAGTTGAAGTAGGTGAACTAGTCCAATAAATGGTATAATCCTAATTACTCTCTGTGTGCTAAACTGATTTCCAAGTGGAGACCATCTTGTTTCTATCACTGTAATTTGCCAAAGAAAACTGAATTCAGGCAATTTTGGTTACTGACAATTCTTAGGGAAAGGAGGGAAAAAGTTTTGTGGTGTTTTTTTCCCCGTATTCTTACATAGGTGGCTGTATATCATCTACCTAATTTTCCTTTTTTCATCAGAGTACATAACATACCTTGAATTGTGAAGTTAGTACACTTGAGTTAGATTGTTTTTCTAGAAGTAGCTGACAGATTGGACTGAGTTCTTCATTCTGTATATTGGTCCAGTCACATTTATAATATGTGATGGCCTATAAACTAACAGGACCCTATTAAGGATTAATGAATTAAACATATTAAATATGACCTTGTCTATTTGTTTCATGTCCTAACCTGCTGCCCTTACTCAGACATTCAAATGTCTTACCCTTTGCATAGCATATATAATAAGGTATAATTAACCTGGCATTTATAACTTGGGAGAGAAGGTGGAAAATGAAAATTTTCTAAAAAGACCATTTTCACTTTTAAAACTTTGCCTTCTTTCTGGTTACATATAACACCTTTCACCAGCCTTGGCTACACCTGCATGTTAAGGGCCAAGCAAAGCAGCCTTCAATCCAGGCTGCTCCTGAAACGATATGGTCCTTGCCCCTGCTCTAAGTCACTGCACTTGAGCTCTTTGAGAATTATCCTACCTCTTTACCCTTCAGCTTACATTGACTAAGAATTTCAAGGTTCCCTCTCATTTGGTTCTTAAAGGTAAGATTTTTAGAGGTGTTTCTGATTATCTGATGTAGCACTGCCTTTCGATGTTGTTCTTTTTTCTCTTTGAGCTTAAAATAAACATTTTTTAAGGTTAAGTGCTTCATTTGATTGTTAAATGCAGACATACCTATGAAGCAAAGAGAATTTGCCTTTGGGAGGTTATAAGCCTGAGTTTATAAGCCGAGGTTTTTAAATTACTTTACCTAATAAGGAACAATATTCCAAAGTCATCATCGTAATTTAAATTCTAAATAGTAACAGATCACTCTGGTTTAAAAATAACCAAGTTTTGGCAAATTAGATGTCATTCCTGTGTATTTGTCATTAAGGGTCTAAAAAGAACAGTTCTTATGATTTTTGGCAGTGAGATGTGTTACAGTGCTAGTAATTTACTCATGAAAGAAGAAAAGTGAGCTTTTTTTCCTTTGGTATCCACTGTTTTCCTTTTTTTTCTTCTTCTTCTTCCTATAGTATAAATCTCATGAAGAATAAATTAGATCCAGAAGGATTAGGAATCATATTATTGGGTCCATTCCTCCAAGAATTTTTTCCTGATCAGGTAACATGGTTGAAGAAATTCACTTAATGGTTTTGTCCCATTGGGATGAGCGTTTTTTGATTGTTTCAGTACAGTAATGCAACACTTGCGGGGTGGGGGTAGTGGAAAAATGGACGCACATCAGTATATACATACCATGATACTGTTCTTCTAGAGGAAGCATAACATTCAGAAGTATGTGGAGTAAAAAGACAAAGATGCTCTTTATCCACTTGCACCCCTATTTTCCTTCTCTCAGGTCACTGTTGTTCATAGATGGTCTGCATCGTTTTACAATTTTTAAATACGTTTAAATAAAGATAAAGAGGTTCATATGTAGTGGAAACTGCTAAGGTCCAGGAGAATTTTAGTTGAGTGAAAGAAGAACCTTTGAGTGGAGCCGTTAGGACATGTGTTCCATCCGCATCGTTGACAAAGCCAGTTGTACAGCCTCTGCCTGTCTTCTTCATGCTTCCTATCCCAGTGAAGGATTTTACTGCTAAACCAAATACTTGAGTCAGGTGTATGAGGATCATTTCATCAGATACCAGCCTGGCTTAAGTTAAAGATTATTGTTTCAATAGAAATGCCAGTTTCTCTTTCACCTGTCTTACAAAGGAGACATACTGTCAAGAAGCAAAATTAGAACAAAATAATGGAGGGAAAATGTCAAGATAGAATTGTTAATTTGATATTTCAGGTTTAAATTATCTTTAACAGAGTAGACGATATTACTGACATTCACCCTCGGTAATTAAAAAAGAAAAAGGAACCCACATTTTCTAAATCTGGATCGCTTACCATGAGTAAAGAAAGTGGGGTGAATTTCAAAAAGTAACTTTATCACAAGATCTCTATTAGACTTCTCAAAATTTGGGTAAATGCTTCATGAAAAAAAATTTTTCTTTTTCCGGACATGACTAGAATGTCCACTGGGTTGTGATGGCCAATCTGTTCACACTCCCAACTACCAGCGTTTTCTGAAAGTTCTTTTCTGGAACCTAATACTCTGTTTTAGACAGCTTAATAAATGTTCAGTAAGTTATAGCACTTTATAGCATTAAATTAAAAATTGCACTAAATTTAGGGCAGGATTTTGAAAAGTGCTGGCGAAATGTAAATGAAGGGGGATAGTTACCATGTCTTTTGGAAATATACATCTTAGATGTAATTAATTACATGATAGGACTTACAAGTATTCTAAGAACTCATTAGTTCAAGAACATTTAATTGTACTATTCCTTGAGCTAATTAAAGATAAATTTAGTCCCCTTGCCTTTCAAAATGTAATCTTCCAGAGCTTGTCAGAAATGCAGATTCTTGGGTTCATCCCCAGCCCTAGGGAATCAGAAGCCCTCCAGAGGATTCTAATGGTGCCATTGTTTGAGACCTGCTGCTTCAGAGGAAGACTTGTCACATCCCCACCTAGTCACATTCATTTATACTGCTTTGTACCCAACACATCAATATGGTAACACTCAGTAAAGTTGTAAAACTGGGCTCAGAAGGACAGCCAGGAAAACATTTCTCTAACTTCTGTAATCTCTACAAATGCTTAAAGTAGGCAGTAGGGAAGAGCCTTTCTTTGCCTCAAGGAGAGGCAGATTGGAGGGGAGGGCGGGTGGAATACAGGTAAGCATTTCAAGGCAATTTGTTAATAATCGCAGAAGCAGCTACCATTTTTTGAGCTCACAACTGTGCATGAGGTACTGTCTTATAAATTAGGTGCTATTTTCACCCATTTTAGCCATGAGGAAGTTGAGGATTAGAGAATTTCAGAAAAATGCTTGAGGTCATACAGTTAGACCGTGGCTGATTGAGGAGTCCAGAGTAGGTACTTTGCCACCATGTCACCCTACCTTCTGCTGGTATTTCAGTATTTTCTCCCAATTGTTAGGTGGAACTAAAGAATATAGATTGTGTAGCCAGGACAGTGAAATACTTTCTAAGTTAAAGTACATTAACTCTGAAAAATAAGCAGCCAAATTATCTAAGTAACTAATTATATTGACTGATGTAAACAATTAAGAAAATGATCAAGTTATTTTTCTATTTCTTGTAAAGCATTTTGAGTGGGATAGAATTTTTGGTAGAAAACTTAGATTTATTAGACCTTGAAAAATGAGAAGAAAGGAGTTTTTAAAAAATGAATGTGCCAAGAGCTGAGCACACCAGGTCTTTTCATGGGAAATGACTAATATGTCTGTCCTAACAGAGAATTCAGAAAAGTGAATAGCCGGAGATTCAGCTGAAAAGATAGACTAGGTCCTGTATTTTAGGATGCTTCATTGCAAAGCACAGCCTGAATTGACTGAAGTCAGGGGAAAGGTCAGAGCTGCGGGGGGTAGCTTAGACAAACTCAAGAACTGAAGTAGCGAGCCTCCAGGCAGGCAGTCGGGCCCTCTCCCATCCTTGCCAGCATTCCTAGCATCTCTCTTCTCTACATTCCAAAACGAACAAATTCTAAGGCAGACTGCAGGACCAGCTTCTGTCCCATGTGCATCCTTGTATCCAATACGGCAAGGAAAACAAGGCCACAAGCCCTGTGGGAAATCACTGGAGCCAGGTGCGCTTGGTGGGGCCAGGCCACTGATGGCCTTGAATGCACCAGTTCAGAGAATTGAACTTGATCTTTAGCTGAGAACCCAGGATAAGGCAGCTGAGCTAACATCATCAGACATTCCTGAAAGTTTCCTTTCTTTATTGGATGCTGTTATAGGCTCTGAACGCTATAGTTTTGCTTTTCATTTCCCACAAGGCTCTTTTCGCTATTTAAAAATTGACAGTATTTAGATGAAGTGGGTGGTGTGGAAACCCCTAATTTGATATTGTGAGCCAAATGAGAAGTGCTGATGTCTAGCTGTTGACTGCAGGTTGACAAAAAGTGACGTTACTGTTCTTAGGTAGTTATGGAGAGGAACAAATTATTTACAACCAGGAAAAAAAAAGGCAGAGATAATATTTTACGAAACATACGGGTGTTTTGGAGTCTTATCCTTTAAGAAAATATACACTAATGCATGGCACACAGTTAAAAATATAAACTAGTATAGAAGAGCTTATAATAAAAATAAATACTTTCCCACTTTGCAACCTCTTCCCCAGAAGCAGCTAGTTCAGCTCTTAGGTTTTCTGGTAGATGACGTCTAGTAAGTTTCTTGCTTTATCAAACAATTCGCCAAAGAGTAGGGATTTAAGCAACTTGTGTTTTCGTTTCAACTGCTAATTAGAAATTGCCGAATATCAAAGTATAAAGTTTTAATAGTCTTTTATTTATAATAGGGTTCCAGTGGTCCAGAGTCGTTTACTGTCTATCACTACAATGGATTGAAGCAGTCAAATTATAATGAAAAGGTATGATAATTCTCATAGTAATTTGTCTTCACCTGAGTTGGTAAATATATTCAGTATATGTTAGTCATTGAGATCCTCATTGGAGTTTTGGAACAATAGTTTCACTGTGACAAAACAGCTAACTTGATCTGCATATGTTTTATTGCTCTCTGCTATAGAGATATTACCAAACCAAGTTTCACCCAATGATAGTTACTGATCTGTTTAAATTAAGAAAGGGGTAATGGTAAGATTTTTGATTGAGGAAAATATTTTTAAGTATTTAATAACATAATAGCTACCATTTATTGAGCATTTACCTGGAATTCTATTAAATACTTTGTTTTATCTGAAGTTTCCCACCCTCCCTGTGGAGTAAGTATTGTTTGTGTATCCATCCCCATGTTACAGAGAAGGAAGTGGAAGCCCAGAGAGGTAAGCAGCTTGTCAAGGTCAAGCAGCCAGGAAATGGCAGAGCTAGGATTGCACTTGAGGTAGTCTACCCCGGAGCCTGCATTTGTACATGCTCCACTTTGCTGCTTTCCTTTGTAAATCATTGACAACTGCACACAGGTGATTCACTTCCACATGTACTCTGGTTCTACCTGGTTTAAGTCAAAAGTTTGGGTAATTAGCTCTGTTTACACATAAAATATATAGGGAATATTTGCATTTATTCAATTAGCTACTATTAGAAGGAATAAAGCCTAACATACCTTTTTAATTTGAAATACCCATGCTGGTTTCATAAGTAAATTGAGGATGGCTATACACAATCGTAGTGTACATCAAATCTAAAACTGAGACTGAAAGTTACTTTTTCATAACGAAATATGAGTGCAAAGATTTTTTTCACAAGATAAATTAGAACAGAGCATCCAAGTTTTTTGTTTTTTGTTTTTTTTTTTGCTATAGATGTTGATGAGTGCTTCCTCTAGATTTTGAAGTTTTACATAACCTTGTAATAGGAGGTATTGTATGGTCATTAATTAGTTATTTGCCTACACAGTCCCTGCAAGGTAAGTCAAGTATTATTCATATTTTACAGATGAGGCATCAATGACAGGGAAATTAAGTGACTCACCAAGTCATTGGCAGAGCAGGGATTGGAACTGAGTTCCTGATTCCCAATAATGTCCTTGGTCTACTCGGCCATGCTACCTGTATATAGTAAGTTCTCAAATCATGCTCATGACAAGCATCTCACTAACACAAAGATCCGAAATCAAGTATTAATGGGACAACAGGATGTAAGTACTAGAAAGCAAAGCATGTATGTTGTTAAGTTGTATACATATATGAAACAGAAATACGATGAGCAGTACTACTTCCCACAGGGTAGGGTCCTACCAAAAATATCTGAGGCAATAAACAAACATTAGAATGCTGGCACTGTAGGAGGGGTATGATCCAGCCACCACAGGCTGGCTGAGGCCACAGAGGTAGGTCCTAGTACTTTGCCCAAGAAGGTCTGCTCCAATGCCAGAAGCAAGTGAAGTTCCTTATGAAAAATAGGTCCTATCTGATAATTATAGTATAACTACAGTTCACACTTTTCAAGTTTCTTTCATCAAAAGTAGAAATAGATTAACCAAAATAAAGATGCAAATGTGTTTCTACAGAAACTTGTTTCTTTGGGCTCCTTAGTCCAACAGCTTACAGCTTTTACATTGGACGAACATAATTACAATCATGTGTATCCAACACTGAATATATAAAAATACTTATACGTACTTTGGAAGAAGGCGGTCTGTATTTGTTCCTTTTATAATTTGAGTTTCTCTTCACGAAATGAAATTGACTAACTCATTTAATGTACACGGTGAGCCCATTTAATGAGTTCGGGTATTAGTATATTATTTCATAGAGAGTTCTAAAAGTTCATTGTAAATTAAAGTTTCTTCCAGTAGCCAACTGCCCATGTATATTTTATATGATCATTACCACTGTAAATAAAATACCTGGTTAGTTTTATCTGTCAAGCATTTTCTACTAAGCAAATTGCATTGACACACATTCAAGTTGCCTCCAGTTCTGGAACCCTAACACTTTTAAATTCAGAATATATACCTTTGTTTCTGTTACAGTGCCTTCGTTATATAAATAAACATTTCTTCCAAGTGGTGTATGTTAATTAAAGGATGATTATCGTAAACAACCTGCATGTGCTTCAGGATTCACATAGACTTTTTGTTTCCTTTAAATCATGAGCTAAAAATCAACTGATAAGCTCTCAGTTACAATGCCTATCACCCTCGTTTCCAAATCTATTTTCCCATTAGTCAGCAGGCATTCTTGCTCATAATTTCTATCAAAGTAAAATTCAAGTTCCAGATGAAACAATATGCAATACCTTGTTTGTCAGCATATCCCTCATAAGAATTTGCTAAGAATAGTGATTGACCTTTGTGGCTTGATTTTGTTCAACAGGTCATGTATGTTGAAGGGACTGCAGTGGTTATGGGTTTTGAAGATCCCATGCTACAGACAGATGACACTCCTATTAAACGCTGTCTCCAAACCAAATGGCCATACATTGAGTTACTGTGGACCACAGATCGCTCTCCTTCACTGAACTAACTTGCCTACGGATGTAGAAGAAAGTTCGTAATAGCAGATGTTGAAAGAGGGATGCAGGACAGGCGGTTGGCTACATTAAGCTATACACTGGTATCATCAACTGTAAATAACAATTAAAAACACATGTTCAGTGTTTAAGATAGTTTAAATTATTTGTTTTAAAGCTTTATGTTAAAGGTTACCCTATTTTAACTCTTTATGTGAAATTTACTAGCAAAATTAAGCTTTAATCAAAGTTCATCACTTTTACAGTCGGATAATTGGTCATTTATCAAATTAAAAACATCCTAATACTATATAGTATTTGTATATTGAGCAGAGTTACTCTTTATAAACTTCTACTTTGGGTTTTTATTTCATTCAGACACAGTTTATTATTTCAGTGATCCTGGCTTGCACTCTTTCAGCCTCCACATGGAAAGGCAGAAGAGTTCAATCTTCTTTCTTTTCTAAAATCTGGTTTCCATTAGAAATACTGATAAATAACAAATTATCAACCTGGATTCTTTGCCAATTGGCTTAGCTCTGGCATGTTTATAAAAAGTAGAAACTGTAAGGAAACATTACCATTTATTCACTGATACATAGAGAACATATTTCAAAAAAATGATAGGTAAGAGAATCTGTTTGATAGTCTTAACACTGTTAACTGTATTGCCAAATACACTTTTCCAAATTTGTCCCAGCAGCCTGTAAGCCAGCTTTCTTGTATATTTATGTGATAAATGCATGAGAACATCTGTTATTACATTAGTATATTGCATTATTTATTATTATCCTGGTGGATGGTCTAAATAAACACTTTTTTTAACTGTAGCTTTGCATTTCTTACATTAGCTACTCAGAAGAAATACTTCACAGTGTTTCTGCCCAGCAGAAAGTTCTTGAGCTTTCTATGATGTACTCAACAACAAATGCCTTGAAAAGTGAGACCAAACCGTATGCTGACCTAAGAGCTCTATAACTTAGCCAGCCCGGAGTGCTAGAACCTGAGTAGACAAAGCTTCAGAAGACCTAGCCTGACTAGAGAAATTTACTTCAGGTTTGTTGCCTAGCAATTTGAAATGTGAATAGCCAGAAATTGTTTCTTTCCTTCACTTGGGAAGTATTTGTCAAGAGAACTAAATTTTATCTTCACTGTTTAGCTGAAGGTGTATTTCCTCTGTGAATTTACTTGGGGTTTTATTTAATTGTCATAGATGTTAACTATTCTAATATAAGTAGACTTTAGCATAAGAAAAAAGTGGCACACGATTTTATGTATGACTTTTGGTGATATTACGTTCAGGACTGTGATTCTAGCTACTAAAATTACAGCTGTACAATGTCTTTTTGGCTGTTGTTAATCTTGGCTACTTCCAAATGTATATAAAACAAACTCGGGTCCTAAATTCCATAGGATTATGTAAAAGCACAGATTTTCTCAGAAACATTGAGCCTCCAAAATAGCGTATACTTTTTACTATTGCTACCTAACCAACCATCCCCAAACTTCATGTCATTAAACAATCATTTTACAAATTCTGGGTCTGAACAGTTTAAACAGAGCACAGAGGAGAGAGCTTGTCTCCTTCTCAATCTACAGGTGCAGCTGGGAGACTGGAAGGGTCTTTCCTCACATGACTGGAAAAAAAAACTGTGGATCCGTTTTCTTTATACATGCCTGTGGGACGCTTACCAAGATAGACTATATGCTGACCATAAAGCAGTCAAGAAAAATCTCTAAAACTTTAGAAATTAAGCAGTACACTTCTGAATAACCCAAGGGTCAAACTTATAGATGTAACTAAAGCAGTGCTTGGACATGAACAGCTTTAAATACATTAGAAAAGTAGAACACTTGGAAATTGGAAAGGTAAACTTTCATCTCAAACCCAAAGTACACCAAAGAAAGTAAACAAGATTTTTTGAAAAGGGTATTCACATGCAAAGGAACGAATTTGTACTCCTACCTCACACTATGTGCAAAAAATAAAATCATAAGTCTAATTGTAAAGCTAAAAACTATAAAATTCCCAGAAGGAACAGGAATAAGTCTTGGTGACCTTGAACTCAAAGCAATGGTTTCTTAAAATACCAAATAAAAAACAGGTATTTTTAAATGGGCAAATGATTTGAAGAGACGTATCTCCAAAGATGATACACAGATGCCCATACAGCCATACTGTAAACACATTAAAAGATTCTCAACGTAGTTAGTCATAAGGAAGATCAAAACCACAAATTACCATTTCACACGCAGTAGAATATGTAAAATCAAAGAGATAATAAAAAGTCTTGGCAAAGATGTAGAGAAAGTGGGTCCCTTGTGGGTGGGGATATGAATGATGAAATCACTTTAAAAAAATAAGTTGTACAGTTTCTCAAAAAGCTAAATACAGAGTTAGCATATGATTCGGCAATTCAATCCTAGCTACATATATTTACACAAAAACTTTTACGTAGGTATTCATAGTGATGTTATTCATACTAGCCAAAATTGGCAACAGCCTAAATGTCCTTCAAATAATGGAAGGATAAATAAATGTATTATGTACATACAATTAGTATTATTTGACAATACAAAAGAATTACTGACACATGCTACAACATAGATGAACCTTGAAAATATTAAAATAAGTTAAAGAAGACTGTCACAAATGACCACATATATGATTCCATTTATGTGAAATGTCCAGAATGGGCAAGCCATGGAGAGAGCAAGGGGCTTACCAGTCACCAGCGGTTGAGGATAAATGGAGTAGGGAAACAAGTGGAGAAAAACTGCTAATGGAGTTTCTTTTGGGGATGATAAGTGGGATAGATAGTGGTAAGGTTATGTAATTGTGAATATACTAAAAAATACTGAACAGTGATAAAGACGAAAGGAGAAAATTGAAATAGCACATCTAGAACAAGAAAAAAACAAATCTAGACGTTGGCTCACTAACAAAAACTGATAAAATTGTAAACCTAGCAAGACTGATGAAGAAAAAATGAAAAATAAGATTAGAATGAAAAAGCAAACATAACTATAAATTCTCTAGGTGGTAGGGGCGCCTGGGTGGCGCAGTCGGTTAAGCATCCGACTTCAGCCAGATCACAATCTCGCGGTCCGTGAGTTCGAGCCCCGCGTCGGGCTCTGGGCTGATGGCTCAGAGCCTGGAGCCTGTTTCCGATTCTGTGTCTCCCTCTCTCTCTGCCCCTCCCCCGTTCATTCTCTGTCTCTCTCTGTCCCAAAAATAAATAAACGTTGAAAAAAAAAAATAAAAAAATTAAAAAAAAATTCTCTAGGTGGTAAACTGAAGGGTATTATGAAGCACCTTACACCAATAATTTCAAAAATTTAGATGAAATGGGCTAATTTGAAAAAGCAGAACTGACATGAGAAGAAAACTTCACATCCATGAAAGGAGTTTGATCAGTATGTTAAAGCTGTCTCTCAAAGCAAACTGTTGGCCTAGAGGACTTCACTAGCAATGCTTCCAAACATTGAGAAAAAGAATACAGATTGTAGACAAGTACTCCTGGGAAATAGACAAAAGAGTAACTATTGGTTTTATGAAGCCAAAATGACCCTGAGAGGACCCCAGAACCTGAAAAAGACATCACAAGAAAGACTACAACCAAATATTTTCCATGATCATGGACACAAAAATCCTATACAAATATGAAACCCAGGAGTAAATTCACAGGTGTATGTGTACACGTGCTTATATGCAATACATAGTATTGTAGAAGTATTAAGTTCATTTCAGACTTTAAAAAATCAGTATTTTTTCTAATGTTAACAGATATAAAAGAGAAACCCATATGATTATCTCAAAAGAGAAAAAGCATTTGATACAAAAAACTATTCATGATTTAAAAATAATCTCGGGAGAGGGAAGATGGCAAAGGACAAGGCCTGAGCTCACCACTTCCCATTGACACAGTGAAGAAACGACTACATGTATTGCAACACACTGCAAATGACCTGAAGACTGGCAGAACAGATCTTCCACAACTAAAGTCATCAAGAGAAAGCCGTGTTGAAAAGAAAAGAGCAGAGACATGGTAAGGAACCAAACCATCAGGGTGGCTACCCACCACTGGAGAGATACCATGAGCAAGACGAAACAAGGGGGTCAAGCCCCACACTGGGAATCCTCATCCCTGGAGACCTGCACCACAAAGATTAGCCCCTATAATGTCTGACTTTGAAAATCAGCAGGACTTAGCTCCAAGAGAGCTAGAGGGCAATAGGAACCCAGTTCTCTAAAGAGCCAGCATGCTGTGTAACACCACAAGACCCAATGCAAGCAAAGTTTGAAAACTGCCTAGGTTAAATGTAAAGGAGATTTACTGACTAGTTTTAGGATGTATGCTATAGGGGCAAGTATTTGCAGGAGCTTTCTCCAGGAACAGCAGTGCTGGCACATGCCATTTTCTGGGCCCCCCTTCAGCCTAGATAGCCAGATGCCTGTGAGGCCACTTCTGACACTTCCCATCTACCTTACTAGCACAGCTTGCCCCACCACAACATTCCCCTGTGGACCAGCCCCATGCAACCCACCTGCCTGCCCCTGCAAGCCCTTTTGAAATCACCTTCTGTGTTGGGGACGGGACCGAGCTAACCCCAAAATCACTGCACCTGCCATACCTGCAACCAGGCCCTCAGCAAGATGCACTGTAGGTAAATTCTGCCTAGCAGTACACCCACAGCACCTGTAGCAGGGCTTCTCAACCAGCCATGCAGGGGACAAACACTACCTACCAATGAGTGCATAGCACTCGTGGCTCAGTCACAACAGAGGGGCCCACACAGCCCACAGGAGACCCCTGGGAGTGCCTGGTTTTGGTGACCAGGGAGGATTGCACTATAGGGAACCAGAGGATACCTTCTCCATATGAACAATACTTTGAAGATGAAAAGACATAGCCGACCTACTTAACATGCAAACCAACAGAGTCAGACAAAATGAGGAAACAGAGGCCTATCTCCCAAATGAAACAACAAGATAAAACCATAGAGAAAGAACTAAACAAAATGGAGATCAACAATCTACCTGATGAAGAGTTCAAAGTAATGGTCATAAAGATTACTCACTGGACTTGAGAGAACAGTACATAAACTCAGAACTTCAACCAAGAGATAAAAAAATACAAAAGAACCAGTCAGAACTGAAGAATACAGAAGCTGAAATGAAAAATACACTAGAGGTAATCAACAGCAGATTAGAGGATGCAGAAGAGTGGGTCAGCTAGCTGAAAGACACTAATGGAAAGCAATCAAGTTCAATAGTTAAAAGCACCTAAATAAAATAATGAAGATAGGTTAAGGGACCTCTGGGACAACATCAAGCATTGCAACATTTTATTATAGAGATCCCAGAAAAGGAGAGAGACAAGGGGGCAGAAAACTTATTTGAAGAAATAATAGCTAAAAACTTCTACAATTTGGAGAAACAGACAAGATCCAGTACACACAGAGATCCCCAAATAAGATAAACCCAATTATTATGTGTCCTCACCAAGACACATAATAATCAAAATGGCAAAACTTAAACATAGACAAATCTTTAAAGCAACAAAAGGAACATATAAAGGAACATATAAAGGAAATCCCACAGAGCTATCAGTTAATCTATCAGCAGAAACTTTTCAGGCCAGAATGGAGTGGCATGATCTATTAAAAATGTTGGGGGGAAAAAACATAAAATCAAGAATACTTTACCTGGCAAGGTCATCATCCACAATTGAAGGAGACATCAAGAGCTTCTCAGACAAGCAAAAGATAAAGGGGTTTATCAATACTAAACCAGTCTTGCGAGAAATATGAAAGGGACTCCTTTTTTTTTAAGTTTATTTATTTATTTTGAGAGAGAGAAAGAGCACATGAGCAAGTGGGGAAGGGACAGAGATAGAGGGAGAGAGAGAGAATCCCAAGTAGGCTCCACACTGTCAGCACAGAACTCAACGTGAGGCTTGATCTCACAACTATGAGATCATGACCTGAGCCAAAATAGTCAGACACTTAACCAAATGAGTTACCCAGGTACCCCAAAGGGACTTCTTTAAGTAGAAAAAGAACAGGCTGTAAGTGGAAGAAAACTATAAAGGGAAAAAATTTCACTGGTAAAAGCAAAGACACAGGAAAAGTAGTAGATCAGCTACTTATAAAGCTAACATAAAGGTTAAAACACCAGAGTATTATACACAACAAGATGTGAAATGTGACATTATACACATAAAACACAGAGGCGGGAAAACAGTGCTTTCAGAATGGGTTCAAACTTAAGCAACCATCAACTTAATACAGACTACTGTGTACATAAGACACTACATATGAATCTCATGGCAACTACAAACCAAAAACTTATAATCCATATAGAAAAAAAATAAAGAGAAAGCAATCCAAACTAACACCAGAGAAAGTCATCAAATAACAATGGAAGACAGCCACAGAAGAAGAGGGGAACAGAGAAGAACTACAAAAACAACCAGAAAGCAATAGACATAAAATGGCAATAAGTACATACCTATCAATAATTACTTTAAAATGAACTAAATGCTCCCATCAAAAGACATAGGATGACTGAGTGGGTAAAAGAACAAAGACCCATCTATATGCTGCCTCCAGTAGACTCAGTTCAGACCTAAAGACACATGCAGACTGAAAGTGAAGGTATGGAAAAAAATATTGCATACAAATGAAGAGTGGGGGCAGGGGGGGAAACAACCTGGGTAGCAATACTTACAGCAGACAAAATAGACTTTAAAACAAAAAGTGTAACAAGATTTTTAAAAATGCAGTGCATAATGATAAAAGGATTAATCCAACAATAGGACACAACAATTGTGAATACCTATGCATCCAACATAGGAGCACCTAATTATATAAAGCAAATATTAACAGACATAAAGGGGAAAATTGACATTAATACAATAATAGTAAGGAACCTTAATATCTCACATCAATGGATACATCATCCACACTGAAAGTAAAGAACCAGTAGTTTTGAATGATAAATTAGGTCAGACGGACTTAACAGATATATACAGAACATTCTATCCAAAACAGCAGAAAAATATTCTTTTCAAGAGCACATGGAACATTCTCCAGGAAAGATCACACATTATGC
>NW_024412434.1:19715115-19732494 GCF_014898765.1 Herpailurus yagouaroundi
AAAGAAAGAAGAAAAGAAAAAGAGAAAGAAAGAAAGAAAGAAAGAAAGAAAGAAAGAAAGAAAGAAAGAAAGAAGAAGGGAGAGAGGGAGGGAGGGAGGGAAGGAGGGAGGGAGGAAGGAAGGAAGAGAAATTCCCCCGCAATCAAAGTGCAGGACCAGATGACTTCACTGGTGAGTTCTACCATACATTTACAGAAGATTTAATACCTGTGCTTCTCAAACTATTCCAAAAAGAGTTAATTCCTGTGCTTCTCAAAACTATTCCAAAAAGAGTTAATTCCTGTGCTTCTCAAAACTATTCCAAAAAAAAAAATGCCAGAGTAAGAAATGCTTCCAATCAATCTGTGAAGCCAGGATTATCCTGATACCAAAACCAGACAAAGACATTACAAAAGAAGAAAATTACAGACCAATATTCCTGATGAACATGGATGCAAAAGTCCTCAGCAAAATACTGCAAATCAAATTCAAAAATACATTAAAAGGATCATTCATCACAACCAAATGAAATTGATTCCAGTGATTCAGTATTTGCAAATTAAACAAGGTAAGTCATGTTGAGAAAATGAAGGATAAAAATCATAGGATCATCTCAATAGATGCAGAAAAAGCTTTTGACAAATCTCAACATCTATTCATTATAGAAATTTTCAACAAAGTAGGCACAGGAGAAACATACCCCAACATAATAAAGGCCATATATGACAGGCCCATAGCTTATGTTATACTCAATGGTGAAAAGCTAAAAGCTTTTCCTCTAAGATTAGCTGCAAGACAAGGATGTCCACTCTCTCCACTTTTATTCAACATAGTACTGGAAGTTCTAGCCACAGCAATCAGACAAGAAAAAGAAAAGTCATCCCAACTGGCAGGGAAGAAGTAAAACTCATTATTTGCAGATGACATGATACTTTAAGTAGAAAACCCTAAAGACTCTACCAAAAACTATTAGAACTGATAAAAAGAAAATCACAGCCCCAAAATGGTATGACTTAGATTAAGACCCAAGTCAATAAACTGGAGCTTAATGCCTAATCTAACTGCAGTTTTTACCCCTTCCAGAAACGTTCTCTTAACTGGTAAGTGAGGACTTTTCTGATCATTATCAATGTGTTGATAGGTCACATGGGCCCTCTCCATCCCCAAAGGAAGATGAAATGGTATGCATAATAAGATCTCCTGACTTACCCCATAAGGGAAGTTGATCTTGCCTGAAACAATCCTTCCTTTTATTTTACTAATAACTTTCTTGGCTCACCCTCCTTCCTATAAAAACCTTCCAATTTATACAACTCCTCAGTCCCCCTCTGTGTACTAGATGGGATGCTGCCTGATTCATAAGTCATTTAATAAAGACAATTAGATCTTTAAAATTTACTTGGTTGAATTTTTGTTCTTTAACAGATTTGGTGGCAGCAACGGGATCTGAAGTGAACTCCAGCAGCATTCAGGGACTACAAGAAACACAGACATGATACCTGAGAAGCTTTTCAGTTCACTTTCTTGCCATTTTTGAGGGCTGTGGGAAAGCGCCTCTCAATTGCGAGCTCCAGTCACTTTTGCATTTTGACCTCCCAAAGGAGTTGGATTTCCTTTACAGGACAGGTCAGCTTGAGAGGGCAGATGGTTAATGCCTGGAGCCCACATGAACTGGCAGTTTTGCACAGAGCCCAACTGAACCATCAGAAGGGTCTGCAAGAGCTAAGCCTCTAGCCTTTCGGACCACATTCCCCAGGTGGAAAACCTCAGTAAGTTTCGATGGGAACTGGTGGGTACACAAAGGGCCTTGTGTCCTGGACACAGTAATATCTCTCGATTACTTTTGACACATTAAGGTGCCCACATTCATTTGCCTTGTTTCATGTAGATAAAAGCTATGGCTAACAGGGATCTTGGAGACCAAAAAGCTGCAAAAATTGGTGGGCACAGGTCAAATATCTAAAGGACAGGAGGAGGGTGCTCACGACCTCAAGAAGACTCCCATAATGGAAAAAATTGGCAACAGCATGAGTTAGATTGACACTCTGTCACCCACCAACTTCAAGAAACTTCTGTGTAATGAAGTACACTGTAAATCATGCACAGTCTCCACCCCTAAGGCACATCCTTTCTTCTAGGTATTAGTTTGGTTCTGAGAAACCCAAAGTCTTAGTTAATGGAATCCTTAAATTCTCAACAGTCAAAAGCACCGCTTTCCAGTACACCTAAGAACTTCAGTCCCGGAAATTGCAGATACCTAGCAAAAATGGCAGTATCTTACTAAGCTTATTTCATGTCCTGAGGAACTTGGCTTGGTGACCATCAGGAGGGGGGCCCCAAAATTAGGCCAGACAGAAATGTGGGTTAACTCCATTTGAAGCTAGGGTCCTACCAAACTGCAGCTAGCCCTCAGGGGAATTACAACCTAGAAATACAATGGCCATTATGAGAATCGTTCTAATTAGATAATATCACTTAAGAAGTGCACTTGAAAACAAGGGTTCCCTAGTGGAATGGGATACCTATTCAATTGGCATGCAGAAGCCTCCTGAAGGTTTCAAATTTCCCAAGTAGTTTCACTGAAATTCATTCCAAAAAAGCTGATGAAAAGGAGTTGAAAAGATACCTACACCAAAGGACTACAAGACTGATGTAACTCCTACTGTTTCCCTCTATCATTTAGTTGAGTACTCATCCTAGTAATCCTCTGTCTGAACGGCCTTTCCCCTCTGAAGAGACTAGTAAACAAACAGTTACTTTTTAAAAATAAATTTACAAAATAATCAAATGGGGAAAAAAAAATAAAAAAATAATAAAAAATAAAAATGAATAAAAATAAAAAAAAATTTACCCAAGGCTATAGGTGATCCTGTATCTTTCAGGTATCTTTTACTCCTTAGTCAAAGGCTAAAGCTAAAATCCACAGTTAAAGTATTTTTTTAAACACAGGGAGAATCTTTAAGAGTTTTTGTAAATAGGTTACCTGCTAAGCCCAGCAAAGGGGGGTGGGGAATAAAATTTCACATCGTCTCTTCCTTTCCAAATCCAGACCTATTGGTTATTGATCCTTTCTCCCTGCCAAACATCTATTGCCTTCTTGCTTGTCTTGTTTTACATCCTAAGAACATGGATTGGCTTTCTGCCTGCCTGATACATGAAGGTTGTTGGCTCATTCACCATCATCAAGTGGGATTTATTCCCAACATCCAAGTGTAGTTCAATATTTGCAAATCAATCAATGTGATATATCACATCAATAAGAGAAAGGACAAAAACCACACGATTATTTCAATAGATGCAAAAAAAGCATTTGACCCAAAGTGCAACATTCATTCATGATAAAATCCCTCAAAAAAAGGAGATTTAGAGGAATCATACCTCAACATTAAAAAGGCCATATATACAAAGAACTCATAGTAAACATCATACTCAATGAGGAAAAACTGAGGGCTTTCCCCCTAAGTTCAAGAAAAAGACAAGGATGTCCACTCTCAGCACTTTTATTCAACATAGTACTGAAAGTCCTAGGCACAGCAATTAGACAGTAAAAAGAAATAAAAGGCATCCAGATTGGTAAGGAAGAAGTAAAATTTTCACTATTCGCAGATGACATCATACTAAATAGAAAATCCTAAAGATGCCATGAAAAAACTACTAGAACTGATAAATTCCGTACAGGTGCAGGACATAAAATCAGTGTACAGAAACCTGTTGTATTTCTATACACTAATAATGAAGCAGCAGAAAGAGAAATTAGTTAAACAATCCCATTTGCAACTGCACCAAAAATAGTAAGATATCTAGGAATAAACCTAGTAGCCAAAGAGTTGAAAGACCTGTGCCCTGATAACTATAAAGCATTGATGAAAGAATGTGATGATGACACAAAGAAATGGAAAGACATGCTCATGGAGTGGCAGAAAAACAATGTTAAAATGTCTATGCTACCCAAAGCAATATACATATTTAATGCAATCCCTATCAAAACACCAACAGCACTTTTCACAGAACTAGAACAAAAAAATCCTAAAATTTTTATGGAACCACAAAAGATCCCAAATAGCCAAAGCAATTTTGGAAAAGCAAAGCAAAGCTGGAGGTATCATAATTCCAGACTTCCAAGTTATATTACAAAGCTGTAGTGACTAAAACATTATGGTACTGGCACAAAAATAGACACATAAATCAACAGGACAGAATAGAAAATGCAGAAATAAACCCACAATTATATGGACAATTAACCTTTGATAAAGAAGGAAAGAACATCCAATGGGAAACAGCACAGTCACTTCAACAAATGATGTTGGGAAAACTGGTCAGCTACATGCAAATGAAGGAAATTGGACCACTTTCTTTCACCATACACAAAAACAAATTCAAAATGGATTAAAGACCTACATGTGAGACCTGAATCCATAAAATTTCTAGAGGAGAGAACAGGGAATAACTTTTCTGACATCAGACATGGCAACAGTTTCCTAGACATTTGTCCTGAGTCAAAGAAATAAAAACAAAAATATAATGAGATTACATCAAAATAAAAAGCTTCTGCACAGCAAAGGAAATAATCAATAAAACTAAATTGCAAAAAGCAATCTACTGAATGGGGAAACATATTTGCAAATAACAGTTATGATGTAGGATTAGTATCCAAAATATACAGAGAACTTATACAACTCAATACCCAAAACACAAATAATCCAATTTAAGATGGGCAGAAGACCCGAACAGACATTTCTCAAAATAAAGACATCTAGATGGCCAATAGACACATGAAAAGTGTGTCATAATCACTCATAATCAGGGAAATGCAAATCAAAATTACAATGAGATACCACCTCACAGCTGTCAAATGGCTAAAATCAAAAACACAAAAAACAAGTGGTGGTGACTATAAAGGACACTATTGGTGGTAAAGCAAATTGGTGCAGTCACCAGTGGAAAACAGTATGGAGGTTCCTTAAAAGTTAAAAATAGGACTACCCTTTGATCCAGTAACCATACGACTGGGTATTTACCCCCAAAATACAGAAACACTAATTCAAAGGGATATGTGCACCTCTAAGTTTATTGCAGTATTATTTACAATAGCCAAATTATGAAAGCAGCCCATGTGTCCATTGATAGATGAATGGATAAAGAAAATGTGGCATATATATGCAATGGAGTATTATTCAACCATAAAAGAATAAAACCTTGCCATTTGCAACAACATGGATGGAACAAGACAGTATAATGGTTAGCAAAATATGTCAGAGACAGAAATACATATGATCTCACTCATATGTGGAATTTAAGAAACAAATGAGCAAAGGAAAAAAAAGAGAAAGAGAGACAACAAGAAAAAGACTCATAATTATACAGAAAACAACTGATGGTTACCAGAGTAGAGGTGGGGGAGGGGAATTGAGGGAAACTGGGGATGGGGTTTAAGGAGCTCATTTGTTGTGATGAGTACTGGGTGATGTATAGACTTGTTGAATCGCTTTATTGTACACCTGGAACTACATAACACTATGTCAACTATACTGAAATTAAAATAAAATGAAGTTTCAAAAGATTATAAAAATGAAGAAGCAGCCTACTAAAAGGAAATTATTTGCAAATGATACATCAAATAAGGGGCTAATAGCCAAAATACATAAATACAACCCAACTCCAAAAACCATAAATAATCTGATTTAGAAATGAACAAATGATCTCAATAGACATTTTTCCAAAGAAGATGTACAGATGGCCAATAGACACATGAAAAACTGCCCAACATCACCAATTAGGGAAATGCAAATCAAAACCACAATGAGATATCACCTCCCACCAGTCAGGAGAGTATCAAAATGCCAAGAAATAACAAGTGTTGACAACACTTGTTGTTGTGCACTCTAGTGCACTGTTAGTGGAAATGTAAATTGGTGCAGCTGCTGTGGAAAACAGCACGGAGCTTCCTCAAAAAGACTAAACACACAAGTACCATATGATCCAGTTACTCTACTTCTGGGTATTGACCCCAAAACATGGAAAACATTGACTTGGAAAGATATATGCACCCCTATGTTTATTACAACATTATTTACAATAGCCAACATATGGAAGCAACCTAAGAGTCCATCAGTAGAAGAATGGATAAAGAAGGTGTAGTATACACACACGCAATGTGATATTACTCGGTCGTGAAAAAGAGTAAAATCTTGCCATTTATGACAACATGGACAGACATAGAGTATACTATGCTAATTGAAGGAAGTCAGACGGAGAAAGACAAATACCATGTGATTCACTTATATATGAAATCTAAAAAAAAAACAGACAGACAAAAGAACAAAAATAGAAATGGACTAATAAATATAAAGAACTGGTAGATGCCAGAGTGGAGGAAAGTAGGGAGGTAAGTGAAATAGGTAAAGGGGATTAAAAGGTACAAAATTCTAGTTATAAATAATTCACAGGGATGACAAGTACAGCAAACGGAATACAGTCAATAACACTGTAATAATTTTGTTAGGTGACGGATGGTAGCTACACTTATCATGGTGTAGTTACTTTCATAATGTGTGTAACTGTTACTTTCATAAAGTATGTAATTGTTGAATCACTATGTTGTACACCTGAAACTAATGTATGTCAACTACAATTAAAAGTAAAATTAAATTAATAAAAACTAAAAATCTCAGTCAACTTAGAAATGAAGTTTTAAATATAAGGGATGTTTACAAAAGACATTCTTAATGGTGAAATGTTAACCACTTTCTCCACCAAATTTAGGAGAATCACTACTTTCCATTATGTGTCTTCTGTATAGCATTGCCCTGTCTAGGTCCTAGCCAGGACAGTAAGACAACAAAAAGAAATAACATGTACGACCATTGGAAAGTATTATGATTAATAATACACAAAAGAGGGGCGCCTGGGTGGCGCAGTCCATTAAGCGTCCGACTTGAGCCAGGTCACGATCTTGCAGTCCGTGAGTTCGAGCCCCGTGTCAGGCTCTGGGCTGATGGCTCAGAGCCTGGAGCCTGTTTCCGATTCTGTGTCTCCCTCTCTCTCTGCCCCTCGCCCGTTCATGCTCTGTCTCTCTCTGTCCCAAAAATAAATAAACGTTGAAAAAAAATAATAATAATACACAAAAGAATCTATGCAAACATTTAGAATTCATAAGTTAATTCAGCCACTTGCTGAGTTTAAAGTCAATATACAAAAACAATTATATTTTTATAGACATGATTCGGCAATTGGAAAATATCATTATCCTTTCCAGTGACATTAAAAGACATCAAATATCTAGGAAGAAATCCAAAGAACAACATGAAAGTCTCTACACCGAAAACTGGGAAGCACTGCTAAGAGACAAAGGCATAAAAAAATACAGGAATATATCATAATCATAGATTTGTATACATAATATTGTTAAGAGTTGATTCCTCTAAAACTGAGATTTAAGTTCAATGAAATCATAAGTGTGAATCAATAAATGTAAAATATCATATTAATAGAATGAAAGAAAAACTCAAATGATTATCCAATAGACACAGAAAAATCATTGAACAAAATTCAATATCCATTTACAATGAAAATTCTTGACAAATAAAATAAAGAAGGGACAGAACTCAACACAATAAAGACCTTTATGACAAACTCACCTCATGCCTGTTAGAATGAATAGCAGTAAACGTCAAGATATAAATACTGATGATGATATAGAGAAAAAAAGAACAATTCCGCACTGTTCGTGGGATTGTCAATTGGTGCAGCCACTATGAGAGAATATGGAGAGTTCTCAAGAAATTAAAAACAGGTCTACCATATGATCCAGCAACTCCACTTTTGGGAATATATCTGAAGGAAATGTAAATACTATGTCAAAAACATACATGTACCCTCACATTAACAGCAGTTTTATTCACAATAACCAAGATACAGAAGCAACCTAAGGATCCATCAATGGATGAATGGATAAAGAAAAGTGGCATATATACATTGGAATATTATTCAGCCATAAAAATAAGGACGTCCTGCCATTTGCAACAACATGGATGGACCTTGACGACACTATGCTAAGTGAAATGTTAGACATGGGGCACCTGGGTAGTCAGTTGGTTAAGCATCCAACTCTTGATTTTGGCTTAGGTCTCACTGGTCATGGGTTCAAGCCCCACATTGGACTCTGCACTGACAGAGCAGAGCCTGCTTGGGATTCTCTCTCTCACCTCTCTCTCTGCCCCTCCCCCCACTTGTGTGTGCTCTCTCTCAAAATAATTTTTTTTAATGTCAGAGAAATATAAATACTATATAATCTCATTTATATGTGGACTCTCAAACACATACACACACCCACACACTCATAGAAAAAGTGAACAGATCTGCGGTTACCAGAGTTGGGGGGCGGGTAGAATTGGAGGAAGGTGGTCAAAAGGTATAAACTTCCACATATAAGTATGGAAGATGTAATGCACATCATAATGACTCTAGCTAACACTACTGATGGTATATGTCAGTATATGTGAAAACTGAGAATTCTCTTTACAACAGGAAAAAAAAAGGTTTTTTTTCTTTTTGTATATTTATATGAGATGGATGTCAACTAAACTCATTGTGTTATTCACTTAAAAATATATGTAAGTCAAGTCATTATTCTGTACAACTGAACTTCTACAGTACAGTATGTCAATAATAGCCCAATAAAACTGGGGGAGTGGGGAATAAGCAAAACTGATCTATGATGACAGAAATCAGAAGAGTGGTTACTTTTTCAGTTGGCATTGACAAGGAAAGGGAATGAGGGAAACTATCAGGGTACAGAAGTAGTCCATCTTTATGTGGGCAAAGATTATCGGTGTATATTCATGTGCATAAGACCACAGCACTCCATGTTGAAGGTTGAGGTACTTTTCTGTACGGAAGTTACACCTCATCTAAAACTAAAAATGAAAATATGGCTGGTAAAAATCTTATGACCTTGAATAGGGAAAGGTGACATATATTAGACACATTAAGACAGGGCAGGTGCAGTTGACTTTGAGTTTTTCCATTCTGACTTCATGATCGACAGTAAATTCTCCTGTTAGTGGGTCCCTGCTCCTACCACTTTTGCTTTCTAGTGTACCTATTTACAGCTTCACAGTTGCTTGTCAATTTTTGTTCTTCGAACACGGATTTTCTTTATGTATTATTTCCTTCAGTAGATCTTTACTGAGCAATTACTATGTACCAGGCACTTCCTTAAGTACCTAGCATACCTCAGTAAATAAAAATTCCTGTCATTGCAGATCTTATTTTCTATCAGGGAGACAACTAACAACATACATAATCAATTATACGGACTGTTATGTGATGAATTGATGGGAAAAAAAATTGACCAGGATGAAGTAGATTGGATGTGGGAGTGTGAGGGATGGGATGTAGTAGAAAGAGAATTAAACATCGAGGAGGTGGACTCATGTATACCACTCCAGTCATAAAATGCTCCAAGACTCACTAATTCAGTATTTCAGCAGTGTCACCAAGGAGCCAAGTTCTTCTAGACTTCTCTGTCTCCTAATACCTGCTTTGCACTCAGGTTGGCAATCATCACAGTTGCCAGTTGTCTGCCATAGCTCCAAGCCACATGTCCAGTTGTGGCAACTTCCATCAAAGAAAGACAAAGAGTTGGGGTGCCTGGGGGGGCTCAGTCGGTTAAGCGTCCAGTTCGGCTCAGGTTATGATCTCACAGTTTGTGGGTTCGAGCCCCACATTGGGCTCTGTGCTGACAGCTCAGAGCCCGGAGCCTGCTTCAGATTCTGTGTCTCCCTCTCTCTCTCTGCCCCTCCCCCACTCATGCTGTCTCTATTAGAAATAAATAAACATTTAAAAAATTAAAAAAAAAAGAGAGGAGAGAGAATCTTTCTCCTCCTAGGAAAGGGAAGGCTTTCCTAGAAACCTCCCAGTTGATTTCCTTTTATGTTTCATTGGCCATAACTGGGCAACATGCTCAAACCTAAATCAATCACACAAGGAGAATTGAGACCTGTCAAAGGTCTAGACTATCAGGATTTACACTAAACTGTCACTTAGGTCATCAATTCTGAGGAATGGGCACCTGAAGCAAATAGAATTTGGTTAGCGAAGAGGAAACAGGGAATTGGGATGGAGAATGGAATTGAAGTAAGCAATCTATATAGTGATACCCTCTGCTAGATTCCCTAAGTAAAATGTGTTCTTCTGCTTGGAGACTGATATTTGAGATACTCTCAGAAATATAATTTTCATCAGGTTATGTTGATGGCTTTAAAAATACATATGAATACTTACTGGGTACAGAGTTTCTGTTTAGAGTGATGCAAACTTTTGGAAATAGTGGTACTGATTGCACAGCATTGTTAAAGTAATTAATGCCACTAAACTGTACACTTAAAATTGATTGAAATACCTAATTTTATGTTATGTATACATTTTGTCACAAGAAAGAATTCATATGCATATTTAGCCTAGCTTTCAGGGCTGAAATGTGGCTAGTGGGAATCAACACATTAAATTATATCCTTACACAGTAATTGACAGCACTTTTTGATAAGAGAAATGTGAAAGGACTAAAACATAAATATGTGGAGAGAGGATAATCAGGAGAAACAGAAAAACACACACACAAATAGCAAAAAAAGAAAAAGAAAAGAAGGTGATTAAGGGAGTTCAGTTCTAGATGGTGACCCAGGAGACTCCTTCACTCACCCCCTCCTAAGGACACACATCATGTACCACTACATATAGAAATCCGGAAACTAGCTGAGCAACTCCAACCCTTCAAGTAAACAACACCACTGAACAAAACAATGAAACAAGTAGGAGATGAGACACAGTCTTGCCATAAGCCCCAACCCCAGTAGAGCAACTTGCAATCAACTGGGAATTCACAACTCCTAACTTCAACTGAGGACTGAAGAGACCGAACCCCATCTGGTACCCCAGCTTTCAAGACTTCCATCTGAGAGATGGGCTCCCAAAACATCTAGCTTTGTAGATTAATAGGGCTTTGGTTCATGAGACCCATAAGGCTATAATGAATTAAGAGACAGTTTTCAAAGGGCTCACAAAATCAGAATCACAAAAATGGCAATAATAAGTCTATACCTATCAATAATTACTTAAATGTAAATGAAATTAACAATCTAATCAAGAGACAGAGTGGCTGAATGGATAAAAACAAAGCAAAGCCCAACTATATGCTGTCTACAAGAGACTCATCTCAGCTTTGAGGACACACACAGATTGACGGGGAAAGAATGGAAAGAGATATTCCATGCAAATGAAATCAAAATAAAGAGATATTATACATTTATCAGACACAACAGACTTTCAGTCAAAGACTATAATAAGAGACATAAAAAGGTCAATACATAAAAAGAGGGGTAATCCAACAAGAGGATATAACATTTATAAATATGTATGCACCAACGTATGAGGAGAACCTAAATATATTAAGAAAAAATACTAACAAATATGAAATGGGAAATGTACAGCAACACAATAATAGTAGGAACTTCAGTACTCTATCTTCAACAGTGGATAGATTACCTAGATAAAAATCAGTAAGAAAACACTGGACTGAATCTACACGTTAGACCAGATGGACTTACACAAAATTTCCAGAACATTCCACCCCAAAGCAACAGAATGCACATTCCTCCGAAACACAATGGAACATAGTCCAGCATAGATCATGTGTTAGATCACAAAACAAGTGTTAATAAATTTATGAGGATTAAAATCATATAGGGGCACCTGGGTGGCTCAGCTGGTTAAGTGTCCAACTTTGGCTCAGATCATGATCTCGCGGTTCATAGGTTCAAGGCCCCCATCAGGCTCCATGCTGACAGCCCAGAGCCTGAAGCCTGCTTCCGATTCTATGTTTCCCTCTCTCTCTGCCCCTCCCCCACTCATACTGTCTCTCTCTCTCTCTCTCTCAAAAATAAAACATTAGAAAACATTTTTCACATAAAAAAATAAAACCCTGTAAAGCATCTTTTCTGACCACAATGGCATGAAACTAGAAAGCAATTACAAGGAGAAAATAGGAAAATTTAAGAAATACATGGAGATTAAACAACATGCTACTGAACAGGCCAAAGAAGAAATCAAAGGAGAATTCAGAAAATCTCTGCAGACAAATGAAAATGGAAATACAACATTCAAAAACTTATGGGATGAGGGAATTTTATACCAATCAACACTTAACATGAAGAAACAAGAACAGTCTCAAATAAACGACCTAACTTTATACCTCAAGAAAGTGAAAAAAGAAGAACTAAGCCCAGATTTAGAAAAAGGAAGAAAAGAACAAAGGTCAGGTGGGAAGTAAATGAAATAGACACAAACAGAAAACAGAAAAGATTGGTGAAACTAACAGCTGAGTTTTTTAAAATATTTTTTTTTCAACGTTTTTATTTTTATTTTTGGGACAGAGAGAGACAGAGCATGAACGGGGGAGGGGCAGAGAGAGAGGGAGACACAGAATCGGAAACAGGCTCCAGGCTCTGAGCCACCAGCCCAGAGCCTGACGCGGGGCTCGAACTCACGGACCGCGAGATCGTGACCTGGCTGAAGTCGGACGCTTAACCGACTGCGCCACCCAGGCGCCCCTTAAAATATTTTTTAAGCGACAGTTAGACTCACCAAGACAAAAAGAGAGAGGACTCATGAAATCAGAAATGAACATGAAGAAGTTACAGTGGATGCCACAGAAATATAAAGGATCACAAGAGATTATTATGAACAATTATGTCAAAACACCTATAAGAAATGGGTAAATTCCTAGAGACACACAACCTATCAAAATTGAATCATGAATAAAAAATATATTCAGATTAACTACTGTAAGGAGATTGAACTGGTAACTAGAAACCTCCCAACAAAGAAAAGTCCAGGACCAGATGGCTTCACTGGTGAATTTGGCCACATGTTTAAAAAAGTAACACCAATCCATCTCATACTGTTCCAAAATCAGAAAAGGCGGAAAACCTTGCAAACTCATTTTACAAGGCCAGTATTACTTTGATACCAAAGCCAGATAAGGACACTCAAAAAAAAAAAAAAAAAAAAGCAAACTATAGACCAAAATCCCAGATGAACAAAGAGGCAAAAATGCTCAACACAATGTTAGCAAACCAAAGTCAAGAATTTACTGTAAGGATCACATACCATGACCATGTGGGATTTATCCCTAGGATGCAAGAATGATTCATCAAATACAAATCAATAAATGTAATACACTATATTAACAGAATGAAAAAAAAATTAATATTAAATTATCCATGGTACCCAAAGCACTATATAGATTCAATACAATACTTATCAGAATTCTAATGACATTTCTCACAGAAATAGTGCAAACAATCTCAAAATGTGTAATGAACCACAAAAGACCCCAAAAAGCCAAAGAAATCATGAGAAATCAGAAAAAAAAGACAGAGGCATCACATTTCCTGATTTCAAACTAGTATCAAGGCAGTGTGGTTCTGGAATGAAAACAGACACAAAGACCAATGGAACAGAATAGAGACAGAAACCCCCACCTATATAATCAACTAATATTTGATAAGGGACATCTGGAAGGGAAAGGATAGTCTTTTCAACAAATGATCATGGGAAAATTGAATAAATACATGCAGAAAAATTAAATCGGACCCCTGTATTACTCCACCAACAAAAATTAACTCAAAATTGATTAAAGACTTAAACATAACATTCCAAAATCATGAAACTCCTAGAAGAAAACATAGGGAAGAAGTTCCTTGGTATTGGTCTTAGTAATGATTTTTTGGATACTTCTCCAAAAGCACAAACAAAAAAATATAATCTACATATGGGACTCTATTAAACTTAAAACCTCCTGCATTGCAAGAGGAACCATCATCAAATGAAAAGACAACCTACAGAATGGGAGAGAATATTGGCAAGCCCATCAGATAATGATTGAATATCCAAAATTTACCTTAAAAGAAAACCTCCTACAAGTCAATAAAAAACCCAAACAATTGGATTTAAAAATGGGCACAGAAACTGAATAGACATTTTTCCAAAGAAGACATCCAAATGGTCAACAGGTCCATGAAAAGGTACTCAACATCAGTAATCATTAGTGAAATGAAAGTTAAAACCACAGTATCACCTCACACCTATATGAATGGTTATCATCCAGACGATGAGGGATAATAAAATTGGCAAAGGTGCAGAAGAGGGAATCCTTGTGCACTGTTGGTGGGATCGTGTCCCAATTCAGCCACTATGGAGAACAGTATGGAGGTTCCTCAAAACCTTAAAAACAGAAATGCCAGAAATCCTACTTCAGGGTGCATCTCCAAAGGAAATGAAAACATGTTATCAAAGAGATGTGTGTACCCCCATGTTCACTGTAGCATTATTCACAACAGCCAAGATATGTAAACAACCTAAAAGTCCATGATTGGATGAATGGATAAAGATGTGGTATACATTTACAATGGAATACTATTCATCCAGGAGAAAAAGGAAAACCTTGCCATTTGTGACAACATGGATGGACCTGGAGGGTATTATGCTGAGTGAAATAAGTCAGATACAAAGGTTGTATTATCTCACTTATATGTGCATCAAAAAGAAATGAACTCATAGACTCGGAGAACATACTGGTGGTTGCCAGAGGCAGGGATGGGGGTGGGGTGAGAGGTGCTTGAAGTGGATGAAGATGGTCAAAAGGTACAAACTCCTAGTTACAAGATAACTAAGTCCTGGGGATCTAATGTTCAGCATGATGAATATAACCAACAATACTGTACTATATATTTGAATGTTGCCAAGAAGGTAGATCTTCAACATTCTCATCATAAGAATAAAACTCTGTAACTATGTTCGGTGATGGATGCTCCAGCAAACTTACCGTGATAATCACTTTGCAATACGGTATACGTATATCAAATCATTAAATTTTACGGCTTGGACTAATACAATGTTATAGATCAACTCTATCTCAAATGAAAAAGGATGTTAGTGATAGGGACATATAATACTCATAGACAAACTAAACAAAAGAGACAGGTAAAGGCTAAGGAAACCAACATATTCCTCTTCTCTCAAAATCAACCACTGGGGCACCTGGGTGGCTCAGTCCATTGAGCGTCCAACTTCGGCTCAGGTCATGATCTCATAGCCCGTGAGTTCGAGCCCCGCGTCGGGCTCTGTGCTGACAGCTCGGAGCCTGGAGCCTGCTTCGGATTCTGGGTCTCCCTCTCTCTCTGCCCCTAACTCACTCGCATTCTGTCTCTGTCTCCCTCAAAAATAAATAAACATTAAAAAACTTTTTTTTAAAATCAAACACTAATTGCTAAATAAGTAACACGAGATACCATTGATATTTTAGGCTCATCCCAGTCCATTCCAGGAAGATGGACAGTAGAGCAGAAAGAACACTGGACTTGAGATCGTAAAATCTAGCTGCTAGACCAGGCAGCGTGCTGGCTACTTAACGGGTGATTCTAATTCCTCTGCTGTAAAATGGGAATAATTATGCCCGCCTCACACATTTGTTACCAAAGTTAAAGGAATTAAGCTGTGATTGTTCTCCACTCTAATTTACACTCAATAGTAGCCAGTTGAAAACATCTTCTCTTGTTTTATTCCTTAGCATAGAGATTCTTGGTAACCATCAGAAAAAAAGAGGCCAACTAGAGAAAAAAGCCACACTGTGGGTCAAGTTCAGCATTCGCTCCTACAGTGTGTCAAGTATGACCTTCTCAAAGTCTTTCAGTTATAATCACAGATACCACTGTTATGGTGTCCCTGTGTCAGCCACTGGACTTGTCCTAAGACTTTTCAACAACACTAGGATAGAAGTTTTCCCATCTTAAAGCGTACTACCTAAAGTTAAGACATGAAGTTACTGCCCATAATCACATGATCAGAACGTAGCAAGGTTCAGACGCTAGGCTGGTCTTGTCTCTCCCTCGTACCCTTCCCCTGAATGCCAGTAAGCCATGGTGTCCCTAAGTCCAGAGAACAGTCAATGTCACCCAAGCTTTCAAAGACAGGACGACTTTGCACAGCTCAGTACAATGAGATACAAAAAAGCCTGGTCTCATCTCTGAATATTTGCCCCTAGAGTGGATTTGGGCAACCGAAATACTTCTATACATATATCATATGTAAAATGAGGTTGAAAAGGATCTTCATCTCATTCACAAGAACTTGGTGAATACTACACTGCACATACTAAGTAAGATATCAAAGATATCTTCACATACTAGATGATCAATGGATGTTTTTTTCTTTTCTGCTCACCTCTTCCTCATGAAGAAGATGGAATGTGAAAATCACAGAATTGCCAGAGAGACCTGGGAAACACTTTGTACTGCACATCAAATTCACACCAGTCCCGAATTTGTAAAAATGACTAATTGGAGAAAAAAAAAATGCATCCCATGATTAACTGGCATATAAACACAGTATGTATCCTATCAGCGTATGTAATTTCAAACAAGTTTCTAAGCATGAAAAGAAATGTTTGGCTAGGAAAGTATTTTGAGTAGAAGACTCACAGCACAAGTATTTTTTTCACCAAGCTCCAAATCAGAATTAATGCTAAACATCTCTACTGAAGAACACTAACTCATTCTATCAACACAGTGGTTATATTATGCAATAATATTTTCCTCCCTGTCAATGCACTTCTTTTCGTGTTCGCACTAACTGGTGTTCCATATTAAACTAAGTGACTAATGCCAAACAAATATTCTGAGCGAGAAAGCAATTGCGAGCAATTGCTAGCTGTCTTGCAGAATTAAATTAAAACATTTTGTCACATAAACGCACATATGATTATGTAAAAATTTAATAGGAGAAATATGCCGTGTCAAAAGCACACTGCCCCAGAAAAACAAACAAACAAAACATGGTGAGTTTTTTTCCTGTGCCAAATTTCCTATGAGGGCACACTTCTTATCTCCTCATTTTTATAATTTCAAGGAGGTTGGTACCATTTTTGCCCATGTGGCAGAGCCCCAGAATCCTAACTGAAATGCACAATCTTGCCAGATGTTGAAGCCAGAGGTTAAACTAGTGGACGTTTCTGAGGTCGGGGTGGACCCCTGGCACAGGTCCTACCACTCAGTAGCTCTGCATCCTTGAATAAGTTGCTTTGTTTTTCTTGTTTTCCTTACCTGGGAAATGGGTTGTCATGGGAATTCTAAATATTTGGCATGAATTTTCTGGCTCAAGGTAAAGTCTCAGTAAGTGGTGGGTATTGTAATCTTTACTACTGATGTTGAGGTTATTCATTTGCCCACTAATGATTCTGTACCCTGACCAACCAAAAATACTCTTTTTCTAACAACGATGGTGCACACATCTGCTGGGACTAGACAGAAAAACTAGAACTACGTTTAAAATATTCAAGGTCCC
>NW_024412434.1:19732504-19774410 GCF_014898765.1 Herpailurus yagouaroundi
GGGCTCAAATGCAAGTCTCTTACTATCAGGACCTACCTGTCCCCAGGCCAGAGGCACAGTGAGACTGACAAGCAGGGAGTCTGGTCTCCAGGGGCAGGAGGCCAAGCCAATGAGCATCCTTCCTTCTGTAATAAATTCTCTGCCATCTTGACCCCAAAGAGTCTGATACTGGTTTTCCCACGTCAGCAGTGCTGCACGGCTTCACTGGCCACTCTCCCACCACCAACCTCCTTCCTTTGTGCGAGAAAGCGAGAGGAAGGGGAGGAGCAGAGAGGGTCTCTGGGGCGGTCATCCTTGCGGGAGTTCAATATTCAGAGGGCATTTCCTCCTCAGATCAGGTTTGGGAGTGGGTAGGGAGGCTCCCCTCCCTGAAACCAAATGAAAGGCATCAGGAGAAACATGTTTCGTAACAGGGGGTGCATAGGACGATGAAAGACCTCCTCTGACAGCGGTCCCGGGAGCAGGTTCATAAGCTGTTCTGAACAGGAGGGAAGGGAAGCTGCGACCCGACACTGGAACCACTTTGATTCCTACTGATTCGGGGCACTAGGGGGAGAAGTTGGGCTGGAATTATTTCCAGGTGGCCTCGCTGGGACGGCAGCCCAGGGAGCAGAGCATCTCACACATCAGAGAACTGCGGAAGGGGGTCCCTCAGCATGCTGTCAACAGCTCATCCGTGCCCCCCCCCCCCTTGAGACAACACCGCTGTGCACCCCTGAGTGGGAGGATCGATGGCAGGTTAGGGTTACCCAGGAAAGGAATAGCGTCAGCCAAGAGGGGGCTGCAGGACCTTCGTGTTCCGTCCCTTCCCCTCTCTTCCCTGCTTGCCCGGCACATTGGAGGATCACCCCCAGCACCCCCTTCACCCCTCGTCCAAGTAGGCAGAGTCCCAGTAAGGGTGGGGAATGGAGGGAGGGGAGACTGACACTGAGTTTGAAATTCAAGCTTTAGACTAGATTCATCTTAAGTGAGCTGCAAGTTAAAGACTCTTAAAATTATTCTTTTTTTTTTTTTTCAACGTTTATTTATTTTTGGGACACAGAGAGACAGAGCATGAACGGGGGAGGGGCAGAGAGAGAGGGAGACACAGAATCAGAAACAGGCTCCAGGCTCTGAGCCATCAGCCCAGAGCCCGACGCGGGGCTCGAACTCACAGACCGCGAGATCGTGACCTGGCTCAAGTCGGACGCTCAACCGACTGCGCCACCCAGGCGCCCCTAGACTCTTAAAATTATTCTTAACCTCCACCACCACCACCCCCCCACCACACACACAATCAAACCAACAAAGGAGCCTGTCAGTTTTACCTTCAAAATATGTCCATAATCCAACTACTTCTCACCACCACACCGTTTTCATTCTGGGTGCAAGCCAGCATGCTCTGTTGCTGGATTATTCCAAAAAGCCTCCTTCCCCACTTATATCGCGGCTCCCAGTCTTGCCCCCATGACATCTTATTTTTAACACAGCAGGCAGAACAATCCTATTAAAATGCATTTCAGATCATGTCAGTTTCCTGTTCACAACCCTCCAAGGGTCGCCTTTCTTCTTCAGAATCAAAGCTTAAGTCCTTACACCGGCTAATACTGCCAGATATGATCTGTACCCATAATCCCCCCATTTCTTCTTTGATCTTACTCCTATGACCACCCTACAGAGACCCTCAGATGTTCCCGCCACAACTGGCCTCTTCGCTGTTTTCAAACTACCATGCACATTCCTGCCTCAGGACCTTTGCACTTGCTTTCCCTGTTCTTGAAATTCTCTTTACCCATATATCCCAAGCCTCACAGAAACAGCAGCCAGCCTGTGAAGGCCATATAATATAAATGTCATCATTGTTTTTGAACGTTGTTATCACCACATAACTAACTCTAAGGCCAACTGATACACTTACCTATATTTCCCCAACAGAATGTAGGCTCAATGAGAACAAGGATGTTTGCTTGTTTTGTTCATGACTGTATCACCAGGGTTTAACACATAGTGGGAAATCAGTAAGCATTTGCCGAATTAATTACTCTAGCGAAGAATTTGTTGAAGGATGGGAAAGGAACATTTGGCAAACTATGGTTTAAGCCAGTGATTCGGGGTGTGGCAGGGTTGGGGGGAGTCAAAACCTTTTGACATTTGGGGTGCCTGGGTGGCTCAGTCAGTTAAGCAACCGACTCATGATTTCAGCTCAGGTCACGATCTCGCAATTCGTGAGTTCGAGCCCCATGCCAGGCTCTGAGCCTGTTTGGGATTCTCTCTCTCTCTCCCTCTCTCTCTGCTCCCTCCCCGATCGCTTGCTTGCTCCCTAGCCCTCTGTCTCTCTCTCAAGATAAATCAACTTAAAAAAAAAAAAAAAAAGTTTGAGATTTATACTACACAGAATTGTTATCACACATCATAAACCAGTGATCTTTGTGCTTGGTGCATAGGAAATGCTTCATAAAGGCTGTATTATGCTTATTATTATTTGTATGTCAAGGACATGCAATTGAAATTAGGGTAGAAAGGCCAAAGGTGTTTCAAGAAAGGAAAACTATGTCTCAGGACGGGGACCCTATAGGATGGGGGGAAATTCCCAATGGCCTTGCTTGTGTGGCTGAGCTGCTGTAGGCTGGCCACCCAGCTGGTCTCCACTCACGTTTCATTAGCTGCTGTTACAACAGCCAAGGTTAGACACACGGCCAAGTGCAGAGACGGTGAGCAAGGGGACTACATCAGGATGTGAGTGTCGGGGATGTGGGCCATTGGGAGCAGCCAAAGGAACAGCTTCTCACAACCATCTCAGGGAGTGTCTGGACCAAATACAGACTGAACATCCAGCCTTGCAAACTGATCACTTAAGCCAGGTGTGAACTCCTGTGAGATCACTTCACCCAAGCCAACTTCACAAGAGCTTGATTTATAAATGACAATGTCAATTCCCTAATTTTTCTTGGGAAATCTACCTGCACTGAAACTCAGTACCATTAAGGTACAGCCAACAGGTCCTTGTGAGAGATATGAATGGGAGACCAAATTTCTGATCCCTTGGGGAGCAAGCAACCAGTAAAAAAATAAAAAATAAAAAAATAAATAAAAACTCTGCCTTGCCAAAAGGACATTATAGCAAGCTAATAACACCTACGGCTATCATTCTCCAAGCCAAAGAATATTTTCATCTTAATCACTGGAACTGGTCAATTAGAGTCAAAGCAATGAATCCCACGGACAATGCTAGACAGGGAAACCAGATTTCACTCTTTAAAAATTTCTACTTTAGGAGCGCCTGGATGGCTCAGTCGGTTAAGTGTCGGACTTCAGCTCAGGTCATGATCTCCCCGTTCGTGGGTTCGAGCCCCTCATTGGGCTCTGTGCTGACAGCTCGGAGCCTGGAACCTGCTTCGGATTCTGGGTCTCCCTCTCTCTCTGCCCCTCCCCTGCTCACGCTCTGTCTCTGTCTCAAAAATAAACAAACATTAAAAAAAAATTAAAAATTTAAAAATTTCTACTTTAAAGACTTAATAATATTGGCTTGTGCGATAATTAGTTCAGAATTAAAAACCACCAGATTACCAAGGACACATCTACTAGTTTAAATTTAAATGGGTAGTTTCTGGATACAATTCAAGGATACCAGTTTCAACAGCAAAATACATACATAAGATCTCCTGGTTGATCAGTGACTCTAATAGCTAATCACATACACTTCTTTATGCTTCTACTTAGCAACAACTGTACAGAGTGATATTTTTGTACTTGCCTCCGACTCCTAAAAGGAATGTACCCTATTTGGGCATAACATTTGAAATCAAATTTTTAGAAACATGTCTGGCCTTACTCTCCAGAATGTTGGGAAAATATAGAAAGACCAAAGATGGAAAAACAGATCGATGATATGGGCCATGACTAGGGAAGGGAAGAAGGAATCTGAAAAAAAAAAAAAAATCACAGGAAAGAAAGATCGACAGGAATTGCTTTGAGGGTTGTATGGAACATGGGGAACAAATAAAAAGGAAGCAATGGGGAAGACTCCAAAATTTTCACGTAGAGGATTGGGAAAATGCAGAAGGAAGAAAATCACTTGGAATCAGATGGAAAAAAATTGGATGAGGAGTTACTGGAGGGAAGTGGTGAGTTTCAAATATATCTGTTCAGCAGATATGTTTTGATCTCCCACAATGTGCCAGAGGCTGGTCTAAGCTCCAGCCCCAGTGGGGGTTAAGACAAGAATGCTGTCTTCGGGGAGCTTACATTCTGCTGCAGAGAGGCAGACTGCAGACACGTAGGCACATAAGATAATTACCCATAGTAATTTATAAATGTCATATAGGAAATAAAACTAGGAAATGCGGTAGAGTGTGGATGGGACTGATGGGTGAAAACCCCATCACCTTGGAAGATCAGGGAAACCTGAGAGCTGGATGACAAGGATGAGCTAGTGAAGGAAGCATTTGGGAAGGCATTCTAGGCAGAGGGAACAGCAAGTGCAAAGGCCCTGTGGTGGGAACTAGCTTTGTGTGTTGGACCGTTGGCACTGAGAGGGATAAGGGTAGGGGATCAGTTTAGGGAAGGTGGGCAGAGGGGAGATAACACAGAGTTTCGGGTCACGGTGAAAAGTTGGAACTTCACTCTGAAAGCGATGGGGTACTGGAAAACATGAGGCAAGGACGTGACAGGATTGAATTTAAAAGATCACTCATTCATGGGGTGCCTGGCTGGCTCAGTTGGTTGAGTGTCTCACTCTTGGTTTTGGCTCAGGTCACGATCGCAGGGTCATGGAATCAAGCCCTGCCTTGGGCTGTGTGCTGACGGTGTGGAGTCTGCTTAGGATTCTCTCTCTTTCCCCCTCTGCCCCTCTCCCCTGTTCACACTCTACAAATTAATAATAATAATAATAATAATAATAATAATAACAACAACAACAACAGACACATAGATAAAATAAAAAAGACCATTCATTCTGTTGTCAAATCAACATGTTGTACACCTTAAACTGATACAATATGTCAATTACATCCGAAGAAAGCTGGGGAAAATAGGTCACTCTGGCTGCTCTATGGGGATGTATCATAAAGGAGCAACAGTGAGGGTGAGGGACCAGGTGGGGAGCTACCACAGGACTCTGGGTAGCTCCTCATCTGGATTAGGGTGCAAGTAGCCGAGATGAGGACTGTCCTATCAGTGGATACACTCTGATGGGGGAAGACCCATGGATGCATTTAAGGGGGGATGTGAGGAAAAGAGATGAACACGCAAGACTATCACTCGCACACCCCAGAGACATACAACATCAGAGACCCCGAGAGGGACATAGACAGAGACACACACGTGAGGGGGATATTCTCTAGGTACCTAGAAACACAGAGCTAGAATTTAGGTGAGAAGTTAGGCTAGAATTTAGGGTTGCAGATGCAAATTTGAGACTTAGTAGCCTCAGTATGACGGCTGAAATGTTGACGCACTCTGACAGACTATGCAGAGCGTGGGGACAGCAAGTCATGGCAAAGGGAATGATCTGATTTAGAAACTCACATAGAAAAAAAAAAAGAGAGGGAGGGAGGGAGGCAAACCACAAGAGACTCTTAAAAACTGAGAATAAACTGAGGGTTGATGGGGGGGGGTGGGAGGGAGGGGAAAGGGGGGTGATGGGCATGAGCACTGGGTGTTGGATGGAAACCAATTTGACGATAAATTTCATATAAAAAAAAAAGAAACTAACAGAGTCCCAGGGCCATTCACAGACACCAACGGCCACAAAGAGAGCCAAGTGTATGGAAGCTATGACCGGTAGGCTCTGGGTCTCAGATGATTTTGGCCACTAGCAACGCCCGATACAGAGCCTTGTTTCTTGGTTCATCTGATCTGAGACCCAAGCAGCTGTTTCTAAAATCTGAGAGGAAGTCCAAAAGGCCTCAGTGATCCAGGAGGATCGGGTCTTTGGGAAAGGCCGGTTTATGTTTTAGAAACAGACTTTTGGCAACCGTTGACAAAAGAAACAGTTAAAGCAACAATGAGATCCTGCTGAACACCTACTAGAATGGGCAAAAGCCCACGGACGACACCAAACACTGGCGGGGATGTGGAACATCACAAACTCACCCACTGTGAGCAAGAACACAAAATGGTACAGTCACCTTGGAAGACAGTTTGGCCGGTTTCTTACACAACTAAACAACATCTCACTACGTGATCTAGGAATCACACTTTTTGGTATTTGCCCAAAAAAGTCAAAAAGCTGTGTCTACTGCAAAACCTGCACAGGGATGTTTATAGCAGCTTTATTCATAATTAAGTTGGGAGGAACCCACATAATCTCTAGTAGGTGAATGAATAAATTTATTGTGGGACATCCAGACTACAGAATATTTTTTTAATATGAAATTTATTGTCAAATTGGTTTCCATACAACATCCAGTGCTCATCCCGACAGGTGCCCTCCTCGATGCCCATCACCCAGCTTCCCCTCTTCCCCACCCTCCATCAGCCCTCAGTTTGTTCACAGTATCCAAGAGTCTCTTATGGTTTGCCTCCCTCCCTGTAACGTTTTTTTCCTTCCCCTCCCCGATGGTCTTCTGTTAAGTTTCTCAAGATCCACATATGAATGAAAACATATGATATCTGTGTTTCTCTGCCTGACTTATTTCACTTAGCGTAATACCCTCCAGTTCCATCCACGTTGCTACAAAAGGCCATATTTCATTCTTTCTCATTGCCAAGTAGTACTCCAGTGTATATATAAACCACAACTTCTTTATCCATTTATCAACTGATGGACAATTAGGCTCTTTCCAGAATTTGGCTATTGTTGAGAGTGCTGCTATAACCATTGGGGTACAAGTGCCCCTATGCATCAGCACTCCTGTATCCCTTGGGGAAATTCCTAGCAGTTCTATTGCTGGGTCGTAGGGTAACAGACCATAGAATATTCTAATAGCCCAAAAAAGGGAGTGAATTATCAAGCCATGAAAAGACATGGAGGAAACGTAAATGCCTGTTGCTCAGTGTAAGAAGCCAATCTGAAAAACGTACCTAGTTTGGGATTCCAACTATGGGACATTTTGGAAAAGGCAAAACTGGAAACAATAAAAAGATCAATGGTTGCCAGGCGTTCACAGGCAGGGAACAATAGGCAGAACACAGAGGATTTTCAGGGCAGTGAAGCTATTCTGCAGGATATTGCAATGGTAGATATGTTTGTCAAGACCCACAGAATAGACAACACCAAGAGTGAACCCCTAAGGGAAACTATGGACTTCGGGTGATTCTGATATGTCAGTGTAAGTTCATCAATCGTAACAAATGTCCCACTCTGGGGGGGGGGCATGTTGATAGTGGGGGACACAGCACATGATGGGGAGCAGAGGGCACATGGGAAATCTCTGTGCTTTCTGCTGAATTATTCTGTTAACCTAAAACTGCTCTTTCAGTTTTTTAATTAAAAAGAAAAAAAAAATGGAATCAGTAGAGTGGTGTGGCCCAAAGTAAAAGAAACCCAGAGACACAGCCAGAGCCATCAGTGAGATAAGCATGGTTGCTGTTTGTTAGCTAAACTCCCTTCTTCCAGCTGTTCAGCCCAACACCCTTCCCACTGTCTTCATTCTTCTCCTCCAGTTCATGAGCAAACACTGTTGGCTGTGCCTTAAAAATATATCCAGAAGGTAATCGCTTCTTTGCATCTCCATGACCTTCTTCCTAGATTACTGCAAAAACCTCCAAATGGGACCTCTGCATCCCCTACCTTGACTCATCAGGATCTATTTTCTTTAAAAAAAAAAAAAATTATTTTGAGAGGGGCAGGGGGAGACAGAGAGAGACTCCCAAGCAGGTTCTGCACTCTCAGCACGGAGCCCGACATGGGGCTCGATCTCACCATCATGAGATCATGACCTAAGATCAAGGGTTGGACACTCAACCAACAGAGCCACCCAGGCGCTCCTAGGATCTATTTTCAATACAGGAGCTGAGGGATCCTGTTAAGGTCAGAGCCAACAGTCATGCCTCCACTCAAAATCCCCCAAAGACTTCCCATCTCACTCACATGGAAACCAACACCCTTCCACGGCCTGAAAGTCCCCTACGCTGCACAGCCCCTCATCCCCTCCTGTCAGTCCCACCTCACCTCCAGGCCTCTCCTCCCAAACTCCATCCACACTGCTTCCCTGTGCTCCAGATCCACTGGGCATGGCCTGCGGGCCTCCCACTCTCTCTCCTGGGAACGCTCTTCCCGAAGATACCCACATGGCTCACTCTCTCAATTCCTCCAATTCTTCACACGCTATCTTATCCGTGAGGCCCTCCTATCGGCTCTAAATCAATTATCGACACCCCCCTACCAACTGCTGACTAGGCGTTTGCTATCTCCCTTCCCTCGTGTTCCTTTTCTCCACACCACTTTTTACCATTTGGTATGCGAGGTCTTTCCTGGTTTTATGATTTTTATGGTCTGTCTTTCCTTTCTAGAAAGTAAGCCTTGTGACTTGAAGGACCTTCTACCTACTTTTGTTCTATGCATCTACCTCGTGTCCAGCACACCTCGGGCACTTGAGAAACATTTGCTAAGTGAATTGATAAATGACATCATAGAAGAAATTCCCAACTTTTAAAAAGGGCACGTGACAAAGATATTGCCAAGTCGGAGGCTGACGTGTCTCTGTGTGGGTCCATTTGGGCTGCCATAACTAAGTACCAGAGTTGAGTGGCTTATAAACAATGAGAATTTATTTGTCGCGGTTGTGGAGGCCGGCAAACCCAAGATCAAGGTGTTGGCAGACTCAGTGTCGATTAGAGCTCGCTTCCTGGCTCACAGACAGCCTTCGTTCTGCTGTGTCCTCACCTGGTGGAAAGGGCAGGGCAGTTCTGTGGGGTCTCTTTGATGAGGGCGCTCATCCCACTCATGAGGGCGCTGCCCTCACGACCGAAACACCTCCCAAAGGCCCCACTTCCCAATATCATTTCCTTGGAGAGTTGGATTCAACCTACAAATTTCGGAGGGATAGAAACATTCAGTCTGGGGCGTGCTCGTAGCAGAGTTTTGCCATATAATCTGAGAACCAATGGTGTATTGCAGATTTCTACTGATTATGGAAGATCTGCCTTTTTTATTATTCTGCACTGATGGACCAACCTGATACAGGTCTTGTATCTTTCACTTACGTTTGACTTTGAAAGCTCCTTTGCTCACTGCAATCTTTATGAACTAAATTAAGTTCTTAGGATGCATGGAGTGGATTACAAACCCCAAGAAAGCCTGAATTTAGAAGGTCTTTGTCTGGCAGTTGGCTATTTTTTTTTTAATTTTTTTTTTCAACGTTTATTTATTTTTGGGACAGAGAGAGACAGAGCATGAACGGGCAAGGGGCAGAGAGAGAGGGAGACACAGAATCGGAAACAGGCTCCAGGCTCTGAGCCATCAGCCCAGAGCCCGACGCGGGGCTCGAACTCACGGACCGCGAGATCGTGACCTGGCTGAAGTTGGACGCTTAACCGACTGCGCCACCCAGGCGCCTCTGGCAGTTGGCTATTTTTGAGGCCTTTGCTTGAACACTGTAACACTGTAACTAAAGGGGGGGGGGGGGAATGGTGTACATTCTCAAGGACTAGACCACAGAACAATTGTCCTGTTGATTAAAACCTGATAAGCCTTTCCAACTATGTTTATCATTTGTTTACAGACAAAGCAAATTGCAAACAGGCCAAGCATGTTTTTGTTGACAAATGAATTTGCAGCCACTAAAAAATTATAGCAAAAGGAGGAGTAACTTGTCTTTTTTCTCAGTGCTTTAAACTATATGTAACGAGCCAACCGATAAAACCAGCTTGAGGTATTTAACAGCATCACTAACCGAGGAAAAACATTTATCATTACAGTTAAGTAGTGTCCCTGATATTTCCTTTTTTATCTTTACTGTTAATATCATAAAGACAAAAAGGAAAACGTGAATGACTCCACTGAGCCACTTGAAAATGGGACCAAAATTCAACATTTTGTGAGACCCTTACAATTACAGCTGTTTCTTTCCCACAGTTTTCTTGTTGCTGTTCTGTCCTTTCCATCCCTTCAAACTTCCTTATTTAACCAGGAAAGACATGGAACTTAATTAGAAAGAGTGAAGTATGGGGCATCTGGGTGGCTCAGTGGGTTAAGAGTCTGACTCTTGATCTCAGGTCTTTTTTTTTTTTTTTTTTATGTTTATTTATTTTTGAGAGACAGAGCATGAGCAGGGGAGGGGCAGAGAGAGAGAGACAGACAGAGAATCCAAAACGGGCTCCAGGCTCTGAGCTGTCAGCACAGAGCCCAATGCAGGGCTCAAACCCACGAACTGTGAGTTCATGACCTGAGCCCAAGTCAGATGCTGCCTGAGCCACCCAGGTGCCCCTCAGCTCAGGTCTTGGTATCAGCGTTGTGAGTTCAAGCCCCGTGTTGGGCTCTGTGGTGGGCATAAAGACTGCTTACAGAAGGAGGGGGGCTGGGGAAGAGGAGGAGAGAAGGAAGAAGAAAGAGAAGAAAGAAGAGGGAACTATCTCAGCATGCTCATTGTGAGAGAACACCAGCAGATCAGACAGTGCTGTGCAGCAATAAAACAGACATGAGACTGAAAGTTGTCTGTTACTTCTTTTAAGAACTTTGCAAGGTAAAACCCCAATGTGGGTCTCCGCAGTCTGTCTCTATGGGAACTTTAAAACATCAACACATCTCTTGAAATACACAGTGTTCCTCCTACTGAAACCAACAAACCAGGCTGCATTGGAAACATTCTTCCATGGCTCACTTGTTATCTATTGATCCATATTTACTCTCATATTTCCTACATTAGGGTTGGGATCAATTAACACTTCTGCCCAGCTGTCCTCATAATAGAAACATGATAATGAGGGGCACCTGGGTGGCTCCATTGGTTAAGCATCCGACTCTTGATTTCAGCTCAGATCATGATTTCACCATTCGGGAGATTGAGCCCCACGTCGGGCTCCCTGCTGAGCATGGAGTCTGCTTGAGATTCTCTCTCTCTCTCCCCACCTTGCCCCTCTCACTCTCACTCTCTCCCTCAAAATGAATATATAAACATCAAAAAAAAAAAAACCCAACTATGATAAATAACAGTGTGATACAGACCCAGCAGCAGAGAGATGAACGTAGTCAAACAGAGCTTGCAGATATGAGTTCATGAGGGCACAAACACGCATACGTATGTGTGTGGTGAAGATGCGGTGTTTCAGACATGGGAGAAGGGTGGATGATTTATGTGTCAACATGTATCCATGTGAGGGGGAAAAAAGTAGTTGTGTTCCTCCCTCACACCTAGTAATAAAATATATTCAAATGCACGTGACAGGAGAGTCCTAGTAAGGGATCCAGTTCAAGATGGAGAGACAGGAGCCTTTTTCCATGAACACAACCTATCTGCCATGATATGAATCAACTCTCTCTCAAGGAAATCCAGAAACCAGCTGAGTAACTCCTACCCCTTGGTACAGTAACATGCAATTGGGAAGGAACTCACAAATCCCAGCTTCTCTCTTAGGAGTGAAAGGTTGGACCGAAGAACTAGTGCCCCAATTTTTAAAAAAAAAATTTTTTTTTCAACGTTTATTTATTTTTGGGACAGAGAGAGACAGAGCATGAACAGGGGAGGGGCAGAGAGAGAGGGAGACACAGAATCGGAAACAGGCTCCAGGCTCTGAGCCATCAGCCCAGAGCCCGACGCGGGGCTCGAACTCCCGGACCGCGAGATCGTGACCTGGCTGAAGTCGGACGCTTAACCGACTGCGCCACCCAGGCGCCCCTAGTGCCCCAATTTTTAAGACTTCCACCAGAGAGAAGGGCCCCCAAAACACCCGACTCTGAGAACCGGTGGTGCTGGGTCCACAAGACCCACGGGGCTATATATAGCCAATGAGCAGGATCACAAGGAGTCACTGTGGCTGTCCTCCCAGGGCATAGGTGGCTCAGCACAGAGGCAGTAGGCCGAAATGCCTATCTCCCAGTCTTGTCACGAAAGAGGCCTACCTGCTCCTCTTAAAAGCTTCATCCTGAGATTCAGACTTCTAAATTAATACAAAGCTAGGCATTGACTGCAAACTTTTGCAGAGACTGGGGAGGTCAGTGGACACCATCTTTGGGCCCTTGATGGCAATCTTCTCCAGAAACGGAGAGGTCGGTGGACACCATCTGTGGGCCCTGCTTCAGCCAGTTTTAGCAGCTGCCACCCACAGGGCATAGCACTTGATTCCAAAGGACTGTAACAAACAAAAAAACTGGCTATCCCCCCCACCCCAGCGCTCAACGCAGAGGGGGCAGACCAAAACACCTATCTCCCAGTCCTTCCCTGAAAGAGCTCTACTGGTGAACTTTTAAAGTTGCTGCCTATTGCTATCTGTTCCCCTCTTAGAACTGCTTTTGTTGTGTCCCAGAAATTGGGGACCACTGTGTTTTCATTTTCATCTGTCTCCGTGTGTTTGGTTTTTTATGTCTTCTTTGATTGCTTTGTTACCCATTGGCTGTTCAGCACCATGTTGTGGAGACGCCACATGTTCGTATTTTTTCCAGTTTTTCCTTGTGATCTACTTCTAGTTTCATACCTCTGTGGTCAGAAAAGACGCATGGCATGATTTCCATCAACAGACAAATGGATAAGGAAGATGTGCGTACGTACGCACACAATGGAATATGACGCAGCCATAAGAAAGGATGAGATTGTGCCATTTGTGACAACGTGGATGGACCCGGAGGATATTATGCTAAGTGAAATAAGACTGAGAAAGACAAGTCCCCGTGATTCCACTCCTATGTGTAATCTAAAAAAACAAATGAATAAACAAAAAACAGAATCACACCTCCGAATACAGAAGACAAACTGACAGTTGCTGGAAGGGAAGACGTGTGGTGGGATGGGCGAAATGAGTGAGGAGGAGTGGGAAATGTAGGCTTCCAGTTATGGAATGGACAGTTCATGGGAATAAAAGGCACAGCATAGAAAGTATAGTCAAGGATATTGTAACAGTGCGACACAGTGACAGACGGTATCTACACTTGTGAGCATAGCATAACTTGTAAAGTTGTCAAATCACTGTGTTGTACACCTAAAACTAATGTAACATTGTGTGTCAACTATACATGAATTAAAAAAAAAAAAAAAAACTTTTTTAAAGGAAATGCCGCCTACAGCCCAGCTTCTCATCAGCTTGCATCTAGGTGTTCAGACCCTTCCCTTTTGGATGCTGAAAAGTCTTGTCACACCCTCGACTACTAGGAGCCACTAAGAACAAAGGCAACTTGGACAATCACAATGTTCAGAGGAAAACCCAAGAGCTAGGAAGCTAGGGAGCTAGGGCAGGGCTGCATGGTAAGGTTCATCTCCTACAGGAGAACACTCTCTCAAGGCTGGGGGTGGTGACCATTTTATCTAATACACAGAAACCACAATGAGAGTCAAGGAAAAATAAAGAAACAGAGGACTATGTTGCAAACAAAAGAAAAAGATAAAACTCAAGAAACAGACCTTAATGAAATGGAGATAGGTGACTTGCCTGAGAAAGAGTTCAAAATAATGGTCATAAAGATTCTCAGTAACCTTGGGAGAATAATGCATGAATAGGGTGAGAATGTCCGCAAAGAGATATAAGCAAGTACCAAACAAAATAGCTGAACTGAAAACTCAACAGATGGGGTTCAACAGAATAGATGAAGTGGAACAAAGGGATCTTTTAATTCATACATGGGGCAATGGAATTCACCCAGTGGAAGAGCTAAAAGAAAAAAGAATGAAAAAGATGTAGATTAAGGGACTCACAGAACAACATCAAGCAGACCAGTGTTTGCATTATAGGAATCACAGAATAAGAAGAGGCAAAATGCTGAAAACATCCCTAACCAGGGGAAAGAAACATACATCCATAACCAAGAAGCCTGAGTGTCCCAGTTAAGATGAATACAGAGAGACACATGTAATGAACTTACAGAGATTAAAGACAAGGAGAGAATCTTTAAGGTAGTAAGACAAAAACAACTTGTTACATCTAAGGGAACCCCCATAAGCTCAAGGGTGTAGCACAATTCAAAGTGATGAAAGAAAAAAATTCCAACCAAGAATACTCTACCAAGAAAAGATGTCCTTCATGATTTAAGGAAAGATAAGGTTTTTCAGACAAATGCAACAAGTTAATCACCACTAGGCTGGCCTTACAAGAGAGGGTAAAGGGACTTCTTCAAGTGGAAACAAAAGGATGTTAATTAGTAACAAGAAAACCCATGAAAGTATAAATCACATTGGTAAAGGTCAATATAAATTTGGAATACTCTAACGTCATCTTTGTGGGTAATTAGCATATCAACCTGGCATGAAGGTTAAAAAATAAAACTATTACCTACATCCTTTGTGACAGGGCACACAACATAAAGTGATTTATAATTTATACCGTGACGTCAAAACATATAACATGGAGGAGGGCAAAAATGTAAAGCTCAATGTGCATTCTAAATTAAGGTGTTATCAGCTTAAAATAAGATGTTTTATAGAAGCTTCATGGTAATCACCAAGCAAAAACCTGTAACAGATACACAAAAGGTAAAGAGAAAGGAATCTAAGCATACCACTACAGAAAAGTCATCCAGTACCAAAGGAAGAGAGCAAGAGAAGGAGGAACAGACGAATTGTATAACAGCCAGAAAATAACTACAAAATAGTAACAGTAGCTATACTTCCACCAGATAAAATAGACTTTCAAAGACTAGCCAGAGACAAACAGGGTCATTATATAATGATAAAGGGGTCAATCCAACGAGGATTAACAGCCAATGAGGATATAACATTTGTAAATATTTATATTATATATATGTATATAATTGTATATATACATGTCATATGTAATTATATATTTAGATACGTATTTTTGTATATAATTATATACATTTTTATTTACACTGTATTTGCATATTTCTATATTATATACTTGTATTTATAAATATTTATTCATGCAACATAGGAGCACCTAAATATGTAAGGCAGATATAACAAACCTGAACAGAAAATTAGGCAGTAATAGAGTAATAGTTGTGGACTTCAATACCTTACTTTCAACAATCATCAAGATGGAAAATCAATAAGGAAACACTGGACTGAATCCACACATTAGACCAGACGGACATATACATTTCCAGAACATTTCATCCAAAAGCAACAAAATGCACATTCTTCTCAAGCACAATGGGAAATAATGCAACATAGGTCATGCGTTAGGCCACAAAACAAGTCTTACTACATTTAGGAAGACTGAAATCCTATCAAGTATCTTTTCTGACCACAATGGTATGAAACTAGAAATCAAATATAAGAAGAAAATACTAGAAAACTAACAAATGTGTGGAGGTTGTATAACACGCTTCTGAACAACCAATGGGTCCAAAAAGAAATCAGAAGAGAAATGTTAAAATATGTACAGACAGGTGCACCTGGGCAGCTCAGTTAAGTGCCCAACTTGTGATTTTGGGTCAGGTCACATCTCACAGTTGTGGGATTGAGCCCCACATTTGGCTCTGCCCTATGTGTGGACCCTGCTTGGGATCTTCTCTCTCTCCCTGTTCCTCTGCCCCTCCACATCTCATGTGCGCTCACTCTCAAAAAAAAAAAAAACTGTCTACAAATTAAAGTGGAAATACGACATACCAATGCTTATGGGAAACAACAAAAGCAGTTCTCAAAGGGAAGCTGACTGCAGTAAGTGTCTACGTTAAGAAACAAAAAAGATCTCAAAGAAACAACTGAACTTTACACCTCAAGAAACCAGAAAAAGAAGAGCAAACTAAACCTCACAGTTAGGTAATATGAAGGGAAACAATAAAGATCAGAGCAGAAGTAAATGAAATAGAGACTAAAAAATACAAAAGAAGAGCTGAACCTAAGAGTTGTTTCTTTTGAAAAGGCAAAATTAACAAGCCTTTAGTTAGGGTCATCAAGGTAGAAAAAGAAAACAGGGTTCAAAATCAGAAACCCAAGAGATTATGGGTAAAACCACATAAATACAAAAGATCATAAGAGACTACTATGAACAATTATGCCAACAAATTAGACAGTCTAGAAGAAATGGAAAAATGTATAGAAACATAGAAACTTCTTATAAAATCTGAACACACTGATTACTACTAATGAGATGGAATCAGTAAACAAAAATCTCCCAACGAACAAAAATTTAAGACCATATGGCTTCACTGGTGAATTCTATCAAACATTTAAAGAATACCAATGCTTCTCAAACTCTTCCACAAAATAGAAGAGGAGGGAATATTTCCAAAGTCATTTTACAAGACCAGTATTATTCTGACATCAAAACCAGACACGGACACTATAAGAAAATTACAGGCCAATGTCCCTGATGAATATGGATGCAAAAACTTCAACAAATGTTCAAGTGGGATTTATCCCTGGAATTCAAGGATGGTTCAACATCTGCAGATCAGTGTGATACACCCTTTTAACAACACAAAGGATAAAAATTAGATGACTGTCTCAGAAGATGCAGAAAAAGGCATTTAACAACCTCATTGTCCATTCATGATAAAAACTCTGTGGGTGTACAGGGAACATTCCTCAACATAAAAAAAAGAAAAAAGCCATACATGACAAGCCGACAGCCAACATTCTACTCGATGAAAACCTGAAAGGGTTTCCTCAGAGATCAGGAATAAGACCAGGACGTCTACCCTCACCACTCTTATTCAACAGAACACTGTGACTCCTAGGCAGAGCAACTAGGCGAGAAAAATAAATAAAGGATACTCATATCAGAAAGGGAGAAATAACACCATCTCAAGTTGCAGATGATAGGATATTATCTTAAAAAAAAAAAACCCAAAAAACAAAAAAAACCTGTTAGAACCAGTAAGTGAATTCAGCAAATTTTGCAGGTTACAAAATCAACTTAAAAAAATCTGTTGGGCTTCATATACTAATAATGATTCATCAGAAAGAGAAATTTTTTAAAATTCCATTTACAGTTGCATCAAAAAGATTAAAATATCTAGGAAAAAAATTCAACCAAGGAGGTAATGACCTATCCACTGAAAATGTAAGGCATTGATAAAAGAAGATACAAATAAATGCTCACAGATTGAAAGAATAAGTATTGCCCAAAGCAACCAACAGATTCAATGCATAGCAAAATTCCAAAGGTATTTTTCACAGAAATAGAACAAACTTAAAATTCATATGCAACTACAAAAGACTCTGAAAAGCCAAAGTGGTCTTGGCTAAGAAGAACAAAGCAGGAGACATCACACTTTCTGATTTTAAACTATCTTACAAAGCTATTATCATCAAACATATCATATTGGCATAAAAATAGATACATAGATCAGTAGAACAGAACAGAGAGCCCAGAAATAAATCATATATGTATGGTCAATTTATGACAAAGGAACCAAAAACAGTGAGGGGGGAAAAGTTAGTTTCTTTACTAAATAGTGATGGTAAGACTGGACAGTCACATGCATAAGAATGAAACTGGACCTCCATTTTACATCATACACAAAATCAACCCCAAATGGATTAAAGACTTGGACATAAGACCTGAAATCATAAAACTTCTAGAAGGAAACATAAGGAATAAGCTTATTGACATTGGTCTTGGCAATGATTTTTTTTAATTTTATACCAAAAGCAAAGGCAATAATAAATACAAAAATAAACAAGTGGGACTACATCAAACTATAAACCTTCTGTATAGCAAAAGAAATCAACAAAATGAAAAGCCAACCAACTAAATGAGATAAAATATTTGCAAATCATGTAACTAAGGGATTAATATCCAAACATATATAAAGGTTTCATACACTTTAATAGTCAAAAGAAACAACAATTTGATTAAACTATGGGCAGAAGATCTGAAGAGACATTTTTCCAAAGAAGACACACAGATGGCCAACAGGTAAATGAAAATGTGCTCAACATCGTTCACCCGGGAAATGCAAATAAAAGCACAATGAGATATTACCTCACACCTGTTAGAAGGGCCATTATCAAAAAGACAATAACAAGTGTGGTAGGCGTGAGGAGGAAAGTGAACCCACATGCATTACTGGTGACGATGTAAATTGGGGCTGCCACTATGCAAAAAGAGTATGGAGGTTGCTCAAAACGTAAAAAATAGAACAATTTTTCTATTGTTAGATAGATAATTGTTAGAACAATTATCTAACAATTCCACTACTGGTTGTTCACCTGAAGGAAATTAAATCACGAGCTCAAAAAGGGTTCACTGCAGCATTATTTGCAATAGCCAAGATATGGAAACAACCTAAGTGTCCATCGACCAATGAATGGATAATGTGGTTTATATACACCATAGAGTATTATTCAGCTATAAAAAAAGAATGAAATCATGCCATTTGTGACAACATGGATCGGATCCTGAGAGCGCTATGCTAAATGAATGGTGTCAGAGAAAAAAAAAATACTGTATTATCTCACTCTTATGTGGAGTCTTAAAATAAAAACAAATTGAACTCACAGAACAGATTGAGTTTGTCAGAGCAGGGGTTGGGGGGGGCATAATTTGTGAAAGTGGTCAAAAGGCACAAACTTCCAGTTATAAGATAATTAAGTCCTGGAGATGTTATGTACAGCATAGTGACCACAATTAACAATACTATATTGGATATTTGAAAGTTCCTAAGAAAGTAGATCTTAAAAGTGCTCACCACAAGAAAAAAATCGTAACCATTGATATGTCGGATGTTAACTAACCTTATAACCATTTTGCAATATATACATGTATCACATCATGCTGTTCACCCAGAAATAATACAATATTATAGATCAACTATACTTCGATAAAACTGGAGAAAATTCTAAATACAACCAGTAAATATTCTAAGTGACTTTATGTGGGCTTAGGATAGAAAAAGACTTTCTAAGCATGACATAAAGAGGGAAAATGAAAGCACGGACACATGAAATTTTATAATTTCTGTCTATAGAGAGCCAGAAGTAAAATTAGAACAGGAATGACAAGCTAGAAAAAAGTACACAGGTGGCTGACCAAGAGTTGACGTTACTACACCTCGTCCCAAAGGGAAAACGCCTTTAGGATGGAACAGGACACTCACAAATGACCCAACCGCTCTCCGAGTTTCAGTTTCTCTCTTGAAAATTAACTATAATGGGGCGCCTGGGTGGCGCAGTCAGTTGAGCGTCCGACTTCAGCCAGGTCACGATCTCGCGGTCTGTGAGTTCGAGCCCCGCGTCAGGCTCTGGGCTCATGGCTCAGAGCCTGTTTCCAATTCTGTGTCTCCCTCTCTCTCTGCCCCTCCCCCGTTCATGCTCTGTCTCTCTCTGTCCCAAAAATAAATAAACGTTGAAAAAAAAATTAAAAAAAAAAAAAGAAAATTAACTATAATGATAACACATGTAAAGAACTTAGTGTTGACCTTTCATTCACAGTTTCTAATAAAAGCGGTGTTATTACTGCGTATGTGTGCGTGTGCACGGAGGCACCTGCACAGACCAACTCTACCAGTTTGCCCAGGATTGATCCGTGGTAAAACTGAAAGCCCAATATCCCAGGAAACTCTTCAGTTGGCAAATTGGGATGACTGGTCACCTGACTTCACACATACATACAAACATAGCAAAAGACCTGAGAGAATGTGCACCAAGGTTTTAACAGGGCTTAACTCTGGGAAGTAATTAAGATTAAATTAAATAAGATTCCTTTTATTTTCTGTTATGCTTAGTTGTGTATTCTAATTTTCCTATAAACGTGGGTGTATAATAAAAAAATTATAATTTTTTCATTGAATTTAGACCCCAGAAGTTTAAAAAAAATTTTTTTTAATGTTTATTTTTTGAGAGACAGAGTTTGAGCAGGGGAGGGGCAGAGAGAGAGAGAGAGGGGGTCATAGAATCCGAAACAGGCTCCCGGCTCTGAGCTGTCAGCACAGAGCCTGATGCGGGACTTGAACCCACGAACTGTGAGATCATGACCCGAGCGAAAGTGGGACACTTAACCAACTGAGCCACCCAGGCGCCCCACCCTAGAACTCTTAATAACAGTGGAATGATTTCCAAAATATAGATTGAGTCAGATATGAATACTTATTGCAATGGGAGAAAAATATTTTGGCCCTGAGACATGATGTGTATCAATTTGCTGGTACTAAAGCAATGTTCCCTGTGCCTGGTTTCTGCCCTTTAATGTCTTGACAATTAGTGTGGGAAACACAATAAAAGTGGTTTAATAAAAGGCAAGGTATGCAGTTAAATTAGCGCACAATGTTTTTAGTGCTGTCAGTAAAAACTGAAGAAGCTCCATGGTTCTGTTGCATTTAATACATTGGCCTTTGTGATGTCATCATTTCAATGACTGGGATTTAAATGCTGAAATTTCATCCATTGGTTGCTAGGATTATGTCATTATATAATGAACTTGATGGCACAATGATAGACTTTGTGATCTATACTTGAGAGGTTTTATTTGTATTTAATTTCCTTAAAAATTTGAAGCATTCCTAACTTAGATACATGCTTTGAAGGGTCTTTCTTGAGGGGAGAGGGGCAAAGGAGGAGGGCAGACGTGGGTCCCAGAACCTTGATGAGAAAAAGAAAAGATACTTTCATTATTCTTTTAGTACACACGGAGCTGTAAATTCACAGAAGACAGATGTGGCAGGGAAGGACCACCGGGTGGCCGCCTCTTCCTGTGACCAGGAAAAGTTTAGCAATCCACACAAAGGTTCATCAGTACCAGTGGGATCGTCTCGCATTTCCTTATTTAGTGCCAGCAAGCTGTTAATGGCTTGACTAAAGTCTTTCCAGTTATTGTATTTCTGAATACTTCCACATGAGATTTAGAATGTCTGAGTTGTTAAGAGAAAAAAAAATTGGAACACTGGAAGCCCACAAGACAGCCTCTGATTCCCTAGCTCTACCTCTTAGAGCTAAATTCAACACACACACACACACACACACACACACACACACACACACACAGCTCTTGGCCAGGACCTCATGAAAACAGAGATGTAACCCCATAACTCGGCCCTATTCAGAAACCCGGGCTCTCTGATGGGAACGGCTCACCTATATTCCCAGAGCCCCCTTAGCCATCATTCCAGATGCCTTCAAAACCCTGTCTTCTGAATCCAGCCTGATTCTCAGCCCTATACACTTATGGCCTCAGTCCCCTCTACAGAGAGCTGTCTGCACCCATCACGGTTGGCCTTAACTACAGACCCTCAATCAAGTATCTGGGATTGCATTACTGCTCTATACATTCCTCCCTGGATTTGCCCAAGACAAAAGGGTCTCTTTGCAGCAATTGCAACTAATCAAAAACAAATTGAGCTTTGGGCTTTACCGCTCTCGGAAACAAAACAAAACCAAGAGCCAAACCACACCAGAAAATCCTCCTATAGCACCTCAGCAGTGTTCTAGGGACCTTAGGGTTTGCCCTGGGTAGTGCCACCCCTCGCTTCCTGGTGGGAAAGAGAGCAGGTGGGAGGTGGCATCTAAGTGACTCATCCCACTAAAACTCAAGGGGGCAGTTGCTTTTAATAAAAGCTATTGCAACCACTTTCTTTGGCTTAGGGGGCGTTCCCAGACCCTTTGCCCACCCCCTGGTGGCAACTACCTCAACTACCCCAACTACCTCTTTGACCCAGACTCTTCCCAGGGGCTGATGTTAATGCCACCAGATGCCCAGAATGTCTTCTAACACACATTTGGAGATCCAAGGTGGAAAAGGGAATCTTGAGTTTTGGTGATCAAGATGAACATGAGTAGAATGTATGGGGCAGGAAGACCTTGAAGATAGCTTCTCGTTACCTTGGAGATTCAGAAGTCGGGGTCTTCCAGCAGCTGGTGCGGGCAGAATGTACACTGTGTTTGGAGGTAAGCCCAGACTCACAAATCTTCCCGACTCCCTCCCCCAGGGGCCCAGCATTAGCTATGGAACTCCTTATATGTGTATAGGGATAGCTTCCTTAATACCGACCAGCTGTTAGGTTAACAGTGGTGCCAGGGATGGCAGGGGACCAGCAGGAATGGAACAATGATTGATACAAAAGGGAGTGTTCTGGCTAGTGAGCTATGGTGAGTCATTACAACTGAATTCTGTTAGGAATATGTAGCGCATGTGTCTTTTAGTAAGGGGCTCTACTCTGGAGTTAATATTAGAGTATCAATTGATAGAATCCACATGGCTGATCATCTGTATACAGTGGACAGATGGAACCAGACTTGGAAGGTCTAGAACAGTCAGCTGTTCGGTCCGACAACAGAATCACCTAGGATATTATGACTATAGATCAATGGGCCTCCTCCTCTGCCTACTGACTCATAATATTCAGAGGTGGAACTTTAGCACAAAGCTTGAAAACAATACTTTTTGAAACCTCACAAGAGGCACAGCCAAGGTGATGAACTATTGTTCAAGATCAATGCTCTCCAAAAGTGGGAGACAAAATAGGGACTAAGTTCTGGTATTACGTGGCCAGACTGTAGAAGTATTATGTGGCCAGATAATCTAGGACATATGGGACCAGGTAACCTATGGAGCGGTTATATGCTTAGCTAATCTGTGAACGTGTTTGAAGTTAGAAATCCATCATTTTCAAAGGTTTTAAAATAGATACCCAACCATATAACCTTGTTCTGGTCAGCTTAGTCCAGCCAGATAGAAAACACTTATTCCTAAGCAGTTCACTTAGGAAGTTAAATAAAGTTGAATCAATAGGATTGGAGTCATTGTTTTTCTTTTTTTAATGTTTATTCATTTTTTGAGAGACACAGAGAGAGCATGAGCGGGGAAGGGGCAGAGAGAGAGGGAGACACAGAATCTGAAACATGAACTGCGAGATCCTGACCCGAGCCAAAGTCGGACGCCCAACCGACTGAGCCACCCAGGCGCCCCTAGAGTCACTGTTTTTCTGACCACACTTGAGTAAACAGACCAATGGTTTGTAAACACTCGCTATCAGAACATGAGCAACCAGTGGCAACAAGGCTCTGTTCTGATAGTAATGACAAGGGAAGGACAGTGGAATGGTGGGCACTCTAAGAAAGCTGAGTCCTTGGAAAAAAAATGTGACCACTACAGGTAACACGTCAATGAACACAGTCAACTTTCTCTGGATGATTTCCACAGAGAAAGCAAGGAAAAAGAGGGTATCTGAGTGAAATCAATCCAGGGTATAAGATTATGAACATCAGCTCTTTTGCCAGCCACATACATCCCTATCCATGAACATGGGAGCTTGGGTAGACGAACAGATCGTAGATAGTCTACATTACCACCACTTACTTCTTTGAGCACAATGTCCAATAATTAGGTCACATTTCATTTTAAAGTTCCTGGTATTAAGTGCTCAGTTTGATCGAGAGGAGAATGGGTTCTGACGGTCCAAATTCTTCTGAATAAATCAGTGAGTCAATCAATGGACATGTCCAGTAGTTGGCAACATAGCGTAATGTCATGGCAGACTTAAGGCCACTAAAAGTCTTGTTGGATAACATTTAAGTATCACGAGAGAATCCCAAGCAGGCTCCGCACTGCCTGCACAGAGCCCGATGCAGGGCTCGAACTCATGAACCATGAGATCATGACCAGATGATCTCATCCCAAAACACCCTCACAGACACGCTCAGAAGCCTTGACCAAATACATGAGCATACAGCCTAGATGACTTGCCACGTAAAATTAACCACCACAGTGCCAAGTGGGCACCCTAATGAACTTAGAAGGCCACAGATCCTCAAGTGTCAGATATAGGGGTGTTCTTCTTCCCCCCAGGTTGTAGATGGGTGGCTGAATGAAGCAGGCATCGATGGGCCCCAAACCAAAAAAACACACCAACCTAACCAGGATGGTATTCATTCCCTCTGGAAATCACAGTGTAGGGAATAATGAGAAAACCTGATGGTGCTAGTTGAAGAAAGTCCTTGTTTCCAGCGCATGTTAGCATAGGGTCCCGAATGAGAATAGAGGGACACACGTCATGTTCTCAATGCATTAAAGCAAGGTATAGGCAGTGTTAGGACGAAGGAGGAGGGGAATCTCACACGGTTAAACCCCCTTCTGCTGGATTATTTGCCCTTAAAGGCTTTGAAGGCTGTATCCCAGGCTTTGGCTTACCATTTGTTTTCCCAAAAATCAAACTAAAATACCTCTGGAAAAACTCTTACTCCTATTATGGATCACGTCCACCTTTATGAGTTTCACAGGAGCACACACAATTGGCAGACCGTCTATCTTGTACAAGAACTTGGCAAAACAACACTATTGTGACTCCATTCAGAGTCGTTAAGGTTACCACGGTCTCTCTACTGAAAAGTGATCCTCGCAGAGCCAGTAAAATCAACCACGGTAGCAGAGAAGCCACTGTTACTACCACTGAGTGAGCTACGGTCAGGGGCCTTGTCACACACTGGGGGCTTTGAAGTTAAGGAGTTCCAAGTTTGGCTCTTCCAAGCAAACCAAACCGGCTAGGGATAGCACCCATAGGACTTAAAGGAAACTAGAGCAGGCCTAAGAGAAATGAAGCAGGGGACAACGTAATGGATCCTCATCTGCACCCCCTCCAATAGATCACAAACTCCTAAACGTGGGGGCTTTGTCTTCTTCTCAGCCGAATGCCTGGAATCTGGCACGTAACAACCTGTGCTCGGCGAACACGTTAACTGGCTGAGCGATGGACTGATTAAAGTCCAAAGCAGTTTTCCTCGAAGTATGACACATCATCATAGTGGTCAAGAAAGAATGGGACTGGTTTTTTGTTTTTTTTGTAGGAAAACTGGAATGTTCTCAGAGTGATTAATTTTGAAAGGAACGTATGCATAAAACGGCCACCATCTTGGCATATCTGCTCGTCTCTCTGTCAAGTGCGACTGGCCTGGTATGTTTGCTTAGCGCCCAGACAATGCTCGGGGACATATCTGATAGGTAAATATGGCAGGCTAGGTGGCCCCCAACTTAATCATTCCAACAGCCCTTTCTCTTCCTAGCAAAGGACAGAAGCTCCTGGAACATCTTAACCAGGTTGCTCAATCCGCCTGGATGTTAACTTCTCGAGGGCAGAGACCATGTATCTCATCCCCAGCACATAGCATATTGCCTGACATCCACGGGAATGTGCTCAGGCGATAGTTACCCGATGCTTATGTTCTTGGTTCTTTCTTGCCAAGTGAGGAGATTGGAGCATAGTGGAATTTCAGGAAGCCCGTGATAACAGAAAGCTGGTGAAGCGAGCAAAGATCATTACAGTGGAATACCAGAAAGAATTAAGAGTAGCAGAGGACATTGGCAGAGACATTAACACTTGAAGAGAGTAACTAGAATATTGAATAGCTGGGGGTAATCAGAAAACAAAAGGGAAGAAAGAGAGACTACCCGTGAGTAGTTATTCTGCCCAAGTATAAAATGTACTATTATGATCTACATAAAAAGATGGAGAGCAAGAGACTGGATCTTTAGAGAATTTCAAAGAACATGGAAGGTAGAGGTGCCAATCCTGAAGCGCTTACACAGTATATTTTTTCATTAATAACAACCTGGACCAAGTGTCATAATAAGAAATATTAATTTCATCATCTGGGATTATCATTAGCTTGGGTAACTTACATGCATATTTCCCTTCAATAACCCCTAAAATATAAATATTATAATATTCTGTGTTATGTACAAATGTTATCTATTTACAACAATTCTCTTTTGTAAACTGCTAAGATATACATAAAACCCCCACAAGTATATTGAAGTTTCTTGTCATCTGCAAACAAGAATTATCATTTAAAAAAAAGGAATTTAGTCCTTGCAAATGAGTAAGTCTCAAGGTCACCATTTTGAACGCTGCTGAAAAATCTCCAGTTCCTCTCCAAACTTACAACTCTGAACAGACCAAAAGGTGTATGTAACTTATTTTACTGAAGAAGGGTTTTTGTTCACAGTGACTAAATATATAGAAATATACTTAGGTTTTTCATAGAAAAGTTAATGTGTACTTCCTAAAATTGAAATTAAAATTCACAAATAATACATAAAATTTTAACTCTGCTCACATTTCAAAGAGAAATTGAATTTTGTTTGCCTTGAAAAGGAAAATAAGATGATGACAAGGCCTTTGTTACAGTGAAGTTAGTGTCAGGTTAATATTTGACGTTTATTCGATTTTGACTTCTCTTTAGGTGCTGAAAATTCTAATATACAGAACTTAGAGGTGTTTCACAAAATCAGAAAAGACTAGGCTTGTGTCCAGATTCACTGAAACCTCCCAGTTCTTTGAACTGAATTATGCCCTATGATTTCCTATGTCTATGAAATGACCTTAGGCAAAATCTATATCCTGATATCCTCAAAGAGTTTTTTTGAGTGTATTTATTTATCTGAGAGAGAAAGAGACAGCATGAGTGGGGGAGGGGTAGAGAGAGGGAGAAAGAGAGAATCCCAAGCAAGCTCTGAGCTGCCCACGCAGAGCCTGACACAGGTCTCCAACGCAGGAAACTGTGAGATCATGACCTGAGCCCAAACCAAGAACTGGATGCTTAACCGACTGAGCTACCCAGGTGCCCCGAAGATAAGAATTTTTAAAAAGGAGAGGAGCCACGGGGCACCTGGGTGGCTCAGTTGGTTGAGCACACAGCTCCTGATGTTGGCTCAGGTCATGAACTCATGGTTCGTGAGATCGAGCCCTGAGTCGAGCTCCATACTGACAGTGTAGAGCCTGTTTGGGATTCTTTTTCTTTCTTTTCTTTTTTCTTTTCTTTTCTTTTCTTTTCTTTTCTTTTCTTTTCTTTTCTTTTCTTTTCTCTTTTCTTTCTCTCTTCTTTCCTTTCTCTCTTTCTCTCTCTCTCTTTCTCTCTCTGTCCCTCCCCTGCTTGTGCTCTCTCTCAAAAACAAACTTTTTTTATTTTATTTTTTTTTATTTTTTTTTTTTTTTAATTTTTTTTTCAACGTTTATTTATTTTTGGGACAGAGAGAGACAGAGCATGAACAGGGGAGGGGCAGAGAGAGAGGGAGACACAGAATCGGAAACAGGCTCCAGGCTCTGAGCCATCAGCCCAGAGCCCGACGCGGGGCTCGAACTCAAGGACCGCGAGATCGTGACCTGGCTGAAGTCGGACGCTCAACCGACTGCGCCACCCAGGCGCCCCAAACTTTTTTTATTTTTAAAGGAGAGGAGTCATAAGCAGAAACCTTCAGACTTGCCTGTTCCTACCCATCAAGGAGTTTCTCCACACTACTCTGCTATGTCCCTATGGAATAGCCAAGAAGGACCTCAGTCCCACTGCATCCAGGGAGAGGGACAGCAACCTAGTGTGGTCTGAAGCATTTCACCCCAGAAGCACCATTAACATCATGGTTGGGTTTTGTGACATACTGTTCCATTACAAGGTCATTGTGAACAAACTAGGTGGGCTGGTTTTTTGACAATCACATTCGTTCCCATCAAAAACTGTGTTCCAAGTTCCATCCAACTCAAAAAAAACTGGCTTTGAGGGCACAGTCTGTCCAGAGCCTAGGCACTGCTTGTATGTCAAGTTATACTTGCACTAGACATGAATTTCACCCTCATTAGTTTTAATAGAACAGGGCAGAGATTCAGATATATTTTCTTCCTATGGGAATAAATATATGATTTATGCCCATCTATGTCCCACTTGTCAGAGACAGTGGTTAATATTTTTTAAAAAATGGAAGGTAAAATCTTCTAACCACTTCTGTTTTTACCACTGGAGCCAGACCTCTATTTTCTTAATGTTTTGTTCTAAGAGGAGAGCGGAAGGCTGCCGTTTTCACTATTATTCCACAGGCATCTTGGGCCAACAAAGCTAATAGGGAAACTGAAAACTACGCGGTTATTTCCTAACAGAGAGCTCAATTCTCTCCAGTCTGTGTCTTCCCTATTTGGTAAAAGTCTGTGCTACATCTCAGCTGATTGCTGATTAGCTTTGGTCTTGAATCCTCAAAGGGTGATAGCTGCATGGAACATGAAATTGGACATGGAGAGAACGTCCTTGGATGTGTGCTCACCCTTAGATAGAATGCAATTTCCGGTACATTTTCAAGTCCTAATCACATCACTATTACCTTCACTCGTAGCTACTGGTTACTGAGAATGAAGCTGGGCTTTTGCATTTACTGGGTAAGAGGTGATTAACTGAAGGCATACAGACTCATGTCTTGCCTCTCACATTATTATAATCTAGTGGTGTCTCATGGTCCCACCGAAAGGACAAACTTTCATCACAGCAAGCTCTCTGTGTTTGTGGTGGCAGGCCTCCAAAAGAGTGTTGTTTGGCAAAAACAGGAGTGTTTTTAGCAACAAAATCCAACGCAACTGTAGGCTACAATCTGAAACCAGCATACTGTGGGCCAATTAACTAAGCATCTGTTACATCTGACCCCAAACTCTTACCCCACAGTCTTATCTTCACGTGTGAAACCGAGCAATCCCTGGGCTAGGTGGATTTTATCTTTTTTTTTTTTTCCAAAAAAAGAAAATGAAGTGTGTTTGCAATTTTTTTTGAATGTTCAAAACTTTTTTGGATCGGTTGGTGGGGGGGGGGGGAAGGGGGGGGGGCTCCTAGTTTCTAACGAAATTTGTTTTGAAAAACCTCCGTATTGAAAATTTACACACCTAATATAAAAATTATTTTGTATCGGATGGCACGCGTTCCGATGAAACTAAAAGAAACTCCAGCTCAAAGTGACTTAAACAATAAAGAGTATTTACGACTCACATCACTGAAAAGCTGAGGAGCCAGGCAGATGTAAGGCGCGGTTCGGCCAGAACTCTGGCTCCATTTACCTCTGCTTCTCTTGGTGCCTCCTCCATGACGCCGGCCAGCAGCAATCAGGGCAGGTGCGTGCTTCCTCCTTCCTAATCTGGAGGAAAAGACTCGCGATTGGTTGACACCTGAGCACTAACCTCACCCCCTACCAATCATGTGGCCAGAAAGATGTTACAGGCTAGCTGGCTAGCGCCAATCAGAGCCTATCCTGAGTCCATCCCACCTGAAATGCCTGAATGTTCTGTAAGGCGGGGGAGAGGGTCAGAAGGCAGAGGGGGTGCGAGGTCCCCCATGGAAATAGGAAAGACAAGGGATGGATGCCATGCCACATAAGCAACTATTGAATGCCAACTGCATCATTTTCCTTAGAAGAGAACTGCTTTTTCTTTTCAGAATTATAATAGACATTACAGCTACATACATAGTCTAAGGAGCATGTACTTTTTTAGATTACAGAAAGACAGAACCAGGATAGTATTTACCTACCCCCAAAGAACAATTTTTACCAATGTTTATAACGGTTAGGGAGCCAAGCGTTGTGGAAACTGAGCCCTTGGGTTTAAATTGCGTCCCCATCACTGACTAGCTGCATGACGTTGGGTAAGTCAGTCAGCATCTGTGTGTCAGTAAACGAGGATAACAATAGCGACCACATCATCAGGACTAAGTGGGATCACACAGGCAAATAATGCTTGTAGCACTAATAAGTGCTTCGTGGTTGTCGCCCACCCGTTAGACAGCAGCTTCTGCCTGGGCAGGGACCCCCCCTGCCTTATCTCCTGCTGTAATCTCAGCGGCCAGTGTAGCCGCGTGTTGATAAATATTTTGGGGTAGAAGGAGGTAATCCCTCTCCTCTGTCTCTCTCCAAACGTAAAGAAGAGGAAAGGGTTAAGAAAACGAGAAGCCGGTACAGCTGGAGCAAGTTTTTGGTTGAAAGCCAGCACTAAACTCCAGGAGGAATGGGGTTTGGAGTCGTAGATTTGCTGTGAGTGCTATTGGAACAGCGCAGCTGACGGAGTCTGGAAGGGAAGAGGTCGAAGTGTTTGTTGAATCCCACGGCATGGGCTTCTTCCTTTTTTGTTTTTTTCCTTTGGAGCCCGAGAAGCCAAGGATGAAGTTGGCTCATCTGGTTCAGTAACATAATCTTAAAATGAAAAATCTGGGAGTCTCTCTGTGGGAAAAGGGAGAACAAGAGGATTCAAAGGAAAAAAAGACAATAGAGGATTTAATCCAAAACATCTAAAAGCAAATATTGTTTTCAGGAGTTTTCAGAGATTGCCTACAAAGGGAGAAAGAAATTGATGACTAAGGGAGAAAAGGACGAAGCTGTGGAGACCTCAAATACAGGGACGGCACACGCATCTTTTATGTATACCTGCAGGAGTGCCTGGGGGGCTCAGTCCCTTAAGCAACGGACTCTCTGATCTCCGCTCAGGCCATGATCTGTCGGTTCTGAGTTCGAGCCCTGCCTCGGGCTCTGAACCTGCTTGGGATTGTGTCTCTACCTTTCCCCTGCTCGTGCACTCTCTCAATCTCTCGATAAGAAACAAACTTGAAAAAAGCAAAAAGCAAAAGGTATACCTGCGGGGATTCCTCATTCATACACATAAACCTGCTTCATTTTGAGCCCTCCCCCGCCCCCAACCTTCCTTACCTCCTGGGCTTCTGCCAAGACGTGGCAAAATATGAACTGCGAACATGGGTGCATGAGAAGAAACTAAACTCTCCTCCCAAGATAAAGCAAAAAAAAATCCACTTTGCGGGCGGAGGGGGTGCCTAGGTGGCTCAGTCGTGTGGTCTCTCTCTCTCTCCAAAATTAAATGAGTAAAACACATTTTTAAAAAATTCACTTGGGAATATTCAGAGATACAACGTAAGATAGAAGCTATAGGGAAGACATAAAAAAATACGTAATTTTGCATGTTTGTTTTAAATAGACTTTTAAATTTAGGATAGTTTTCGATTTGCAGAAAATTTGCCAAACAAAATAGTACAGAGAGTCTCTGTAGAATACTCTGTGCCCAGTGTCCCCCATTGTTAAGAGCTTACATTAGGTACCGTCCATTTGTCAGACTTACCAAACAAATTGATACGTTACTAACCAAATCGCGTACCTTATTCCGAGGTCTTTCATTTTTACCCAGTCCTTTCTCTGTTCCAGGCCACCCAGGGTACCACATCACACTCAGTTGTCATGTCTGAGGCTCCTCTAAGGGGTGACCTTTTTTAGGCTGCTTCTTTTAGCCGACCTTGACACTTTGGAGAAATACTGGCCAGATATTTTGTAAAGTGTCCCTCAATTTGGGTTTGTCTGATGGTTTTCTCTTGATTACACTAAACCCAGTGGAATTATAGTTTGGGGAAAGGAGACCGCAGAGGTAACTATGGTCATGAAATGACTCATCACGTCACGTCAAAGGTACACTATCAACATGAATTTCCACTGATGATGTTAATCTTCTGAACATTTACCCCCTTTCCATACTGGGTAGAAGGTCACTGCATACAGTCCACACTTAATATATATATCTTCCATATATATATATTTATATAAATATATATATATATATTTTAATTCTTCCATATGGGAATTTGTCTCTTCTCCCCACTTCTTTACTTATTCAATCATTTATTTGTATCACTATGGACTTGTAGGAGTCTGCTGGGGCTGCCATTACAAAATACCACAGACTGGATGACTTAAAAAGAAATTTATTTTCTTACAGTTTTGGAGGCAGGAAGTCTAAGATCAAGGGAATGGTAGGGCTGGTTTCTGATGAGACCTCTCTTCTTGGTTTGCAGATGGCCATCTTTCACTGTATCTTTACTTTCCTCTGTGCACATGCAGAGAGAGAAAAAGAGAGCAAGGGAGAGAGATTGAGATCTGGTGTCTCTTCCTCTTCTTATTGGGTTAAAGTCCTATGGAGTTAAAGTCCCGCCCATATGAGCCATAATTTACCATCTTAGAGGCCCTATTTCCAAATATGTACCCCCTGGGGAACAGGGCTTCAACATATGAATTTGGTAGGGCTTGGGGGAGGGCACAATTCAGTCCATAACAGGGATTATGATGATTTCTTTTATACTTTGGGTTGTAATCCAGTACTATATTATTTATTTCGTTGTCCAAGTGGCCTTTGGGAGCTCTTTAAGTTGACTCTCGTGTCCCCTTGACACGCCCCCATCTGTTTGTTTGTTGAGTCCTCCCTTATTTTCTACACTACAAGACATTCCAGTTTGGTCTTATATATTGCCTCCCCCAGCCCTAGAACAGCCACTTCTCCAAGGGGCCCTGACTCCTTTTATTGGAGAATGATGTCAGACACACAGGCTGGTCCCTGGGTCTGCTTGTGGCTACTAGGTGTTGTCTCGAGGCCCACACAGTGATAGCACTTGTTTGAACATCCCTTATGTTGCTGTTGATTTTTCAAGGAGTCTGATGATAGTTTCCTACCCCACATCTAGAAAATAGAAATGAAGTAGTAGAAAAAACTAAGTTACTGAGAATCAGAGAGACATTCTGTGATTTATCCTCAAGTTTTACCACTTGCAGACATGTGACCTCCTGCAAGTTACTTAAGCCCATATTCCTCATTTTTGAAATGGAATATTTAAAAATATGTTAAAGATATTATATATATATATATATATATATATACACATATATAGAGAGAGAGAGAGAGAAAGGGAGATAGAGACAGAGAGAGAGACAAAGAGAGACAGAGACAGAGAGACTACATATATATATATATATGTATACACACACACACACACACACACACACACACACACACACACACGGTAAAGCGAAGCATCAAGTTCATGACCAATAAATATTAGTAACCCTTTAGGATGCAAGTCACCTAATATTTCTGCAATTTGGACCTTTGAGCAAGAGATAAATGCTTTGGTAACTATTCTTCTCCGCTGGCAAAATCTAATGCAAGAATCAGTTGACTTATTTATCAAGATTCTCTCCTGTATTTCAAAACAACTATTGGACAACTCTATATGTGTGTATAAATATTGTCTCAAATTCAAAATATCTGAGGCTAAATCATTTTCCCTAAACTAAGTCCCACATTAGAATTTTACATTTCTAAAAGGAGCCACATAATTCACCCAAATTATCTAGACTCAGACTCTGGTAATGCCAGAGTAGATATTTCAACTAACCCTCCTGCTAAGTATAATTTTAAAAACTTGACAAAGTATTTTTTTTCCCTTAGTCTTAAAGACATTGGAGCATTTATAAGTCACTAAGGAATTGTCGAGCCAATGTCCAGAGGAGTTGGTAGCCAATATTGATGGCCATGTTTCCCCAAAAGAATCTTCTATTTTTCTTTTTTTAAATGTTTTTATTTATTTTTGAAGGGGAGAGAGAGACAGAGCATGAGTGGGGGAGGAACAGAGAGAGAGGGAGACACAGAATCTGAAGCAGGATCCAGGCTCTGAGCTGTCAGTACAGAGCCCAATGCGGGGCTCGAACCCATGAACTGTGAGATCATGACCTGAGCTGAAGTCGGACGCTTAACTGACTGAGCCACCCAGGCGCCCCGAATCTTCTATTTTTCTAAAGGACTATACTATGAGAAGGTCAAACATACCCTAATTGGAGTCTCAAAACGAGACAACAGTGGGGGCACCCAGGTGGCTGAGTCAGTTGAGCTCCTGACTGCAGCTCAGGTCATGATCTCATGGTTCGTGAGTTCAAGCCCTGCATCAGGCTCTGTGCTGTCAGCACAGAACCCAACTTGGATCCTCCATTCCCCTCTCTCCCTGCTTCCCCCCACCTACCCTCCCTCTCTCCAAAACTAAAATAAAAATATTATTTGAAAAAAGGAGGTAAGAATGGAAACACTTGAAAACATAATAGCCAAGAGGTTTTTTTTAAGACATTAAACCAGAGATTCAAAGTTAAAACTCAAAAGTGTAGAAGCATAAATTTTTAAAAATCACAACTACACACATCACACTAAAAACAGAACTTTTGACTAACGACATCCATTGCCTTGTACTACCTTACTTCTTTTGTATTTTTTTAATATAATTTTTTAATGTTTATTTATTTTTGAGAGAGACAGAGACAAGGCATGAGTGGGGGAGGGGCAGAGAGAGAGGGAGACACAGAATGCGAAGCAGGCTCCAGGCTCTGAGCTGTCAGCACAGAGCCTGACGCGGGGCTCGAACTCACAAACCGTGAGATCGTGACCTGAGCCAAAATCAAGAGTCAGACGCTGAACGGACTGAGCCAGCCAGGTGCCCCTGTACCACCTTAATTCTAATCTTTATTTTTTCACATGTAGACTAATTATGTACCAACTATCCTCTGTTTTTCCCTCCTTTACATAACTTTTAAATTAATATGCCTAAAACATCATTTGTTACCCAAAAACACCTCAAGATTTTTTTGATAACCTCTCTCCAAACTGCTTTTGCCCAAAGGAGTATTAATTAAGAAAGCTCAACCACGACAGAAGGGCACAGTGCTTAAGAGTATGATCATCTCCAGGGGTGCCTGGGTGGCTCAGTCAGTTGAGCCTCCGACTCTGACTCAGGTCATGATCTCATAGTTGACGAGTTTGAGCCCCGTGCCGGGCTCTGTGCTGACAGCTCAGAACCTGGAGCCTGCTTCGGATTCTGTGTCTCCCTCTCTCTCTGCCCCTGCCCTGCCCCTGCCCTGCTCCTGCTCTGTCTCTCTCTGTCTCAAAAATAAATAAACATTAAAAAAAAAAATTTATGATCATCTCCAGGTTAGGGTCCGGCCCACAGTGAGTGCCTGAGTACTCCTTGGTGAAGGGTAGGTACATGTGGATAATTGAGAGGAAATGATGTCATTCTATAACCAATTAGAAGTGTAAGTAATAATAGTGACTAACACTTACATTGCTTTTCTTTTTTAAATTGCTTATTTGTTTATTTTTGAGAGAGAGGGAGAGAGAGAGAATCCCAAGCAGGTTCTGTGTTGTCAGCACAGAGCCTGACATGGGGCTCAATCTCACGAACCCGTGAGATCGTGACCTGAGCCAAAATCGAGAGTCGGATGCTTCACCAGCTGAGTCACTCAGGGACCCCTTATTTCTTTTCATATGGGCTCTCCTATAGGTTTATACATTTCGACTCTTTGAATCCCCATAAATCTTTGTGATATACTGTTAGAATCTTCATTTAGCAGTTGGGGAAACTGAGGCATAGAAGTGGTAAGTAACTTGCCCAAAGTCTTGCAGGTAAGTGGCAAATTTAGGCTCTGGACCCAGATATCTGGCTCTGGAATTCATGCTCTTCATGCCTATGTTATGCACGGCCTCAACACGTATGAACTGGTTCTCAAAGAGAATCATACCACGACTGAGCTCACGGCAGAAATTTAGGGTTCAAGACAGAAATGTTCACTATGTTTAGGGTTAACCTGTCACCTTGCAAGAGTGAGATGAAATGTGTGAGATCACACAGGGACTAAGGGCTGGACACCAATCCCAACATTATTATTAATAAAAGAATCACAATTTAGAACACATCTCTTTCTGGGACTACTGTTATTTCCCTGATGCTGTATGACAAGAAGCAGTGACAAAAGGTTTTCAAGGATTTTACAGGAAGTTACTCTACGACCTACCTCGAACAAGTCCTCCTTGCAAAGCAGTTGAAAACTGGGCTAAGCGTAATCCATTTGGTTTACTTTTCTCCTTCCAGTGACGCTATTTGGCATTTTTCTTTTCCCTTCATGAGGGTAGTTGAGCTTTCATCTGCTGGTTTTAATTTAACTTGTCATATTTCTATTTTTTTGTGCATGTGCCCAGAGGCCTTTGGGAAAAGGACATATTTTTTAATAGTTCAAAACAATAAAAACCAGAAAGGTCAACTTAAGTCAGTTAGTCACGTTTTAAGCAATCTAAGTAGAAGACAAGAAATTCACTTCCAACCTTCAAGTTGTTCTCTTGAAGGCTGCTAACACTGGAAATAGACAAGGGCATTCCTGAACAGAGGGAATTGAAACGATCAAGGCCATGGGCATGGGTAACTCACTGTTGCGGTAAGGAGGAGGCTTTTATGTAATGCACAGATGACAAAATACACTGGAATTCTAGGAGCGCCGAATGCCCTAACTTGATTCTGTATACACCAGTGAATTCTACTAAAACTGACCTTTTCTTTTTTTCAAGCTTCTTTATTTTGAGAGAGAGGGAGAGAGAACCGGGGAGGGGCAGAGGGAGAGGGAGGCACAGAATCCGAAACAGGCTCCAGGCTCCGAGCTGTCAGCACAGAGCCCGACACCGGGCTCGAACCCACAAACTGCGAGATCACGACCTGAGCGGAAGTCGGACGCTTAACCCGACTGAGCCACCCAGGCGCCCTGACCGTATATATTTCTTCAAGTCGTGGCCTGAAGAGTCCGTTTCATTCTCTGGCTTGTCACATGGCTGTATTCTTTGAGGAAAAATATCTCATAAGAGCTTAACCACCTTATATTTTAGAATATAAAATATTCAGCCCCATTATCCTCTAAGCACACCTTCTTAGTTTTGCTCCTGACGCTTATGTTTAAAAATGCATTAATTATATTGTTACCAGGTTGCTACCTTGTCTGCCACCTACCTCGTCACTAGACCACAGGCTCCATGAAGGGAGAAACTCTATCTCAGCTCACGACTCTATCTCCAGCACTGACACAGCACCAGAGACATAGCCCCAGCTCATACTTGGTGAACGGTTGACCTTCCTTCCATCCTTATCTCTCTTCTTTTTTTCTTTCTTGCCTAATGATTTGCAAAGCTGTAATAAGGGGGGGAAGAAGATGGTGATGACTGTAGGAGAGATCAACGCAGTTTGGGGAAACACTTAAATGAAAAAAAAAGTCATCTAAATGGTTGTGAGATGAAACCACTTTTCCTGAGAAAATTCCACAGGATTCCAGACACTAGAGGGCAGTCCTAGGCACCCTTGTGGTGTCTTCCAAAGGGAATACACACAGCAATCTAGCCTGGGGTTTAAAATACACTCATACTAATAAACCAGATGCCCCAGCATTCCCCTCCCCCTGAAACTGGAGGACTTCCTCCATGGCTTCCCACCGACTTTAGGAGAGCGTCGATGCCTCCCCTGAGTCCTTCAGCCTTCCCCAAGGGCTATATGAAGGAGGTGTCTGGCTGCTTCGGGCCATAGCTGCTGTCTCTGGCCCACACCATTGCTCCTTTGTCTTACCCTGGGGCCACGGGAAAGCCTCTGCCTTCAAGTCCTGGTGCAATGACCTACATGTTTGTGTCGTGCCCGGCGCCCCCCCCCCCCAATTCATATGGTGCTAGCTCCCAGTGTGATGGTGTTAGGAGGTTACCTTTGGGAGGTAATTGGGCCGTGAGGGTGGAGGCCTCATGAGGAGGATCCAGGTCCTCTGGAAGGAACCCCAGGGACCTCCCTCACCCACGTTTGGCCATGTGGCCCTGACAGAAAACAAGAAAAAGGCTGTCCACGACCTGCTAAAGGGCTCTCACCAGAACCCAGCCGTGCTGGCAAACCAATTTCGGACTTTCAGCCTCCAGAACTGTGAGAAATAAATTTCTGTTTGTGATAAGCCACCCAGTCCGCGGTATTTTGTTTTGGTAGCCCAAAGGGACGAAGTCATCGGGCGTGTGCACAGGTGGGGAAATTGGCTCATTCCCCATTTTAAGTGACCCACTTTCCCCAAGACTAGCGGGGTACTTGCCCTGAACCACGATACGGTGTTAACCTTATTGAAATTTAATAATAATCACAAGCCCCCTGGATATAGCCCGACAGCCTTACTTGGCACTGGGGACGTGGGTGGCAAACATAAGCTCTGGGAGAACTGGATTCCCAGTTGCCATACTCCAAGTTTACAGCTAAGATGTTGGGAAGTTCCCCCCAGAAGTTTGCTTTAGTCACTGCGGCCAGTAGTAACCTAAAAGGCCCACCTCACCAACCCATCAGACAAGCGTAGGTTGGATTCAGGAGCCAAGGGTGTCCCTGGGGCTTTGCCTCTTAGGAAGATTTCTTTAGGCCCAAACGTCTAGGATTTGAACGAGCACTATTTTCCCTAGTTACCTTTAGAGGAAGACTCGTTCTATTTATTTTTATTTTTGTTTTAAGCAGAGCCGTATTTAAAAAGGCTCGTTCTAAAAAGAGATCAGGTCAGAGTCTGTTTTTGACTAGTGGGATTTTTCCTTCAGCTAAACCATTGGCTCTGCTTGAAAATATGCCAACACGGGGACCATGTCTGCAGCGCTTTGAACTTAAAAGCGGCTAGTAAAGTGGTGAAGGGAGATCACAAAAGAGAGCTGCAAACAAAATTACCAAAAAGATAATTACTGTAGGGAGAGTCGCCCTCCAGGTACCAGAACAGAAAAGTTTCAGACATAAGCTTATGTTAGCAGCGACACGACGGATTTCAAAGTTTGCCCTCAGTAAGTTTAACTGACCAGTTTCTAGTAACAGTTGTTTCTAATAATGCAGAAAAACTGAGCATCGTGGAGCAAATGAAAAACCCAAGACCGGGGTGCCTGGGTGGCTCAGTCGGTTAAGGAACCGACTTTGGCTCAGGTCATGATCTCGCAGTTTAGGAGTTCCAGCCCCACGTCGGGCTCTGTGCTGACAGCTCAGAGCCTGGAGCCTGCTTCTGATTCTGTGTCTCCCTCTCTCCGCCCCTCCCCTGCTTGCTCTCTCTCTCTCTCTCTCCCTCTCTCCCTCTCAAAACTAATAAACATTAAAAAAAATTAAACAACAACAACAACAAAAAACCCAAGATCACCTCCATTACCCAAGATACAAGATGAGATTGAAAAACTACCATTTGTTTTGGGTGCATTCATTTTTAAGGCTGATGGAAACTTCAAGAGCACACTGTTGTTACGTCGCTTTATTTTGTAAATGGTTTAATTAACATATTGAAAACATGGTTGTATGAATGAAATAGTCCTGTGGGGACTCTCCTACCCCCTGATTTGAAGGCAGGATCGCAACTGATCCTTTAAAGAAATAGATTTAAACATGGTAGGAATAACGCTTGGTTATTAAGTTACAAACGTATTTGGTCTTCTGTTAAAAAATATGTATGCACTAATGGTCAAATGTTTTGGCATCTCTATTTTTAAGTACTCGGTGCATGGCTACAACCCAGAGATCATTTTTTTCCTGTGGTGCTTTTTCCTTATTTATTTTTGGAGAGTTGGGGCCAAATCCTTTCCATCTTTGACCTTTGGGTTCTTTTCTTTTTCAGGAAAACAACAATGTATACCTTTCCCAGGATTAAACATACACACGTACTCACATGCCTGATAAACAGTTCCCAGACTTGCTCTTCTGACAAATAAATCACTGCTGGTAGATCTTTAAAACGTCAAACTTCTCATTCAGCCTGAGACCTGTCACTGTTCATGTGTTTCTTAGACAGCACCCCAGGCCTTACTGATTGGCATGGTTCCACGTGTCAGAGTCGTGAAATGTACAAGACACCTACGCAGACTAACCCTGTCCCTGCGATTGTTACAGGGTTTTGTTCGTTTTGTTTGTTTTTTGGCTTTTTTCTCCCCCTGTCTTCTTGGGGGATTTACTGCTCTCCCAGGCTTCTGGCCTCCCAGGGAGGTCACAGGGCTTCCTGTCTTTGGACACCCGGGTGCCACCAAACCTTGTTCCAGGACCTCCTGGAGAAGTATTCATCTGCTTTATGCCACCTCTCCACCACTACTCACAGGCAGGCCCAAAAGGTTAGCCCAGAAGAGCTTACTAAATCTAGAAAGGTGACTCCTGATTATTATCCTAACTTAAAAAAAAAATTCTTACAGACCTAATAATAGCATGGGGAACTGGTTTTGATATCTGACCTTGCTCTGTAAATATGTATATTGTTGCAATTCCCCAAACCTTAACGGGCAAATATGTATATTGCTCTGTAAATATGTATATTGCTCTGTAAATATGTATATTGTTGCAATTCCCCAAACCTCTCTATAGAGTGCAAACTGACACTATTAAAAATGTAGGCATGTTGGGGCGCCTGGGTGGCGCAGTCGGTTAAGCGTCCGACTTCAGCCAGGTCACGATCTCACAGTCCGTGGGTTCGAGCCCCGCGTCGGGCTCTGGGCTGATGGCTCAGAGCCTGGAGCCTGTTTCCGATTCTGTGTCTCCCTCTCTCTCTGCCCCTCCCCCGTTCATGCTCTGTCTCTCTCTGTCCCAAAAATAAATAAACGTTGAAAAAAAAAATTAAAAAAAAAAATGTAGGCATGTTGTGTAAGTTAAGAACAAGTGTGTGTTAGAAAAGACGAACAGTACATATACCCAATTGTATGGCAATGAGTAGAATTTTCCTTCCCTACCTACTCTATCTTGAATAAAAAGATAAAGAATACACTGGAAATACTGCAAAGCAAGGGGATACCTTGGTGATAGGCTGCCATATAGAAATCAAAGCATTTTATAATATATAGCTACTTCTGTCCACGAAGTCAGTATGGGGGCCAAGAGCTCGTCTGATATAACATTAGGTCTTTATACCAATTTAGGTATTGTCTTCCTGCCAAAGACTTGCCTACAATATGAGGAATTTCCAAATTTCATCATGTCAGTGTCAGCAAATAAGGAGTTGAGGTTATTACCCCCTAGTCTCAGTGTTAGCCACAGCTCTGAATGTGCCCCTGTGTATGTTGCAGATGAATTACTCATTGAGATTTACTACAGGGAACATCACTTTTATTAACATTGTAACCTGACCTGAGTTGCAGACTCCCTGTCCAACACAAAAGGACTCTTGGCCCGAGAAAAACGTTGTCTACCATTTACTCTTAAGTCCTTGTCTGGAAAAGGACCATCCAGTTAGGAAATTATCCAGATGTGATGATATTGCCAGGTAATCGGATAGCCTATTAATTTTTACTATTGGTACAGGGATAAGACAAGAAGGATAATGACATAAAATTCAAATCAGTCCACCAAGTGAGGTCTGATGCGACAGAAATGAGAAAGTCCAGCTTTCCAGTGGGCTCAGAGTCTTTCTGTGGATAGCCTCCCAGACCTGCACTGCCAGACTGACTACTGCCTGGGATGTACGCTTCCAGAGCCTCTGGGGGCTCCCACGCCTTTAACTCAGATTCAACAAAGGCAGCCTCTGACTCACCACGTGACCCCCATCCTCTCCTTGCCCATTGCTACAGTTTGTAGTCTTCTCTTCTAAGTGGACACTTTCGGACTCACCTTCGACTCTCCTTCACTTTCATTCTGCCATTAATCTCTGACCTTTTCCCTTCTCATTAGCATGGTGGCCTTCCTTCCCTTCTTTCTTTAATCAGGTCCAGGTCCTCGTCCCCTGTTAACATCTGGGCAAGAGCTTCTCGGCTTTCCTTGCCTTCTAACAACGGCCACGCCCCTCCGCCCCCGTCCCGCCCCCTCCCCCACACCTCCCTGCCAGGAAATGTTTTGAATCCCTGTGGGTATGTCATGCCTCTGCTCTAGAACTGGCTCTCTTAGGCTCAGTAAATGTTCTTGTTTCCAAGAGCCTCTGTCTCCGGAGATCCATCCTTATTTCCTGACACTCCCCAATCCTCTCTTTTATTCTATCCCTTACACGACAGTTTCCTCCCAGCCTGGTGTTGCTAACACTTTTCCTCAAGGTCTCAGCCCACGCTGCCTAAATCCGAGCCTCCTATTCCAGTTGCAGCCCAAGTCTACCTACATCTGCCACCAAACACCAAATCACCTTCAAGTTCTTTGGAAACTGCTCACCTCTCCTTGCTGTCTAGCCCCAGCCCCACCCAGGTTAACGCTTACTCGCTCTGTTGGCGCATTAGCCCTGCTTCCCCATAAGAGCGTGTGGTGTGGGTCTATACCACGTTTCTCTCTTCTCCCTCTTCACCTACTCATTCTTCATTCCCTCCGCCAGACCGAGGGCACAGAAAGAGATCAATAATGTCCCTGCCTTGGAACTGAAGTTTGAATTCCTGCAGTTTCCAGTCTATTACCTTTTATCCTCCTCGACCCCAGGGTATATTTTAAATTCGAACATTTCTGACTTTGTTACTCTTGATCACAATTACACCGGGTCACCGAAGATTTAGCACCAAGTCATTTACATGCCCTAAGACCTAAATAAAGCCTCGAGGTTTTGTTTTCTAGCTAACCTCTGCGGGGGGGGGGGGGGGGGGGGGGGGG
>NW_024412434.1:19774810-19853167 GCF_014898765.1 Herpailurus yagouaroundi
AGGACGCGCGGCGGAGCGCCCGGGGCTGTCACCGCGGACGCGCCGCGCGCACCGACCCGGGACGCGAGCATCGGGGGAGCGCCGCCCGCCGCCGCCCGCCAAGGAGCCGCGCCGGCTTCCTGGGCTCCCGCTCCCCGGGTGAGCATCCGCCGGGGCGGAGGGCGATGTCTGCCCGGGCCCGCCGCGGTCCCCGGGACGGCCGGGCGCAGTGGCTCGCGCCCCTCTGGTGCTTCTCGGCCGCGCTGGGCGTGCTGCGGACCCCCGCCTCGCAGGCGTTCAACTTGGACGTGGACAAGCTCACCGTGTACAGCGGCCCCGAGGGCAGCTACTTTGGCTACGCGGTGGACTTCCACATACCTGCCGCTCGCACGTAAGTCGCCCCGCGCGGGGAGTTTTGCGCAAAGGGGGCGAGCCCGGCCACAGGTTGGGTCCCTGCCCCTCTGCCCCGGGGGACCCGCGCCTGTGCCCGCAGCCCGATGGAGGGAGGTTCCTGAGATTCCGTCCCGCTGCGCACTTGGGGTCCCCTTGGGCTCCCCGCCACTTGTCCCCCCCCCCCCTTCCATGCTAGATGTGCCTTGTGAACTTTGAATTAGTGATGTGCCACTTTAAATTAATGATGTGCCACTTGTGTAGAACACGCAAGTCCGGGGCGGGGGGGAGGGGGGTGGCTCCCAGGACTCGAGCAAAGACCCGAGCCTCGTACAAAGGGGAAAACGGGACCGAACAGATCCAAGTCTGTTTCTGCGTAGCCTGTAACAATTAAGCGTCTGGGCGCAAGTGCGGTCTGCTGCAAGCGGCTGGGCTCTGCCCTTTGCTATTTTTTCCCCTTCTCTCATCTCACTGCATACACAGCTCCACCTAGAGAAGAATTGGGACTATTTGCACCCTCTTCAAAACCAGGTTTCCGGCGCCCGTAGGTTTCCAACGGGAAATCAAGTTTGACAGTCGGTCTCCATCAGAGATCCGTTTCTACCCCCGATTCCCCGCCCCCGCCCCTAGTCTCGGCGAGCACGCGGCTACGGAGACTGCATCAGACGCGCACGCTCTCATGATTCCCAAGGAGTGATTTTTCTCCAACCCTTTCGCAGAGCGAGTGTCTTGGTGGGGGCGCCCAAAGCCAACACCAGCCAGCCAGACATCGTGGAAGGGGGAGCGGTCTATTACTGTCCCTGGCCCGCCGAGGGGTCTGCACAGTGCAAGCAGATCCCGTTTGACAACACCAGTAAGTGATCTTTGTCCTTCTCAACGTGGGTCCTCGTTTCAAAGAACCAGAGCCATCGTGGAGTTAACTCCCCCACTTTGTTTCTCCTCATGCGGCCCGTCTGATGAGTTTGTGTTGTGGGCTGTCCAGGTCCCTCCACTCGAGCCTGAGTGAAGGGGAGGAAAATGAACGGTGAACCCCAGACAGGGAACCTTGGTATTTTGACCTTGAGTATTTGGATATGTCCTAGTAACTTCTGTTTCCTTGCTGCCCCAAGATGAGCAGTTGCAGGGTGAGCGGATGCTTTGAAGACATACAAGCGTTCCACCCTAATCTTGATTATGGAGAGAATTTGGTTGCTTCCCAAGGACAGATCTGGGAAAAGACAGATCCTTAGCGTTTCCAGTGCCCAGACTCCGGAGGCAAGACTCAGCTGCTATAGACCCAGACATCGCTCCATGTTGCTGTTTAATTCTTTACAGAAAGAAAGAATTTTCTTTCAAAATATTGGACATTGGATGCAAACTAGGACAGGCAGAGTGTGGATGGATTACATTCATTTCCAAAATCCCTAGACAGATGTTTCTTATTTAATTAAAGGGCAAATACATTTTAAACAGTTCAGGCTGGTTCTGTTTCCTCTGGTGTTTTCTCTGTGGGTCCTGAGAAAATAATTTAAACGTAATGCTTTCAAAAGCATTAACACTGGATGTTTTCATTTGTACCTCTAAAACTCTATGAATTCAAAAGGTATACATTATCACAAACCAAATATCTCTTTTCAGAAAAATGTGGACTCAAATAATGGTCTTGGATGATCAACCACTTAAAATACCTTTTGCTATAAAATACCACACAACTATTTTATGACCTCATTTTTCGTTATTGTTACATTAGAGTGCATTTAGAATGTATGTAGAAAATTCATCTTCACAGCATTTAATGAAATTGGATGGGTGGTATTTACCTGTTTTTAACCGATTTGCATTTTTTTTAAAAGAGAAAATAATTTCAATTCTTTCAATATGGAAATCATTTCAAAGAAAAAATTGTATGCAAGGCTTACCTTGAATTATGACCAAATAAGGAAAATATTTTATAAAAGCATTTTCAAATTATGTCTTTCATATGTATCTATATATAGTCACAATAGCTCAGTTACCATAACTCAGTTATTTCATCCCAATTTTTACAAGCTTTAACTTTTAAATTTATTAGAAATTAGAAAAATTAAGCCACTTGATGTTAATTTGTAATTATAAAACGATTAGTTGTTTGATTGGGATTTTAGATGCTTCTGATTACTCACCTCCAGCTTGAGAATAAATTTCCTCATTCAGAAGAATTAAGCATCAAATTAATGGCATTTTTAATAATCCATATCAAAATCATTTGTATTTTTCAAAGTCTTTAAAACTGAAGCCTTGATAAATAAAGACATAAAGCATTCATATTATTTGAATTTAAGTTAAGGGAAATAAATATTTATACTTTAAGATATGTTAATGCCTTTTTACTGGGAAGCAATCTATAGTCAGGGACATGAATTTTGTAACCTTCTAGAACATTCCCATAACATACCAAATCAGGATCTGGTTAGTATATTTTTCCTTTGATAAAAGAAGAACCAATGTCTGCCCGGATAAGTCACATCTGAATACCTTTCTAAGTGCTAATCCCAGTAGATGTCATGGTTCAATAGATGAAAACCAGAGAATACAGACATCAGTATGAATTTTTAAAAACTGAACACTCCCAGCCCAAAATTTCCAGTGTTGAATTACAAAAGGTAGATTTTCCAAAAGTTCCTCCTAAAGCAACTGCTTGGAGATTTGAATTCACTTTCCCATAGAGAACTAATGCTGAAAGACTGTGCTTTGGTTTCCAGAATAGCCCACAGGAATGCACTTAACCCTTATTGGAGCCGAATTGTGTTTGCAATGAAACAGTAGGGGACAAACTAGTACAATTTTAGCAATTAAGTAAATAGAAAAATGGTAAGGATGCCGAGCAAAGATCAGTGTTACTTGGAGAAAGAGCCAGGGGTGAATGGCATCTTCTGTGCAAGTTCTGAGGAAGTCTGGATATCTCAAAGGGCTTTAGAGATTAATGCTTGTGGTTCTCCGCTATGTCGTAGTTTACTTCTAAATGAATGGAGGTTTCTTAGGGTGTTTTTTTTTTTTTTGGACAGACAGATGTCCTTATCCTACAATTACACTTAGCAACCCTAACCGCAATGATTTGGGGACTCATAAAAGGAGTAAGATAAGGGGTAAAAAGCAAGGAGGGAGATAGACGTTTCTGAAATCATTGAGCAAAAAGTGAAGAACAAAAACAGCTTAGGCAACCACACGTTTGTGAGAAATGAGTGGTCTGTGATGGAACGAACAAAGCAGTGATCTGTGAAAGCTTGGGCGAGTTGCCCTGAGAGAAGAGCCTTTGAGTAAAGAAAGTTCCCCGTGTTAGCCATCAGGGGGTACTGTGGGCCCAGGAACCTTGGTTGCTGTTGGGAATGGCCTGGGAACGGTGGGGCAAAAGGAATCTGGGAACCCCAGCCCGGCTTGACCTTGGCTACTGAGTGGGTGCTAGCAAGCACAGGACACCTCATTTCTACCGGTTTCTTATCCAGGTGGCCCGGACGACGGAAGTGCCAGTGGCTGCCATTTGCCGGAAAGCAGGGAAAGAGAGGAGGGGCGCCAGGAGTCAGTGTAGTGATTTCCAGTTCAAGCCTCTGTTCTTTGTGCAGAGTGCGATCTTGGAAGCAAGGATGAAAGGCAGAAACAAAGGGGTTGCTGACTCGGGCCTCTGGCCGTCAGTGTTCCCACATGCTTTACATGTTTTGATCACCTAGTGTATACACTTATTTCTAATCCATAACATGCGTTTTATGAATAAGGAAATTGACATCAAACGTGTTAAAAAAAGATACACACAAGGCCACACCTGGTAAACGGTTGGTGCACGGTTGGAAAAGAGGTCTGCCTGCTATAGAGCCTGCCTCTTCACCCTGCCTTCCTTCCAGGAAAGGGAGAAGCCTGGTCCTGATAGGGTGCAAATTCAGGGTCCAATCCTGTGGAGCTGAGATATGGCTTGCCACCCCCCCCCCCCCCGCCCCGTTCCATTCCCTCGCCCTGCAGTTACCTTCACAAATTGCGATTAAAATGATCTTCTAGAGAGGATCTGGAAGGGAAAAGCGGTTTGGGTCGGGGGTTGCGGAAAGCAGGGGTCAGAGGAGTCTTTGTCTCCACGGGAATGATGGGTTGTACATGCCCCTGGTTTGCCAGAGCTCCCCACAGCGGGCTGTGTCCCCTCACTGTCCCCAGTCACCTGCCTCCTGTCTTACTCTCTGCCCATTGACGGCAATGTAGTTTTCCCAACAGAGGAAGAACATTCCTCTGCTTGACATAGTAGTGGCTCTGAGTGCTGAAGCTGCCGTTCACGGACTAGTGTGATGTCTCAGGCAGAAATACAGATTATATTGCAAATATTCCTCTGAAAAGGTAGTCCTGACTCCCCCTGTGTGTTAGCTCTGGGCCTGCTTTTACTATTACATCTGAATTCAAGGTGTTCTAAGTGAATTTGACCTTTTAATGACATTGCTTCAACGTGTGCAGGCCCCTGGGGTGTCTACAATTTCGTGTTCACAGTGGTAACCAACTAAACTCGGCTTAGTCGTTGAAGGAGACTGGCCTATAATTCAGTCCCTGGATCTGGTTGTGATCTTGAACTTCAGTTTATGTAAGGTCAACTGCCTTTTTTCTTTTTTCAACTTCCATTTAGTTCATGTTATTATTTTTTTTTCATTAAATAATCGTTTATTTTATTTTTACCTCATCATATAAAGACTGGATATTACCATATCTTATTGGATTTTAAAAATTCCTCCTCACCATAAATTCAAAAACAGGAAGCCAGGAATAGCCTCACACTTCAAATGCATGAATACTATTAAAATCTGTGGTCCTTTCAAGTACGGAGAAAGGAAACCTTAGGGAAGCATATGGCAGTGGGGGAGGGGCAAAGTGCAAAGAGTAGATAATTTTCCTGCTCTGTATAAAATCAAGGAGCTGCAGAAAAGCACTTCTCTCATCTCCCTTCTGTCTTTCCCTCTTACTTCACTGGAATAAAATTCCCCCATCACCAAATTGATCTCTTTCACTTCTGCCTCAGAAACTCCCTAACCTGTGCCCCATGCCTCAAACCATTTAAAACATCGCATCTGCCAGATTCGTGTTTCGTCCTTTCTAAATAGACTCCCAGGTTCATTAGTTCTCTTTCCGGTGGTTTCTAAGCCCATGTGTGCGGTAAATAAAGCTGCTACGTTTCAGCCTTCCAGCCCCCAAAAGGGGGGAAGAGTGACATAGAGTCAGTGGAGCCTCATCTTTGGAATGATGGGCAAATTGCAACAATAGTAGCACAGGCACGGTGTGCAAATATCTAATTAAATACACAAGTGAGACATTTTGAGCAGAAAGATAATGGCATGAGCTAATTACCCATCAGAGTCATCCTATCGCTAAGAATAACGGGGAGGCAATGCAGCTGGGAACCACTGGCAATTAGGGACCCACCGAAAGAAGGAACAGGAAGAGGTGGGGGGTGCCACTGAGACTCGGAACCCTCTGAGAAAAAGTACCAGAATTTGCCTGGCCTTTATCTAGTATCTTTGTGTTTAAACAACAACAACAAAACAAAACCTTGAAATGGAAGACGGTTTGGTTAGGATTATCTCAAAGCTCTGAAATGGTACGACTTGTCGTGGGAGTTGTGTTTTAGCTTGGGGACCGGAAGGAAGCCTTTGTGTTGGGGGTCTGTTTTATTTTGTGTTAAGGAGCCCGCAGTAAGAAAGCAGCTTCAAGCATCTGGCGCTGTGACTGGTACAGGGGTTGCTTTTTGATAATATTGGGTGTGCCCTCTCTCATGGGAGGGGTTGGGAAACATATTGGTCGCATAAGTCTTGCTTTTCCCAGCTCCCTCAGAAAGAAATCAGGTTTTGTTCAGGAACAAAGAGAAGAAAAACGGAGGTCGGAGCTATCAAGTAAATGACAGAGGAAATAACACCAATGTGACAGAACTCACGGACGGCAGAAATCTGGGCTTTGGGAAGTTCAACTGCAAGTGGAAAAGGGGAGGAGGCAGCCTCAACGTGACCTCCATTAAGAATTAATCATGCCATAATTAGTATAAGTTTTGCTAACCAGAAACATACATGTACATATACATGCAGTGTGGATCCCACGGAATCGTTGAGGGTGGTTTTGCTGGATGGTTTACTCATTCTGGGAGCAGCTCGTGATGGCTACCATGCCTGACACACGGCCCTTGACAGATGCAACCACCTTCCCTAAGCTTGTCCCAATTGGCTCAGACTCTCAGACGACAGAACGCGCCCGAGTCCTGATACGAGAAGGCAGGAGGCCGTGGTCCCTACAGCACATAGCAACCGAGGAAGCAATTAGAAAAAGGAAGTCCTTGAAACTCCAACTAGAAATGGGAAACAGATCTGTTCCACGGCTAGTTGAGTCGTATGAACATTAGGCGCCTGTTGTTGCCTGATGTGCAAAATTCTTTTCAAGAAGCTAGAAGTCTGCGTGATGGAACAGGCTTCCAGGCTTTTTGGCAGGAATAGCCTGTGTAGCAGCTGCAGCGTTCTGGGAGAAAGGTAGGAAATTGTCTTAAAATTATTCTGAAAGCAGACAAAAGCACCTGGACCCTTAAGGTGACTGGATGAGATGTGTGCCTTCAGACTTTAGCTGTTGTGTATAGAGAGCCCGGTAGCTATGCAAGTGCGAATAAAGAGCGTCGCCGATATTCCGAGAAAAGCTCAGATCAGATGTGCCCTGACTGACGCCAATAGGGATTACACAAATAAGGGATACACAAATGGGGATTTTTGAGGAAGATAGATAGGAGACTTATCATTGATCCCACTAAAAGCACTCACTTAGAAAATAATATTTAATTTTCAAAATTCGGTTTAAGTGTATCCTTAGCAAAAACACATTGAAGGCATCAAGCAAGGTGCACCCATATAATGAAATCCAAAAATAGATTAAACATAATTTGAATTCTGTTATGGGTAGTCAAGGTACGTAAGAAAATCGCAATTCACCAATAGGTGATTTACACTAGAAACATTCTACCTAATACACTGGTGTTATTTTGTTGGACGTGAGCCAGGCACTTCCCACACCAGTTTGGAAGAAACAGAGCTGAATCTCAGTTCTGCAGAGTCCAGTTGCTGAACCGTTGGTATTTAGTATATGGCCCCAAAGGTCTGCCAAATTTTCTAGATCCATAAACATTGGTAAAAGTGATCATCTCGCCTTTTAATTGTTTTCCGTAGAAACGAGGCATAGATTACAAAACAAGTCTTTGTAAAAATGCCAGGCATTGGGGTTGGAAAGGAGGTGTTGACTCCCTAGAGGAGCAGAACAAGCGAGTTTGGTGGGTAGGGGGGTGGACGCACGGTGGAACTTTCTATGCCTTGATTGTGGCAGTGGGTACGGGGCTAATGTGTTTTTGTCAAAACCAATAGAATGATCCATTACCAAGAGTGGATCTGACTGTTTGGAAACGAAAAAGAAAATCTTTATGGAGAATGCCAGAGAGTTGTATATTCGATGTGGAGATGCAGTTTGGTTTTGTGACCATTGCTATGAGCATGTGGTCTTTAAGTTCCTGGACCATTGGAACTAATAACTGGCAGTATAAGGACACACATTATCGTTGAAGAGCTTAGGCCACTGCCTCCAAATAAGGGGGACCATTGGTCCGATCATCATGTAGGACCTTCTTTAGTATTCTTTAAGTAAAGGATTATATATTCAGAGGCACTTGGGTGGCTCAGTCAGTTAAACATGTATGTGACGCTGGCTCAGGTCATGATCTCACGGTTTGTGGGTTCGAGCCCCACGTTGGGCTCTGTGCTGACAGCTCGGAGCCTGGGGCCTGCTATGTACCCCCCTCTCTCTCTCTCCCCCTGCCCAGCTCGTGCTCTGTCTCTCTCTGTCTCTAAAAAATAAATAAACGTTAAAAGCAGTTTAAATGATTACATGTTCAGAGTATGTTTGGTAAGAGCACTGTCAATGAAAACATGCTGAGTAAGAAGAAATCTTTGCAATGAAGCATCATACTTGTGTAATTTTCTTATCCTTACTGAAAGTCAGGCATGGGACCCCTCACTGGTTTCATTAGGCTAAGGAGACCCCACCTCAAACATTTCCTGTAGTTTTCACAGTCAGCGTTAAGCACCCTGCCGGGCATATACATAAGAATATTAGTTCAGTTTTATTCTTTACCTTAGATATCTGACATAAGGACGCAGATTTGTGTATGATGTTGCAGAAGCCTCTGTATCCGTCTGCCCTGGTTTCCAGGATGTGTGGAGATTGGAAAGGCACACACCATTGCTACAGGAATAGGTTTATGCAGGAACCTCGCATAGCCCACCTTCATGCAGAGCACTGGCCCCAGGTGTAGCCGGGTGAACCTGCTCCCACTGGTCAGGTTATGGCTCCATTCACAATACAGCACAGCACAGGGTGTCTCTCAAATGTGTGTTACATACACACCCATGTCCCTACTCACCCTGGACCCACACCCTGGTGTCCCTGACCATCCAGAGCACCTTCTCTCCCTGTAATGACTTTCTGGTACTTTTGGCTTCTCCCTTCCTACCATTCCCAGTGGGAAATAGACTTTAGACATTAATTGCGAAGTTGCTGCCAATTGTTTTTTAGGAGAACGGAGGTCTAAACACTAAAATATAATGTCTTCAAACATCCTCGATCTGGGTGGTCAAGTAAATTGTGGCATAATCGTACAATTAAGTATTATAATCATAAAACACGAAGCCTACCGAGAATCGGTATTAATATGGGAAAATGGTTTTGTTTTAATGTCAGGTGAAAAGCATAAAATTCAAAATTGTATCTAGACATGTTGAAGAGAAGAAAAATGGATATACGTTGAGAGGTTGTCCTCGGAAAGTGGGCTTAAAACCAAAGTTTTTTCTTCCTTTTTAATTTTTTTAAGTTTATTTATTTATTTTGAGAGAGAGGGAGAGCACGAGTGGGGGGGGAGGGAGAGAAAGAGAGAATCCCAAGCAGGCTCCATACTCTTAGCACAGAGCCCAACACAGGGCTCCATCTCACGAACCATAAGATCATGACCTGCACTGAAATCAAGAGCTGGATGCTTAACCAACTGGGCCACCCAGGTGCCCCTGTTTTCCTTCTTCTTCTTTTTTTTAATGCATTTTTACCTCATTTTCAAAACTATGAACAGGTATTTATGATCAGGAAAACTAGTAAAATTAAGCACGCAAAAATTGCTAAGTGAAATTGTTGAGTTCACTGAAGTATTTTGAAAATTGAGTGTAGATGGTAGAGTAGTTTAAAAATGTACTATTTCTATCGGTGTTTACATTAAAAAAATTTTTTTAACGTTTTTTTTATTTTTGAGACAGAAAGAGACAGAGCATGAACGGGGGAGGGTCAGAGAGAGAGAGGGAGATCCAGAATCAGAAGCAGGCTCCAGGCTCTGAGCTGTCAGCACAGAGCCTGATGAGGGACTCGAGCTCACGAACCATGAGATCACGACCTGAGTTGGACACCCAACTGACAGAGCCACCCAGGCGCCCCTATGGGTGTTTACATTTACAAATACTGAAGACTAAGGATGTGTTCAGTAACCCTTACATGTGTAAAAATAAGAAGATGGAGTTGTATCGCCTGTTTTCATTTTCAAGTTGTCCCTGAATCATCAGGATCGTGGACTTGATGGTCTGACACATAGAAGGGGCTGCACCCTTCTATGGTGGGTGCACCATTGTACAGAACCTACCAATTCAAATGCTAATTTCATGTGGAAACACCCTCACAGACATATCCAGAAATAATGTTTAGTCAAATATCTGGACACCCCCTGAGCTGGGCAAGTTGACACGTAAAATCGAAGCCTCTGTGAGACTGTCAGTGCACGTTCTCCTAGGAATGGCACTGAGAATTCATGAACTAAGGAAACTCACGGGATTCATAGGTAAAACATTTATTGGTTGGTTACTATTGATCTTCACGTGTCTTAGGCAGACGCATACCCAGGAATTACTGTAGTAACGAATGACTCCCAAATCTCTGGCTTCAGACAACCCAGGTGCATCGCTTGCTCCCACCGTGTGTTTATTTTTTTAAGTTTATTTATTTATTTTGAGAGAGACAGAGACAACACGAGTAGGGAAGGGGCAGAGAGAAAGGGGGAGAGAGAATCCCAAGCAGGTTCCGCACCGGAAACGCACAGCCGGGTGCGGGACTCAAACTCAGGAAACTGTGAAGTCGTGACCTGAGCCGAAACCAAGAGCGGGACGCTTAAGAGACTGAGCCACCCAGGCGCCCTTGTATGTTTAGTGTAAGGTGGTAAGGAGGTTCTTATGAAGGATGCAGGCTAATGGAGGTTCCTCATTGATGAGCGCTTTCAAGATCACTCCAGCTATAAAGGCAGGTACAGCGTTGCACACTGTTTGTTAAAGCTTCTGCCCGGAATGGACATTCACCACTTCTCACATTTGGTAGGCCAAAGCATGCTCCGGAGGTTGGCCATGCCAACTTACTTCACACTGTTTTGTTTTTTTTTTTATCCGCACCTAACAAAATAATATCTACAACCCGTAGAAGAATACCAGGTAGGATAGGAAATGTAGTAAAAAAGGTTGGCTTTGAAAACTGTGATTAAAGCTGATTTTTCTTCTATCCCTAATGGACATATTTTGTAGGACATATTTTTGGGGGGGACTGAAATCGCATAGCTCTTCGGGGCTGCAGCCCCAACCCTCACACTTCCGGTAGAGAGCACATAAATGGCAAGGAAATGAAGGTGTTTCTGTCAGCAGGGATTTGAGTAAAACTTTCTACCAAAAACCAGTCCTTGACCTGATCTGCCTGGACTCCATTCTCTACCACAAATGTTGTCTGGGAAGACTGAATGCCCTTCATCCTTTCAGTCAGCCTTCTTGGGATACGTGCTGTAAAATCAATGTCTTTCCCCCCCCTCAAAGCACATTTCAGTTCACTTTTTAATATCAATTTTTTTTTTTAATTTTTTTTTTCTTTTCAACGTTTTTATTTATTTTTGGGACAGAGAGAGACAGAGCATGAACGGGGGAGGGGCAGAGAGAGAGGGAGACACAGAATCGGAAACAGGCTCCGAGCCATCAGCCCAGAGCCCGACGCGGGGCTCTAACTCACGGACCGCGAGATCCTGACCTGGCTGAAGTCGGACGCTTAACCGACTGCGCCACCCAGGCGCCCCAATATCAATTTATTTTTGAGAGAGAGAGAGCACGCGAGAGCGTACCTGCATCCAAGTGGGCGAGGGGCAGGGAGAGAGAGGGAGACGCGGCATCTGAAGCAGGCACCAGGCTCTGAGCTAATCAGCTCAGAGCCTGACCTGGGGCTTGAACTCTCCGGCTGTGAGATCGTGACCTGAGCTGAAGTTGGATGCTTAACCAAGTGAGCCACCCAGTTGCCCTGCGGTTCATTTTAACCCACCTTTACTTCTAAAAATATTATCTTTTTTTTTTTTTTTAATTTTTTTTTCAACGTTTATTTATTTTTGGGACAGAGAGAGACAGAGCATGAACGGGCGAGGGGCAGAGAGAGAGGGAGACACAGAATCGGAAGCAGGCTCCAGGCTCTGAGCCATCAGCCCAGAGCCCGACGCGGGGCTCGAACTCACGGACCGTGAGATCGTGACCTGGTTGAAGTCAGACGCTCAACCGACTGCGCCACCCAGGCGCCACTAAAAATATTATCTTAAGACAACAGTGGAAGCGAAAGTGAAGCTTCATGTTAGCAGGCAATAAAACCAAATTTCAGTGACTAGAACAGGGTTAGTAGCTTTCCGTAAGCGGACACCAGTCTAAAGAGTCGAAGTGTGGCCATGAAGAGAGCCCAAGGCCTTCCTTACTCTTGTGGGGTTTATGGTGCACAGCCAGTGACAGAAAAAGAAAGGTAAGGCCAAGGTGACAGAGAGCGGTGTGTCCCCACCCGTGTATCTATTTTTGATTGGGCGGGTATTAGTTTCCTGGTGCCGCTGTAACAAATTACCATACACTTGGTGGCTTCAAACAACACAAACTGATTATCTTATGGTTTGGGAGGCCAAAGTGGAAACTAGACCCCACTGGGCTCAAATCAACGCGCTAGCAGGGCTGTGTTCCTGAGGGACGCTCTGCGGGCAGAACCTATTTCCGGTTTCCAGAGACTGCCCACGTTCCTTGGTTCAGAGCCCTCGTCGGTTTTCAAAACCAGCAATGTCAGGCTGAGTCCTTGTGCTCTCAAGTCTCTGGTTCTCCTTTCCTGCTTCCCTCTTCCACTCTCAAGTACCCTTTATATGACATCGGTCTGGATAATCCAGGATAATCTCTCTATCTCAAATTCAGCTCCCTAGCAACCTTAATTCCACCTGCAGCCTTAATTCCCTTTGCCAGGCAACCTAAAATATTCACAGGTTTGGGGGCGGGGGGGGGGGAAGGTTTAAGGTATAGACATTTTGGGCGTCTATTATTTTGCTTACCACAGGTGGTTAGACTTTTATTGAGGAGGTGGAATATCAGAACAAGGACCTAAAGTAATTAAGTGAGGGAGGGAACCAAGTATGGAGGGTCGGGTGGTGTTCCAGCCTACAGTAAAGTCATTGCTGAAGTCTGGAGATGAGAGTATCCTTGGGAGATAGATAAAGGGCACTGAGCTGGACCCAAGTCAGGGGAAAGAGTGACAGAAAATGAAGCCAGAGAGCCCAGTAGAGGAAAGATTACATAATAACTGAAAGGCCAGGGTCAAGGCTTTGGATTTTATTCAAGGAGTGATGGGCAGCCCCTGGTGGTTTTGAGTAGACGAGTAAGATAATTTGAATTATGTTTCCCCAAGGATCAGGTTAACAGACAGTAGGCAAGCAAGAGCGGAAGGAGACTGGGGTTTGGTGACAGCAGCTGGGGTTGAAAAATGGTTGGGTCTGGGATTCATTTGAAAGTGCAGGCGGTAGAATTTCATTATGGATCGGAAGCAAGGTGTGGAAGAAAGAGAGAATTCTGACCTGAGTCATAGGGGAACAGGACAGAGACAGGGAACAGTGGGGGAAGGAGCAAGTCTTGGGGAAAAATAATCAGGAGTCGAATCCAGACCGGTGACATGTGAGCTGCTTATTGGACATCCGGGTGAGGTCACGTGGGAGGGCAAATGAAGAAAGCTGGAGCTCAAGCACAAGGCTTGGAGACTGAGATTGGGAAGCCACGAGTGTGTGGACGGTATTAGGACCGTGCCTTGGGGCGTGAGTGTGGCCGGAGGAGCCGGAAGCAAAGTACAACCAAGAGAGAAGGGAAGGGAACAGAAGGGGGGAGATCAAGGTTGAGACTGAGTCGTGGGGCACCTTGACATTTGGAGAAATATTGGAGGGATTGACAAGGAGAGCCACGGAGGCAGAAGAAGTCATGAAGCCAGTGAAGCAAGTCCTGTGAAGTGGAGTAAAGGGAGAATGGGAAATTATTGCCGTGGAACAAAAGGGGTTGCCGTGGAGGTGGGGAGAGAGAAGAGGAGAGGACCCACCCGGACAGCAGGGGCCCGGGACCTTCACTATAAATGGGCTCAGGGAAATGGAGTTGTTGAGAAGATACTAGTGCGTGTTTGCAGTCTAATAGGAATCATCCTGTTGAGAGGGAAGCAGCAGTGACTGAAAGACGCTGGGAGGGGACCTGTAGGAACAAAATCCGGAAAGGATGTAAAGGGGTGGGTGGGGACTCTTAGACGGAGGGGACAGGGGCAGCTCTTCCTCGGGGACAAGACAGCAGCACAACAAGGGCACCACCGAGAGGAGCTTGGTGGGTCTGGAGACAGGATGAAGACAATGACCTTTCCTCACGTCTTGCATTTTCTCCGTGAACCGGGAAGCAAGGTTATGGGCTGATGAGAAGGGAGCAGGAGCAGGTTAGCAGAAGGAGGAAGGGTGAAGAGTAGTCCCGGGGCAGAATGAATCGAGCAGTGAAGTCACAGGATTGAATCGCAGGCAGTGCGCAGGGACCGTGCAGATTTATAAATCTGAATTTACTGGTGGCAGGAATAAATTTTTTTTTTTTTTTTGCCTCTGCTCACCTTGGTTCTACTCTTCTGGGATAGGATTTAATATCTCCCAGGGAACAAGTCCATCCCGAGTGTTAATCTCCCGCGAGAATACACTGCAGACACAGAAGGTTTGAGTTCTTTCTGAAATGCCTATTTTAGGTAACATTAGGAATGGTGATTCTTTTTTTTTTTTTTTCTTTTTTTAACCAGAGAGTGAACCATTTTGTTAGATGAATGGTTGGGATCCTTTTTACTACATCTTCTGGCCACAGAGATGAGATCCCCAGGAAAAGGGAAGCATATGACAGGAGTCAGTGTAAATACATTTTCAAACGCTATTGGGAGGCCAGTTTATGCAGTCTTCATCCTGAAACCCAATCATATCCTGTATTTAAAAGCATTGCTTTGAGGTCATATTGAAGAGATTTATGTCATTTAATCTGCTTCCTGAGATTCCCATGCTGAGAGGTTTTCATTACTTCTTGAAGCAAATAAATTGTTGGGCGCTAAACAGAAGCATGCTGTGTTCCTGCCAATCCGAAGGTGACATATAAGCCATATTGAGACTTGTCAGCTCCCCAGCTGTTTCTTGGCCAAGACATTTGAGACCAGGGAATTATTCCGAGTGTGAGAAAATCTAGAGCCGAGAGAAAGCCTCAGGCATTCAAGGACCTCAAAGAAAATCACTGTGGTTGGGAATGAAGGGATGACTCTGGAAGGTAAGGGTGGCATGAGATCTCCGGCTTCAGGATAGAGAATGAATTTAAAAGTGTCAAGCCTTAGGACGCCCGGGTGGCTCAGTCAGTTAAGCGTCTGACATCGGCTCAGGTCACGATCTCCCCATTCGTGGGTTCGAGCGAGCCCCGCGTCGGGCTCTGTGCTGACAGCTCAGAGCCTGGAGCCTGCTTCGGATTCTGTGTCTCCCTCTTTCCCTGCCCCTCCCCCACTCACACTCTGTCTCTCTCTCAAAAATGAATAAACATAAAGGAAAAAAAATCATAAAACTGGCAAGCCTGGAGGAAGAGAAACCAGTAGGAAGCTGTTGCAGAAACTGAGCCAAAAGAAACGGTGGTCACAATTAGGGAAGTAGCAACAGGGATAGAAAGAAATGGACTTGAGAGAGGGCTTCAGAAGGAAGAGTGGACAGGAACTGACTAGCGAATGGAATTTGGGAGGATTGCTGATTGCCAAGGATGCACTCCAAGCTCCCGGCTTGGTTCATGGGGCTACCATTTTATTAGGTATAAATGGCAAACAAGACAGACGTAGTCTCTGACCTTGCGATATTCAAGTCCAGTGGGTGAGAGCCTCAACGCCTGGCAGCGGTAGTCTATGGTCATGTGACGTGACAGCAAAAAGTAAAGGCTTTAAGTGTGCAGAAGAAGGGCTTCTTTCCCTGCCCGGAGGGGGATTTGTGTGTATCAGGAGAGGGCATCATTAACGGCCAGAGCTGAAGAGAGGTGTGTGTGTGTGTGTGTGTGCATGGGTGAGTGTGCCTGTGTGACCTGTGTGTCCCAGGGGGCCGGCGAGCTTTGAGAGAAGACTCTTCCAGCTGGGGCACACCAGTGGAGTGTGTGGGAGCAGATGAGGTCATAGGTGATGCCTCTCTACAATTGCTCTGTCCATCCCTGCCTTTCAGACTTTCATTTCCTACCAGGGAAGTTTTCTTTTCTCTCATTTTTAATCTGGTCTACCAGATTAAAGAGATGGCCTACCATGTCCCTTTGGAGAGATGTTCCCCTAGCTGCATCATGAATTAGAATATCCCCCCCCAAAATCACTTGCACCGTACCACCAAAATTCCATATGTATTTCCAGAACAAACCTTACATGTGACCTGGGTTAACTTGCATACGAAAAGCATTTCAAACGATATTATATGATGTAGAAAACTCATTCAGATTATTACAAAACAAAAGTCTAAAGAACGCTGGCTAGGCACTATTGGCTGTGAAAAACATGAACTTGGAAATGCGACCTTTATTCTTGGTAAGACAATATAGATGTGGAAATAATTGTAGCAGAAGATGTATATTCCCATCTAGATCAGGAAAACTGTATAATATGCATGAAACAAAGCATTTAAATAGTGATATGAAAAAAATAATTTAAAATAAAACTTCCATGGGGCGGCTGGGCAGCTCAGTCGTTCAAGCATCTGATTTCTGCTCAGGTCATGATCTCATGGTTTGTGGGTTTGAGCCCCATGCCAGGCTCTGTGCTGACAGCTCAGAGCCTGGAGCCTGCTTCGGATTCTGTGTCTCCCTCTCTCTCTGCCCCTCCCCTACTCGTGCTCTCTTTGTCTCTGTGTCTCTGTCTCTCTCTCTCTCTCAAAAATAAACATTAAAAAGATTTTTTAAATAAAACTCTCATGATTGCCAGTAAAGAAATGGCTTAAACTAGAGGAATGAGCCAGAAGCCTCTCAAATTCTAAAAGGTTGGAGGGGTTTACCAAACTTAACAGCTACTATGTCCAAGGGGTAAGATTCCAGTGACCTTCCTCTAAGTACCTTATGTCATTCTTTTTTTTTTTTTTTTTTTACTAACTTTGAAGCCCCTTATGTAATTCTTTATACGAGTGTTGTTACTTTATATTGTTTGACTTTTTAAGAACAAAAATCTGAAAAAATTTCAATTTGAGAAGAAAGAGTTTTTGAAGCCGCATTTTAAAGCATTTTTTTATGACAGATACATTTGACTTAATAGTTTGGTTTATATCATTTCACTATTTATTTATTATTTATTTATTTATTTTAGTTTCATTTTTTAATTTTGTTTTTATTTTTTAATATGAAATTTATTGTCAAATTGGTTTCCGTACAACACCCACTGCTCATCCCAACAGGTGCCCTCCTCAGTGCCCATCACCCCCTTTCCCCTCGCTCCCACCCCCCATCAACCCTCAGTTTATTCTCAGTTTTTAAGACTCTCTTATGGTTTGGCTCCCTCCCTCTCTAACTTCTCTTTTTTCCTTCCCCTCCCCCATGGTCTTCTGTTAAGTTTCTCAGGATCCACTTAAGAGCATCATTTCAGTATTTAGACGTAATGCATGGGGTCCATTTGTATTCACTTCATTATTTTATTTATTTGCTTATTTACCTATTTATATTTGATAAATTTGACATGATAAAATTCATAAACTTAAAACATGTTATTTTATGCATTTATATATTGTAATATGGTTGCCACTGAAGCATATATATCGCATTACATCATTATAGAAAAGTAATATTAATCATATTCATTCCACCATGCACTAGATCTCTGTGGCCTGTTTACTACTCAGTACAAGTTTGTGCTGTTAAACACCATCATTCTTTTCCTCCGTCCCCCCGTCACCTGGTAACCACCGCTTTACTCTCGGTCAAGCAGGTTTTTAAGGAAGTGATTTCAATTAGTTGGCAAACAAGGAAGAACACCATTTTGCAAGAGAAACATCATGTATGAAGTCTAGGAGTGAGACTCGACAGGGAGCAGAGAGGACGTTACCTGGATGGAAGGAAATGCCATACCTGGAGATCAGGTGTGGTTCCAGAACTATGCTGTGGAGGGCAGGGCATTTAGATTCGATCTACTCGATAAAGACAGGAAAACTGTTCAGCGCATGTCTGTGTGCATAGACACCTATTTGTATATTGTATACATATATGGTATATGTCTATAAATAAATGTATAGAATATTCATTTAATCAGGATAATGCATTTCTGTCTGTCAGCGGATGAATGGAGAAAGATGTGGTATATATACGCATTGAAATATTATTCAACCATTAAAAAGGGGAAAGCCTTGCCATTTGTGTCAACGTGGCTAGAACTGGAGGGCGTTATGCCAGGTGAATTAAGACACAGAAAGACGAATGCTGTATAATCTCACTTCCACGTGAACTCTAAAAGAAAACAAGATTAGAAAAAGAGAGCAGGTTTGTGGTTACCAGGGGTGGGGGAGATTGGACGAAGGTTGTCAGAAGGTACAAACCTCTAGTCGTAAGACAAACAAGGCCTGGGAACGGAATGTTCTAAGCGATGACTAAGGCTCACGCTGCTGTGCAGCGTATATGAAAGGTGTTAAGAGGGTAGATCCTAAGACTTCTCACCATCAGGGGAAAAAAAAAATTTTTTTTTCTTTTTTGTATCTGTGTAGGAGATGGTGGATGTTTCCTAAATGTGTTATTGTAATCATTTCACAATGTATGTAGATCGAATCACGAGGCTGTACACCTTAAACTTCTCCAGTGCTGCATGGCAATTCTATCTCAATAAAACTGGGTGGAAAAAAGAATGACACATGTCTTGAACATGACATGGAAAAATGAATGTGGTATTTCCTCAAACACTTAAAAAACCACAATAAAATGAGCAAGAGTATGAAAGCTACAGAGCTGTTCTTTAATGGTTTAAAAAAAAAAACATGCTTAAAAACACGTCTATTTGTTTTTTTGTGGCGGCAGGGGGTGGGGGGAGCAGAGAGAGTTGTCAGCCCAGAGCCCGACGCGGGGCTCAAATTTTCAAACCGTGAGATCGTGACCTGAGCCAGAGAGACACCTCACTGACTGAGCCACCCAGGCACCCCTTTAATGTTTTTTTTAATAGTGGCTTTAGGGTATCGGGAATCATACATTGGGAAGTTTGCTTTTCCGGGACATAAAAATCAACCCAGGTTTTCTTCTTGGATTTATTTCTTTTCGACAAGGAGTGCTCCTGCCACAGCTATATTATTTTGAATCCTACAAAGGAGTAGTCCCTGTTCTCAGATACGTAGTTTCAATTTGAAGGAAACTGTTACAGCACACGCTGATTATGGGAAAGATTACAGACAAACGTTTAAAGATTTCTTTTTCCCTCTTCCTGATTAGAAATGTCTGGACAGCTCCTGCAACAGCTTTAAGAAAATCCCTAAGGCTGTGCACTCCAAGTGGTGACTGAAGGCATAAGGAAGCTTACTGTCTTCCAGCACGAGGTCGAGGACTTATCTATAAATAGTTTTCAAAAATCCCCTCATCTACCAGAATGTTCCGTGGCACCTCTGTCGGTTTCAGCTCCTGTCTCCCCCTGGGTGATCTATCTTCACTTTTTATAATTCCTCCCATTTGACTAAGCTAAAAGATTAGAAAAACCTGCTTGGAGCCCACATGTGCACCATATTCTACACTCTCTCACTCCTGCTCTGAAATGAATACTCCCGTGAAAAAGGAACCAAAAGCTAGTAGGCTTGCCACCCACTGGGATTTGTACCCAGATTGCCCAGAGACTGAAGCTACTGATTGACGAAGGTCGGCTTCAAAGCCCAGAAGTGGAAGACAGGCCAAATCAACTTGATTACTACCACCCATCTAAGTGTTCCAGGTTGGCCTACAAATCTGGTTTTTGGTGTTTTGATTTTTTTTTTTAATGTTTATTCATTTTTTGAGAGAGATGGGGTGGGGCATAGAGAGAAGGAGACACAGAATCTGATGCAGGCTCCGGGCTCTGAGCTGTCAGCACAGAGCCTGAGACGGACCTGGAACCCATGAGCTGTGAGATCATGACCTGAGCCAAAGTCGGACGCTTAACCGACTGAGCCACCCAGGCTTTATGTTTCTTGTTTCTGTTTTTTTTCCAGATCACATTTTATCTTATTTTTTAAAGATTTTCTTTTTCTTTTTTTTTTAAATTTTTTTTTCAACGTTTATTTATTTTTGGGACAGAGAGAGACAGAGCATGAACGGGGGAGGGGCAGAGAGAGAGGGAGACACAGAATCGGAAACAAGCTCCAGGCTCTGAGCCATCAGCCCAGAGCCTGACGCGGGGCTCGAACTCACGGACCGCGAGATCGTGACCTGGCTGAAGTCGGACGCTTAACCGACTGCGCCACCCAGGCGCCCCTAAAGATTTTATTTTTCAAAGTAATCTCTACATCCAACATGGGACTCGAACTCACAACCCCAAGAGCAAGAGTTGCATTGCTCTACCCACTGAGCCGGCCAGGCGCACCACCCAGATCATATTTTATGCGATCTGAAGAGAAACCAGAGTATCACCCAGATCATATTTTAAGTGAAAGGGAGATCATAGTAAACAATATGTGAGACAGACTTCTGAACGAATACATGGGGGCTTTGGTCATTCATTCAGCAAACACTCATGCAGGGAATACTGTGTGTCAGGCACTGTCCTAAAAGTGGGCAATACAGACTTGAAGCAGAGAACGTTCTACTCATGGGATTTACGTATATTCTGAAGGAGACAGACAGGAAGCATGCCAACCAACAAATCAGATCATCTCAGATCATGCTCAGCCCTGTGGAAAACTGTGGCAGTGAGAACAGTAAACGCAATGAAGACACAGCAAAAGCTGAGCATGTTCAAGGGACAGAAAGTCGATGTGTCTGTGACTCACGGAGCCTGGGCAGTTGGAGGACCTGGGAAAGGATGGGAAGCTGGGAAAGGAGGATGCTGGAAAGGCAGGCAGGGGCCAGATCATGTCAGGAGTTCAGCACCGCAATATGGAATTAGAACTCTCCAAGAAAAAAGATGGATTGTTCTATAGCTGGTGTGGTGACGACTGGCCTTACTGAAAATAAATAAGAGGGGTGGTGCCTGGGTGGCTGTGTTGGTTAAGGGCCCAACGACTGCTCAGGTCATGATCCCGTGGTCCGTGGGTTTGAGCCTCGCACTGGGCTCTGTGCTAACAGCTCAGAACCTGGAGCCTGCTTTGGATTCTATGTCTCTCTCCCTCTGTCCCTCCTCTGCTCACACTGTCTCACTCTCAAAATAAATAAATAAACGTTGCAAAAAAAAAAAATAATACTTTGCCATGTCATATTAAAAAAACAAATTCCAGACGGACAACAGCCCCATAAGCACAGTTAAAAGACTAGTAAAAATTGGGAGAAGATTATTTGCAACATATACATAAGCAAAAGAATCAATCCTCAGAATATATGTCAACTTCTTACAAATCGATAAAATAAATCAGACAAGAAAGTGAACAAAGGATGTGAACTGGAAAGTCACAGAGGTAAAAAGTATGGGGGCCATAAATAGAAAAAGATGATCAACTTGCTAATGATCAGGGAAACGCCAGTGAAAACAGAATTGGCAAAAACTTTAAAATCCTACAATGACAGGAGCTGATGGCCCTACTCCTGTGTGCCGCTGCTGTGTTTGTGGGTTGTAGCTACTCTGGGAAAGCTGGTAAAGAGGATGTGGTGACTCTGTATGACCCAGCAATGTCATCTCTAGGCTGGTGCCGGAAAGGTACTCTTCCATGATCTCGTGGTTCATGGGATCAAGCTTGGGATTCTCTCTGTCCCTCTTTCTGCCCCTTCTCTGCTCTCTCTCATAAAATAAATAAAATAAAATAAAATAAAATAAAATAAAATAAAATAAAATATAAAAACAATAAGAATACAACAGAATAGAATAGAATAAAATAAAATATAAAAACAATAAAAATAGAACAGAATAGAATAAAATAAAATAAAATAAAATAAAATAAAATAAAATACATAAAATAAAAAATAAAAATAAAATAGGCGTCTGGGTGGCTCAGTCGGTTAAGTGTCCACCTTCAGCTTAGGTCATGATCTCGTGGTCTGTGAGTCGGAGCCCCGTGTCGGGCTGGAGCCTGCTTCGGATTCTGTGTCTCCCCCTCTGTCTGCCCCTCCCATGCTTATGCTCTCTCTCTCTCTCTGTCTGTCAATAATAAATAAACCTTAAAAAGTAAAATAAAATTAAGTTAATAAAATTAAAAACCTAACCTAACCTAAACTAAAAAAATAGAGCTGGGTATGGAGCGGGATACAATACGAAGCAAGAATTTAAAAGAATGAGCTAAATGTATCATCCACCAACCCTACTACCTATTGTCTAGCTATCTATCTACCCACGGATCATGCAGCCAGTACAGAACCATTTTTTTTTCCAGTTTCAAGGAACGCACAAACTACTCAATAACAAACCGTTGTCAGACTACAAGTAAATCTGACCCATTATCTGTTTTTGTGTGGCCAGTCAGTAAGCTAAGAGAAGCTTTTACATTTTGTAGTGGTTTGGGAAGATCTTGTGAAAGAGTAACATTTAATGACACATGAAAGGTCTGTACCTTTCCAAATTTCTGTGTCTGCCCGTCAAGTTTAATGGGGACATAGCCAAGCCCATTTTTTTACACACTGTTTATGGTTGTTGCTGCTACGGGAGCAGAGAGAGTGAAGAACCTGTAGTATTTTATTTTATCACCTTTAAGAAAAACAAATTGCAGACCGCTGTCCTATAGGATTCATGGGCATTCTTTTTTAAACGGCCAGGAGTATACACATCAATTTCATGATGGTGGATGCCTCTGGAGAAGAAACAGAGGGCAATGGAACTAGGGATAGATGTTAAAGAATACTGTAATGTTTGTAAATGTGGAAGAGCCGAGTCGTCAATTCTGCCTGGTGGGAATGGAAGTGTTTGTTATATTAAGTCCTTGTACCTTTGTATACTTTCTTAAGGCCTCGGGAGAGCTCACAAAAAAATGTATATATATTTTGTAGACATTATTCTGTATCAGTGCATACAAATCCGTCACATGTACTTTAACAGTTGGGTAGTGGTCTGTTTTATAGAGGACAGAAATTTCAGTTTGAATCCCTTATGTATAAATATTTAAGTTCCAGTTTTCTATCACACCCAGGATGGCAATTATCTTCACTTTTGCATCTTAAAGCATCTATGTAATTATTCCCTTCGAACCAAATCCTGGAAGTTGAATTCTTTGGTTAAAAAAATGTGTATTTAAGGGGCGCCTGGGTGGCTCAGTCGGTTGAGCGTCCAACTTCGGCTCAGGTCATGATCTCATAGTTTGTGATTTCGAGCCCCACGTCGGGCTGTGTGCTGGCAGCTCAGAGCCTGGAGCCTCCTTCGGATTCTGTGTCTCCCTCTGTCTCTGACCCTGATCCACTCGCATTCTGTCTCTGTCTCTCTCAAAAAATAAACATGAAATAAAAGTTGTTTTTTTTTTTAAATGTACATTTAAAACTTTGGTAGGTGTTGCCAAATGGCCCTTCCAAAATGCTGTGTCGAGTTATTGTCTTGCAAACAGAGTGAATATTAATATTTTTTGCCCAACTGGTAGGTGACAAGTGTTAAGCCATTATTGTTTTAATTTGCGGCTCAGGGCCTCTCTAGGAATTTACAGGCTTTTTAATTTCTTCTTTATTCTGTAATGCCCATTCAAGCCCTTAGAGCTTTTTCCTGTAGAATGTTAATCTTTTATGTTATTGATTTGGGAGCTTTTTACAAGTTGCATCTACTGACCTTTTCGTTGAAAAAACTTTCACCTCGATTTTCATTTATTTACTAATTTAAAATTTTTTTTCAACGTTTTCTATTTATTTTTTGGGACAGAGAGAGACAGAGCATGAACGGGGGAGGGGCAGAGAGAGAGGGAGACACAGAATCCGAAACAGGCTCCAGGCTCTGAGCCATCAGCCCAGAGCCTGACGCGGGGCTCGAACTAACGGACCGCGAGATCGTGACCTGGCTGAAGCCGGACGCTTAACCGACTGCGCCACCCAGGCGCCCCTATTTACTAATTTTAATAGTCTTTTTTAAAATGTTTACCTTTGAGAGAGAGAGAGAAAAAAAAAGTGTGAGCAGGGGAGGGGTAGAGATGGGGGAGACACAGAATCCGAAGCAGGCTCCAGACTCTGAGCTGTCAGCCCAGAGCCCGACTCGGGGCTCGAACTCACAAACCGCAAGATCATGACCTGAGGTGAACTTGGACGCTTCACTGACTGAGCCACCCAGGCGCCCCATTACTCTTTTACTGCTTAGAAAGACTTAAATCACATGCATTCACTATGAATTTTTTTCCCTAGCTTTTGACTTTGTTTTCTCCATAGTTTGTGATATGCCAAGGAGAGAATTGCTTCTTTTTTTTTTTTTTAATTTTTTTTTCAACGTTTTTTTATTTATTTTTGGGACAGAGAGAGACAGAGCATGAACGGGGGAGGGGCAGAGAGAGAGGGAGACACAGAATCGGAAACAGGCTCCAGGCTCCGAGCCATCAGCCCAGAGCCTGACGCGGGGCTCGAACTCACGGACCGCGAGATCGTGACCTGGCTGAAGTCAGACGCCTAACCGACTGCGCCACCCAGGCGCCCCATGGAGAGAATTGCTTCTTAGGTGACTTCAGTCTCCACCATCTCCCATGATCACAGGCCCTTCCAAGAGTTCTCTGGGGTTGACAGTGCGTGTAGGGTAACCAGTGCCTTTCTTCTGCTATAGATCTACGTGTCTCTATCCTGTTTACCCCTTGTCATCAGTGTATCAGCAGGAGTTTGGTCAGAAAAACAAAAACCACTTTGAGTAGTACAGCTGGGAAGGGATCACATACAGAGATGAAGGGGCACTCCTGGCCACTGGAAACACTGGGGGTGTGGGGAGGTCAGGAAGGTCACTGCCTGCAGATGAGGCAGTATGGAAGTTCAGGACTTGATCTCCGCTGACTGATGCACCAAGAGGGGATTATTATCAAGGGATACTTTAAAGAGCTGCGGGAAGAACATCACAGCTGTCACAGCTGATGCCCACGTGTGTGCCTGCACCTGCCACCAGAAAGTAATGGCTTCTCCATCTTCTCTTTCCCGAGCCTCTCATTCCACAAGGGTCCTACTCATAAGAGTGTCTAGAAAATGTATGTTCCAGGCTTTCAGCCCTTTGCCCTACAGAGGAGGGCTCAGCGGGGCTGAAATCATGCTGAGTATTTACAGTTATTACCTGGAGGGTGTTTTCAGTAAAGATCAGATTGAATCAAATCGAAAACATTGTCCATGCATGGGAGGTTTCTTGAGCACCAGTGGGCAAGAGATAACACAGTGCCTTGTGTTGGGGTATTTGGCATGAAAGACTCTTGTTCAGAAAAGGAGGGTGAGAAATTGACCTTCATAGTCCATCTGAATAGATTTTATTCATTTGAAATTTTATGACATTCTGACATGAGATTTAAAGTCAGACAATTTGTAGAAATAGTGAAGCAGAAGTTTGAAAGGGTGATTTGCCCTCCTCACAGATCAAGGAGTGGCTGATCCGTCTAGACTAAAGCTTATCTCAGTAAATAGACCCAGGACAGTGGAATTCTCTGTTGTAATCCTTGGGTATGGAATCCTTGGGATTGGGTATGGAATTAGTGGAATTAGTGAAGCCAATTCATTTGTATTCTTGGTCCAGAAGAAATTTGTTGCTGGACAATAACCCACAGTTGACAGTTTTAATCTAGTTATTACACAGTTCAACCTCTGAACAGCAGAAAGGACGTCTGAGGAGTCACAAAGGTAAAGTCACATCATTTTCTCTAGCAGAACGAGGCCAATTTAGAACTGGCTTCTCTCTTTCCCCAGGATCCATTTCCTTCCTCCCAGCAGGGTGTTTTTCTTAACTTCTTTTGGGATCTCCTTTAAAGACTTTTGAAATGTTTGAGGTGCTGGTCTTTTCATGGCTTTTTAGCAGTTTGGACATTCCAAAGCCACTGTGTAGCCTTTTCTCTCTGTAATGAATCAGAGCCACATGGACAGTCTTGAGAGGTGTCACTAATTTCACTGCTGAGTACCAAAAATCACTAATAATAACATCATACGTGTGTGTCAGCAAGGTCCTTTCCAGTTCTTGGACTTGGTTGCGTTTCCAGGTTTCGAATTAAGAGATATTTGCAAAGGGTTTGGATTTTCAGTTAGATGGCTACATGATTTCTGAGCGTACAGCTTCTCAGCTTATAAAGAAGGCACTTGCGAGTTTGTGTAGCTCACGTCATCTTTATGACTTTGATTACCTGTGAAAGAGGAAAGGGAGAAGGTATTCTCAGCCTCATTTTCTAGAAGAAACCCAAATTCCAAAGACTGAGTGAATTGCCCCCATCACCCAGTTCATGGTGATAAGATTCATTGTCTCTGAGGTCTATAATCTTCCACAGTGCCTAGATGTAAATATAAATGTTTATTTTTTCAAGTTTATGCTGTAATCTGTAAAATGCTCCGTTCATTGCCAGTTGTATGCATTTTGGGTAAGGATTTATAGAACCTTTTTTAATTTTTTAAAAATTTTTAAAAAAATGCTTATTTATTTTTGAGAGAGAGAGGCAAAGCATGAGCAGGGGAAGGGCAGAGAGAGGGAGACACAGAACAAGAAGCAGGCTCCACGCTCTGAGCTGTCAGCACAGAGCCTGACGTGGGGCTCGAACTCACGGACCGCAAGATCATGACCTGAGCTGAAGCCGGACGCTCAACCGACTGAGCCACCCAGGCGCCCCTAGAACCTCTTTTTTTAAAAACAAAAAACAAAACAAAACAAAACAAAACTCAGAAACATCAAAAGCATAAGATTTTTAAGAAGGAAATTCATGATTTTCAACCAGCATGTAAAAGTCAATTTTAGGTTAAGATTGACTATATATAATTTTTAAAAGTCTGTAATCATATGGAAACTCAACTTCATGTTAATTACATGTGTATTTTGGCCTCACTTAAGAGGCGCTAAAAGTTCGTTTTGTAATGCCTTTATTATAGAGTCAATGAAGAAAAATGGAACGCATACCAAAGGAAACACATATAAATAAGATTCCCTGGTGCAAATGTCTTTTGAAACCCATTAGCTATTACCCATGAAACTCCAGTGACAACCATGTGGTTAGAGCCACATGGGAAATACGCTGAGTGGGAATCAAGAGTGAAAAGAAAGATACCTGCTTTTTATTAAAACCCGAAGAGTGTTATAATTGGGTTGAGTTTCTACCCAGATGGCCCCCCTTCTTATGACATCTGCAAAGTGTATCTAAAACTACCTTGAGGTGTTATTTTCTGCGGCTGCGTGGACACATGTTAACTTCGTCAAAAACCAAGACCTTGGAGTCCTTCACAATCTTTCTTGCTAACTCATGCCAACTCAAGGGAGGAGCTAACTCATGTGCTTCTCCCCTCAGGGAGATTCCTATGGGTTTCCCTATTGGGAAAGATTTGACATTCCTTGAGGCAGTTGTAAGTATCTGGTCTTCGATCTTTTGCAAATCAATGACAGTTGCATAGATTTGAGGCTATTAGAGTTCATGTCAACTTGACAATACAGTTATCTCTGAAAATATTAAGTGGTAACAATAAAAAATACTTCCTGTAAGTGAAGTTGTGAAATGTCAGGTTCAAATGTGCATTTTCATTTGGTATTTTTCTAAATGAAAAGGCTTGGTGAGAACTCCCCACCCCATGTCTGAACATTGTTTTTTTTTTTTCAAAGAGTTTTAACGGACGTGTTCATTGTTACATATTACATTTGGTTGCCACGGTTTACGGGTTCTTAACAGTTCCATGTCCTCCTTGTCAGACAACAGAAAGATCAGAGTTAATGGAACCAAGGAACCTATAGAATTTAAATCGAACCAGTGGTTTGGGGCAACAGTGAAAGCTCACCGAGGCGAAGTTGTGGTAAGTATGAGTCGTGGCGATGCTGTGCAATATTATGTTCTCAGTTTTTCAAAACTGCTTTCATGTAAGGACTTCTATTGAGAGGGAGAGAGAGAGAGAGAGTGTGCGTGGGGTGGGGGGAGGGGCAGAGAGAGGGAGCCGGAAGCAGGGCTTGATCCCACCAGTGCCCCAGGACATGTCAGATTTTTAAAGACAAACTTGGGGCGCCTGGGTGGCGCAGTCGGTTAAGCGTCCGACTTCAGCCAGGTCATGATCTCGCTGTCCGTGAGTTCGAGCCCCGCGTCGGGCTCTGGGCTGATGGCTCAGAGCCTGGAGCCTGTTTCCGATTCTGTGTCTCCCTCTCTCTCTGCCCCTCCCCCGTTCATGCTCTGTCTCTCTCTGTCCCAAAAAATAAATAAACGTTGAAAAAAAAATTAAAAAAAAAAAAGACAAACTTATCAGCATTCTAAAAAAATAAATTTAGTAGCCCTTAAAATGAAAGAATTTATTCTAGTGTTTAAAGTTATAGGAGATAAAGCTTGTTTTCCATATCAGTTAGAGATTTTTAAATATTGCAACACTCGGACGCATGAGTGGCTGTCGGTTAAACATCCGACTTCAGCTCAGGTCGTGATCTCTCAGTTCGGGAGTTTGAGCCCCACATCAGGCTCCTCGGTGACAGTGCAGAGGCTGCTTGATATTCCCTCTCTCTGCTCCTCCACCCCCAAATAAATAAACTTTAAATATTTTAAAATATATAACTGCTAATTACATAGTTCTCTGAGTACATTAATAATTTTTTTTTTAATTTTTTTTCAACGTTTTTATTTATTTTTGGGACAGAGAGAGAGAGAGCATGAACGGGGAAGGGGCAGAGAGAGAGAGGGAGACACAGAATCAGAAACAGGCTCCAGGCTCTGAGCCATCAGCCCAGAGCCTGACGTGGGGCTCGAACTCACGGAGCGCGAGATTGTGACCTGGCTGAGGTTGGACGCTTAACCGACTGCGCCACCCAGGCGCCCCAATAATTTTTTAAAGTAAAAAAAACCCCTCACTTTCAAGTAGATATCGTTCAGCTTTAAAGCACTATGGCTTCATGATTCTCTTATTTCAATCATCTACGTGTCTAAGCTATTGAGAAATAAGTGACTATATTAAGCTGATCTGGAAATTTTTTTCTTGGGGGAATTTTTTAAACCATTGGCTTTAATTTCCTTACAACAATAAAGCAATAACTTTGGCTTTTAGGATTTGTTTAAAGCTTCTTGAATTATGTTTTAATAAGAATAAGTATTTAAAGGAAATACCTTGCTTTATTTGGTCTGTGGTTAACCCCCCCATGGAGATTTTGACATAAGCAGGTAATGTGTAAGATACAGACAGCCCTCTCCAGTTGCAAATCCAGAATTTACAGGATGGTCTCTATAGAACTATACTTGCATTAATATGGTTTTCATATTCCACAGTTGGTAAAAACTTTTTTAGCCTTTAGTGGCATATGACATGTGAATTGCTTTGGAAAGTTAATTCTATCTAATGACTATGTGGGATTAAAAAAAATCTTCTGGGTACTGTATTGATATTTTTAAGTCTTGAAAACTTATCTGTAACACATTATGCATCTCTGAAAATCGTATGCCATGTTCATAATAAAAATAGTTAATTTGGGGGCATGTTTCCATTTTCAAAATTATGTAAAAGGAAATCCGATAATATTAAATATATTTCAAGTTAATTTTTTCCTTTGAGCACTGAAATTTAGGGTATCACATATGCCCTACGTGATAATTATTAGGACTTCAAAATGCTGAAGTATCTTTTTGACTATCCAGATGTCATGTGTGTATGTATTAAGTTTGGGTCAAAGTCCAAATTTATCTTATCAGTGTATTTCACATCAGTGTGAAACTGAGCAGATATAAATAGGATAACTTTCTAGGCAAGAACTGGGAAGAATTTTCTTGGCATCTAAGTGTGGGGGTGGGGTGGAGGGGTGAGATCCGGCAGGTGAGGCCGGCTTTCAGAATACCTCACTGCATAGGTGAGTGCCCACACTGCCCACACTCCTGCCTTTCACCGTTGGAACCTTATGTTAAACATATTAGCACATAGTTTGTTAGTTTATTAAGAGGTCCCTAAGACGAAAGAATGTGGATGAGATTGATGGTTTTTAGGTTATCAGCCAAGACCTCACAATACCAAAAGAGTCAAGTTGTGGAAATACTTTTCTTACTTGAGAATAGAAATAAAATATTTTCACTAAAAGTAGTTGCGCATTGGGCAGATTACCAAGGACACATTTGGAATCGTGAAAGGACTTTATTTTTTTTTTCAATGTCTATTCTTTTTTTTTTTTTCTTTTTTGAGAGAGAGAGAGAGAGAGACAGAGACAGATCGTGAGCAAGGAAGGGGCAGAGCGAGAGGGAGACAGAATCTGAAGCAGGCTCCAGGCTCTGAGATGTAAGCACAGAGCCTGATGCAGGGCTCAAACCCACGAAGAGATCATGACCTGAGCCAAAGTCAGATGCTCAACTGACTGAGCCACCCAGGCACCCCATGAAAGGACTTCAAAATCAGTGTCTGCCTTCATATTCCTGGCATTTTTAAATTTTAAGAGTGATATCATCAAAATCGGAGGTAGGCCAGTGATTCCATATTCCAGGCATCTGTAATTCTGTGTCCTTCGAAATGAGTGCTTGAATAATCAGGTAAAACACACTTATGGCGGATTCATGCTAGCAAACAAGTCAAAAAGATGCCTATAATTTTCTACACATTTGTTTTATTGCCTCTCTCATTTGTAACAAAATTAATGTTGCTTAATTTACTTAAAGAGGACTTCATATATTCTCTTTTGTATTTGATATCCTTCCAAATATCATGCTTTTGTTAAGAATCCAAGCTTCTGAAGAAGCAACCAGAGTATTTCATGCAAGAATCATATTTCCTTTCTGTTGCTTAAATTAATTTTTGTTTTGTCATGAATAAAAACCATTAACTAAAAAATAAAGTCAGGAACACTGTGATAAGGGAGTAGCATGTCCAAATGAAAGTCATTGTTTAAAAAGTCATAAGATATGCCATCAGCGATAAGCCAGGGAAATCCATAAAACAGAGGTTTACAAACTTGTCTACATCTTTGAATTCAAAAATAATTTCTTAAAGCAACAAGCAGACCAAAAAAGGAGCTCTCATTTTAACACATCACACTGATTTACTGACTGAAATGATCGTTTGAGTCTAAGTAGGTCCAACTGTTTTAAAAAAGACAAGAAGATGTTAGTTGTTTGCTGTTAGGAAATAATTACTTTTGCCAGGTTACACATATTTAACTTTAAATCCTGTGGGGGGAGAGCTCATTCCTTTCTATATGTTTAATTTATTCTGATGCTATTGTGGATTAATGTTGGGGGAAAAAGAACAGTTTTGGAAGTTTCATTAACTCTGCCTACTGAGGTACTTACCAGCATGCTGGAGGCCACTTAAATTGCCACTAATTTAACATAGTTTGTGATGAATGTAGACACATTAGTCAACAGGTTCAGTCATATCATAGCATGAGGAACTGATGCCACAAAAATATGTTTTGTCTTCGATGCATCACAGGCCTGCGCTCCCTTATACCACTGGAGGACTCTTAAACCAACACCGGAGAAGGACCCGGTCGGCACCTGCTACGTAGCGATTCAGAATTTCAGCGCCTATGCAGAGTATTCGCCTTGTCGGAACAGTAAGTGACTTTATTCTTTGAAAGGGCACTTTAGCTCCAGAGCCTTTCTATGGTAGGCAGTGCAGGCAATATCAGAACCTCACTGACAAGGAAAAAGAGATGGGGTGAAGATTATGGGCGGCCTTTCAGGAGGTCTTGCTGCGACATGAGGGCCAAGACCCAGATTTCTGTGGGTCCTTTTCCGTGTTGTAGACATTTCTTTAGTAGGATTGATTGGTTCCTTAGTTGAGGCCTTAAACTCTCAGCGGCTGTTCAGAATTCACACCGCAATCTAAAGAACGGTGACCACCCACTTGACTCGTTCCCGGCAGGAGTGGTGTTTGAGAGTGTGCTAGGAACTGGGGACATTCTCAAATCAGCTTTCTGTCCAGCCTGTGTTCCTGCCGGCTGTTGCTCTCTTTGGCAGTTGTGTGCTTGGGTTATCTGCATGGTGGGCTTTTCTCCCTTAAATGTTTAATCCCTATTTTTCAAAAGGGCTCCGCACGCTTAGAGTGTAAGTCTTATCTGGCCGTTCTCGGGATCTCCCAGCAAAGCATCTTTGAAAGCAAGCCTGGCGAGTTCCAACTTTGGGACACTGCTGTTTTAATCACTTCTTGCTGGAACACCACGGATTTGGGACAGCAGTTCTGACTGCTTGGATCTACTCAGTCCTTTTGTGAACTCTTCCAGTTTTCCGTGTGTCATTGGAGATCAGTGGGATTTGTCAGGGAGCAACCACGGGATTTTCATCCTTATTCTCGATAGTTTGCAAAATCACAATGAGGAGAGAAAGGTCATTAGAAGGAACATTCTAGCAACTGATGTCGGGAAATTGATTTTTCAAAAACCCAATCCCAAATTAGATTTCCAAAACCATAAGTAATATTTCCCCATTTTGCATGAATATTTTTTATAAATTTTTTTTAACATTTATTCATTTTTGAGAGACAGAGAGCATTGAGCAGGGGATGGGCAGAGAGAGGGAGACACAGAATCTGAAGCAGGCTCCAGGCTCTGAGCTGTCAGCACAGAGCCCGACACGCGGCTCGAACTCGTGAACAGCAAGATTATGACCTGAGCCGAAGTCGGACACTCAACCGACTGAGCCACCCAGGTGCCCCCTGCATGAATATTTTTTAAATCCAAGATTAATTTAGGCAAGATAATGAGCAAATATCAGAAATAAAACAACGCAGATAAAGAATGGATCAGTGAGGGGCGCCTGGGTGGCACAGTCGGTTAAGCATCCGACTTCAGCCAGGTCACGATCTCGCGGTCCGGGAGTTCGAGCCCCGCGTCAGGCTCTGGGCTGATGGCTCAGAGCCTGGAGCCTGTTTCGGATTCTGTGTCTCCCTCTCTCTCTGCCCCTCCCCCATTCATGCTCTGTCTCTCTCTGTCCCAAAAATAAATAAACGTTGAAAAAAAAAAAAAAAAAAAGAATGGATCAGTGATATTAGAGGGTTAATAAAGATGCCGCCGAGATTTCCTCTAAATAACAAAGTGGAACAGCTAACTCAGATGGGGGTAGGATTTTGGCAAGGGGCAGATGATGGCTTCTGTTTTAAAATATTGACATAAATTACCCACTTCCTCACATTACGACAAGTGTCGGCCGAATGAATAATCTGTGAAATTAAGATTTTATTTTAAAGGCTTGAAAACAGAGGTTCCTTGTTGATAATGAGACTCGATTATGTATCCATTCAACACACTAAGCACTAATTATTCTGTGTTTAGGGAATAAAGCACAGAACAAGAGAAAATAAAACACAGTCTTTAAGAAACTTACATTCTAAGTAGGGGAGAGAGACAACAAACATGTAGGTGTTCAGATCCAGCAATTCCACATCTGGGTGTAGGTCCAGAGGAAGTGAAACCAATATCTCAAAAAGATATCTGCACCCCCACATTCATAGCAACATGATGCACTTTAGGCAAGACATGGAAACAACCGTAGCATCCATTGATGGGTGAATGAATAAAGAAGATGTTGTGTGTGTGTACAATGGAATGTTATTCAGCCATAAAAAGAAGGAAATCCTGCCCTTTTCAACCACGTGGATGGACCTTGAGAGCGTTATGCTAAGTGAAATAAGCCGGACGGAGAAAGACAAATACCAAAGAAGAACGCCACTTACACGCAGAACCTAATGAAAAATAAAACAAAAAACAAAAACTCCAAACTCAGGGACATGGAAAATAGATCAGTGGTTGTGAGAGGCGCAGGGTGAGGAGATGAGTGAAGTTGGTGAAGAGGGTCAAAGGTGCAAATTCCCATTTACAAGACAAATAAGTCCAGGGGAAGTAATGTCCAGCAAGGTGACTATGGTTAACAATACTGTATTGTGAGGGTGCCTGGGTGGCTCAGTTTGTTGAGTTTCTCACTCTTGATTTTGGCTCAGATCCTGATCTCATGCTTTGTGGGATCGAGCCCCGCGTTGGGCTCTGTGATGAGCTTGCTTGAAGCCTGCTTGGGATTCTCTCCCTCACCCTCTGCCCCTCTCCCCCACTCACACGCTGTCTCTCTAAAATAAACAAAGCAAAACAAACAAAAAAAACCCCACAATACCATATTGTGTATTTTTTATTTGAGAGACACAGAGAGCACACGTTGGGGAGGGGCAGAGAGAGAGAAGGAGAGAGAGAATCTAAGCAGGCTCCACGGTGTCAGCACAGAGCCTGACATGGGGCTTGATCTCAGAAAGTGTGAGATCATGACCTGAGCCAAAATGAAGAGTCGGACGTTTAGCCAACTGACCCACCCAGGCACCTGCTGTGTTGTATATTTGAAAGTTACTAAGAGAGTAGATCTTAAAAGCTTATCACAAGAAAAGAAACTATAATTGTATGTAGTGCTGGGTCTGGCTGTTAACTAGATTTACTGTAGTGATCATTTTGTAGTGTATACATGTATCAAATCATTCTGTTATATTCCTTGGACTAGTAATAACATGTTATATGCCAATTATATATCAACGAAAAGAAAACTTCTAAAAAAGAATACATTCATAATACAAAGGCAGATAGCGCAAAGTGCAACAATGAAAAACATAACAAAGCGAGAGAGTAGGGAGTGACCTGGCCCCGGTGGGGAGAGGAGCTTTGGGAAAGGACCATGGGAAAGGCTCTCTTAGCAAATGGCTATTGGAGCAGGGCAGGGGGACTGTCCCACGCACGGGCAACAGCCCAGAGAGGCATATTTGGAGTTGTGTTCCGCTCAGGGTGTTGTGTTTCTTGGTTCCATGAGAGGCCATTACTATTACGCGAAAGATAAAAGTCAGGTAGAGGGATAAAGAAAATCCCAACTTAAATCAGAAAACTACTGGATGGCTGAGGTTTAACAGAGAATGTGTTTCATCAATCCTGTTCATATCCTACTTCTCCCGATGTGCTAAAGATGCTTCCCCATCTCCGTAAACTAGGAGAGCTGAAACGATGAGTTCATCCTTCATAGTCCTCTTGCCTGGGTGATCTACCGTACTCTTCCAGCTAACGTGGAGGGTGATCGTTTATAAGACCCGTCACTGCCTTTTGTTCTGCCTTTTAGACTGAGTGCCTCTGTAACGAGAGAACTCAGGTTAAAATACAGTACGTGGCACCGAACCATGAGTCTGAACCTTTATCTGAAAATAACAATCATGGTCGGCTTGTGTCCTGAGTGACCCGGGCACATTATGATGCCAATTGACTCACTCTTTATTTTCCTAAATAAACGAATAGCTTGACACAGGTAAAAATGGAGTCGAATTGCAGAATCGCTAAGTCAATTCCCAAGAATCCTTTTCCACTCTGGTTCACATCAATAGTTCTCACTTTCCTCGTGGCCGCTCTCTTACTACAAAACTTTTTCCTCCAGAAATTCACCCAAGGAGCTGACTTCCTGTCTTTCCCCCAGGAGTTTACAGTTCATTAACACAAAGCCAGCTTGTTCATGAGCATATGGTCAGTATCCCAGAACAGGAACATCAGCAATATTATTTTCAAAAGAGAATTTAAGGAGCCTCCTCCTGCTCATTCCTACCACAAACATACCCCACTGATACGCTGAGCAATACGGGAACTAATGTGTTCATTCATATTCATGACATGCCTCCTACTCTCATTATCATTCATAATTCAGGTGGGGATGATTTACACACAGCCTTCCCTTCTACTTTGAAAACCAACAAATAGTAGTGAATGATCAGCACGATTCCCTGGATCCTGACTTCATTCTGGGACATAATTGTAAACTTTCTAAATGTTCTGAAATTCCAGGAGGATAGATTCCTTCAGCTCTCATGAACTATAACCCTAAGAGAAAAAAAGCTACCTCACATTCGGTTACAATCACTGCTTCAAATAAACATTTGAAGTTGGTTGTTTTCTCAGTGAGTTTCATGAAAAGTATTAGTATTTTCTTTTAATTTTTTGTTTCCTGTTTTGGAGCAAAATAATTTCAAAGGATGGTCATATTTCTTCTTTGAATAATTTACAATATTAAAAATGAAAAGAAAGACTTGATTTAAAAAGGATTTCTAAAGAGGTTTGTACATTAGAAAAATACGTTTCTTAAATATACTCGAGATTGCAGATATAGGCTTACATATCATATATCAGGTATTCGTATATATCTCTCTGGATGCATGTAAGTATTTACACACATGAACTTCCAGAAAACTGGTAACCAGACATTTGAGGTTATACAGATGAACCTTTAGGAAACTTTATAGCATTCAGAACTACAAACCACAAAACATAGTTTAAAATAAGGAGTAAATTTTATAAAAATACAGTGTAAGATGTTGTGCACTTAATTGCAGGGCCTGGGTGGCTCGGTTGGTTAAGCGTCCGACTTCAGCTCAGGTCGTGATCTCACAGTTTGTGAATTCAAGCCCCACCCCCCCCTCGGGCTCTGTAGCCTGGAGCCTGCTTCGGATTCTGGGTCTGCCTCTCTCTGTGCCCTAACCTACTTGCACTCTGTTTCTCTCTCTCTCTCTCTCTCAAAAATAATAAACATTAAAAAAATTGTTTTTAAAAATTGCAGAGAGTAAACCTCATGTTAAATGTTTTTACCACAAACAAACAGAGGGACACAAGAAATTTTTTGTAGGTGGTAGAAATTCTTATTACTTTGATTTTGGTGATGGTTTTGTGGGTGTATGCATATGTCCACACTCATGAAAATGTATCCATTAAGATGTACAGCTTTTTGTATATTAAGTATATCCCAATAAAGCTGAAAAAAAAAAAACTAAGCTTAAAAAACACATGAGAGATTAACGGACATTTCAATTAAAAAGAGGTATTGCCATTAAAAAATACAGTGTATGTGATAGAACAGTGTATTAAAATATACAGGGAGCATCTAGAGAAGAACGGATGATGACAATGCTAAAATTAGTTAAGTACTAATCAAAGGAAAGCAAAAAACAAAAGACATTCCGGTCGGTTAAGCGTCTGCCTGCGGCTCAGGTCATGATCTCACGGTTTGTGAGTTCCAGCCCCGCGTCTGGCTCTATGCTGACAGCTTGGAGCCTGGAGCCTGCTTTGGGTTCTGTGTCTCCCTCTCTCTCCGCCCCTCCCCTGTTCGCACTCAGTCTGTCTCTCGCTCTCTCTAAAATAAATAAATGTTAAAAAAAAAAAAAAAGAAATGCAATTTGCAAGGTACCTAACTAATAATAGAATAATTTAAAATTACTTTCCTCTTGGAGATCATTAAAATTGGAATCCTTGTGGGTGCCCTCAGCAGAAAGCCTCCGCCCAGGTGACCATGTTGACCCCTCTCTTTCTCAAGGCATTTCTTTAGGAATGACCTATGTGGCTTCATGCAGAACACACAGGCAACTCAGAATCCCGTTACTGCCACTTGCAGAATTCAGAACATAGGTGAGAGGAGAGTTTACTTCTTTAGACAAACACGACTTGTAAAACCCAATGTAGTAACTCCAAGGGATGTTATTCCTAGTGGTCTTACTACAAAATCATGATGATATTTGGGACAAAAAAAAAAATTATGTTTCATAAATTATGAACATATATTTCATAAATTGTTCATGATGAATTTAAAAGTAAATATAAAGTGGGGCACCTGGGTGGCTCAGTTGGTTAAGCCTCTGACTTCGGCTCAGGTCATGATCTCGCAGTTCATGGGTTTGAATCCCGTATCCGGCTCTATGCTGACAGCTCAGAGCCTGGAGCCTGCTTTGCATTCTGTGTCTCCCTCTCTTTTTGCCCCTCCTTGCTCATGCTCTCTCTCTCAAAAAATAAACATTAAAATTTTTTGTGATGTTAAAAAAATAAATATAAAGCACATATTGATCATTAAAATTTAAAAAAATTTAATGTTTATTTATTTTTGAAGGAGAGAGAGAGACAGAACATGAGGGGGGGCGGGGGGTGGCCAGAGAGAGAGGGAGACACAGAATCAAGCAGGCTCCAGGCTCTGAGCTGTCAGCATAGATCCCGACGCAGGACTCAAACTCACAAACTGCAAGATCATGACCTGAATCAAAGCTGGAAGCTTAATCGACTGAGCCACCCAGGCACCCTGATCATTTTAAGTTGGGAAATCAATAGGGAAAACAACAAAATATCCTAGTTGTTATTAAAATATATATTGGGAATGATGATGTGATAACATTTCTATATTTTGGTCACTCTAGGTAATGCTGATCCCGAAGGCCAGGGTTACTGCCAAGCAGGATTTAGTCTGGATTTTTACAAGGTGAATTAGTTTGGGCTTGTAGCTTCTAGTATTATCTGTTTGATTTTTTCTTTTTTCTTTTTGTTTACTCTCTGCCTCTGGCTCTCATCCCCACCCCCAATAACTACCACCAACAAAAGAACCTTTAGGTATGTATCCAGCCTGTTTTGACAACTTCCTTAAATGTTTTTGCTCGTTCTTTATTTTCATTAAAGCAATCATGCAGATGACAAACTTATTAAAATAGCACAGAAATACATATGATGAAAAACAACAGTCTTTCTCCCCACCTCAGTGATAATCCTTTACATGGAAAATCTGGGGGCGCCTGGGTGGCGCAGTCGGTTAAGCGTCCGACTTCAGCCAGGTCACGATCTCGCGGTCCGTGAGTTCGAGCCCCGCGTTGGGCTCTGGGCTGATGGCTCAGAGCCTGGAGCCTGTTTCCCATTCTGTGTCTCCCTCTCTCTCTGCCCCTCCCCCGTTCATGCTCTGTCTCTCTCTGTCCCCAAAATAAAAAATAAAAACGTTGAAAAAAAAGAAAAAAAAAAAAAAAAGAAAATCTGAACAACTCAGTGAGAGAAATGTGTTTCTAAAAAAAAAAAAAAGGAAAGGAAAAAATTGCTTTATCTCTTAGCTGTAATTGACTGATTAGATTTAACACGAGTGTTAAAATTCACAACATCCTTTCACAAAGTTACAGAGATAATAAGGGACCAAGATTTTGTGGGTTTGAAAACAGTGTAGAAAAAAATTCATCAGCGTACAAATTGTGCTCTTTCGTGGCCTTTTTTTTTTTTTTTTTTTTTTTTTTTTTTTTTTTTTTTTCCCCCACTGAAAGTTGGAAGGAGGATGGAAGGAGGTGGTAAGGAGAAGGGAAAATTTATATTTGCTAGTCTGGGGTGTTTGCTCTCTCTTCTGAGAGGGGGAAGGGGTGGTTGCAGATGTATGGAAAAAATAGGCATTACTGTGGCCTTGAGATAAATAGAAACCATATTTTCTTTTGTTGCCAAAGCTCACAAGACCATGTCTGCTAAATTACACAGCATTAAACATGTACGTTATTTTGCTTACCTGAATCAGTGCCAAAAATCTGAATTTCTGTATCCTCAAGGGAGAGAATTCAACTTAGCTAATTGAGGCAAACGAAAATTATTTAATATGGTAACACACTAAATAGTAGAAAGCAAAAAAAAAAAAAAAAAAAAAAAAAGGCGAATAAAATGAACTGCATGACCCAGATACAAGGGCCTCATTTAAAAATTGCTTTTCTACGTGTAACAAATTGTTAGCGATGCTTGTTACCAATGATTTGTCACCTTGAAAAAGAAAAAAAATATCTGTTTTTCTTTTCCAATTGTTGCTGTTTCTGTTTTGTAGAATGGAGACCTCATAGTGGGAGGACCCGGGAGTTTTTATTGGCAAGGTACGTTCTGTGAGCAGAGAAGAAATGCCTATTTGTGGTTACTAACGAGGAGGGAAACACCGTTAACACCAAATGTTGACCCTTTGTTACATGAATTGTAGGTCTGGATTCAGAGTTTCTCCAAGGAATAAGGCATCATTTCCAACTGTATATGAATGCTATTTTTAAACACTGTTGCAGCTTAATTCATTTGTTCATCAAGCATTTATGGAGGCTGTGTGAGACTTCGTTCTAGATGCTGGGGATACAGAGATGAGTAGACTAGACGCTGTTCCCACCCTCACAAGGTTAACACCTGGGGGGAGATGTAGACATTAATCCAATATTCACACAAATACCTGATACACCCCACACGTGATGCTCGCTGTGAAGGAAAGGTACGTCGTGATGGGGCCATGAGAGTATAGGAGTCTTCTCCAGGGGTGGCTGCGTGCATGTGTTTTGTCCTCTGAACAACCTGTGCTGTGCTTAGGGAACCCTGGACCAGGTGTAGGACAGCATCTGCCCAGAGGGGATGATGCCTTCTAATTCTTATAAAGGTGCTGCACAGGCCAGAAGCTGCCCAAAGGTCACTAACTTGGAAACAAGCACCCCTGAACTGAGATCTGAACTTCGCTAGGAGGTAACTAGCAAAGAGAGAAGGGGCTCTATAGAAAGGTTTTGTGGCCTGAATTGAGCAGTCAGGCGAGATGGAGGGAAGCCAGGGTGAACAAGGGGAAATCCTTGGTGGATTGCAGGAGTGTAAATAGATGGCCTTAGCTATAGTAAGTATTCGTTTCTTGTCTCGAGAATCATGGGAAACCAGTGGAGGGTTTTTTGCATGGGATGCTATGATCAGATCTGTGTTTTGAAAAGCTCACTCTAGGGGTGCCTGGGTGGCGCAGTCGGTTAGGCGTCCGACTTCAGCCAGGTCACGATCTCACGGTCCGTGAGTTCGAGCCCCGCGTTGGGCTCTGGGCTGATGGCTCAGAGCCTGGAGCCTGTTTCCGATTCTGTGTCTCCCTCTCTCTCTGCCCCTCCCCCGTTCATGCTCTGTCTCTGTCTGTCCCATAAATAAATAAAAAAAAAAAAAAGAAAAAAAAAAGAAAAGCTCACTCTGGTTGCCGTATGGAAGATGAATTGGAGGTTGGCCAAAGTGAGGTGTGAGCAAACTACAAGTTTTTAAGGTCAACTAGCTCTAAGGTTCAGATGAAGACGTTTGCTTCTTAGAGTGGGAACAGTGCAGAATGGAAAGGAGGAGAAATTTGAGAGATGCTTTGGAGGAAAACAGACAGCTTAGTTGTTATGTGTGGGTGAGGAAAGGGAGGAGGCCCAGCATACATTTCTGACTTGCGACTGCATGGTTATAAGTGGGTCCCACTGTCTGAGATGGGGAACCCTGGAAGAGAACAGGTGGGAGTGGGTTGGAGAGGGAAGATGGTGAATTTGCTTTTGGTTATGTTGAATGTGAACATGGTTGAGATATCCAGGGTTTTTCATGTCTGCATATATGGGCTTTCACTCAGAGAAGATATCTAGGCTAACGTACAGACTTCCATCACTTGTATATTGGTGACAGTTAAAGCCGTGGATGTGGATGGGATGCCTACATAGAGATGACAGAGAATATTCCCTGAATTTTGGCTGTGAAGTTTAGGATAAAGATAGAGTAGACGATGAGAGAGATGAAGAGTGGAGTGAAATTTTTCTTTTCAACTGGAAGACACCTGATCAGATTAATAAGCCAATGGAAGAATACAATTATTGAGAGTCTGGGAAAGATGGTAGAGTAGGACCCTAAGGTCACCTTGTCCCAAGGATACAACTAAATAACATTCACATCAGTGTAAATAACCCAGAAAACAACCCCAAATCTGGCAGAACAAACTCCAGAACTAAATGTAGAGAAGCGGCCACATTGAAGAGGGTAGGAAGGGCAGAGATGTGGTAGGGAGCTAACCAGACCCTCGGGGCTGTCCTTGGGAGGGAGGGACACTGCACACACAGAGACGGGAGAGAAAGAGACTATCATGTCAGGGATCCCACAGGGGGAAGATGAGTCCCCATTATGTTTGGCTTTGAAAACCAGAGGGGCTGCCTTTTACAAGTTCTTCTAACTAGTGAGACTTAAAAACTGGAACTTTACAAATCAGCAGGCTCAGCTCTGAGAGAGCCAAAAGGGCTTGAGGAAACGGAGTCCCTGCCCCTAAAGAGACAGTACAATAAACAGCCCCGTGGAGATACAGCATAGAAGCAGCATCTTGAAAAATACCTGAAGGGAGAGTTGTTTACTAAACTCAGAGTGTGTGCCGAAGGAGCAGAGATCACTGGGGGACTTGTCCAGAAACCAAAGAGCTGGCAGGCACCATTTCCTCCCCTGACCCCCAGCGTAAACATGGCTGTCTGCAGGAAACAGCATGGCCCTGCCACTGCTCACTACCTAACTTGCTAATACCGCCACCACCCTATGCACTTCAGCAGATCTGTCCCCTCCAGCCAGACCTACCTCAGTCCCAGTTGCTGCAGGTCCCCTCCCACAAAGGGCCAGCAAAGCACTTGCTAACACCTTGCCTCCTGCCCCCTCCATTTTGAGGATCCGCCCCTTTCACACCCTTGGCCAGAGGACATCCAGAGTGGTGCCACAAGCCTGGCAGTGTGCAAGCAGCCCTAATGGGCCAGCAGTACTTCAAAGTGACTCCTGGCCTAGGGAGAGGGAAAGAGAACCACACACACCAGTCAGACGGTGGCCCCAGACAGCTGGTCTGACAGAACGACCTGCCCACCAAGGAAAGCTTTCAGGAAACGATATAAAAAAGTACTGTTCAGTTCAGTGATAGTAAATCTCTGGCAAATGCCTCGTCTGACTCAACTCAAGCCCAAGGCAGCATCAGACTGGCCCACTAACAGCACAGGGACCAAACACGGCCCACAACAGGCAAAGAGAGCCACTGCAGAAGACTGGACTGAAGGAAAAAGTGGCTCAGCTACAGCAGCAGGGCACATGCAACACACATAGGAGACAACTCTGAAGTACCAGGTTCTTGTGAACAGGGGACACTACACTGTGGGGCACTACGTGACCTCTTCTTCATAAGGCCACTACTTTCAAGAACAAGAGATGTGGTTGACTTTCCTAACGCACAGAAACAGACACAGAGAGTTAGACAAAATGAGGAGACAGAGAATATGTCGCAAATGATATAACAGGACAAAAATCACTGCAAGACACCTAAGCAAACAGAGATAAGTAATATGTCCAATAGAGAATTTAAAGAAAGAATCATAGGGGCGCCTGGGTGGCGCAGTCGGTTAAGCGTCCGACTTCAGCCAGGTCACGATCTCGCGGTCCGTGAGTTCGAGCCCCGCGTCAGGCTCTGGGCGGATGGCTCGGAGCCTGGAGCCTGTTTCCGATTCTGTGTCTCCCTCTCTCTCTGCCCCTCCCCCGTTCATGCTCTGTCTCTCTCTGTCCCAAAAATAAATAAACGTTGAAAAAAAAAATTAAAAAAAAATAAAAGAAAGAAAGAAAGAATCATAAAGATGCTCACGGACTTCAGAAAAGAGTGGAGGATATCAATGATCCTTATCAAAGGGATATGAAACACAAAAAAGAACCAATCAGAGATGTTCCTTAATAAATGAAATTTAAAATACATGAGATGAAATAAATAGTAGACTAGAGGAAGCCCTGGAGAACACAGTTATGGAAAGCAATCAAGCTGAACATGTGAGGGAAAAAAGTAATGCAAAATCAAAGGGCATAGGGAATTCAGTAACACCATCAAGAATAATGACATTTACATCATAGGGATCCCAGAAAGAGAAGAGAGAGAAAAGGGGGCCGAACATTTATTTGAAGAAATAAGAGCTGAAAACTTCCCAAATCTGGGGAAGGAAACAGAAATCCAGATCCAGGAGGTGCAGAGAGTCCCCAACAGAATCAATCCAAGAATGTCCACATCAAGACAAATAGCAATTAAAATGGCAAAAAGTAGTTATAAAGAGAGAATTTTAAAAGCACCAAAAGAAAAGAAAACGGTTACATACAAGGGAAACCCCATAAAGCTATCCACTGACTTTTTAGCAGAAACTTCGTAGTCCAGAAGGGAGTGGCATGATATATTCAAAGTGCTGAAAGAGAAAAATCTGCAGCCAAGAATACTCTATTCAGCAAGGCTCTCATTCAGAATAGAGGGAGAGAAAAAGAATTTCCCAGACAAACAAAAGTTAATAGAATTCATGACCTCTAAACCAGCGCTACAAGAAATGTTAAAGAGTAGAAAGGAACAACCTTAAGTAGGAGTAAGAAAAGTAGGAAGCAAAAAGCAGTAAAATTAAGTATATCTATAAAAATCAGTCAAGGGATTCACAAAATAAAAAGACGGGAAGTATGACAGCATATATATCTAAAGCTTGGGAGGGAAAGGAGTTAAGAATGAGTTCAAACTTACAGATATCAACTTAATATAGACAGCTTCATGTATAAGAGGTTATAGATAAGCCTAATGGTAGCCACAAATCAAAAGCTAGTAATAGACATACAAAAAATAAAGAGAAATGAAATCCAAGTATATCACTAAAGAAAGCTGTCAAACCATGAGAGAACAGAGCAGGAGTAGAAAGGAACAGACAAGAACTATAAAAACAACCATAAAACAAATATGAGATGGCAGTAGTATAAATCTATCAATCATCACTTTGAATATAAATGGACTAAATGCTCCAATCAGAAGATGTAGGGTGGCAGAATGGATAAAAAGCAAGATTCATCTATATGCTTCCCACAAGAGACTCATTTCAGACCTAAAGACACATGCATATTGAAAGTGAAGGGATGGAGGGGCGCCTGGGTGGTGCAGTCGGTTAAGCGTCCGACTTCAGCCAGGTCACGATCTCGCGGTCCGTGAGTTTGAGCCCCGCGTCAGGCTCTGGGCTGATGGCTCAGAGCCTGGAGCCTGTTTCCAATTCTGTGTCTCCCTCTCTCTGCCCCTCCCCCGTTCATGCTCTGTCTCTCTCTGTCCCAAAAATAAATAAACGTTGAAAAAAAAAATTTAAAAGAAAGTGAAGGGATGGAAAAGAATTTATCATACAAATGGATGTGAAAAGAAAGCCAGGATAACAATACTTATAACAGACAAAATAAAAGTTTAAAACAAAGATAGTAACAAAAGACAAAGGAGGACACTATATAATCATAAAGGGAACAATCCCACAAGAAGATGTAACAATGCTAAATATTTATGCATCCAACATAGAAGCACCCAAATACATGAAGCAGCTAATAACAAACATAAAGGAAGTAATTGATAGTAGTACAATAACAGTAGGAGACTTTAACATGCCACTTTGGACAGATCATCCAAACAGAAAATGAACAAAGAAACAGTGGCTTTGAATGATATATTCAGAACAGATAGATTCAAAACATTCCATCCTACAAGAGCATAATACATATTCTTTTCAAGTGTTCATGGAACGTTCTCCAGAATAGATCAATATTAGGCCACAAAACAAGTCTCAACAAATCAAAATGATCAAAGTCATAGCATGCATCTTTTCTGACCATAATGCTATCAAACTAGAAATCAACAACAAGAAAAAATCTTGTGAAAGAGCTCAAATACATGGAGGTTAAATACCATGCTACCTACACAATGAATGGAGCGGCTCAAGCAAGAAATCAAAGAGGAAATAAAAAAAAAAATACATGAAGAAAAATGAAAATGAAAACCATGGTCCACAATCTTTGGGATGCATCAATAGCTATCCTAAGAATTATCTATCTCAAGAAGCAAGAAAAAAAATCTCAAATAAACAACCTAACTTTGTATCCTTTTAAAGGAGCCAGAAAAAGAACAAACAAAACCAAAAACCAATAAAATGAAGGAAATAATAACAATCAGAGCAGAAATAAATGAAAGAGAAACTAAAAAAACAAACAAACAATAAAACATATCAATGAAACTAGGAGCTGGTTCTTTGAAAAGATCAACAAAATTGATAAACCTTTAGCCAGACTCCTCAAAAAAAAAAAAAAAAAAGAATAAAATAGAGGACTCAAATAAACAAAATCAGAAATGAAGGTGGAGAAATAAACTGAACAACCTAGAAGAAATGGATGAATTCATAGAAACGAATAACGTACCAAACTGAATCAGGAAGAAATAGAAAATTTGAACAGACTGATAACCAGAAACAAAAGTGAATCTGTAATAAAAAAAACCTCCCAACAAACAAAAGTCCAGAACCAGATGGCTTCACAGATGAATTCTAACAAATATTTAAAGAACAGTGAATACATAGTCTCAAACTATTCCACAAAATAGAAGAGGAAGGAAAGCTTCCAAATTCATTCTGTGAGGACAACAATACCCTGAAACCAAAAGCAGATAAAGACACTACAACAAAAAGAGAAAACAGGCCAATATCTCTGAAGAACATAGATGAAAAAGTCCTCAATAAAAATATTAACAAACTAGATCCAACAATACATTTAAAAAATTATTCACCACAATCAAGCGAGATTATCCCCAGTATGCAAGGGTGATTTAGTATTCACAAATCAATCAACATGATACATCACATTAATAAGAGAAAGGATAAAAACCATATGATAATTTCAATAGATGCAAAAAAAGCATTTGATAAAGTACAATGTCTATTCATGTGAAAACCCTATACCAAGTAGTTTTAGAGAGACTATACCTCACCATAATAAAGGCCACACATGAAAAATCCACAGGTAACATCATGCTCAATGGTGAAAAACTGAATTTTCCCCTAAGCTCAGGAACAAGACAAGGATGGCCACTCTCACCACTTTTATTCAACATAGTGCTGGAAATCCTAGCTGCAGCAATCAGACAAGAAAAAGAAATAAAACCATCCAAATTGGTAAGAAAGAAGTTACGGTCATTCCTTGCAGATGACAAGATACTATATATAGAGAATCCTAAAGACTCCACCAAAACACTACTAGAACTGATAAGTGAATTCAGTAAGGTTGCAGGATACAAAAATCAATTTACAGAAATTCACTGCATTCCTACACAATGATAATGAGGCAGCAGAAAGAGAAATTAAGAAAACAATCCCACTTACAATTGCACCAGAAATAGTAAAATAACAAGGAATAAACTTAACCAAGGAGATGAAAGGCCTGTTCTCTGAACACTGTACAACACTGATGAAATAAACTGAAGACAACACAAACAAATGGAAAGATGTTCCATGCTCATGGACTGGAAGGACAAATATTATTAAAATGCCCATATTACCCAAAGCAATGTAAAGATTTAATGCAATCTCTATCAAAATACCAACAGCATTGGGGCGCCTGGGTGGCGCAGTCGGTTAAGCGTCCGACTTCAGCTAGGTCACGATCTCGCGGTCCGTGAGTTTGAGCCCTGCGTCAGGCTCTGGGCTGATGGCTCAGAGCCTGGAGCCTGTTTCCGATTCTGTGTCTCCCTCTCTCTCTGCCCCTCCCCCATTCATGCTCTGTCTCTCTCTGTCCCAAAAATAAATAAACGTTGAAAAAAAAAAATTAAAAAAAAAAAAATACCAACAGCATTTTTTTTTTCACAGAACTAGAACAAACAATTCTAAAATTGGTATGGAACCACAAAAGACCCTGATTAGCCGAAGCAATCTTGAAAAAGCAAAACAAAAGCGGAGGTATCACAATTCCAGATTTCAAGTTATACCACAAATCTGCAGTACTCAAAACAGTATGGTACTGGCACAAAAATAGACATACAGATCAATAGAACAGAATAGAGAGCCCAGAAATAAACCCATGATTATATGGACAGTTAATCTTTGACAAAGGAGGGAGGAATATCCAAAAGGGAAAAGACAGTTTCTTCAACAAATGGTGCTGAGAAAGCTGGACAGGTTACATGAATGAATGAATGAATGCTGGAAGAATGAATGCATTTTTCTTCATGTATTTTTTAGTTCCTCCAGAATGAAGCTGGCCATTATCTTACACCACACACAAAAATAACCTCAAAATGGATCCAGGACCTAAATGTGAGACCTGAAGCCATAAAAATCCTAGAAGAGAGCACTGACATCATTTCTCTGACATCAGCCATATCAACATTTTTCTAGATCTGTTTCCTAGGCAAGAGAAATAAAAACAAAAATAAACTGTTGGGACTACATCAAAATAAAAGGCTTCTGCACAGCAAAAGAAACAATCAACAAAACTAAAAGCCAACATACTGAATGGGAGAAGATATTTGCAAGTTATATGTGTAATAAAGTGTTAGTATCCAAAATGTATATATATAAACTTCTACAACTCACTATCAAAAAACAAATAATCTAATTAAAAATGGGCAAAAGACCTGAATAGACATTTCTCCAAAGAAGACATCCAGATAGCCAACAGACACATGAAAAGATGCTCAATGTCACTCATCATCAGGGAAATGCAAATTAAACCACAATAAGATATCACCTCACACCTGTCAAGATAGCTAAAATCAAAACACAAGAACCAACAAGTGTTGATCCTCAATCCTTTCTTTGGAGAAAAAGGAACCTTCGTGCCCTGTTGATGGGAATGCAAACTGGTGTAGCCACTGTGGAGGCTTCCTCTAAAAATTAAAAATAGAATTACCCTAATGATCCCATAATTTCACTACTGGATATTTACCAAAGAATACAAAAACACTAATCAAAAAGATGTATGCACCCCTGTGTTTATTACAGCGTTATTTACAATAGCTGAATTCTGTAAGCAGCCCAGCTGTGTAACAATAGATGAAGGGATAAAGAAGTGGTATATACACAATGAACTATTACTCACCATAAAAAAGAATGAAATCTTGTCATTTACAACTACATGGACAGATCTGTAGGGTATAATCATATTTCACTTAGGCTAAGTGAAATAAGTCAGAGAAAGACAAATGCCACATGATGACAATCATATATGGAATTTAAGAAACAAAACAAATGAACAAGTTAAAAAAAAGACAAACTAAAACACAGACTCTTAACTATAGAGAGCAAACTGATGGTTACCAGTTGGGAGGTGGGCGGGGGAATGGGTGAAATAGGCGAAGGGGACTAAGAGTACACTTACTTTGACAAGTACTGTGCGACGTATAGAATTGTAGAATCACTGTATCATATACCTGAAACTATATGACACTATATGTTAACTACACAGTAGTGAAAATAAAAAAATATAATAATATAAAACCACACTTTTTAAAAAGCCAAGAAGAGATCTAGGATATGGGTTTATGATAAAATGGTATGTGAAATTACTGTTAAGCTTAATTCATACATGTACAACTATGAATATCAAATAATTAACATTTTAGTCTTAAAAATTATTTTGCAGATTGAAAAACAATATAATTTATGGAGTAGGTGGTTATGAAATAAAAAGTATGTGTTTAAAAGATTTGCTTCTAATTCACTCAGAGAATTCTTTTCTTTCCTTAAGTTAAAAAAAAAATATCTGATACAGATGATTTGCTGAAAAGTACCCATACCAAGGAGATATAGAAGCATTGTCTGTAATAGGTAATGTAAAAATCTTTTTAGGCTTAAGGTTATAATGTTTTTAGAAGCAACTAAAGGAAAAAAGCAAAGGCAGTGTGTATGTAGGAGGAGGAAAGGGGGGATTTAGCCTTAACCCAGAGAAAATTGGCAGATTCTACAGACATTGTTCAGAAGTACATGTGTGAATATCGTTGTCTTAATATCAGAACAGTCATTTCAGGCAGAGTCATTGGGAAATATTTATGGCCAGATTTGATAGTTTTACTCCTTTTGGACTTCAAACAGAAAGACTATGAATTATCAGTGAAGTCCCAAAGAATCATTTGGCTTTAAAATTACTATTAAATGTAAGTTTCTTAAAAGCATGTCTCCAGTTTTCTCCCAAAAAGAATGAGATCACACTTTTCCCTTAGATATCCATCATAAATATGAGAATGCATGGAAATTGTGGAAAATAGCTGGCTATCTTTTGGATATTTGACCACCCCAAATACAATCATATTTCAAGACTTTTAATAGTGACTTTATTTGGGAGATATTAGCCGAAGTTCTTACCCTATCATTGTTGCCAGCCTTGGATTCCTTTTTTTTGTTTTTTTGTTTTGCTAAAATTCTGGATCTCGCGGGACCTCACTGCCTCCTGTTGTCATAATTTTATGCTCTCTGTATACATTTTACCATAAAAAAATAAATGGCTCAAAAACTATGCAATTCCTTCCTTTTTTTTTTTTTTATTTTTACATTTTATTTATTTTTGAGAGAGAGACAGAGCACAAGTGGAAGAGAGGCAGAGAGAGAGGGAGGCACAGAATCTGAAGCAGGCTCCAGGCTCTGAGTTGTCAGCACAGAGCCCGATGTGGGGCTCAGACTCACAAACCGTGAGATCATGACCTGAGCTGAAGTTGGACGCATAACCAACTGAGCCACCCAGGCACCCCTTTCCTTCCTTTAACATAAGTGATAGATTTCATAATCTATTTATTAAGTATCTAGATTTAATCTGTATTTTGTGAGACTACAAAAAGTCTTAATAGAATGCCAAAGGAGACCTTGTTTGTAATGCCAGATACTGTAATAGCAAAACCACATGACCTTAGAGAATGCATTCGTGCTCTTTGCGCCTCAGTTTCCCCACCCATATGAGGTTATATTTGGCTAGATGATCTCCAAGTTAGATGATGTTTCTTCTATCTGCAATGTTCCAGATTAAAATTTTAATCCATAAGTTTTGCCTACAGTTATCTTTACTCAGATATTTTTATCATTTGGAGGTAGAGGGAGTATGTATTGTGAAGGCAGCAGGAAGACAGATAATAATATGTAGTGATCTTTGGTTCTTCTGTCAGAATGGAAGGCTCTACCCAGCCATAACCAACTTTACCTGCAGTTCTAGTAGCAGGTGGGAAAATTCATCTTCAAAAACGCAAGCAATTCCATTATTGTTTTCAAGGGAGTATGTGTTTTTCAGATGTTCTGTGTCTGCTCAGAGAGGGCCTGCCTCTTGCATTCATTCAGCTAATGCATCCATTTGTTTGGACACAGGTCAGGTGATCACTGCCAGTATTGCAGATATCATTGCGAATTACTCGTTCAAGGATATCCTAAGGAAATTGGCTCGAGAGAAACAGACAGACGTGGCTCCAGCTTCCTATGATGACAGTTACCTTGGTGAGATTCATTATTTAGCACATTTGTTGTTTCTCAAAAGGCAAACTTATTAAATGTAGGTGCAAACTTTATTCCTCACTTATCCGCTGTTCTTTGGCAGCTTGTGCAAATTTTCTTTTCTTACTAGCTTAGAATGGACTTTCCTTTTATTCAGCCATGGCATATAAGTCTTCTCTTTTGGTTCAGCCTATTTTATAGGCTCTGTAACAGACTTTCGCTTCAAATTCAGCAACCATTTTTTATTTTAAAAATTTCAGTAAGTTACTCTAGAAGGATATGACTTTCACACAATAAAACATTGGCCTCAGCCCCAAAGTCAATTTCTTATTTAATGGGGGGAATTTCAATGGTTACTTTCTATGTTTTGATTTAGGCTGTAGTGTCCAGTTATGCAATCAAACACTAACTGTAAAAGTGTCCTGCACATAAAATATTTTGCCAGTTGTAGAGACTATGAATTAGTGGGGCTGCCCAGTGCTATAGGGGCAACATGTTGGCCCTCCTTTCCAGCTTTTAGAGCAACAACAAAAGACCTTCCAGTTGCTAGAATGTTGTCAAAACGTATTATGCGGAAACCATACAATGTCAATGTGCCACGGTTGTTTCCCACCTTTAGTATCCTACAGGTATTTTGATTGCTTGATAAATGAAGCAAAATGCAGTTATGTTTTTCACCTCACCTCACTTTAGAGCTAAGTGACATTTGTGGAAAACCATCATTAAAGAAATTAGGAAATATACCTTCTTGGCGATCAGAAATAGCAAATGTTGAGCACAAAAGATACTTTCCGAGTATCATGTCTGATCCTGATGAATCAGCGACGTTCAGGTACAATGGCCACCATTTACTCTTTAAGGGGGATGATGAAGTATTCCTCACAATCTGATTGTGTTGCCATGTTCAGAAGAAGCGGATCGATTATGCTTCCAGGATTTAGTACGGAAGCGTTCATTTCACTGTTTTTTCCCATTACAGAACCCTAAACTTTTATGTGACGATATTTGTTGAAATTTCTGACCAAAGCAGTACTATGGCAGTTCTTTCATTTTTCTAGATAAAGCTCATTTGTAAAGCCTTCAAACATGTGACTAGTTTTCCTTTTCTTTAACCCAGGATATTCAGTTGCTGCTGGGGAATTCACTGGAGACTCTGAGCAAGGTGAGAGACATTATTGGATTTAAGTCATTTATAAAGCACGGGGAAAGGTAAAAGGACCTGAAAAGCCCTGTTATAAATGTGATTTTCTTTGCTACACAAATGTATAATAATGGAATCCCAGAATGTGTATGATAATATTATGTAGAAAAACAAACCAAAATACACTTCAGCACAGCATTTTAAGTCTTAAATAACTTCATAATACTGAATGTCAATCGTTATAAAATCGAGTTAAGCAATAAAAAACAAGTCCAATAATCCCATATTATGCATGAGAAAAATACAGGTGATTAAATGGCCCACATATGGGCGCCTGGGTGGTTCAGTCAGTTAAGTGTCCAACTCTTTGATTTTGGCTCAGGTCATGATCTCACAGTTTGTGAGTCTGAGCCCCACATTGGGCTCTGGGCTGACAGTGGGGAGTCTGCTTGGTATTGTCTCCCTCTCTCTCTGCCCCTCCCCCATTTGCTCTCTATAGCTCTCTCAAAATAAATTAAAAAAAAAAAAAAAAACTTAAAAAAATGGCCTACACAAAAGCCATGCTATTAGTGACAGATCACATTTGAAAAGTCAAGATCCCCCATCTTTAATTTCTGGACATTCACATTGGACGTGTCCCTACTAAACTCCCTCCCAGGCTCCAACCCAACACCTCTACATTATTTCCTTTTCCCCTTTGGACATGCTCAAGCTCAAAATAACAGAATGAATTAACTCCTGTTCTCATATATGCCCCTCACCTCTGTCCTCTATACCTTATAATGGCTGCCATCTCTGGTTTCCGTCCCCTGAATCTGTAGCTACTCTAATTTCGACAGGTCAAATGCTACTTTTTTTTTTTTAGTACAATTTCAAATGTCATCTCCTTCTTTCACTTCCTTCTGTAAACTCCTGTAAGATCTCATTTTTCTCCCTCCTAAGGAATTTACCATTCATTCATTCTTCCAGTTTTTCTTGAGCACCTGCTGTGTGTCAGGCTATGTGTTAAATGTTGAACACACAGAGGCGAACAGATGGTCCTCAATCTCAGAGTTTATAGTCCCAGTGGGGCTGACAGGCATTAAACGGCGAGCACAAAATACCTGATAAACAATTGTAGTAAGTGGGAGGATAAAGTTCTAAACATAAAACTAATCTAAGCCACATGACCTCATCACCTCCCAGGGGCCCTGTCTCTTGAGACTATCACATTAAGGGTTAGGTTTCAACATACGAATTTTGGGGGTACACAAACATTCAGTCCCTGGCAATACCTATCATATACAAGACTGGTAATATTTATTGAATGAATGAATCATCAATCAATCAGTATTTCTATCTTGTTTCATATGAACCTTAACTGCTTTTCACTAGTGTGTTTTAACGAATTCACAAAGAATTAAGAGTAAATGAAATGTGGGCCATCCCTGGAAATCATCAGAGCTTATTGTATTGTATTGTATTGTATTGTAGAGAGAGAACGATCAGGGAGGAAGGGCAGAGGGAGAGAGAGAGAGAGAGAGAGAGAGAGAGAGAAAGAGAATCCTAAGCAGGCTGCAAGCTCAGCATGGAGCCCGATGTAGGGCTTGATCCCATGACCCTGGGATCTTGACCTGAGCTGAAATCAAGAGTCAGACGCTCAACCAACTGAGCCACCCAGGCGCCCCAGAGCTCTTTTAACTGTTTCATCTCAAAAAGATTTACAAAGCAGAAATTCACAGAGAATAAAACATTCTTTATGCAGTGAGGTAGGGATTGAACACAGAGGTTTTGTGGGTTTTTTTTTTTCTTTAAAAGAATATTTTGCTTTTAAATACAAGATAGTTCTTTTTTTTTTTTTAATTTTTTAAACCTTTATTCAGTTTTGAGAGACAGAGCACAAGTGGAGGAAGGGCGGAGAGGGAGACACAGGATCTGAAGCAGGCTCCAGGCTCTGAGCTGTCAGCACAGAGCCCAACATGGCACTCAAACTCATGAGCCATGAGATCATGACCTGAGCCAAAGTTGGATGCTTAACCAACTGAGTCACCCAGGCACCCCTAAATACAAGCTAATTCTTAAAGGCTTTCTCTTTCCATACATTTTTTTCTTCAAGATTTTAAAAGACAATCTGTTGTGGTAGTTAAAAGCATAGACTTTGGAGCTAGACCACTTGGGTTTCAACCCTGACTTTGCCATCTACCAGGTCTGTGACCTAGTTACCTAACATCTCAGTGCCTCCATTTCTTTATTTCTAAAAGAGAGATAGTGGTGATGGTAATGATGATGATGTTGGTGATGATGATGATGGTAATAATGCTGAGGAGGAGGATGATGGTGTTGATGATGATAACAATGAAGATGATAGTACCATCTAGATCATAGGATTCTTAGGATTAAGTGAGCTAATCCTACATTCATAAAACAGTATAATACTGATACGTAACAAATACTATTTAAATATTAGCTATAATGAGAAAGAATTCTTGGGATAGAGTCCATCAGAGATAAAATTAAATTCCTAGTACCTTAGAAAAGTCAAATCTTCTAATCACTCAGTGATTTAGCAAAGGAAATTGTAAAATATGCCAAATGATTTTAAACATGGCATTAAACTCCTGTTGGAAAGTTCCCCAGGAGAAAATTCAGTCCTGACCCAAGGAAATTATTAGGGGTGCATGACAGCACATCACAGGGAAGCATGATAGGAAATCATAGTGGTTTTCCATTAGATCAGAGAAATATCTAGAAGATGGATCCAAGTTTTAAATGATATGTAAAGTAAAGGCACTATCAGGGAGTGATCCATTCATCAGAATGGATCCATTCATCAGACCACACCAAGTCCAAGACTGCCCATGTTCACTACTTACGTAAGCAGACTGGAAAGAGTTGAAGTTCTTTGAAACCTAGTGAGTGACCTGATGTACTGTAGATTAGAAGCCCTTAACGTGGGATCCTTGTATTCCGGGTGGTACAGGGACGGATGGACTTCACAGGGTTTGAACCCCTAGAAATTATATGCAAGGTTTTATATATATATGAATTTTTCCAATGAGAAGATCCATAACTTTCATCTATTTCCCAAGTGTGTTCATGACTCAAAAAAGGTTAAGATCTTTGGTTCTTGTTTTAGAGTCCAACGTGGTGAGCTAAAACCAAAAAAGTGATATGGCCCTAACCAATCCTAGGAAAGTCATTTGGTGTGGTAGAAAAAACGTTGACGTGGCTCTCAGTTCTTGAGTCTTACTGCTCACCAACTATGTACAGTGACTGAACCTTTCTAAGCCTTATTTTCTCCACACGTCCATAGGGGTATGAATGCCTACTTTTTAGAGGTTAAATTATGGAAATATTATAAAGCTTGTGGCACATTGTCTTAGTGGGTGGAAAACATTCGCTAAACACTAGCTTCCTTTTTGCTTCTTGCTGGTGGGGTTGATGCCCAGGTCATGTATTTCAAGGCACGGATATTAAGAGATCTTTGAAGGTTTTCCTATGAGTTATTGAAATGGATCTGAGAAAAGTCACTTATTTTCTCTCCCAACTGAATTTTTGTAGTTGAGTGATAGTTCCAACTTGTCTTAAAACTCCAAACCATTCTATTTATGTATGTATGTATGTATGTATGTATGTATGTATGTATGTATGTATGTATTTATTTTTAGCGTTTACTTATTATTGAGAGGCAGAGAGAAAGAGAGAGAGAGCATGAGCAGGGGAGGGGCAGAGAGAGAGAGAGGGAGACACAGAATCCGAAGCAGGCTCCAGGCTCTGAGCTGTCAGCACAGAGCCTGATGCAGGGCTCGAACTCACAACCCGTGAGATCATGACCTGAGCCGAAGTCGGACGCTTAACCAACCGAGCCACCCAGGCGCCCCCAACATGACTTTTAATAACTTCTAAGTGCTGTGACTACGTGGGGTGACAGACTCCAACGTTACTGAGTGTGATGGTTGATTTCTTTTAAATGAAATTCTGAAGGTTTGCAGAAGGCTTAGTAGTGGTTGTCATGGGATAGTCCCTTCAGACTCCTCTGGTTGACAGGCCTGATCCTGGAATCAGTCAACTCCATTATATTTGATGGTGGTTTGTTGTTAGATGCCAATTTAATTCACGCCAAATAAATATTGTTGAAAACTGAGCAGCGTGCGACCGGTTCTGATAGCTTTCCTGGAAATCTGTCCAGATAGCTTAGTTATTCTGAACCCAGTTTTATTCTTCAAGGACATGCTTCACCTTCCCTCCCATTGCTATGGTTGAGCAGTCCATGCCCCTGGGTAAAGTTAACCTCTCCACTTTGCACCACACCCCATTGCCTCCCGTGACTCAGAGAAGGGACTCCAACCATTCCCACATCATGATTTTCTTTGGATCATTCCCACCACTGTACAAACATACTTCTCTCACCTTAAGAAGTAAATTTGTTACGCCACTCCCTCCTCCAGCAAGCACCTATTGACTCTGCTTCAAAAGAGCTGTCACTCTTCTCTGCTGTATCTCTGTCCGCTGTATCTACTGCCTTCTCGTCTTCAACTCACCACTCAGCTGAAATGGCTCCTGTCAAGCAAACCAGTGGCCTCTATGCACCTCCTCTTCCTTGATTATCATGAGCATTGAAAGAATTCATTATTCCCTCCTCATTTCTTCCCTTGGCTTCCCAGACACTTGTAGCTCCCTCTTCCCTCTCCCTCCCCCCTTCCCTCTCTGTTGTTGATTCCCCTTTAATTTCTCTCGTATCATTGAGGTGTCCCAGGGTTAAACACTTGGATTCTTTCTTTCCTCTTTGAGTTCTTGGTAACCTCATCCAGTCTCATTGTCTTTCCAGCTTCTACTGAGTTCCAGGTTCCAGGTATTTCTCCAGATGACGCTGAATTCCAGGTTCAGGGATATGTGTTCTAATATCTGGAACCTCAATTCAGTACTCAACATCTCTGTTTGAGTAGTTCTCTCAAACTTAATGTGCTCATGAGCGAACTTCTGACCTTCTCCCCAGAACACGGTCCACCATCCTCTCAATTGCTTGAGCCACATACCTTGGAAGTCAGCCTTGTGCTCTTTCTCTTTCTCTCACACCCCATCCATACCCAATTTATGAGTAGACCTGCTAACGAAACTCTCAAAATATGACCAGAATCTGACCATTTCTCACCTCCTGCACAGCTTGTACTCAGATTCAAGTCCCCCAACTTTATTGCAGTAGCCTCCTACCTGGTCTCTCTCTCTCTCTCTCTCTCTCTCTCTCCCCCCTTGCCCTCCTGTAGTCTGCTCTAAATTCAGCAACCAAAGTGGTCCTTTAGACACAGAAGTCAGATCACGTAACTTCTTTGATCTAGTGATGTTTCAACTCCTTCAGTCTGAAATCCAAGACTTTACAATGACCTGAAAGTCTCCATTCATAAGATTTTGACCTCATTTCCTACCCCTTTCCTCCTCACTCCCTCCCCTCCAGCCACCCTGGTCTCTTTACTATTCTTTGAATACTCCAGACACACTTCTACCTCAGGACCTTTGCAGTTGCCATACCTTCTGACTAGAACATACTTTTCCAATACCTCCATAATATTTACATCTCCACTTTCTTCATTTTTGGCTTCAATGTCTTTTTCTTGCCAAGTCCTCTCCTGCCAGTTGTGCCCTAATAAGGCCTAAGTCCTTTCTCATCCCACCTCCATTTCCCCCTGTACCATTTTACTGTTCGGTTTTTCTCCACTCACCGTATTCACCCCCTTCAAATATGCCATTTCATCAACTCTGTTTTTTAAGTGGACTGTCTCTTCCAACCAGAGCATGAGCTCCGTGAGAGCAGGGCATTTTTGTCCAATGTGCTCACTATTTTTTACTCCATTTGCCTATACATGTTTGTTGACTGAATGAGTGGATTGATGGCTGAAAAGTCCAACATCTATCCCCAAACGAACCTTCTTTGATTGTTCACGCTAACAGCATGAGCACCCAACTCTGCCAGAGCACAGCACATCCGATGTAGTCGAGGCCAGAACTCGTGCCAGACCTTCCACGGCCGGGGAGGGGAAGGGGAATTTAAATAGAAGGGGATTCTCTTCCAGGCCCTTCCTATTTAAATTAAACTAAAAGGTAACCCCGATGAATCAAAGGATAGTTTAGATTTGTAGAAACAAGAGCCGAAAGATCTTTGATAACCAGCCAGTCCCAACTCCCACACTACTGCAGGTGACCAGAAAAAGTGGGGGTAAATGATTCATCCCAGGTATATGGCAGACCCAAGAATAGAACCACTGTCTTCTGAATCTAGAGACGGATCACTATGCCCTGAATTATATGGACTTTTCTCCCCACAGTTGCCTCTTCTGTTTGTGTTACCGACGCTTCCTTTCTGGGGGACCCTAAGCTGCCAGGTCACCCGCTAATTCTGCTGCCAACAAACACTTGCAAGGGGGCCAGACTCGTATCATTTATGATGGCTTTTCTTTAGGTAACCGAACTTGTTTTGCCATGTGAGGGTGACAGAAGCTGTACTTTTCACACTAGTACAAAAGATGTCACCACAGTGAAAGCTGGAGAAATCGGACTCAGAGGTTTAACTTACGAATCACATTGCAGAGCTGAGAAGTCAGGCTTCTGCTACGCAGGCAGAAACACATTGGAGACCGGTGGTGAAGGCTAGGAAATCTCACAGGACGACTTCTGTTCTGTTTTCCGTGGTCTGTAGCAGAAGCAAAATGCAAACCCGTGACCTCACACTTCTAGCTCCTCAAGTGATGGTTACTCACGTAAAAAGCACTCTCTTTAACTCATTTGTTGGGTGGCTTAAAAATATATGTAATTCCCCTTCTAAATGAATATTTTTATCCCCAGAGCTGGTTGCTGGAGTTCCAAGAGGAGCCCAGAATTTTGGATATGTGAGTACTAAGAATGCATCGTACAATATTTTCTTCCACATGCAAAGAAATGTTCCCTTTCATTCGACTTTTTTTATGTTTATTTATTTTTGAGACAGAGAGAGACAGACAGAGCATGAGCAGAGGAAGGTAGAGAGAGAGAGGAGACACAGAATCCGAAGCAGGCTCCAGGCTCCGAGCTATCAGCACAGAGCCTGGCGCGGGGCTCGAACTCACGAGCTGTGAGATCATGACCTGAGCTGAAGTCGGACACCCAACCGACTGAGCCACCCAGGCGCCCCTCTTCCATGCAACTTTTAAGTGGCTTACCATGTCTTTTAATCGTGAGCCCCTACAGATCCATGCTTGCTTGCTTGCTTACTAAAAAGGAAGAAAAACAAATGAGGCTAGATTTTTTTTTTCCTGATCTATGTACAGGATGTACAACATAGTTTGTGGGACCCAGTGCAAAATGATAATGCAGGGCCCTTTGTTCAAATTATTAAGAATTTCAGGAGAGCACCAGCTGGGCATTAAACCAAGGGTGGGGCCCATTGGAACATGGGGACCAGAGCACAGGTCCCCACCCATGAAGCCAGCATGATGCTTGTGCATAATCTAGGACAAACTGCAGAAGACACTGTCGCTGACAGGCTGAGCATTTTCATACGGCTCCTACGACAGAAATAAGAAAATCGATCGCTATTGCACTAGTGTGTTAGTTTCCCAAGACTAACACAACAAAAGACCACAAACTGGGTGGCTTGCAACAACACGGATTTATTTTCTCACAGGTCAAGAGACCAGAGTCTGGAATCAAAGCGTCAGGCAGGGTCACGCTTCCTGCAGGGCATCTAGCAGCTCTTTCTTACCTATTCTGGCTTGAGGTGGCCACTACCTGGTTTTGGTGTATGTCAGCACGATTTCAGTCTCCGCCCCTGGCCTCGTACGGCCATCCTCCAGCCGTGTCTGTGTGTCCTCCCCTTTTCTCAAGAGGACATCAGTCACTGCACATAGGGCCCACCCGAAATCTGGGATGACTTCATCTCAATTTCCCGAACCTGTTTCACCTACAAAGACCCTATTTCCAAATAAGGTCACCTTATGAAACTCTGTTGTTGTGAATTTTGGAGGGACACCATTCAAACCCATTAGAGCTAGTTACCACAAAAGTAGGAAAAGAAAATCAAGACACCTTGTGAACAGAAAAGGTTATGTTTTAAATAATGTTTATTATTTTAAAACCCTAGTAAATGTAATATCTGAATAGAATTAAAAGTAGTATTTTTGCTATCTGGATAGCATTTTTAATTTTAACCTTTCTTTTTTTTTTTTTTTTGCAAAGAGCCATAATCATCAATTTTTCATAACATAAACACAAATGAATTTGGATAAAAATCATAATTAGGTGAATTAACTGGCCAGCAGGTTAATTGCTGTGAGCATTCAGTTGAATTCAATTTCTGTTTTCCCTTTTCAGATTACTAAGCATGCATTTTATCTGAGAATGTCAGAGACTTAACCATAAATAAAAGTTCAGTTGGATTTTTTAAAGCTCATTCTTACGGGATTGCATTTTTGTTTTACATAGCATTAACTGTTTACCACTCTTCCCCCAAATTTAAAACTGATATAAGTTATAATTTAAAATGTGGATTTTTTTCTCCAATTCTGTCAAATGATATAACCTATCTCATTTCTATGATTTCAGGTTTCAATCATTAACTCTACAGATATGACTTTTATTCAGAATTTCACTGGTGAACAGGTGAAGACCTTTTAATATCAAATAATGTCACTCGGTACTCATAGTAAATTGCAATGTTCATACCATTTATTCATTCATAAAACAAATGTTTACTGAGCACCTACTATGTGCTAGGAACTGTTGCGGGCCCTGGGAATATAACCATGCCTCTGACAGACAGGATCCCAGCTCTCCTATTGTAATGTCGCTAACTGGTAGGATCTGAGAGCAATCCTGTTATGTTCTGGTCCTGTATGGAGCATGCTTGGTGGTGAGTTCCAGGTATATGCCTTCCCTCTGAGAAGACAAAGGTTTCTCCTAGGTCTCACTGTATCAGTCGGAATCAATGGGCTTGTACTCTGTCTCTCTTCCTCACTGTGACTGGAGCCTCCACCCAAAGCAACATTATGTGGGGGTTCACAAGCTACCTGGTTCTGGTCCTTTCCTTCCAGGGGCCAGATATCACTCCTCACCCACTGTTACTGGCCGAGGTCTTATTAAGAAAAGCTTAATTGCCTGTCATTCTCTGAGGTCATACTTCATTCACCACCCTGAGGTTTCCTGGCTACTGTGACCTGTGGAAATTTGGCACATTTCTTTAAACAATGAATGTGATATGGTTTAGGGAGCCATCATGAGTTGAATCCGTTTCTCTGGGCAGCCCATAACCAGAAACCCACACTGCTGAATTTCTAGGAAGCCTCACATTAGAGTCTGGCCAAGTTACATCTTGGCCTCCTGGATCATGGTTGAAGATCCTTAGATGCTCCCCTCTTAGCTAGAGATACCGATTTGCAGTAATGTCATTGTCAAGCAATTTTGATTGATAGAGTTTTTTAATGAGCATGGCACATTTTTTGTATTCTCCCCCCAAATTGGGGCTTTAGTCTATCCATTACTCTGTGGTTTTCAACAAAGTGTTTGGCAATGTCTCTCATGCACTGTTATGGTAAATATGGAGACGGAAGGCTGGGACAATAGTGAACCTGGATGAACTTACAACTTTTTAACTATTCTCAAGTGATGATATTTAATGGTTTGTTGAAAATGTGGCAAGACTTCTCTTTTGCCCAGCTCTGTTTCACATTTTTATCATTAGAAGGTCTTTAAATATTATTAAATTTGGCCTGTCTATAACTTCGTGCCCTCCATACCATCTAGCTGTTCGGTCTTGAACTTCAGAATTCAGTGCATGAGGGACGAAATTCCTCTGAGCGAAGGCCACACAGTGCCACACTAGGAGTAGAATTTCACTGTAGATGGTTGGAATAGAGAAGTGAGGTGGGAGAACTGAGTTACTGCACAGTTATCTCGTGCATTTGTTCCCCTGCCAAGAGCCTTTTGCACCTGGCACCTGTATCTTAGTCTTTAGAATACTATTATAAAAATGCCACAGATCGGGTGGCTAAAAAAAACCAAATGTTTATGTCTCACAGTTCTGGAAGACTGGGAAGCCTGGGATCAAGGGGTAGGCAGATTCAGTATCTGGTGAGAGCTGGCTTCCTGATTCATATACATGGCCATAGTCTTATGTGCTCAGATGGTGTAAGAAGGGCTTCAGAGCTCTCTGGGGTCTCTTTTATAAGGGCACTAACCCCATCATGAGGGCCCCACCCTCATAATCTCATCACTTCTCAAAGGCCTCACCTCCTAATACCGTCATATTGGGGGTTAGGGTCAATATTTGATTTTTTGGGGGGGGGAAGGGAGAGACACAAGCATTCAGTCTCTAGCAACCATGTATGTTTGGAGGGGAGAAAAGAGGAAGGAGACGTTAACTATTGAGTGACTCTTGTTAACCCATGTATTTAGTCCCTCTGCAAAGAGTATCTGGCACCTACTCTGAGCTGGACCATGGACAGAAGAGTGAACAACACAGACCAAAGTCTGCCCTCTGTGGAGCACCCTTTCTCGTGGAATGTAGACTAATTAAATTAGTAGATTATGCGAGACTAAGTCAGCTAAAGCACTCGATGCCGAAATATGGAAACGAAAAAAAATCCTGACAAGCTCAAACGATGGGCCAAATCTGAAAAGACAGTAAATGTTGAAAACATAGCTTGAAAAACAACATCTTAGGAGCTAAAATGTGGAGAGATTGTGGCACACTACTTAGAAGAGACTTAGAAACCTTAGTGGACAATAAACTCAATGTGAATTGATACTGACTGAGACATGATTTCCCTTGAAATTAAACCCACTTTTATATTTCAGTGATTTAACCCAAAGCAAAGAGTGTAAATCCTACTTAAGGCTTCTCCTGGCTGTGCGTTCATGGGGTATCATCTGTTCTTTGGTATCACATGTAGTAACTCTAAGAAAGAAGCTGGTGCACCAGCTGCAAATATCTCCATATGAAATCTCATATGGAAGTGGAATTAAACTTATTCTATGAGGTTCAAGATTGCAGAAATAGATAGGAGTAAGGACTAGAAGTCACAGAGCGGCCAGTTTTGCAAAGAAAATTCTAATAATTGTGTCCACAGACTGAATGAGTGGATTGTTGAACATCTGCAGAGGATGTCCAAGCAGATGTCAGAGGTACTGAGAGGGAAATTATGCGTTGGATCAGACTAAATGACTTTAAGACTCTGTCCATGTCCAGGACTCTATGAATGCACTGCAAAAGTCTGCTGCAATGAGATTCATCCTTCAGGGAAAATTGAGAGAGGACTATAAAAATTATTTTTGAACATAAACTATGTCATCTTCTGGTTTCCCTTCACAGATGGCATCTTATTTTGGATATACAGTCACAGTGTCAGATGTTAACAATGATGGGTAAGTTTATAAGAACTTCCTCACTCACCATATGTTATATTCATCCACAGAGATGTTGTATTTTTTTTTTTCCTTCATGAAGTAGATCCTTCCATACTTCCTCAACAGAACAGAGACTCTCTTGTTTTAGTTGTTTTTTGGTTCAGGAGAAGAGGACATAACCCTCCTATTTTATGTCTTTCTGGAGACTTTCGATGTCTATTTTCTTTTTTTTTTTTTTCCCAACATCTATTTTCTAAAAGGACTATTTTACTTAGCTTTATCTTTAATTTAATAAATTGAATAGTCTTTGGCCATTCAAAATCCAAAGCCATTGAAGCATTTGCTCATCTGTCTGTCGTTACCCCTTAGCATGTGATACATTCATAAAACATGTGCACATAAATAAACATTTTTTTCTCCTGACATTGCTTTAACCAACAGACTAGTAACACCCATGGAAAAGATGAAATAATATTAGTTTTTCAGATGATAGCAGTAAATCATGCTTGAGTTTGGACCAAACACCGTAACAAATTACAGTTGTGTTTAAGTCATTACTTCAAAAATAAACTGTTACTAAACATCTCTTTGGTTCACTAAAACCACCTACTCGATAGATAAAACAAATGATTAAATAAGAAAGTCAATACGTTGAGATAGAATGATTATCCATCCAATAAATATCGTTGGAACACCTACTGTGTGCCAGGCATTATTCTCGGTGCCCAGAATATAGTGGCAAATGAGGCAAGATAGATCTCTGCTCTCAGAGAGCTCACATTTTTATAGAAATCAAGTACCTGCAGAAGTCTGACTACATCCCAGGGTCTGGATTAAGCAAGCATTTTAGATAACATCTTTGAAAGACATTAGCTATGACCTTTGTGTAGACAGAAACGTACTTTATATATTATGTGGTGTCATATGAATGGAGATACATTTAGTTACTTTTGTACCTTTTGGAAAATATCTTTTTTCTTCCATTCAACATATATTTCTTGAGCATCTAGCATCTAGCACACTAGCACTGTTCTAGGCACTGGGATATGGCAGAGAACAAAATAGAACCCCCCCCCCCCCGGGGGGGGTGTCGGGGCAGGGGGGAGGGGAAATTCCGGACAAAAAACAAATGAGTCAAATAAAATGCATTGAGATGATGATGAGCACTAGATAGGAAGAAAAAAACAAAAACCAGAAGCACTGTTCAGTGCTAAAAGGAAATGAGCTATCAAGCATGAAAAGACAGGGAGGAATCTTAAAGGCATATTCCTGAGTGAAAGAAACCGATGAAAGGCTACATAACTGTATCTCTCCAACTAGATGACATCCTGGAAAAAGCAAAACTATGGAGACAGGGAAAAGATTAGTGGTTGCCAGCGGTCAGTGGGGAGAAGATGGGTGTTCAAAGGCCAGAGACGAGAGGATTTTTAGGGCAGTGAGACAACTGTGTAAGACACTATTACACATTGGTCCAAATCCACAGAATGTTCAGGGCACTTGGGTGGCTCAGTCGGTTAAACGTCCAGCTTGGGCTCAGGTCAGGATCTCAACGCTCGTGAGTTTGAGCCCCACGTCAGGCTCTGTGCTGAGAGCTCAGAGCCTGGAACCTGCTTTGGATTCTGTCTCTCCCTCTCTCTGCCCCTCCCCCACTTGCCTCTCTCTCTCTCTCTCTCTCTCTCTCAAAAATAAACATTAAAAAGTTTAAAAATCCACAGAATGTTCAGTCCAAGAGTGAGGCCAGTGTAAACTATAGGGTCTGGGTGATGATGATGGGTCCCTTAGGTTCATGGACAGTAACACACACACCACACGAGTAGGGGACACTGATGGGGGGAAGGCTGTGCGTATGGCAACAGGAATGTACAGGAACTCTCTGTATTTTCTGCTTCAGTTTGCTCTGAACTGAAAACTTCTCTAAAAGACAGTCTATTAGGGGAGGTAGGGAATATTGGGAAGGTGGTGATATCAAATGGGGTAGATATGGAAGACCGGGGTGTTAAGGTTGAGGAAAGTTGAGGAAAGATCTGCAGGAGCAAGATCAAGGGGAAAGAGTGCTCAGGTTCCTGGAGGTGGGGGCTGCTAGAAGCCAAGGAACGTGCAAGAGGCTTGGAGAGGTGATGAGGGCACAGGATCAGAAAACTTTGTGAGCCACTGCATCTATAAACTGCCTTACCCAGTGCCTCGCAGACTATGCTACAGACAGGATGAGTCTGTTTCCAAGAAGGACACGTCTCGCGAGCCACTGGGGGATTCTAAGCAAGGGAATGGCCTCTGACTTTGGTTTCATCAGACACGCTCTGTCTGGTGGCTCTCGGCAGCTGTGAGGCCTTCTGGGGGTCCACTGCCCTAAGCCAGGTGGGGCAGGACAGTGCCTTGGGCAGGAAGTAAAAGGGTTGCACTCTGGATGTATTCTGAAAGTATATTTGAATGCCAATCTTACTTTACCCATCAGCCGAGCTGTGAAGAGAAAGTAACGATCAGGACCGCCATTCATAATTTCCAACCTCAGTGGACGGGACTAATCAGAGTGATTTAGGGGGGGAGAAAAAACAGAGAGGTGGGACTGAAAAAGAACGTGAGTACACGACTTGGTGTGATGTCCCAGATAAGGAAGCCCACGCTTTAGTCAAAGCAAAACAAAACAAAACAAAAAACAAAATCCCATGGCGGTCATTGGGATACGCGCAGACACGTTTCTTTCAACAGATGGTAACACAACACACACAGGGGCTTTTCCGGCCCGGGAGCCACAGGGTGTTTTATGGGGCCCCGAGTAACTCCGTGTGTGCCCTTCCTTTACCTCACCCTGCCCTGAACCCTTTCGGCTCTCCCTCGGGTCAACACTGTGCCCTGCAGGATACTGCCTCCTTCCTGGAAACACGTTCGTTCCAGTCCATAGCAAAGCTCTGTGACAACACTTAGAGTCCTTTTTTCTTTTCTTTTTTTTTTTTTTTGGCCATGTTAATAAAAAAACCGAGAATACTTGTGAGGAAAGGACCTTTTTGGTCCCCTGCTGATCAAATTTAACATGGTAGTTACAAACACAGGAATATTCCAGGGATAATTTGTTATTTCTCGATGTTCTTAAAAATTACTATGCACGTTATTTCTTTTTTTATTAGGCACTATAGTCTGCAGTCTTTAGACTGCATCGAAAAAGTGAGTCCATTATCTTAATATTGCCGTTCTTTTTTTAAAAATTTATTTATTTATTTATTTATTTATTTATTTATTTATTTAGAGAAAGCACACACGCAAGCCAGGGAAGGGTAGAGAAGGGAGGGAGAGAGAGAATCACAAGCAGCCTCCGCACTATCAATGCAGAGCCCGATGTGGGACTCAATCCCACTAAACGTGAGATCGTGACCTGCACCGAAATTAGGAGTCAGAGGCTCAACTGACTGAGCCACTCAGGTGCCCCAACATTGCCATTCTTTTAAAAAAAAATTTTTTTAGTGTTTATTTATTTTTGAGAGAGAGACTCAAGCCGGGAGAGGAAGAGAGGCAGACAGAATCTGAAGCAGGATCCAGGCTCCAAGCTGTCAGCACAGACCACGACATGGGGCTCAAACCCACGAACTGCGACATCATGACCCGAGCTGAAGTCAGACAGTTAACCAACTGAGCCACCCAGGCGCCCCAACTTTAAGATGTTGCCATTCTTAAAGATAAAGTGCCCACAGATTCTCAGTCTGGATGTCATGTGCCATTCTTGGTTACTGTAATGCTACGTAAATTCAAGGCCCCATTATAAATGAGTAAGCTATAGATGCCACTGAGAATCTTTCACCCCAATAAAAGACAGACAATTCACATGAAGTCTGAAATTACAATAACAAAACTACAATTTGCCATCACCTTTGTAGCACCTGTGTTTCTGGAAAAAATCACTTGATACTGTTGACTTTCAAATAGACATCTTATGTGTCTAGCCTTATACTTGATCTGAAGATAGGGGCCTGAAAACCACTACTAAATGGCAACAGCAGCGTCCTCACTGGGTGGGTATTTGTCCCCAGGGAAGGCACAAAACAACCCATCAGGGCAGAGACGTAAACTGCTGTCCCTCAGAAATCTTAGCAGAACCAGAAAAGAAAGGCAGTAAATCATGCATGTGTCAGTGACTTTTCTTAAGCTCCATGTGATGGCTCCATGTCAAGAGACATGTGGCCCGATTTTGAGAAAGCATGCTTTTGTCGTTCTGACTTCTGACAGTATTTCTAGCAGAGATCAGAAGGCTGCATGGGATTTACAGGAAACCCGAATCCCTATCTCAAATAAAGTTTTCCTGGATACGATATATTTGGTGCCCCCAATTTCTTAGCCATTTCAAATGCAAAAATGTCTATTATCCACTGAAACTATTGAAAAACCCAATATTGCTATAAGCAACAAAATTTTATCATGCATGATTGGCAGACAATGTTTTTTCCCTTCTCAAAGTGTCTTCCTGTGTAATATATGTCTAATAACATAGGACAACCCAAACTACAGTCCAGTGAAGCTATCTAAAATTCACACATGAAGGGAGGGTGTCTGGGTGGCTCGGTCAGTTAAGTGTCTGACTTTGGCTCAGGTCATGACCTCACGGTTCATGAGTTCAAGCCCCATGTCAGGCTCTGTGTTGACAGCTCAGAGCCTGGAGCCTGCTTCAGATTCTGTGTCTCCCTCTCTCTCTCAGTCCCTCCCCCTCACTCTCTGTCTCTCTCTCTCTCTCTCAAAAATAAGTAAACATTAAAAAAAAATTTAAAGCTGGGAAATTAGCATATTTGTCCCTGAAACACTCTATAACCATTTTTATTTTTATTTTTTAAAATAAAAATTGTATATTTTAGGTATACGGCATGATGTTTAAGGTATACGTAGGCACAGTGAAATAATCACTGTGATCAAGCTAATTAAGACATCCATCTATAGGCTCCATCTATATTCACCCAACTGTGCAATCCATCCATTACAAAGTTACTTCTGTGTGTGTGTGTGTGTGTGCGCCCGTGCGTGGTGATAACACCAGAGATCCACTCTCTTAGCAAACTCCTAGTAACAGTGTTATTAACTGTACTCACCATGCTATACGCTAGATCTCTAGCATACATCCTACATGACTGCAACTTTGTATCCTTTGACCAACATCTCCCTTTGCCTCCATCCCCGCCTCTGGTAACCACTGGTCTACTTTCTGCTTCCATGAATTTGACTCTTTCAGATTATACGTATAGACACACACATATATAGATCTATTTAACTATCTCTATACACATATATATGTGAAAACATATAGATGCACTCTCTGCACATATACTGATCCAGATTTAGATATATGTATAGAATACATATAGATTCCAGTAACCTTAAATAAGGGTTGTGGTCAAAGTAACATACATATGTGTTTAAATGTTTTACTCTATTTTTTGTAAGAATCTACATTCCTGTTTATTAAGTGTACATTTTATTAATTTCCATTATTTTTATAAGGTCTTACTTCCACTTTATAAAAGTATAAAATCCTAATTTCAAAGTTATTTTCCCCTATGAACCTTAAGATTGCCTTTAGTGATTCTAAAAACAACTGATTCACGAGAAAAAATTCAGTTATAGTTTTTTGTGGCATGGCATATAAGAAAATTCAGTCCGTATGGTTATATTAAAATGGCCATACTAGTCTGCTGCATTTTACTGAGTCATTAGTAATGATTCATAAATCATTTTACAGTCTATAAGTATATGTATATATATATATATATATATATATATATATATATATATTGAAATTCACAAAACTCTTTCTAGCTTACCCAGCATTTATCAGTCAGTGATCAAGGAACTATCAGTGAGCATCAATCACCCATCAAAGTTCAATACTAAAGCTGAGATGCAATTCCCATTTTTTACCCAAATTTCTAGTTTCCCAGAAGACTTTTTTTTTTAAGGCCTGCCTCTTTTAAACCTTGGATCTGAGTAGATGTTATGCAGTGACTCAGAATAGGATATTAAGAAGATCACTTGTCTAGTTGAGTGTTCATGGTTCAGAAGTTAGGACTCCCCATGTTCTGTGATATTAAAACGGACTTTCCCTTCTCTGGCCAAGAGATAATTAAGTACTATTGTGTATCAGACTCCCTCGTGAACATTCTCTGACAGGATGTATCATCTTCTGTATGCAACAAATGCAAGGTCCCTCCAAAACTCGATAGCAGGGGTAAAAAAAGACAGTGTCATTAAGTAATGATGACCAAATTAGTAATTTGGTGGAAATCTTCCCCATTGTTTTTTTTTTAATTAAAAAAAAAAATCTCCAGGTATTGTGAGGGCACTCCAAAAGTTTAGACCAAACAGTGGTGTGCATGCTGGTTGGTAGTTGATATTATCAAGCTTGTGACTGTTTTGAAAATATAAACAAGCTGGTGAAATTAACTTTAGTTTAGTTATCTTAAGATAGCCAGAGCTATAAACTCTGCCAATGTAAACTGTTAGGAATTTCTGGACAAACTTAACAAAGGGAGACAGAATATTTCATCTTGAGCCTAAGCAAGCAAATTAGTTTTTTTCGTAGGGCTTTTGAAACTTACAATATTTAAACTATTTCAGAAACTTACAGAATTACAATTTAATCAATTGGGTTGTGTTTTCATCTCTGTGGGGCCTAAAGGAGTTCAATTTAAAGAGGTTTTAGCAGTTCGTTAACTTGAGAACGTTTTAGAGAAAATGTATTTGAAAGGAATCAGCTTTGGGTGACTATGTTTTTGCCGTAGATTTAGTCCAAGTGTGTTCTGTCACATGGGTTTTATCATCATGATTGAAATAAGTAGAAAATCTGGAAAACTAAAGCAGAAAGGAGAAAATTGAAATTGATTTCTGTAATGTAAATGATAAGCAATGTTAGTTTTTGCCCACCATGAAACAGTTCAGTTGATGTCAGCTCTAGAATAGTGCCTGCTAATCTGCATTCTGCTAAATGACCACATTCAAAACATTAATCCTGGTAACTAATGTGCAATATCTACTATTGGGAAAAAAGAAACATAAAAAAGTTCATATATTAAATCAACACAACACCATCTGACTCTGAAAACTTGAATCTAGATAGACTCTTTGTATTGAATATTCTTATTCGTGGGTCCTCTCTCTGTCTCTCTCTCTCTCTCTCTCTTTCTCTCCCTCTCTCTCTCTCTATGTATTTTTGCTTTGCTTTTCAGGAAAATAATTATAGTGTCTCTGTCCCAAACAACATGTGAAGGATGAGAAATTGAGCCTTGCATTGTATTATATTATCAGAGCGGATTTAAACATAAAGAGACACAAATAAAACCTGTGTATGCTACCCAGAGATGTGAAAGAAAATTGTGCTTAAACATTAGACATTTCGGATAAAATAAAATTTAGTGTATATATCCTTTTATAAAGCGCCTTTACATAATAATTTAGGTCTCATACAAACCACCAACATGACCCAAACAGAAAGAGTGGATTTTAGTGAAAACTTCATCATTGATATTATTTCCTCATCATTAATTGTTTTAAGATAAAAAAAAAAAAATACAGGCTGGGTGATATATATCATATATATCATATATATATGTATATATATCATATATATCACATATATATGATATATATATATGATATATATCTCTATCTCTATAGCTTAGATATATATACGTGTATATATACGTGTATATGTATATATATGTGTACATGTATATATACGTATATAGATCTCTAAGAGAATATATATATCTTAGAATGGCACCCAGCCTATTACATAACTATGTATTAGAAGGTCACTGAAAAATATCTTCACTAATAGATATTTTAAAACTTTAAACTTGAATTGGGGGGCATTTTCAAAACCAGGATTTGACAAAAACCAATTGTGAAATAGTCTACTAGCACACATAGCTTACTGCGATGGTTTTTTTCAGGGTTTTTTTGCCTTACGGTCCATAATAAGAAATACATTTGACGCTGCAGCCCAGCACACTACACAACTGAAACAAAAATGACATGGAACGATATTTATTCTCATGTGTAATGTGTTCACTCTATTTGGTGTTGTTTTCTGTTTTGTTTTTAAAAATTGATTTTGCAGTCCACTAATGTGTTGCCAACCAAGCTTTAAAAACGCCAGCCTAAACGAGAATATATATTGTGGCTCTTAAGCAGTATTGCTGTAATAAAATAATACTGACACTAAGTGCAAAGTATTCTATAAAGCACATTGTACCAATTAAATCCAACACAGTTATTGTCTTTCAACCTTATGAGAAACACAATTATAAATGAAAAACAAATGTCTTTCTCTGTTTTTATGGCATTTAGAACATTTTAGAAGACTTACACTTAACTATCTAGGGAATATATTTCTAACAAAATAAATCAAGGTTGTCATAATACTTCCAAGAATCCAAAGGTCCCATGGGTGTGCTAGTCTGTCGCAATGATGCGGTGAATAATTTCCCATTTCTAGAACTTGGGTCGGCAGGGAGAAAGGCACTGCACCAACCGTGCCAGTCCTGCATCACGTTGGCACCCTTGGGGACCAATTTTATGGCTTGTTCCTTCTTTACAGAATGAGAAAATGGCCCCCACTCCATCTCTACAGTAGAGACCAGTGACTTCAGACATTTTTGAACCACAAGGCAGCAACACAATTAGGTGTTTAGCGAATGGCCCCGCCTACTGGCAATAATGATAACAGAAAGAGAAGCAACCACAGACCTGCGGGGGAAGATCAAGGCAATAACCCCAATCCCTGCTCTCCTCTGGTCTTGGAGCACAGCAGGATGGCAAGCAATGGGAATTGTTTTTTTTAAACCAATGTGCTTGTCCTATTTTTAAGAAGGTGTTTTGGGGCACCTGCGTGGCTTAGTCGGTTAAGCATCTGACTTCAGCTCAGGTCATGACCTCACGGTTCATGGGTTTGAGCCCCGTGTCGGGCTCTGTGCTGACAGCTCAGAGCCTGGAGCCTGCTTCGGATTCTGTGTCTCCCCTCTCTCTGCTCCTCCCCCACGCATGCTCTATCTCTCAAAAATAAATAAAAACCAGTTAAAAAAAATTTTTTTAACGTTTTACCTAAGTATAGTAATCCAACTTAGGTTTTGGAATGTGAGACCCAAATGAGAGCCATTCCTATTTACCCATCCCCCTACTCACCTCCAGAAGGGCACTTGTGATGAGCACAAGGTGATGTGCATACAGAATGTTGAGTCACTATGTTGTACACCTGAAACTAATATAACAATGTATGTTAACTCTACTGGAATTATACATTTTTTAAAAAACAAAAGAAAAAATAATAGCCATTCCTCAGGTCTATCTATAACCGTCCTCGCCCCCATCCACCCCCCACCCCCCACCCCCCACCCCTTCCTTCTTACAAGTCGGCCAAGTAACACTCAGGGTGTTTCTTGCTTTTCCCTGCGGTAGGTCTCCTGCTTGGGAGACAAGTAAGAGCCTATTCTTGAAGTAGCTGGGAGCCCCAGACTATCCCAGAGTTACATTTCACCTTGTTTCTGGCTCCTACAAGGTAGGAGAGGGAGAGGGGGGATGCATTGTGCTTTTTTACCAAGAGCTCTTTCTGTTTACATTGCTATAATGTAAAAATATTGTGTATTCCCTCAACACCTAACCCAGTGCCTTCACGATACCTATCATTTATTAAACTACTATAGTATGACCTGTCTATATACGTGTGTGTGCACATTTGGAAGGAGACGTACAGAGAGAGACAGAGACAGAGACCGAGGGAGATCTTCAGTGATGTATCCAATGACGCAGCCTATTTCTACATTCACATTTTTGAGGAAATGTAACTTGTTCAATACCGCACAGCTTGTTACCAAAAGAGCCGGCTTTTAAATCTAGATCAGGAGAACGTTAAAACTCATGCTTTTCCCATATAATCTGATTCAACTTACTTTTTCAATTATCAATTTTTTTTTTTTGGTAGGTCTTATTTTTTTTAGAGCAGTTTGGGTTTATGGAAAAATTGAGTAGGAATTAAAGAGAGTTCCCATGTATTCTCTCTCCTCTCCACCCTCAGTTTCCACTGTTATTACCCTCTTGCATTGGTGTGGTACATTTGTTACAATATTGTTACATTATTAACTGAAGTGCACGGTTTACATTAGGGTTCACTCTTTTGGTTCTATGTTCTGTGAATTTTGCCGAATGCATAATGTCACGTATCCACCTACAGTATCGTACAAAATACTTTCACTGCCCTAAAAACACCCCGTGCTCTATCTAGTCCTTCCTCTCCCTCCCCTCACTCCTGCCAGCTGCTACTCGTTTTTACTGCCTCTATAGTTTTGTCTTTTCCAGAATGTTATACACATGGAATCATACAGTATGAAGGCTTTTGAGACTAGCTTCTTTCACTTAGCAAAATGCATTTAAAGTTCCTCCCTGTCATTTTGTGGCTTAATAGTTCATTGCTTTTTATTGATGAGTAATATTCTGTTATATGATGTGCCACAGGTTATTAGTGCAACCAAGGATATCTTGGTTGCTTCCAATTTTTGGCAATTGCAAGTTTTTTTTTTTTCTGGACCTAAGTTTTTTCAATTCACGTGCGTGACCACCTAGGAGTGTGATTATTGTACCATACGGTAAACCTGTGCTTCGTTTTGTAAGAAAGTGCCGTACCGCCTTCCAAAGCGGCTGTCCCATTTTTCAATCTCACCGGCAATGTGTGAGAGTTCCTGTTGCTCCGCACTCTTTTCCAGCATTTGGTGCTGTCAGTATTTTGGATGTTAGTCATTCTAATAGATTCGTAGCAGTATCTCATTTTTGTTTTTATTTCCAATTCTCTAATGATATTTGACATTGAGAATTTTTTAATGTGCTCTTTGCCATCTGTAAATCTTCTTTGATGATGTGTCTGTTCACATCTTTTGCCTCATTTTTAATTGCGTTGTTTTCTTATTGCTCTATTATATGTCATAAACATATAATATTGGTTATATATAACAATGATAACATGTTATGTAATCTATTGTATATCCCATACATACAATATTGGTTATATATAACAATAATATATGCTATGTAGTATATAATGGTATCATACTGTATATGTTATTGTTACTGTTACTGTGATTTCATATTATTAAGTTTTAAGAATTCTTTGTATATTTTACTTTTCCAATTAAAATTTTGGCACCCCTCTAGCACGGAGCCCACCTGATCGCTCTCTGTACCCTGACTCCACTCAGAGACACTGCTTTGGGCTCAGAGTACTGTCACCTGGAAAGCCTGCCTCTAAAGCCACCTGTGAGAATCCCACTCAGGTCTAAGGCCATCCCCTCCATGAGCATTGCTTAACTCTCTCAAAGTACCAGCCCTCTCTCCTACCCAGGATCTCTAGGATTTAGTTTGGATTACTTGTGTGCTTTTTTCCACCCTGCCTTGTCTGTAGTTAAATGAGTGGCAATTTGATTTCACTTGTAAGTTAATTAGGACCGGGGTTGACCTAATTGTCGCTATATTCCTTGAGTCACTTATCACAGTGTCTTAAATACAGTTGTTACACAGAATGTCTCTTGAACCTGGGTACTAGTTGACCACTGCAGGGAAGGCAAGAAGTTGGAGAAAGAGGCGGTCAGGGTGAAGTTGCAATGTCTTACAGATGCCTCCTATCTTAAAGGAGGATTTCTTTTTGGTTTTCAGTAACTGATCACCCCCATTCCTGCCTTTTAGATGAATGGTGATATTTTTAGTTTAGTTGGCAAGTTTCTGCATGTTGCCTAATCTATGTCAGCATAAAAACCAAAGGCAGATTTTTCTTTGGATTATTGCCTCTCCCAAGATTGGGGCATCTTCAGAGGTCATTAGTATAGATCACATTTTGAATTTTGGTTGACGTGACTTTTCCTAAGATTTCTAAAATAAAATAACGTATGTATGTGTTCTTAAAAACTGAAATAGTTGGGGCGCCTGGGTGGCGCAGTCGGTTAAGCGTCCGACTTCAGCCAGGTCACGATCTCGCGGTCCGTGAGTTCGAGCCCCGCGTCGGGCTCTGGGCTGATGGCTCAGAGCCTGGAGCCTGTTTCCGATTCTGTGTCTCCCTCTCTCTCTGCCCCTCGCCCGTTCATGCTCTGTCTCTCTCTGTCCCAAAAATAAATAAACGTTAAAAAAAAAAATTAAAAAAAAAACAAAAACTGAAATAGTTTAGGTAGCTCTGTTGTACTCTTCTTCATGCCCGTCGGCTCTGTGAAGGGAACACTTTTAACCACTTTTGTATTTTGTTCTCTTGGGGGGCTATATCTTTATCTCTAGATAATGTGCATAGGTATTTGTTTCTTGAATTTTTTTCAACCTTAAAAATTATCTATTAATTTCCTGCTAGTGTATCTCCATTTACAAAGATAACTATCAAGTCCTATTTGGGATGAAAATTTGTTTTCTATCTTTTTAGGTAGTACTATAACCTTCTCTGGTCTCTGCTTTATTTATTTATTTTTGAGACACAGAGAGACAGAGCATGAACGGGGGAGGGTCAGAGAGAGGGAGACACAGAATCTGAAATAGGCTCCAGGCTCTGAGCTGTCAGCACAGAGTCCTACATGGGGCTTGAACTCATGAACCGTGAGATCATGACCTGAGCTGAAGTCGGACACTTAACCAAGCCACCCAGGCGTCCCCTCGCCTTTTTTTAAAAAATTTTTTAATGTTTATTTATTTTTGAGATACAGATAAAGACAGAGCATGAGTGGAAGAGGGGCACAGAGTGAGGGAAACACAAAATCCAAAGCAGGCTCCAGGCTCTGAGCTGTCAGCACAGAGCCCGACACAGGGCTCAAACTCACGGACCGCGAGATCATGACCCGAGCCTAAGTCGGATGCTTAACCGACTGAGCCACCCAGGCGCCCCTCTGCTTTATTTAAATGGAAGTAACAAGAGGAAAGAAGAAGGCAACATTTATGTTAAACCTTATTACTGCAAGAAAACTTCATAACTTATGTGAATCATTCTGTTGTCGTAGACAAACACTAATCCACTTTGAGAGAAACCCTTTTTAGGTCCTTTTGATATGTTTTGCTTGTCTAGCTACATTTTCTGGAAATGCACTAAAAATCTTTTGAAAAGGGTGAAGTATCTGGTTTTCTTAAAGTGGTCATTTGTAACACAGTCTAAAAGCTCAGTGTAACAAGTCTTCTTTTCCTATAACATTCTATCCCATAGACATAACAAAGCAATGAAAGAAACACGGTGATTGTAAAATGTACCTGGGGAAAGGAAAAATACCAACGGAAATGTACTAAGCTAGTTGGTTAAAAATGTATCCGCTGGCGGGGGGGGCAGGGGGGGCAGCACCTGGGTGGCTTAGTCGGTTGGGAGACCTCCCGACTTCAGCTCAGGTCATGATCTCATGGACTGTGGGTTCAAGCCCTGCATCGGGCTCTGTACTGACAGCTCAGAGCCTGGAGCCCGCTTTGGATTCTGTGTCTCCCTCTCCTGTCTTCTCCTCCCCCCACTCTACCCCATGTTCTATCAAAAATAAACATTAAAAAAATATGTCCCCCTGGAATCTCACGTCTGTCGGTGCTCTGACCTCTCTCTTTGTTCCCTGCAGAATGGATGATGTATTGATTGGGGCCCCTCTCTTCATGGAACGTGAATTTGAGACCAGCCCTAGGGAAGTAGGGCAAGTTTATCTGTATTTGCAAGTGAGTGCTCTTGTCTTCAGAGACCCACAGATCCTCGCGGGCACCGAGGTTTTCGGGAGATTCGGTAGTGCTGTGGCACACTTAGGAGACCTGAACCAAGATGGATACAATGGTAATTTATACCAATACGTGGAATTGTTTATGTGTTGTAATTCATGTTACTGTTACATGAAGGAAACAATGATGTCTTAGAAGTATGTACAGCAGTGTAAATACAGGGTACAGTTCTTATTATTGATTTTTTAAATTTTTAAATATTTATTTTTGAGAGAGAGACAGAGCATGAGCGGGCAAGGGGGAGAGAGAGGGGGAGACACAGAATCTGAAGCAGGCTCCAGGCTCCGAGCTATCAGCACAGAGCCTGACGCGGGTCTCGAGCCCGTAAACCGTGAGATCATGACGTGAGCCAAAGTCAGCCGCTTAACAGACTGAGCCACTCAGTGCCCCTATTATTGATTTTTTATGAACTATTAAAGAAATCTCAAGACAATTTAAAGTTAAGTTGTCATAGATCAGCTGTAAATAAAGACAGCTGTTATTTTTTAAATTAATATTTGGAGTTAATGACTCAAAGAAAACTAAAGAATCTTCCGTATGTACAGTCAAGACAAAGAAATGCATGCTGATATATGAACAAGAATGATGCCTTGTGATTAACCCATTTGAGTTACATATAGGCTTTGCTGAATTTTAATTGGTCGGTAAATTTCAGCTTAAAGCAACTTCAGTGTTTGCAGTAGTGTTAAATTCTTGGTTTAGGATTATGATTCTTTAAAGTAGGAATTTATGAATCCCTTGCAAGTACCCTTTCCTCAGAAAAACATGCAAGCTCACACAAAGCTTGCTCAAATTTGCTCAAACAAAATAGCCTAGGGAGTGTTTGCATCAGAGCAGTATTCATTAGTACCTTTGCCAAGGGGTATTGTAAGGTTAAGTTTTCTTTGAGAAAAAAGACATCCCAGAACTGTATGGTTAGTAATTTCTAAAGTGCCATAAGACAAAAATGCATATTACAAGTTCATGTTTCCAGGAAAATAATAAAAAGAGAGACAAGTTTATCTTTAACTGATGAGCTGCTTTCAAAACCTGCCCTATCCCTGGGCACCATGCAAAATATATTTATTTTGCTACATTATCTGTTGAGTCATCCTTATCACCATGTTTTCCTCTATGTATCTTTTTTTTTTCTCAAACCCTTCATGATATTTTTAAAAGGTGAGAGAAGCATTTTTAATGGCAGAAAGCGTGTTCTGCCTTTGATGTCACTGATGTATAAACTGGGTAAAATAGGGGCACCTGGGTGGCTTGGTCGGTTAAGTGACTGACTGCACAGATCATGATCTCACGGTTCGTGAGTTCGAGCCCCGTCTTGGGCTCTGTGGCAACAGCGAGACTTGGGAATCTCTCTCTCCCTCTCTCTGCTCCTTCCCAGCTCATGCTGTGTGTGTGTGTGTGTGTGTGTGTGTGTGTGTGTGTGTGTGTGTGTGT
>NW_024412434.1:19853177-19869133 GCF_014898765.1 Herpailurus yagouaroundi
TGTGTGTGTGTGTGTGTGTCTCAAAATAAATAAACTTTTTTAAGTGGGCAAAATAATGCCAGACTGGGATGAAACATGGGACCGATGTGGACGGACCTAGAGGAAGTGAAAGAAGGGTCCCTTTGCACCTGCCACGTGATGCAATCTTCATTTTCCACAACAATCTGAGATTTGGGATAGTTTATTCTTACCTGTTAAGTGAAGCTGGAATGATAATCCTTGTTACGTAGTCAAAATCCATTCACGATTTACTTAGTCTTGTCAAACTTAGGAGCAAAGAGAAATAAATGACAAAATGGGGATACATAATTGTCACCCGCTGTGGCGAGCTATTATGTTATTGTGTTATTGGTGCTCTTTTTTTATGTAAAACTAAATATTCGAGTGTTTTATGTTTTTTAAATTTATGTATTTATTTTGTGAGAAAGAGAGAGAGAATCCCAAGCAGGCTCCCGCTTTCAGCACAAAGCCTGAGGCGGGGCTCGATCCCATGAACCATGAGATCATGACCTGAGCAGAAATCAAGAGTTGGACGCTTAACCGACTGAGCCACCCAGGCACCCCTTGTGTGTATTGTTTAGAACAATTCTGATGGACACAATGTGTGGAAGTTAACTTTCATTCAGTGCCATATTTAAGTGGGAGTCGAGTGGTAGGGTCCTTTCCAGGTTTCTCTGTATCCTCTACTGTAAAATGGGTCCTGCCTACCTCATGGGTTGATGTAATCATTACATTAGATAATCTCTGTGAAAGAGATTGTTTTTTTTTCCTTTTAACAAGAAACTCGTAAGTACCCTGCAAAGTTGTCTCGCCTGTTCTACTCAGCCTAGTGATGGGACCCAGCCCTCCCTGTGGCTTGTTGCTAAGTTCCCATGTAGATCATCCTCTGCCTTGCTCCTCCAATGGGCCAAGTGCTTTCCAACCTTGGACCTTTGCACACCAGTTCTTTCTGCCTGGAGCGCTCTCCCCTCCGATTTCATATGGTTGGTTTCATCTTGTCCTTAGATTTCCATTTCAGCGTGAGCCTTAATGACACCTTGCCTGATCCCCTAATCTAAAAATAATAACCTGACAGAGTGCCTGGACGGCTCAGTTGGTTAAGCAACCTACTCTTGATTTCAGCTCAGGCCATGATCTCACAGTTCGTGAGATCAAGCCCTGCGTTGGGCTCTGAGCTGACAGCACGGAGTCTGCTTGGGATTCTCTCTCTCCCTCTTTCTCTCCCCCTCTCACGCTCCCTCATGCTCTCTCTCTCTCAAAATAAATATTTTTAAAAAGATATGTAAAAATAACAACCATTCTCTATCACATTAATATTTTTGGTTCTTCTGCATAGAGTTTGTCACTTGTCCATATTTCCTTGATCGCTTCTTTATTCAAATTGTCTACTACCTGCACTAGAGTATGAATGTTCGGAAAGCAGCATCTGATTTGCTGTCACAACTGCTGCGTCAACACATAGTAGTCGCTCGATAAATATTTGCAGGTTGGATAAAAGGCAAACAAATAACTTATGGTTGCTGCAGTATTATGAAATTTTCATGGAAAGCTTAATAAGCCCTTTGGATTTTATGATACGGCTCTTCGATTGCACTTCATTCTACGTCTCAAACATTCTTCCTGACTTAAAAAATATGTTTATGTGTGTCCGTTTGTAGACATTGCCATCGGGGCACCCTTTGCAGGCAAGGACCAAAGAGGCAAAGTGCTCATTTACAATGGGAACAAGGATGGCTTACACACCAAGGCGTCCCAGATTCTGCAAGGATTGTGGGCCTCCCAGACCATCCCTTCTGGATTCGGCTTTACTCTCAGAGGAGATTCAGACATAGACAAGAATGATTACCCAGGTAAGGGTTTCTTTCTTTTCCCATGAGAGTCCACTTCGCAGAAGGAAGCCTGTTCTCGGGACAGCGCATCATGTGAAAGTGGTTCCCCTCCTGAAGGGGAAGGCCAAGCTTACCCACAGATGGCCCCGGGCTTTTGTCCATGATTCCCAAGTGACAAAACAGGGAAGGCGGACAAAACAAACACTCCCCTTCCCGCCAAGAAACCATGTGAGAAAGGCAAGGTGGCTTTTGAAAACCCGCACTGGACGCAAAACTTGTCAACTTTGCGACAAAAGTTTTTGTTTGAAACCCCTCAGTAAGCTGTTGTCCATTGATGAAGACTTGCCTCAGGGCCAGCTAGAGCAATTTATTTTAACCCTGTAATTCCCTTTTGAGCTCATAGTTGCTGTTAATTAACTCATGAGCCTCAACATTTCTGTCATCAAGCTCATGCTTTTGGAGCATAAGTATTTTCTAGCCGTCTTTGGGGGTTTTTCAAAATAGATTGCGTATTTCAAAGTGGAGCAAAAGGAGCTTGTTGATAAGAAAGATGGTAAACTGTTCTTGGTGACTTCACTCCGACTGAGGGCTCGTGGAAATTATACCGCCCAGCGAGATAATTCACGGTTTGGGCGTGTCGGAGGAAGGCACAGTTTGTCTTAACGGATTGTTTTGGGAATCCCAGGGTTTTCAGCAGAGAACATTAGACTTCTTGGTTTTATGATGCAATTTTCATTTTTATGTTAGTTATTTTAAAATGGTTTCAACAAATACTTAGAAATTACTACTAGTTAACCAACAGCTTCAACTATTTATCAAAACCTTTCTCATTCCACCACGTTCACGCCAATTGGGTGCTTTCCATATGTCGAGGGTTTTTTTTTTTTTTTTTTCTGGTTTGGGGCAACATTCCAATACACTGACTGCCTAAACATACATAACTAATTCCATCCTTCCGTTTTCTCTTCCCCTCTGGCATCAGGCAAAAAGGATACTGTATCATCTTCTCATAAATTTGCCAGAAATCTTTCCTGGCACCACCAAAGACGTTCTAATGGGCTCAAAGCAGATTTAGTTTTATATCGTATACGAATACATCCTACCTCAGCAATTTCAAGAGCGTCTAGTTAAGTTTATTTTCTTAGGTTATACTATACTAGTCTAATCAATGACGTTAGTGGGGTTTTTTGGGGGGCAGGAGGGTGTCATTCATAATCCATTCTATTTTAAATAATCCAAAAATTAGTCCCTTATGTGATTTCTTCCCAAAATATGTCAGGATGATTCATGAAATTCAACTCATAGGCTGTAATCTTAGATGAAGAGTTATTTTTGGAAAGCTGTTGCTATTCATTATGCTTGTCATATTCTTACCTCAGTACCAGGGAACTTGACAGACAGGTGGCTGTACCTTCCGCCAGGTAAAGGAAATAAGGGATGTATTGCGCACCTAGGAAGTTCCTCAGCTTTCTTTCAAGTCTCCTAAATAAAAGCCAGGAAGGAGAGGATCATGAGACAATTTTTACCTCAAGGAATATTTCTTCTGGGGGTGGGTGGAGGGTTGAGGGAGCGGGGAAAGAGGAGGCAGACAGGGAAGAGAGAAGCTAAAGTAGGTAGATGTTGGCAACTAGTCCCCTGTTAATTGTGTCTTCTTTTATCCCTTCTTAACAATCGGAAAAAGGTCATTTGAAGCCATTCGTTAACCGTACCTACTGAGGCTGATTCAATTAATACTAATTAATGAGGTTAATGCAGTCTGTGTATCTGTCTGTAAAGTAAATGTCCTTCACTAAGGCAGGACCATTCATGCCCCTAATTGGATTCTTATCCCTTGAGATCATCTCGAGGCATTCGGTGTGCGACTGTACATCTTCTTAGTAGACTTGGGTTCTGGTCCCGGTTCTGCCTCTCGAATGGAAATGTGGATGTCTTGTGATTCATGATCCTAGAGCATTTTCCTTGATCCCCATCTCTTTACAAAAGAATGACATTCAAAGAATTCTCCTTAGAGTGACGCCAAGTCCCCAGAGACCTGTGCAGAGGCAAAACCCTAATGGAGGGGTAATAACTACATTCTCTTCACCACTACGATGGATTTGAAATCCACAGGCATAATTCAGGAATCAGTTGAGCAGATGTTCATTTAGATTCAAGACTTTCTCCTTTCCTGTCTCTGAGGCCACTCTTTCAAGGAAGGGAGTGGCAAAGGGCGTGCCTGTTGTCCAGGGACTAGGAAAGGGACATCCGGCCCAAGTGCATCACCTGTTTTTACTAGCTTCTGCCTGAAGGATAATTCAGTCTCTCCTGGCCTTTCACGCAGTGCTTAAGTTTCTGTGGTTAATCCCATGGCCTCTGTAGTGGCCACTGCTCGAAAGTTCCATGGGTCATGAGTCCTCATTCTATTCTGGCCTCTTCTGGTCCGTTCTTAGCATGTGCTTCCATACTATGGTTAGGACCCAGACATTTACAGGTTAGGTTTTCAGGTTTCTGAGATTGTTTATCCACCTGGATTATTCCTTTAGCTATTGCTAAGTTATCACCAAGACACCTTATTACTCCAGCCTAATGGAGTTTCAATCTTCTTAGGTTTTGCCTGGGAAATAGCAGTGTTCCCCCACCCTGAGGCTATTGGGTGGCATGCGTTCCAAATCCTATAGCTCATTTTATAAACTGTGTGTCCTGGTCCCCCATGGTCTATCTTGTGATTTTTTCCAAACCAGTTCTACCTGGAACTTACAAAGAAGTATAGTTTTCTTTCTCTTTGGGGTCCTGCTCTCCCAAATCAAAATTAATCTTCTTTCAGATTATGGTGCCTTCCAGGAGTCTCAAAATCCATTTAACAAGTTGACTTTCTTCTAAGATATATCTGGTGGCTTCAATAAGCAGTGATTCTCAATCTTAGCTGCACATCAGAATCACTTGGGGGAACTTTATTTTTTTTTTAATGTTTTTATTTATTTTTGAGACACAGAGAGACAGAACATGAGCAGGGGAGTGGCAGAGAGAGAGGGAGACACAGAATCTGAAGCAGGCTCCAGGCTCTGAGCTGTCAGCACAGAGCCCGACGTGGGGCTTGAACTCGCGGAGTGTGAGATCATGACCTGAGCCGGAGTCGGACGCTTAACCGACTGAGCCACCCAGGCGCCCCATCACTTGGGGGACCTTTAAAAACTCTGTCTGCTCAGGTCACTCTCCAAGCCTAGAGTCAAACTCTCCAAAGTCAGAACCTCTGGGAGGGGGTAGAGCTCAGACCAGAGTAACATGGGTAAGTCACTTGGGTGATTCCCATGTTCAACCCACCTGAGAACTAATGACATAGAACAAAGTTCCCCCTTTAATGAGTATCAAATCAACGGGCATCTTGTTAGAATACAGATTCTGATTCAGGTCAAAGAAGTGGGAAAGACTCCTCCTTTCTTCCGGCTTCCCAAGTTCTATCACTGCCTCACGGCTTCATACTACATCCTGAGTAGCAAGCTATTTTGACCTACGGAGTCTGAGATGAGGTTCTTACCCAGGACCTTTACTGTGAGAAACAATGCTCTCAAGGCTTTGTGCTCAGTTCCCATGCCTACGGTAGTTGGATATGCAGTGTTCTCTTTTGGCAAGGACCCGTTCACTAAACTCTGCCATTCCATTTATTCTTCTCAAGTTGCCAAACTAACCCGAGGGTCTCTTCTCCAGGTCGCCTCTGTGTGGTTACGGCCATTGGGATGCATGGCCCTGATACATGCTCTGGCCTCATCTGGAAAAACTAAGGAAGGTCCGTTGAAAATACTCAGGGTTTTTTTGTGGTGGTTTTTTGGGTTTTTTTTGCATGCACTGCTCTGCATCTCCTGGGAGTTACCTGTGCATTTAAAATGATGCCTCATTGGCTTCCATGTAAAATATAGGATCCATTTGTTAGGGATTGGCCCACCTTAACCTGGCTTAAGCCGTAGAGGGAGCCATTTATATTAAGGCTATAGGAATATCTCAAGGAAACCTAAAGACAGCAACTCTCCTAGGCCTCTGGATGGGACTGACTGACTGAGATCCTGGATGGCCAAGACTTCCTTTATGCCTCTCTCTTACTCTTGCGTCTGCTTTTCTTTGCACATCTGCTTCTCTCTCTTCCCCTCTCTCTCTCACTCCCCTTCTCTCCCTCTCCCTGTCTGGACCACAGTTCTCTGAGCACATAGCGAAGTGTCAGCTCAGGCTTTGCATGTTGCAATTTTACTCACTCAAGGAGACTGTCTACAATTCATCTCAGTCCCACATTGTAGGGAAGGGCATCGTATAGACTCCACGGCAAAGGGTGACATCTTCCAAAGAAAGCAGGCGTTGACTTGTGGACTGGGCAAGTATGCCAGGGAATACACGCCTTGATGCCCCTGTGAAACAAAACAAAACAAAATGGCCCTAGGAAATACGAAGGGAAGGAGAGAATTGAAAACAAAAATCTTTCGTTATAAAAATTAAGTAATAAAAGTGGTTGTTAATTGCTCATCGCTCTTTGTATGTTTGTTCCTCTTGTTTCAAGGTCCAGAAGAAAAATACGTAAAGAAATTCCTTCATTCAGCCAAAACATATGTATTAGTGTTTGCTATGTATTAGACATCGTGCTGGGGGGATAGTGGCAAGGCGTCCACTGTCACTACCTTCCCAGAGCTGACATTCTAGGTGAGAAAGACAGTTAAATAATTACAATAAAGTGTGAGCATCGAAACACTGAAGGCTTTAAACGCTAAACCGGTTTTGGAACATAATAACATCTGAAAAAATTCAAGCATGGCTGCTGAACATTATGCTTATGAATTTTAAGTCTATTATGATAAAAGTATCGTTGGCCTTTGGAACTTCTGTAATGATTTGGTCTTCATTAAATGAATCAGCTGAGGAAGAACTATGAGCTCTGCGGTTCCTCAGATAGGCACCTCCACTCCCCCTGACAAACTTCCAGGAGCCAGGCTAACTCCATGATCAGGGCTACAAATTATGTCCAGGTTGTGTCCAGCCAAGGGGCAGGTGAGGGCAGATTCATATACCAGGGAGTTCCCTCCCTGCAGGATGGGGCAGGGCCACCTTTTTAAATGCACACACAGGCATGGTGGGATCTCAGTGGCCCTCCATTCTAAATAGATCAGAAACAAAAATCCCAAAACTCTTCCCTCTTTCTACTTGGTCACCTGCAGAGTTCAGGTAAAGACAAGTGCCCAAGCAAACGGTAGATTTGACATTCTGCATTGAAATCAGTCAAACCCATAGGAGTTGCTGTTAAATGGAACGCACTTGAAAACCTGGGCTTACCCAAACTGATGGCTTCTGAAGGGGTAATTTATCCCATTCCTTACGTGAATGCTTTTTACCTCATTTTAGGCACCAAGTGTTAGCAGCCGTGTCTGCGAGCAGAGCCGTGTTGGCTTCCCCTCGTCTTCACTGCCTGCCATCTACCCACTTCCAGGCACACTGCTATGAAACCTACCTGTGATAATGGCAGGCACACATGTTACCCGTTCCTTAGATAGCGTGCTCTCTCTCTCTAAAGATAGATACGCTTTACATGTTTAGTGATACAAGCCAGCTGCCTTTTGCAGGAAGAAAGAGTAAGGTTGATGGTGATGTTTGATGTGCGTTTCTTTGCGAATTACAGCTGTTTCACCTTCCGGACTGACGAAAAATCAGGTCACATAGGACCCGAAATAATCAAAAGCACAGACGTGCAAAAGGTGGCTTGATTTACTACTATGCTATCCACTGCATAGCAGAGAAATACAGTTCATATCCTCTGGAATATTATTTTTGAATATTTCTTATGCACACACGTACATACACTCACACTTATATGTGCATATGTGTATATATGCATGCGTATTGTGTGTGTGTGTGTGTGTGTGTGTGTGTGTGTGTATATGTACCCCAAGAGAGTTTATAGGGTAAGGTTAGATGATACTCCATATTTTTCTTTTTGGGAAACATCAAACCCGTATAAAAATAACCTATTAAAGTTAGCAACGTGTCTGGGAACAGGAGAAGGGAAATCAGACTGGCCAGGTTAAGAGTCCCATCCATCATTGATGGGCTGTGTGGCAATGAACAAATTACTTGAGTTCTCTGAGTTTCTATTTCCTTACCTGAAATTATAAGGCTAATGATATTTCCTTCACTTGGTTGTGTGTGTTTGCACTTTCTAAGTGTGGAAAAGGTGTTTACAAAATGTTGTGAAATGGCTTAGAACAAAAAAGGAAATCCATCTGATTGACATGAATACAAACAAAGCTAATTTACTTCACAGACCTATTGGGCCACATAAAATGCTAAAAAGCTGCATTCTAGGATTCTGGAGATGGGCGAAATGGGTTTCAAACTTGACCCCACTGTTTCCTAGCTGTATAAAAGCATAAGACAATTTCCTAACCTCTCTGAACTTCGATTTTCTTCTCTGTGAAATTGGATATAATAAGTTGGTTTAAAGATAAAATGGCATTATTTATATAATGTGAAATGAGATGATGTGTTTAAGTTAAAATGAGATTACATAGAACATAGGTTAATAAATGGCAGCTCTCCAATCAAGTTTTCTTTCTTTCTTTCTTTTTCTTTCTTTTTTTTTTTTTTTTGAGAGAGAGAGAGAGAGAATGAGCAGAGGGGGGCAGAGGGAGAGAGAGAGAGAGAGAGAGAGAGAGAGAGAGAGAGAGAGAAAATCTTAACAGGTTCCATGCCCAGTGTGGAGCCTAATGTGGGGTCGATCTCACAATCCTGGGATCATGACTTGAGCCAAAATCAAGAGTCGGTCGCTTAATCTCTGCTTTGTCCTTTTTTTCTCTCTTTGTTCAGGGTCTCACTGATGTCCTCCACTCTTTTTTTTTTTTTTTAATGTTTATTTATTTTGAGAGAGAAAGAGATTGTGAGAGAGAGTAGAGGAGGGGCAGAGAGAGAGAGAGAGAGAGAGAGAGAGAGAGAATCCCAAGCAGGCTCCTTAGGGTCAGCACAGAGCCCACCCCTGGGCTCTATCCCACACACCATGAGATCATGACCTGAGCTGAAACCAGGGGTCAGACACTTAACTGATTGGTTGCCCCCCAATTAAGTTTTGAAACAAGACTATATTTTGGAGGCATTATTTTCTTATACACACTATTGCTATTATTTTCTTTTGCTTATTTAATTCCCATAGTCCCCATATATTTTCTTCCCCCACCCAGACAAATAGGAATATGAAAGGAGGAACACTGACATTGAGACTCTGTTGGGTTGGCAGTCTCTTGTAAAAGTCCTGTTGCTAGGCCCTCACTAGAATCTTCTGCTAATGTCATGCGGTTACTGCCCTGCTATGATGTAGCCCCACCACTCACCCCATCCTACCTCCCACCCCTACATGGAAGATGGTGCACAAGGGACTTCTCCCATTTCTCACTACTGTGATTTATTGGACGCCAAGAATGGAAAATGTTCTTCCTTCTTAACCTCTTAACCAGTTAAAGGCATTTAATTTCATATAAATTGGGCCTGAACTAGGTGACGACAATGGAAACTGACAGGAAGGAATTAAAGAAATCATGTAAATGAAAAATAGTCAAGGCTTGATAATGACTGGCCGTGATAGAAGGTAGAGGATGTGGGGTTAGTAAGGAAGAGATGTTAAAGATGGCTCTGGAATTTTTATCCAGTGTACCCAAGAAAAGAATGGCATAATGGACAGACATGGGGAGATTTAGTTATAGAAATAAAGAGATTCTACTATAGAAATAGTATTTGGAATAATTTTCCTAATATCTAGATTAACCATTCAGTATTTTTTTAGGTTTATTACAGTAAATAGTATCATCAGTATACATATGTAAATAGGAGTCATTAGTATATTGATTCCTGGCACCAAAATTCGTTTTCCTATTCCAAATATGGATGGATTCAGGTTTCTGTTCTGGTGCTGATTAGAAAATGAGGGTTGGGCAGAGGAGTATCTCGTATACGTTAATTGAGTGAAAACATTTCAGAGAAGAAACAGCTGTGATAGTCAGAAATCCCTAAAATTCAATGATCTAGCCTAATCCTGTTAAACATGATTGTATAACAAGACCATCTGCTAAATGCACAGCCCAGACTTTGGAGAGCGGAGGAGGGGAAGTACAGATTCTGCTGAGGTGCAGAAATCTTACAGGCAATGAAAACTAGGGGAAAACATGGGCTGAATGCCAAGACTATCATTGTCTTGTTCAAGCCCATAATGCATGATGATTATACCATGAAGCCATCTCAGACAATTATACCAAATGGGAAAAAAAAAATGACCCATTATTTGTTTTAATGAGTGCTGTGTGCATGAGTGTGTGTGTGTGTGCAAGCAAACAACCAAGCAAAAGAGAACCTACACATAAGAAATAAAAGGGTGGTTTTAACCAAAGGGAATAATGCATAGTCATACCTTGAACTCCTTGAAATTGATTTGAAGTTTAGTTGAAGTAAGTTCAAATCTATAGTCAAAGTTTATTTCTACTTCTCAAACCCCACTATTCAGGTTTTCCTGAAAAGGAAAACATTATGTTCCTTACTGAGCAAGATTTTCATAATTTCAGTATAAATAAATTGTAAATTAGAATATTAACATTTCTTATAAAAAAATCTTGTGAGTTAGATTAAATGGAATTAATTAAGTCAACCGACAGAGTTCCTGGGCTTGAATTCAGCCATCCATAAAGTGGAAGTAAAAGTGAATGGAGACATAAAACATTTGAGTTCCAGAACCAGTTCTCCCAAGATAATGTTATTTTAGTAACTCAGCTTCTCTGGGCCTGACTTTCCTCCCCTGAACGTGATATGGATGAATAGAAAGCTTCTCCAAGCTTTCTGATTCTATAATCAGATTTTATAATCCAAGATCTAGACTTACTGCCTTCCAGATACAGACACTACAAAAAAAAGAGAGAGAGAGAAAGCGAGAACTGTAGGCCAATATCTCTGATGAACATAGATGCAAAACTCCTCAACAACTGAACCCAACAATACATTTAAAAAATCATACACCAAAATCAAGTGGGCTTTATTTATGCAAGGGTGGTTCAATAATCCCAAATCAATCAAAGCGATACATCACATCAATAAGAAAAGGGATAAAAACCACGTGATCATTCCAATAAATGCAGAAAAAGTACATTTGATGAAGTACAACATCAATTCATGAAGAAAACCCAAAACCAAGTAATTTCAGACAGAACATACCTCATTATAATAAAGACTGTATGTGGAAAACCTGCAGCTAACATCATACTCAATGGTGAAAAACACAGCTTTCCCCCTAAGCTCAGGAATAAGACAAGGACGGCCAATCTCAGCCCTTTTATTCAACATAGTACTGGAAATCCTAGCCACAGAAGTCAGACAAGAAAAAGAAATAAAAGGCATCCAAATTGGGAGAGAAGTGAAACTGTTACTATTTGCAGATGACCTGAAATTATATATAGAAAACCCTAAAGACTCCACCAAAAAACTACTAGAACTGATGAATGAATTCAGTAGTGTCTCAGGATACAAAATCAATGTGCAGAAACATGTTCATTTCTCAATGCTAATAATGAGGCAGCAGAAGGAGAAATTAAGAAAAATTATTTTTACAATTGCACAAATAATAAAATATCTAGGAATAAAGTTAACCAAGGAGGTGAACCGAGGAGGTGAAAGGCCTGTACTCTGAAAACTAAAACATTGATGAAAGAAATTGAAGACAACACAAACAAATGCTTTTTCTGCACCTACTGAGAGAATCATATGGTTTTTAGCCTTTCTTTTATTAATGTGGCACATCACATTGACTGATCTGCAAATATTAAACCAGTCCCACAGCCCACGTATAAACCCCACTTGATCATGGTGAATAATTCTTCCAATGTACTGTTGAATTCAATTTGTTAGTGTCTTGTTGAGTATTTTTTCATCTAGTTTCATCAGGGATATCGGCCTGTAATTCTTTTCAGTGAGGTCTTTGGTTTTGGTTTTGGAATCTTTGGTTCATAGAATCAGTTTTGAAGCTTGCCTTCTGTTCCTGTTTTTTGGAACAGTTTGAGAATAGGTATTAACTCTCCTTTAAATGTCTGGTAGAATTGCCCTGGGAAGCCATCTGGCCCAGAACTCTTGTTTGTTGGGAGATTTTTCATTACTGATTCAGTTTCTTTGCTGGTTATGGGTCTATTCAAATTTTCTATTTCTTCCTATTTCAGTTCTGGTAGTTTGTATATTTCTAGGAATTTGTCCATTTCTTCCAGGTTGCCCAATTTGTTGGAATATAATTTTTTCATAGTATTCTCTTATAATTGTTTGTATTTCTGTGGTATTGGTTGTGATCTCTCCTCTTTCATTCATGATTTTATCTATTTGGGTCCTTTCCCATTCTTTTTGATAAGTCTGGTTAAGGGTTTATCAATTTTGTTAATTTTTTTCAAAGAATCAGCTCTTAGTTTCATTAATCTGTTCTACTGTGTTTCGTCTGTTTTTTCTATATTGTTTATTTCTGCTCTTATCTTTCCTATTTCCCTTATTCTGTTGGCTTTAAGCTTTATTTGCTGTTCCTTTTATAGTTCCTATAGGTGTAAGGTTAGATTGTGTATGTGGTACCTTTCTTGCTTCTTGAGATAGGCCTGAATTGCAATATACTTTCCTCTTAGGACTGCCTTTGTTGCATCCCAAAGGGTTTGGACTGTCATGTTTTCATTTTCATTGGCTTCCATGTATTTTTTTTTTATTTCTTCATTCATTTCCTGTTTAACCCATGCATTCTTTTGTAGGATGCTCTTTAACCTCCATGTATTTGAGGGCTTTCCAAATTTTTTCTTGTGGTTGATTTTGAGTTTCATAGACTTGTGATCTGAAAATATGCATAGTATGATCGTGATCTTTCTGTACCGGTTGAGGGCTGATTTGTGACAAAGTATGTGATCTATACTGGAGAATGTCCCATGTGCACTCGAGAAGAATATGTATTCTGCTGTTTTAGGGTGAAGGTTCTGAATATATCTGTTAAGTCCATCCAGTCCAATGTGTCATTCAAAGCCATTGTTTCCATATTGATTCTCTGCTTAGACAATCTGTCCACTGCTGTCAGTAGGGTATTAAAGTCCCCTGTTATTATTACATTATTACCAATGCGTGTCTTCATATTTGTAATTGATTTATATATTTGGATGTTTCAGGATGGGGGCATAAATATTTACACTTGTTAGATATTCTTGATGGATAGAACCAAAGGTGTAATCATCAAGACAGCATGGTACTAGCACAAAAACAGACACATAAATCAATGGGACAGAATAGAGAACCCGGAAATGGACCACAAATGTATGGCCAACTAATATTCAACAACGCAGAAAAGAATATCCAATGGAAAAAAACAATCTCTTCAGCAAATGGTGCTGGGAAAACTGGAAAACAACATGCATCAAGATGAAACTGGACTACTTTCTTACACCATACACAAGAATAAATTCAAAATGGATGAAAGACCTAAATGTAAGACAGGAAACCATCAAAATCCTAGAGGAGAAAATAGGCAGCAACCTCTTTGACCTTGGTTGCAGCAACTTTGTACTAGACATGTGTCTGGAAGCAAGGGAAACAAAAGCAAAAATGAACTATTGGGACTTCATCGAGATAGAAAGTTTCTGCACAGCAAAGGAAACAATCAACAAAACTAAAAGTCAACTGACGGAATGGGAGAAGGTATTTGCAAATGACGTATCAGATAAAGGGTTAGTGTCCAAAATCTATAAAGAACTTACCAAACTCAACACCCAAAAAACAATCCAGTAAAGAAATGGGCAGAAGACATGAATAGACACTTTTCCAAAAAAGACATCCAATCATCACTCATTACCAGGGAAATACAAATCAAAACCACACTGAGATACCACCTCACACCTGTCAGAATGGCTATAATTAACAACTGAGGAAACAAAAGATGTTGGCAAGAATGTGGAGAAAGGGAAACACTTTTGCACTGTTGGTGGGAATGCAAACTGGTGTAGCCACTCTGGAAAACAGTACGGAGGTTCCTCAAAAAATTAAAAATGGAATTACTCTATCACCCAGCAATTGTACTACTAGGTATTTATCCAAAGGATACAAAAAGGCTGATTCAAAGGGGCACATGCACCCCAATGTTTATAGCAGCACTATCAACAACACCCAAAAGATGGAAAGAGCCCAAACGTCCATCAACTGATGAATGGATAAAGAAGATATGGTGTATATACACAATGGAATATTAGTCAGTGATCAAAAAGAATGAATTCTTGACATTTGCAACAACACAGATGGAACCAGAATGTATTATGCTAAGTGCATTATATTAGAGAAAGATAAGTATATGATTTCACGCATATGTGGAATTTAAGAAATAAAACAGATGAACATAGGGGAAGGGAAAGAAAAATAAAATAAGATAAAAACAGAGAGGGAGACAAAACATAAGAGACTTTTAACAAACTGAAGGTTGCTGGAGGGGTGTTGAGTGGGGGGATGGGCTAAATAGGTTATGGGCATTAAGGAAGTCACTTGTTTTGGTGAGCACTGGTGTTACATGTAAGTGATGAACCACTAAATTCTACTCCTGAAACCAATACTGCATATGTTAACTAACTTAAATTTAAATTAAGAAATAATAATAATAATAATAATAATTTTTTAAAAAAAGAAAAAGAAATTGAAGACAACACAAATAAATGGAAAGATATTCCATGCTCATGGTTTGGGAAAACAAATATTGTTAAAATGTCCATACTACCCAAAGCAATCTGCAGATTTGATGCAATCCCTATCAAAGTACCAACAGCATTTTTCACAGAACTAAAACAAATAATCTTAAAATTTGTGTGGAACCACAAAAGACCCCAAATAGTGAAAATCTTGGAAAATCTTGGAAAAGAAGAACAAGACAGGAAGTGTCACGATCCCAGATATCAAGTTATACAAAGCTGTAGCAATCAAAACAGTATGGGACTGGCACAAAAATAGACACAAAGATCAATGGAACAAAGTAGAGAGCCCAGAAATAAACCTGTTATTTATATGGTCAGTTAATCTTCAACAAAGGAGGCAAGAATATCCAAAGGGGAAAAGACAGTCTCTTCAACAAATGGTGTTGAGAAAACTGGACAGCTACATGCAAAAGAATGAAATTGGATGACTTTCCTACACCATACACAAAAATAAACTTAAAAGAGATTTAAGGACCAGGGGTGCGTGGGTGGCTCAGTCAGTGAAGCATCTGACTCCATCTTGGCTCAGGTCATGATCTCATGGTTTGTGAATTCGAGCCCTGAGTCAGGCTTTACGCTGGCAGTGCAGAGCCTGCTTGGTATTCTGTCTCTCCCTCTCTCGGACCCCCTCAAATGAATAAATAAACTTAAAAACAACTTCACAAAAGGGATTAAGGACCTAAATGTGAGAACTCAAGCCACAAAAATCCTAGGAGAGCACAGGCAGTCATTTCTCTGACATTGGTCATAGCAACATTTTTCTAGATATGTCTCCCAAGGCAAGGGAAACAAAAGCAAAAGTACACTATTGGGACTACATCAAAAGAGAAGTTTTCTGCACAGCAAAGGAAACAATCAACAAAACTAAGAGACAACATACTGAATGGGAGAAGATATTTGCAAATGATATATCCAATAAAGGGCTAGTGTCTAAATACATATACAGAACTATACATAACTCAACATCCAAAAAACACAAATAATCCAATTAAAAATGGGCAGAAGACATGAACAAAGATCTCTCCAAAGAAGACATAGATATGAGCAACAGACACATGACAATATGCTCAGCATCACTGATCATCAGGGAAATGCAAATCAAAACCATAATAAGATATTACCTCACACCCGTCAGAATGGCTAAAATCAAAACACAAGAAACAACAAGCGTGGGTGGGGATGTGGAGAAAGAGGAATCCTCATGCATTATTAGTGGGAATGCAAACTGGTACAGCCACTGTGGAGGCTTCCTCTATAGATTAAAAATGGAGGGGCGCCTGGGTGGCGCAGTCGGTTAAGCGTCCGACTTCAGCCAGGTCACGATCTCGCGGTCCGTGAGTTCGAGCCCCGCGTCGGGCTCTGGGCTGATGGCTCAGAGCCTGGAGCCTGTTTCCGATTCTGT
>NW_024412434.1:19869143-19906210 GCF_014898765.1 Herpailurus yagouaroundi
CTGGAGCCTGTTTCCGATTCTGTGTCTCCCTCTCTCTCTGCCCCTCCTCCGTTCATGCTCTGTCTCTCTCTGTCCCAAAAATAAATAAACGTTGAAAAAAAAATTAAAAAAATAAATAAATAAAAACACTAATTCAAAAAAGATAAATGCACCCTTATATTTCTGCAGCATTAATAGCTAAATTGTAGAAGCAGCCCAGTGTCCATCGATAGATGAATGGATAAAGAAGTGGATAAAGAAAGAATATTACTCAGCCATAAAAAAGAATGAAATTTTGTCATTTGCAACAACATGTTTGCATCTAGCGAGTATAATGCTAAGTGAAATAAGTCAGAGAAAGACAAATACCATATGATTTCACTCATACATGGAATTTAAGAAACAAAACAACCAAGCAAAAAGAAAAAGAGACAGACCAAAAAAAAAAAAGTCTTAACTATAGAGAACAAACTGATGGTTACCAGACAAGAGGTGGGCAGGGGGGTGATTGAAATATGTGAAGAGGCTTAAGGGTACACTCATCCATGATGAGCACCGAGTAATGTACAGATAATGTATATTGTACACCTGAAACTAATGTGACATTGTGTGTTAAATATACTGGAATTAAAATAAAAAATAGTTTTTTTAAGAAAAACGATGTTTAATCTACCCATTTAATTTTTTTAAATCTGTATGATTTCATGGATGTTTATTTTGGGGCTATAAACTATTACTACATTTGTTTATATTTGTTGCCTATTATGTTCGATATTTGGCCATTGGGAATGCTTTCCAGTTCATTCCTGTATTCATTTTATTTTTTTAATTTTCATTTATTTTTGAGAGAGAGACAGAGGGCAAGCGGGGGAGGGGCACAGAGAGAGGGAGACACAGAAACTGAAGCAGGCTCCAGGCTCTGAGCTGTCAGCACAGAGCCTGACATGGGGCTTGAACCCACGAACTGTGAGATCATGACCTGAACCGAAGTGCAGCGCTTAACTGACTAGCCACCCAGGTGCCCCAAATCATGTGTTCTTTTAATATTTCCCATCCTCTTATAAGCATTTCCTCACTGTATAACATCACAGTATGCTCCGAGCTCATCTTGTATTTTCGGTGCTTCAGCCCTGGAATCAACCTTTCTTCAAAACCTACAGTTTCTTTATTGAAGAACAATATTTAGAAATCAAGATCTGGACACTAGGTTTTATCATGGTAACGAGCATGTCAAGACTTGTAATGCATGGAATTCTATAGATTACCATGTTGTCATATATTATAGCTCCATTGCAAACCATCAATATTGCTTGAAATCAACAAATCATGTTTTCATTATTCAACTTATGCTTTGTAAGTCAACATTTTTCATTTTAATTGCCAACAACAGGTATTTGGGTAACATTAATATTATTCGGCTAGTGTTGAGAACAGCCACCATTTTTCTTCATTTTTTTTTTCAACGTTTATTTATTTTTGGGACAGAGAGAGACAGAGCATGAACGGGGGAGGGGCAGAGAGAGAGGGAGACACAGAATCGGAAACAGGCCCCAGGCTCTGAGCCATCAGCCCAGAGCCCGACGTGGGGCTCGAACTCACGGACCGCGAGATCGTGACCTGGCTGAAGTCGGACGCTTAACCGACTGCGCCACCCAGGCGCCCCTTTCTTCATTTTTAAGGATAAGGGTATTATAATATTTACTAGTTATATGATATTCAAGAAATTGTACTTTTGAAATACAATTCATTAATTTATTCAACAAATACTTATTAAGTGCCATTCGTGTGCCTGGCACTCTTCTAGGTTTTGAGGATATAGCACTGAATTAAACAATGACCCTGTCCTCATGGGCCAGAGTTCAAATTCTAGCTGCTACCATGGCTGACTGTGGAAGCATGACAAGTTAAAGGGATGTTGTGAAAGTTAAGCTAGATACGTATGTATAATATGTATAAAGCGGTTGACACGGTGAACAAAACCTAGTAGGAATTGCTAAATATTAGTTATAAGTGACGTATTGATACTATTTTGACTTAATCCAAGCCTTTAAGAAACAATCCAATCTTGGAGATAAAGCATCCAACAATTAACTATAGTACAAACGGCATATAAGTAGAGTTTTAAGAGGTAAAAAAAAAAAAAAAATTAATATTGAATGAGTTAAAAATAGAAGCTTCTTGTAGCTAAGTAAAGTGTTCAAAGTAAGCTTCCTGGGGGAAGTAATGGTTAAGCAAGGTCTTAAGATATAGGTATGATTTTAAGTGGTTATAAGGAGACAGCTTTCCAAAAGAGGAACACGGCCTGAGCAAGGCTCAGAGGTAAGGAAAGGTGATTTTGGAAGTGATTTGGTTCAAACTCATGGGAGCATAAATGGAGGGATGAAAGGTAGATTTGGGGCAGGTAATGAAGGGCCTTGAATAGCATAAATAATTGGTACTTTATTAGGAAAATAATGGGGAAAAGAGATTGTATTTTATATTTCAAAATGACACTTCAAATACTTCAGTCTTCAGCAATGATCGGAATGAGCAGTAATGAAAAAGAAACTTAGGGCAAAAGCCTTGAAAATATCCCAGGTAAAGCCGTGCACTGAACCAGGAGAGTCCAGCACTAATACCACTGCAGCCTGGAGGTGTGTTGGGGTCAACAGGCTCAGGGTCACCGTCAACCTTTTGCATTCCCACAAGCAGTGAGTGAGAACTCCTCCATGTTCACACCCTCACCAGTGATCTGGATTTGGGTCTTGCTAATAGCTGTGTAATGATAACTTGTTGCTTTAATTTGCATTTCCCTGGTAACTTATAAGGTGGAGCATGTTTTCATAGGCTCACTGTTACCTGAGGTGTCTGTGAAGGACTTCGGCTCATTTTTATTGGGGTCATTGTCTTACTCTTAAGTCTTAAGAGTTCTTTGTGTATTTTGGATAGCATCCTTTATCAGATGTATCTTTTACAGATATTTTCTCCAGTTGGTGGCTTATGTTCTCATTGTCTTGACGTTGTTTTTCACAGAGCAGAAGTTTTTAATGTTAATGAATTGTATCTATCAATTCTTCCTTTCATGGATCGTGTCTTTGGTATCGTATCTAAAAAGTCATCACCATACCCGAGGCCATCCATGGGGTTTCTTCTATGTTATCTTATACAAGTTTTACAGTTCTGTGTTTTACATGTATTTCAGTTTTCTGTTCTGAGTTCATTTTTGTTCAGAGTATCAGGTCTGTATCTAGTTTTGTTTTGTTTTGTTTTGTTTTGGTTTGGTTTTTGCATGTGGATGTTTAGTTTTTCCAGCACCATCTGTTGAAGAGACTGTCTTTGCTCCATTGTATTTTCTTTGCACCTAGGTCAAAGATCCGTTGACCACATTTATGTGGATGTATTTCTGGGTTCTCAGTTCTGTTCCATTGATTTGTTTATTCTTTCACCAATACCATACTGTCTTGATTACACTAGCTTTATAGTAAGTCTTCAAGTAAGGTAGTGTCAGATCTCCAACTTTGCTCTCCTTCCATATTATATTGGCTATTTTGCATCTTTTGCCTCCCTGTATGCACTTTAGTTTGTTGGGAGCCATAAAATAACTTGCTAAGATCTGGATTGGGATTGCACCGAATCTATAGAGCAATAACATCTTACCAATACCATAAAACCTTATATTGTGAGTGATTTGTTGTGCAGGTGTTCTGCAAGATGAGCAAACATTCCTAATAAATTTTAATTGATAAACGAGCGATGTCTTGTAATACGAGTAGTACATGACACTGAATGTCACATGATCATAACTGAGCCAGTGGTCCTTGAAATTCGCTTTGATATTTGAGTGCTTTGGATTATGAGCATGTTTCAGAACAAATTATGCTCACAAAGCAAGGTTTTACCGTATTGAGTTTTCCTATCCATGAGCATGGGATATTGCTCCATTTATTTAGTTCTTTGATGTCTTTAATCAGAGTTACTTAGTTCTCCTCATCTGTATGAGGGTAACAGATAAAGATCTGTACATATTTTGTTAGATTTGTTCCTAAGTATTTCACTGGGGGGCGGAGGGGATGGTAATGTAAATGGTATTGTGTTTTTAATTTCAAATTTTACTTATTCATATGTAACTGGTATATAGGAAAATGATTGACTTCTGTATATTTGCCTTATATCCTGCAACCTTGCTATAATCACTTATTAGTTTCAGGAGTTTATTTGCTGATTCTTCTGGATTTTATACTTAGATGATCATGCCATCTGTGAACAAAGATAGTGTTATTCTTCTTTTCCCAATCTATATACCTTTTATTTCCTTGTTCTGTCTCATCGCATTAGCTAGGCCTTCTGTTGTGATCTTGAAAAGCAGTGGTGAGAGGGGATATCTTGTCTTATTTCTGATCTTAATGGGAAAACTTCACGTTTCTTACCACAAAGTATAATGTTGGTTGTTCGGTTTTTGTAGACATTCTTCATAAAGTTGAGGAAGTTCTGTATTCCTAGTTTAGTGAGAGTTTGGGTCTTGAATAACTGTAGGATATTGTCAAATTATTTTTCTGCATCTACTGGTATGATCATGTGATTTTTTCTTCTTTAGCTTTTAGATGTGATGGATTACATTAATTGATTTTCAGATGTTGAACTAACCTTGCTTACCTAAATCACCTTTGGTTGTGGTGTATAATTCTTTGTATACATTCTTGGATTCAATTTGTAAATATTTAGAAGACTTTTGTATCTATGCTTATGAGAGGTACTGGCCTGTAGTTTTCTTTCTTTGTATTGCCTTTGTCTGTTTTTTTTTTAATGTTTATTTATTTTTGAGACAGAGAGACAGAGCATGAACGAGGGAGGGTCAGAGAGAGAGGGAGACACAGAATCCAAAGCAGGCTCCAGTATCTGAGCTGTCAGCACAGAGCCCGACACGGGGCTCGAACTCATGGACTGTGAGATCATGACCTGAGCCAAAGTCGGCCGCCCAACCGACTGAGCCACCCAGGTGCCCCGCCTTTGTCTGGTTTTGATATTAGGGTAATGCTGGCCTAGTAGAATGAGTTAGGACATATTCCCTCCACGTGCATCTTCTGGAAAAGAATGTAGATAATTTTATAATTTCTTCCTTAAATCTTTGGTAGAATTCACAGATGAACTCATATTAATTGTTAGTTCAGTTTATTTAATTGATACAGGCCTATTCCAATGCTCTCTTTCTTCTTGTGTTCGTTTTGGCATATTGTTTCTTTCAAGAAATCGTTCCACTTCACCTACCATTATCAAATAGGTGTTGAATACTTTAACTATAATAGTGGATTAATCTATTTCTCCTTTAATTTCTATTAGTTTTTGCCTCATGTATTTTGACACTGTGTTGTTAGGCACATGCATGTTAAAGATCATTATATCTTCTTGGAGAATTGACTCCCTTATCATTATGTAATGCCTCTCTTTATTTCTGATAACTCTCCTTACTCTGCAGCTTGCTCTGTCTGAAATTAATATAGCTACCCCTGCTTTCCTTTGATTAATGTTACCATGGATATAGTTCTCCATCCATTTACTTTTATTCTATATGCATCTTTATATTTAAAATGTGTGTCTTATAGACAACATATAGTTGGGTCTTATTTTTATTTTATTTTATTTTTTTAATTTTTTTTTTACGTTTATTTATTTTTGAGACAGAGAGAGGCAGAGCATGAGCGGGGGAGGGACAGAGAGAGAGGGAGACACAGAATCGGAAACAGGCTCCAGGCTCCGAGCCATCAGCCCAGAGCCCGACGCGGGGCCCGAACCCACGGACCATGAGATCGTGACCTGAGCTGAAGTCAGACGCTCAACCGACTGAGCCACCCAGGCGCCCTGTTTGGGTCTTATTTTTAAATCCACTATGACAGTCTCTATATTTCAATTGGTATATTAGACCATTGAAGTTTGAAGTGATTATTAATATAATTATATTAAGTTCTACTGTATTCGTTCCTACTTTTCCATCGTTGCCCTTATTCTTTATTCTTATTTTTGTCTTTCACTCTGTTTATGCCTTTTGTGATTTTAATTGAGCATTTTATGATTCCATTTTTTTTCTTCTTACTAAGGATATATACTTGCTTTTGACTTTTAAGTGGTTGCCCCAGAGTTTGCGGTATACTTTTACAACTAATCCAAATGCACTTTGAGATAACACTGTAGCACTTTACAGGTAGTATAGGTAGTTTATAGTAACAAAATAATCCTAATTCTTCCTTCCCATTCCTTGTATCATGGCTGCCATATATTTATATGACATACACGCATAACGTGTAAATAAAATGTATATACGTGCTAAGTTATATATATGCACACACACACACACACACACACACACACACAGTCAAATACAGTGTTGCTATTACCATTTTGCTATTACATGTTAGATCCATTTAGGATAATGAAAGTAAGAGTTTTTATTTTACTTTCACTTATTCCTTCTCCAGCTCTTCATTTCTTTATGTGGATCCAAGTTTCTGACTTATATCATTTCCTTCTTTCTAAAGAACTTCTTTTTAGTATTTATTGAAGACAGGATTATTATCAATAAATTCCCTCAATTCCTGCTGCCCTGAGAAGGACTTTTTTTCTCCTTCACTTTGGAACTGAATTTTGAGGGATAATTTTGCAGGGTAAAGAATTCTAGGTTGTTGGGGGGGGGTTTCTCTTAAGATTTCAAGTATTTCACTTCATTCTCTTCTGGTTTGCATGGTTTCTGGAGAAAAGTTGGATGCAATGCTATCTTTGCTCCTCTATAAGTAAGGTATTTCCCCCTCTGGCTTCTTTCAGATTTTTTTTTTAATTTTCTTATTTTTATTTATTTTTTGTTGTTGTTATTTTCTGTAGTTTGAAAGTGATATGCACAGGTGACCTATTTTGCCATTTATCCTTCTCAGTGTTCCCTGAGCTTCCTGGAACTTTGATTTCAAGAAAATTTTCATCATTATCATTTGAACATTTCTTTTATTCCTTTCTTTCTTCTCTTTCTGGGATTTCCATTATGCATATGTTACACCTTTTATAGTTGTCTCACAGTCCTTGGATATTCTGTTCTGTTCTTTTCCATTCTTTTTTCTCTTTGCTTTTCAGTCTGAGAACCTTCTAGCTCAGATGGCTCCCCTGCTGTGTACAGGTTACTAATAAGTCCATCAGAGATATTCTTCATTTCTGTTACAGTGTTACCGATCTCTGTCATTTCGTTTTGGTTCTTAGAGTTTCCGTCCTTCAGCTTACCTCGAGCAGCTGTTCTGTATGCTGTCTGTTTCATCCATCAGAGCCCTTCGCATATTAAACCTAGTTATTTTAAATTCCAAGTCTAATCATTCCAACATCCCTGCCATATCTGAATCTGGTTCTAAGGCTTGCTCTTTCTGTCTCCTCACTGTATTTTTTGCCTTTTAGCTGTGTCTTGTAACATTTTAGTTACTGGGCATGATATGCTGAATAAAAGGAACTGCTATAAACAGGCCTTAGCAACGAGATGGTAGGTGTTGGGGGAGGGCAAGTGTTTTATAATCTCGTGATTAGGTCTCAGTCTTTTAGTGAGCCTCTGGACTGTGAACTTTACACATGCTTCTTAGCCCCCCCGCCTTTATGTTGAGCAGAATGTCAAGAGTGGGTTGGAGTTAGTATTTCTCTTCCCCCAGCTCAGTTAGGCTCTGATAATACCCCAGCAGGTTCGGCTCTGGTTTAGTTTTTCCTGAGGGCAGACCTTGCTAAGAATGAAGCATATATCTTGGTGCTTGGGTGGCTCAGTCATGGTCCAACTTAGGCTCTGGTCATGTTCTCCTGGTTCATGAGTTCGAACCCCGTGTCGGGCTCTGTGCTGACAGCTCAGAGCCTGGAGCCTGCTTTGGATTCTGTGTCTCCCTCTCTCTCTGCCCCTCCCTGCTTATGTTCTCTCTCTCTCTCTCTCTCTCTCTCTCTCTCTCTCAAAAACAAATAAACATTAAAAAATTTTTTTAAAGAATGGAGCATGTATCTCCCCTCCCCCTGCCAGAAGCGTAAAGGGATTTTTCCTCTAATATTTATTGTGAGAACTTGGTAGAGACGCAGGAGATAAAACTCACTAAGGTGTACCTCCCCCCACCCCCTAGTGACTGGGTCCCCCTCCCCAGAGTTTTTAGTCTTCCGAGTCCTCCACACTGGTCCTCCAGCAATTCATCAGCTGCTGGTCAGGTTTCTGCATCCCGGCCCTGGCTCCCAAGGCAGCTGCTGTTCCAGTAGGCGGTTCGCTGTATCCGCCTGTCAGTTTCTCCACTTCTGCACAGCTCTTTGCCCTGTGACGTCACTTCTCTTGTGGCTATCAGAAGAGCTGTTGGTTTTTCCAATTTGTTCAGCTTTTTTAAAAAAATTTTTTAATGTGTATTTATTTTTGAGAGACAGACAGAGCGTGAGCCGGGGAGGGGCAGAGAGAGGGGGAGACACAGAATCCGAAGCAGGCTCCAGGCTCTGAGCTGTCAGCACAGAGCCTGACGCGGGGCTCGAACTCAGAACCGTGAAATCATGACCTGGGCCAAAGTCTGACGCCTAACCGACCGAGCCACCCAGGCGCACCCAGTTTATTCAGCTTTTGACTTGTTGTTAGGATGGAGTAGTGACTTCCAAGCTTCATCTGTGCCTTACCAGAAAGGGGAGAAGCTGGCTTCTTTATGAAACCCAGGGCAACAGTAAATATGACAGGATATCATTTATACTTGATCTTACTTGTAGAGATATAGCTAATAAAAACTTGATGCCTTGCCACGGTTCCTGTTATGGGCGGGGGGGGGGGGGGGGGGGCAGGATGTGGAGGAGCAGGAGGAAGCTCTCCCAGACTTAGAACCTCTGCATTATTTCTGACCTCCCACTGCATGTTCTTTCTGCAAGTCATTTTTGATTTATTAATATGTGATTTAAAAGCCATATTTCAGAGTCATTCACTTGAAGCATCCCTTCTGTCTTTATGCACCCTGGACATTTTCCCGGGAGTTCACTTCCCACTTACGAACTCGGTTCAAAAGTCACTTCCTTAAGAAGTCTTCCCTGACTGTTGACTTTCTCTAAGAACACTTATCTCCGATTGGAAGTACACATGTGTGCGATTATTTGATAAATATCTATTTCACCCACTACGCTGGACCCTGTATTAGGTGAGGGCGAGCACTGGTTTGGATTTGCTCACTGTGGAGTCTCTTGTGCCCAAGGCAGTGGCTGACACGAAAAGGCACCTAGTAAATATGTGTTCAATGAATGAATGAGTGAATCACTCAATCAATCAATCAGTTTTCTCATAGCCACACACCTTGGCACACACACTATTGCCCTGACCATTACCTTCCAGCTCCACTTAGATCCAGTAAACGATTTTATTCCTGTGCGGAAGGAGAATAGAAATGTACACAGAGATGATGAGCCCCTTTAAAATAAACCTTGACATCCTCTCCTGGGATCACGGCAAGCCTGATTCAAGTGGTGCCCTCATTCTTGACAAGCAGAACCCTTGACCCTAGTTCTGTATTTGCTGGACATTTGACTACCACCTGCTGTTCAAACTGCTAAGCCAGGAGAACCAGTAGCCAGCATGATAGAAACCTCAGCAAACTGGAGTCAGGGTCATTATCACCTCTGTAGCCTGGGACATACCACCTACACGTCTCCTAACCTTGGCTTCTCCGCCCCTCAAGACTGTCGTGAAGACAGTTTGCAAACTGTGAAGGCCTCTACGTGGTCAATTGTTGTTATTTCTTAACACACTCACCAAACAGAGGTGGGAGGGATGGGGATCTAGCTCTAAGGCAGAGATCCAGGATGGCTCTTAGAGCCAGACCTACGCCTTTGCCTTAAGGTGATGACTTAGGTAACTTGTGCCTAAAGCCTCCTAACAAGAAAGGGATGAGAAATTTTCAAAATAACTAACACGAGCAAAATCCTTCTCAGTACCTTCTCTTTGCCAACATTGCTCATGTGATGCTCCTCTTTCTATGTGGCCATCATTTTATATTTCCTTCCTGACATTTTCCCATGGTGACATTACTAATAGCTGGTTTCCTAAAAACTATCAACGCTGACGGAAATTCACGAGAGCATGAAAGTACAACAGAAAGCTCAGGGTCTGGCCAGCCCTCAAGCTAAATGGTGAAGTAGGTGAAGCTCACTGGGGGGATGTTCAGCCCTTCTCATCCCCCTCTTCCTTTTCTTTCTGCCCCCAATCACTCCTCCACACCAGCTACAGAAACATACACTCTTTCCTTTCCTCAAATGTGTGGTGGGGAAGGAGCTAACACTCTCATTCTTATCAGGATGTAAGTGACCTGGGGAAGTGGGTCACACCCAGGAACTCTGACTTAGAGGGCACTGGCCTGCCTTTTTAACAAGTCCCCTCAGAGAGATGGCTGACAGACTACAGGTGCCTCACGGGCAAGCAATGTGTCTTCTTGCCCTCCGCTGAATCTTTGGTAGCGAGGACAGGACTGGGCTCATGACAGGTGTTCAATAGCAAGTCTGAATGAGGGAACCACTGCATAAATGTTCTCTTCTTCCCTTCCTACTTCCCTTGCAACTCTATAAATGTGTATCTTTGTGTATCAGTTTGCTATGGCTGCCATTACAATGTACTACGTGCTAGGGGACTCAAACTATAGCAATTTATTTCCTGGTGGTTCTGGAGACTACAAGTCCAAGATCAAGGTGTAGGTAGGGTTCATTTCTTCTGAGGCCTCTCTCCTTGGCTTTTAGATGGCCGTCTTCTCTCTGTGTCCTCACATGGTCTGCCCTCTCGGTGTGCCTGTGCCCAAATTTTCTTCGAGGACACCAGACAGATTAGAATAGGGCCCACCCTCGTGACCTCATATCAATTTAATTACTTCTTTAAAGACCCAAAAAAAGTCACACTCTGAGGTACTGGGGGTTAGGACTACAACATGTAAACTCTAACAATTAGCGAACTTATAAAGCCTCACAAGGTTTGGATCCTAGACTTTCATCTATCAGGCTGCATGTGGGGCAAGTGCCTTGTGAGATACCACGCTCTTCTGGAGACTATGAAATCACTCCCAATAGGCAGCCACTTATAAATGGGACTGGTCCTAAAGAAACAGACTTTTCTCCAAGACTTTTAGCAACTGACTGGACGGCACACATATTGTTAACGTGGCCACACCAGGGATAGAGTGAAATGCCTTTGATTTGGTGACAGAACGCAACAAGTAAAACATCAAGCAACAGCGGAGGGAAAAAGGTGATCCTTGCCGCCCCAAGAAGCCAGTAATGTTTGGAAAACTGTTTTCATAAGACAGACTCATCATTTGATATTTCACTCTTATTTTTTTTGTGGGACTCTTTTTTGAAAAAAGGAAAATAAACTCTCCGTAAATTAGAATGTTGCAACCTAATACTGCATTCCAGCTCATAAATGTTTTTGTCCAGAGTTCATTTGGAAGCATTTCAGACAGATTGTTAGGATTATTACTTTCTGGGATAAAACCAAGCAATTTTTTTTTCAGGCATTTCTTCCTCAACTCATAACCTCCCCTCTCAGTAATATTTTGCATGTTGCAATAAAAAAGCAAGGAAGAAAGGCAGCCTCTGTCTATTTTTAGATTAACACGTTTGCCAAACTCGAGGAGACTTATCTTAATGCCTGCTTCCCGCAGACATGAGCTGTTTCTCTAGTGCTAAATGCTGAAGCCAATTTCATAACCTATTTACAAGTCAACATTGCCATATTTACTCGCCACCTTTGACCCCGTCATTTTATACATCATCTGTAATCCCACCGTTTCTCTGAATGGCGTCCTTGTAGGAAAATGAGGAGAGCCTGGGCAGGGCCGGGTATAGAACTCTACTGGACAACCTCCATTCGTCTTGGGGACACTTGCATGCTGTGGGGAGGGCTTAGCAGAGATGGAGCCTGGACAATGAGGACAGTGAGGAGAAGGGCCTGGAGGGGATGTCGGGAACTGTGAGCATCACTTAATGCTACAACAATAGCCAGAAGTCTTTGAACGAAGAGCTCAGGCAGCTCAGTGACGGAGGTAAGCAAGTTGCAGGCCTGAGTCTGGGTAAGTCAGGAAGAAAGGCAGAAACTTGCCGTCCCAGAGTGAGGGCAAGGGGAGATAGAAACTCTGTAGAAGCAAGGCTGAATGACAGGCAAGGGAGAGGCCTGGACAGTAAAACAGAGCATGGGAGGCACAGTCGTGGCACCCCAACCAACTCTACAGAGCTCGTGGCTTTCTCGAACCACGAGAACATTGAAGATTTTGCCAGACACCCGTCAGAGAACAGTGACTTGCCCAGAGCCATTAGGAAACCAGTGGCAAGATGAACTGGAGTCTAGAATTCCCAATTTTTTACCTTCCGCTCAGTGATTTTCCACTTGAATTAAAACACTGCTTTATAAGGGAGATTCAAGGATGTGAGAGAGATTCAACAAGACAATTTACAAATCGAAACCAAAATCCTGTATACGCATGTTTAGAGTGATCTTCCCCACACGGGAAACAACTCAAGTGTCCCCTAGACGGGGATGGCCAAACTCCGGGCCACCCACACAGTGGAATACTGCTCAGCAATAAAAAGGAATGGACTCATGACACAGCATGGTGGGTGACTCTCGTAGGCACCAAGCTGAGTCAAAGAAGCCACACCCAGAAGGCTACACACTGTGCGTTTCCATTTCTCTGACATTCTGGAAAACAGATTAGTGGATGCTGGGGCTTCAGGTGGGGTGGGTGTGATGACGGGCAGCATGGGCGACATTGTAGGATAATGGAACAGTTCTATGCCTTGATTATGGTGGTAGTTATATGGCTGGATGGATTTCTCAAAGCTCTTGGAACACGATTGCTTAGAAAGGAGGCAATTACTCTAGGAAAAATATACCTTAATTTGAAAAAAAATTAAAGAGAGAAAAAATGGCCTGTAGATGTGCTGCTGGGACGCAATATGGTAGAACAGGAAATGGATCAGCTCTGCAGCCAGACTGCCTGCGTTTAAAACTTGACCTTGTCATGTACTGCATTCAGCTTCTCTGTATCTCATTTTCCTCATTTCGAAATGGCAATAATTAAAGGATGCATCTCTTGGAGTTATTGCAGCAAAAGAATTTGTATCTTTAAAGTGTTTATAGGGATGCCTGAATGCTCAGTCAGTTAAGCACCCGACCTCGGCTCAGGTCATGATTTTGCGGTTCATGTGTTCAAGCCCCACATCGGGCTGTGTGCTGACAGCTCAGAGCCTGAAGCCTGCTTCGGATTCTGTGTCTCCCTCTCTCTCTCTGCCCCTCCCCTGCCCACAGTCTGTCTGTCTCTCTCTCTCAGAAATGAACATTAAAAAAATTTTTTTTAATAATAAATAGTTTATAAAGTTAGCATATGTCTGACACATCTCTGCACAATTGTCCAATATATCCTCAGGATATATATATATATATATATATATATATATTCCTGGAAGTGCAAATGCTGGGTCAAAAGTTTGCATTGTCACAGCCCTCTGCAAACTACCTCCCAAGAAAATCGTGCCCGTTTACCCTCCCTCCCACAGACAGCATGACTTCAGTCCTTTGCTCTCCACCCATCACTGCCTGATACTAACCTTTCATATCTTCCAATCAAAAGGTCAGAGTGATACCTCATTGTCCCTTTCCTTTGGATGCCTTTGCTGACGAATGAGGCTGAACATCTTTTTATAGATTTGTTGGTTATAGCTGTTTATCTTTATGTGCATTGCCTCTTTACTGTCTTTTTACTAGAATATTTATAGCTTTATTATTAATTTCTACGGGTGTAGTATGAATTGGGGTTAATAATAACTACTATGTATTTTTCACTCCATGCCAGACATTCTTGTAAGCATTGCAAAATACTCACATTTGATCAAGCATATACATTGTAAACATCTTCTCCTGTTTCTTTTGACCCTGCTTCCATTTTTTTTGCAAAAGAATTTACACTTTCAAATTCCTTTGTGATTCCCACATTGTTTTGGTCACGTTTGAGGAAGCTTTCTCTCTTGAGTAATTGTAATCTTTTTATACAACTATTGGTTGTATGTTCCCATATTTCTCAACTGTCTGGAAGTTATAATTTTTTAAGTTTGTTTATTAATTTTGGGGGGCGGGGACGAGAGAGAAAGAGTAGGGGAGGGGCAGAGAGAGGGAGAGAGAGAATCCCAAGCAGGCTCTGCACTGTGGGCACAGAGCTGGACGCGGGGCTTGAACCCAAAAAGTGTGAGATCATGACCTGAGCTGATACCAAGTGTCCGACACTTAACTGACTGAGCCACCCAGGCTCCCCCCCTCCTTTTTTTTTTTTAAGTTAATTTATTTATTTTGAGACAGATGGAGAGAAAGTTTGTTTGGAAGCTCTTTATGGCAATTCTCATTGTGCAGAATTATTCTAAAATAGTAAATGCTTCTTATTCCAAAACATAAAAAGAGTGGTCTGATGGCATTTTTGTAAGCATTGGTACATTCTTCAACAAGATGAGTGTGGGAAGGAAAAGTGAGAAGGTGGCTGGTAAGAGGCTCACATCTTGTGAAATGGTGGCACTTGGATGGCCAAGAGGACTTCTACTAAAGGATTCTGGGTGATCCTTTAACACAGCAGGGTCACTCCTCTTCCTGCTGTCTGCCCTCCCACCGACTCCCCTCTGTTCCCCCTAGGAAGTTTCCACTCTCTCCTGCCCACCTACATCCATACTCAAAACCAAGCTGATGTTTTCACGTAGAACGTCTTCCACCTCTAAAATTTCCTTCCAAGTACCACTTGAGAAGTTTGGCTCTTTCCTTCTTCCTCATTTAATAATCATAATTGCAGAGAAAGAAAATACAAACCGGAGGTGTAATACATCTCCTACGACCTCACATTTTTAGGGTTATTTTTTCTTGCCAACTGATCCTGCATTCATGCTAATGTCCCCCTTCTTGTATCCTTAAAAGTACTCAGCTGTTTCATCAAAAGCCAAAAGGAAAATAAACTATGTTTCTCAGGCAATGTGAGGTGATAACAAAGGACTCCAGCATTTTGGGAACAGTTTTGGATTAAGGGGAAAGAACCAATTTTAGTTGCCAGCTGTTTCTTCAAGAAAAAAAAAAATGGCTGTGTCTCTATATAAAGAAAGGCAAAATTTTTAATTTGTTTTCAGAATCTGTGTCTAAGAAGTTTCTAGAAGAAAGGAGTATATACATCAGATAATAGTATAAGACCTGTTATCTCAAAGGGAGGAAGTTATGAATCCAAGTGTCAGTACTCAAATTACTTTTTCTTCCAATTATCCTTTAAATTCCTAAGCATGATGGGATTACACAAGGTTAAAAAAAATTATGTGTTCACATATATATGCATATATATATATATATATATATATATAATATACACCCACATGTATATCTGTATGGACATATATGTGTGTATATACATACATATGTGTGTACATATATACACAAACATCAATATATGTATGTATATATAAGGATAATATGGGCATGTGTGTGTATATATACATATACACATATGTGGAAACTGCATAGTACTTTTTAAAACAAATCCCATATTTTGAAAGGACAAATTGGTTAGGAAAAAAATTGGAAGATCAGGTCTTCCCCCTACAGAGATCCCAGAATTTTAAGGTCCGGAGCCTAAATGTTTCCAGCCTTTTCCAGCAGGCACAATACCAAGATGGTGTCTCCAAAGGCAAACATACTTTCCTGGTAGATAACTGCTTTCTTGGTCTCTGAATAACTGTGGCCACATTCTCCTGAAGAAAATTGTGGCCTATTTTGCCAATTACTTTATTTTTCCAGAGTAGTAAAATTCCCACCCTGAGGCACAGGAATGAATCAAAGTTCCTAAAGGAAAAGGCCTCTTGTTCATTACTGTCAGGACGGTGTTTCTCACCTTCTTGTCTACAATGATGATCTAGTCATGATGCAGCTTCTGTACCGCTTTGTGGAATTTTCTAGAATCTGGCTGGGGCTTCTGTGTGTGTGTGCGTGCGTGTGCATGCGCACCTATACAAAACCCTAGCAGAACTTAACTGTTGTTTTCCATTAGCTAGTCTGTTGCACTTCTTCATCTCTCTTATCTTTAGTATATTATCTCATTATTACTTATTCTCCTAGTTCAAGCATTTATAAAGCCCCCGTTCCCAATCTGGCCCTGTACCTGGTGCTGTGCATCCCAACATCATTTCTATCTTCATTTATTTCAACCTGTACCATCCCATGAAGTACTTGTCATGTGCAAGCCTGAAGAAAGATTCTTGCCTTGGAAGAGCTTCTAGTCTTATTTTCTTTGCCATTTCTGGACAGTCCGTTCTTAAAACCCATCTTTTATAAAATGTCTAATCTTGGCATATTAATATTTAACCTTATTTGGAGCCAAACACAAAGCACACAATTCCTCTTGAGTCATTTTTCATAGAACTCTCATCTGGTGTCATTTCAACAAATAGGGATCACCCTGAGGACCGTGTGGCCCACACTTTTCTGAATACTGGAGTCTGTATTTTCAAATCAGTAACTCTTTTTCCTCTGACATAGCAGAAATGCATGGATATGCTAGAAAAGAAGAAGGGAACAGAAAAAAATATATGTGAAAATACTTGAAAAAGTTGAAATTCTGATAAAATTTTTAAAATTGGTAGACTCAAACTTTGGTTTCTGGCTTTCAAAGACTTGGATCCTTGGAAAAGGCTATTTTATTCCATGAGCCACAGTTGTCAAATGGTCTTTTTTCCTTTAAAATGTTTTTTTTCTAATGTCTGTTTATTTTTGAGAGAGCGAGGGAGGAGCAGAGAGAGGGGGACACCGAATCTGAAGCAGGCTCCAGGCTGTGAGCTGTCAGCACAGAGCCCGACACAGGGCTCGAACTCACGAACTGAAAGATCATGACCTGAGCCGAAGTCGGACACCTACCCGACTGAGCCACCCAGGCGCCCCCAAATTGTCTTTTTTCTTTTAATCTGTGTCTTTTAATCTCACAAATACAGAATCCTTTAAAACGACCTTCATTCACCTTTCTGAACATTAACATGCACACTTTTTTAGATGCGGAGGTTTTGGAGTCTCGAGCCTATTATCTGAATCGGATTCTGTGGCTATAAAACACGAGGCATTTTGACTGTGGTTTTAACCTTGAAGATGTCGGAGTCCATTTCTTTCTTTTTTTTTTTTTTTTTTGAAAAACCAACATTTTTCACAAGAATTATTGTTGTCTTAGGTTGGGTTCTTCCAGCACTGATCTTAAGACAAGGATTGGAAAGCAAGCAGTTTATGTGAGAAGTGGTTCCAAGAAACGTTGCTAAGGCAGGAGGGAAGAGGGCCGTGGGAAGGGAGAACACCATAAAGATGCTTAGCAGGTTGATTCGGTGGACAGCAGGAGCTGGGGACATGTGGGAGACGGGGCAGAAGGTGCCTCAGAGTTATCCCACTGGAGGGGTGAGGAAGTGGGCGTCCCCAGTTATCATCGGCATCCATCCATCATTAGCTGAGGGCTCAGGCCAGGGCACTTCCGTCCTCCAAGGGGAATCATCCCTGTTCACAGCCCCATGTTGCTCCTACATCCAGGAAAGGTGAGTGTCTACAAATCATTTTCCTGCAAAGTCCGTTAAACCCATTTAATTCCATGATCGGTTTTCCATATGGACCGGCCAGATACGTTCCCCTCCTTTTGTGTGTGTGTGTGTGTGTGTGTGTGTGTGTGTGTGTGTGTGTTTTCATTTCTGTTCTGCTAGGATTAACCACTTATAGTCTCAACTATTGCAAGTTTCCTTCTGTGGCGATTATTTCTACCAGGTCCAGTTTGCTCACATCTGCATCAAAATTTTGCTCCTCAGATTCAGCCACTGTCATTTTTATTTTTGTTTGGTTGCCATCTACTAAGGATAACCATGATACATTAGACTTAGAAGCGCACACTGCTTTACCTGTGTATTAGCCGATCACTGGGATCAGTGTGAACATTACCCCTCAGACCACCTAAGCTTGTTCTATTACTCAGCACGGCCGTAGACCAGCCCCAGTGAATTCATAGTTTCACCTTTTTTTAAAAAAATTTTTTTTAACATTTATTTATTTTTGAGACAGAGAGAGACAGAGCATGAACAGGGGAGGGGCAGAGAGAGAGGGAGACACAGAACCGGAAGCAGGCTCCAGGCTCTGAGCCATCAGCCCAGAGCCCGAAGCGGGGCTCGAACTCACGAACCGCGAGATCATGACCTGAGCCGAAGTCGGACGCTTAACCGACTGAGCCACCCAGGTGCCCCCATAGTTTCGCCTTCTTAAGCCTCAATTTACTCACCTGCAAAACTGTGCTGATAATTATAGACTTCCTAACTTTTCGCAAGGAATCATTAAGGTCAACCCTTCAGAAGAATTCCTGGCCTAGAGGAAGTGTTCAGCACGTGCTATTTATTATTACCAACGTTATTGTCATTTAAGATCGTGATAATGACACATCGGTTACTTCACAAACTACTAATCGCTTTGCCAAGAGGATACTCCCCATCCACTCTGTTCCTAAAGAGCGAATGGTTGTGTCAACCTGACAGTCAACGTGTATCGCTTCATGGGTTATAGTACCTGCCTCACAGGTGCTGGAAGGAATGGGAAAACAATGTGTGTCACAAGCCTGGTACATACAGGCACTAAGCACCAGTTTTTTCCCCTTTTGCTTTCCTTCACACGTAGGTCTTAAGTCCAGAGGATGGGAGAAAGGGTGTTATGATGGATTTCTAAAGCACTTCGAGGAAGTTGGCCTTCCGAAGTCCAGAGGGGTACTGGTCTGTGTGTCCTCTTGGGTTACAGTGATGTTCCAGCATCCTTTCCAGAATGTCTTCAGGACGGTGCAGTTTGCCGCTCTCATTTGATGAGCTTCACTTTCTACCATCAGCATTTTGGGGTGCTAAATATGCTCTTTATGGTTATGACCTGAGATTGTTTCTGTAAAGTGTGTGCATGTGTTTTGAGTTTTTGTCTTTTTTTAGATTTGATTGTGGGTGCCTTCGGAACAGGAAAAGTAGCTGTTTACAGGTACGTGCTTTGCAGTACGCAAGTGTTCTTTCCATTGTTTCTTTTTGCCTTAGAGAGTACATCCCAACTATTTATTTTGGAGAACATGTAGATGCTCTTTTTAAAGTTTGGAGGAATTTTTGCTCTCAATTGCTTTCCTTCATCTGTCTTTTTTTATTTTTGAGAGAAAGAGAGAGAGAGCATGGGAGGAGCAGAGAGAAGGAGACACAGAATCTGAAGCAGGTTCCAGGCTCTGAACTGTCAGCACAGAGCCTGACGCGGGGCTCGAACTCACGAACCCTTAAATCATGACCTGAGCCCAAGTCGGACGCTCAACTGACTGAGCCACCGGGCGCCCCTCATCTCTCTTTTTATTCTCATACCTTATGACCAGACTTCCAGCCCCTACTCACATAATGTTAAATTAAGATATGAATCTTAGGAGAACTTCTAAAACGATACGCTATGTTTGAATTTTTCTCTTTGCTTTGAAAACGAATTGAAAGGTGCTTATAGAGGAGGGCTACCTGTGAGGAAAGATTACTATTTACCTGCCTCGCAGGCTGACGCCTGGCCGCCAGGCTTCTCCCTCCCTCCCTGTCTTTCCTCATAGGTATTTGCCCCAGTGGTTGTCTAACTCCGGGCATGTCTTACTCGGTCTTACTATCTTGCTTTTTCAAGGCCTGGAGCTAACACAATATTAAAAACAAAATTATGTAACAAAGTAGAGGTAAGGAGTGTAGGGTAAACTCCCGGTGGGGCCCATTGTGATAATCATGAACACACACTGTCCCAAGGCACGGCCCTCCCTCCTGTCAAAGGAAAACTTACCCAGTGCGACATCATTTCTTGTTGTCATCTGGGGACTTGGCTCTTAGCTCTCGAATCTCGGAGCCCAGGTTCGAAACTTGCCCTGTCCCCTCCCCTAATGAGTTACTTGCGTCTCTGGTTAGCCTCACCTGGGTGGGTGGAACTCCATTTGCTCTACATTCCTCCCTCTCCTCAAATTTGGCCGAGCATTAGAACCACCTGGAGAGTTTGTTTAACATTCCCGTGACTGGCCCTGACCCCCTGAGGAGTTGATGCACTTCATCTGTGGTGGGGCCTGGACATATTACCTGTTTGGAAACTCCTGGAATGCTTATATTGTGCAGTCAGGATCGACAGCCACTGCTCTGCGTGAAGTCCAGAATGATCTTGTCAACCCACCCTTAATGAGTTTAGCTAAATCTGCACAGCTTGCATAGAACATTATCAATCAAAATAAAACACCATCAGCCCGTAAGATGAGAGAATTTGCAAAACTCAAGTACTTACAGGCACGAGTGAATGCAGAATGACGCATTGGCTCCGATAGGAATAGAGCAGATTCCAGAGAGGCAGTGCATGGCGATAGCACCAAATACCCTGAGCCCCCTCCATAAACAAAGCGAGTCTGTGAACACAGTTTTGCTTGATGGGGCCCATAGCATCCTTCATTTGGAGTCATGAGCGACGACATGTGTTTTAAGGTAATTAGTTAAGTCTGGAGCCCACCTGTTCATGCAGTGAGGCAAATTCTTGGCCTGAAGGCTGGGAACGTTGGCAGTGGTCCCTAGAAGTGCAGTGTTGCTCATGTGGCTCATGGAAACCTCTTGTTTTCTCCCTGCAGAGCAAGGCCAGTCGTGACTGTGGATGCCCAGCTTTTGCTGCACCCGATGATTATCAATCTGGAAAATAAAACATGCCAGATTCCGGAGTCTGTGTCACCTGTGGCCTGGTGAGTTAGTCCGCCGCTTCTCAAACTCCACTGTGGATTCAAATCACCCGGGCATCTCGGGAAATGCAACTCCTGGGGTGCGGCCTGAGACTTTGCATTTCTGAAAAGCTCCAGTCAGATGTTGATGCCGTGGGTCTGCGCACCCAATCTGAGTGGCAAAGAGTTAGTCTTTCTGAATGGATGAAGAAAATGTGATGTGTATACATACATACACATTCCTACTGTATACACATATGTGATATATTGCTTCATGTACAAAATTACAATATATTACAATATACGGATATATATATATATATACACAATAGATTATTACACAACTGTAAAAAAGGATGAGATCTTGCCATTGGAGACGATATGAATGGGCCTAGAGGGTAATTAAGTCAGGCTGAGAAAGACAAATAGCACATGATTCCACTCGTAAATGGAATCTTTACAAGAAATGAACAAGGAAACAAAAAGCAGAATCAGAACTATAAATCCAGAGAACGACCCGATGGTCGCCAGAGGGGAAGGGGGTGGGGGTGTTGGACAAAAGGGGTGAAAGGGAGATGGCAATACAAGCCCCCGGTTACGGAACGAGTAAGTCACAGGAATGCAAGCATAGCATAAGGAACGCAGTCAACGAGAGAGCCGTGTAATGGGACACATGGTAGCTCTACCCTGGTGAGCGTAAGGTATAAACTTGTCAAATCACGAAATCCTGTACCTGAAACTAACGTAACATTGTGTGGCACTGATGCTCAAGAAATGTTTTTTTAAGATAGCGATATTCAGAGAGATTGGAGATGTAAGTAAGTATGATGAGAATGGAGGCAATATTTCTCAGCATGGGAGAAGAAAGGTACAAACACAGAAAGGAGGGAACTTAGAATATTTCTTGTGGTGCTAAGCTGGAATGGGAGGCCTGAATGCGAACTCATGTTTTTCAACATATAGGGATAGAAATAAATACAGATAGAGAAAAAAAGAGAAGGAAGGATCTATGACATAATGCTGATCTTTTGTTGTTAACCTCTCACCTGAAGGCTACTTCCCCAGTCTACAGGCTCCAGGTGAAAGGAGAAACATAAAAACATTTGGGAAAATTCCCAGCGTAACAAATCTTGGTGATCTCTTTTGGATTCTTTGCATGCTGAAATAAATATTAACCGCACTGCAAATAGGAGAAAATACCTTGACTCTCACATTTGTGTATGCTTATGGAGACCCCTTTCCAGACATATATGTCTCTCTCTTTTAGTCAGGCTTTAGTGAAACTACTCAGTTTCCTGGGCTGAAAACACATGTCAGTTTCGTGATTGAGCGCGCGCAATGTGACAGGAGGTAAACATTATAAAAATAGTGATTTTCCTGCTCTAAACTCTGTGGTTGTGGCTGTGATCGCATTATCAGGAATAGCAGTAAAATTACGGTTCCTTTGGTGGGCCATAGGAGAACACAACTTACGTGGCTTCGGGAAGTGTTCCTTCTCAATCTTGCCGGGCATCTGAAGGAAGTACAAATGGAATTCAGTTGTAACACGGCTTAGGAACATGTCACTTTGGTTCTCAGTAGGGAGGTCCTCAAGGGTCAGAGGTCTGTCTTCATTGGGTAATGCCAACAGGGCATAGCCTCTGAAAAATCAACAAATACTTAGGAGTGTTTGAGATTTTCCCTCATTTTCCAGAAGGTGTGGTCGAACTCGGACAGTATGTTCAGTTCCTGAGAATTGTTAGAGGCACAACAAACCAGTGTTGACTCAGAGAACTTCTTTCCAGCCACTTTCAGCATGTTGTTGATGGCCTTTTGACAGGAGTTCATACCAGAGTCAAAGCCATCGTGGGTGGAGGGTGGGGAGTGAGGGGGACCTTTAACAAGTCTTTGAAGAATGTCCTTTGCTGGGCAAAGGACTCTGCGAGGCATGCCCTCTCCTTTGCCAGTTTTTGGACAGAGCGGGGAAGTGCCCTGAGCACATTTTCAAAGGGTTTAAAACCATAAAATATTATAATGAAAACCTGATCTGAGAAAATATGTGAAAGAGTCAGCATCTATCCTTACCCTGGCGTGATTAACTGAAATGTTCTGTGGGAGCTACTTGGGCAAGAGTGTTAAGTCTTCAGTTCCCCAAAGAGTCTGGTGTTCCCCGGTTCATGGCTCAATGGACCCTAGGCTGGATTCTTTGAAGTATCTGCGTGTGGCACAATATAAGTATTTTTAACAGAGATGGGGTCTGTTTGGTTTTATGGAAAGGGTATTACTTTATTATATTTATTATATATTTATTATACATATATGCTTATATCCATTATTTATTATGTAGAAGAACATATTTCTTTTCATGAGCCATTTTGCTTATTGCACTACATCATATTAAGGTAAAATGCAATTTGTTATGTGGGAAAATGCATAGTATATGTCTTTATGATTATTTATTTCATCATATTGCATGCATTCTCTGAAAAACATTTCATTTTTCACATGCAAAAATTTGGAGTTAATGGTGCCTCAGAGTACTAGAAGATGCAAGTTAACAGCTGGCTCAGCCTAGAATGTGTTTCTCTGACACTTTGTAAGTTTATTTTAGGAATTTTGGTCAGTATTTCCAAAATAATTGACAGGCATTTGTTGATGTGCTTTCTTGTCGTTTTGTCTGTATGTGATCGAACTTTGTATTCTACATCTGAAAACTATTTGAGTGAACCCGGACTGGGAAATAGTTCTTCATGTCTGCCAATGTAAATGTCTTTGTCTTTCAAACAGCTGTGTCCTTTTATAAACGATCTGCTACTGGTATTTCTAAATTAGAAAAAAAATGGCACAACAAATATTAATAGTGTTACTAATCAATTAGAAAAATAAAAAGCATTTAGTAAGATATTTCATTTGATAAATGTAAAAGATCATCCCTATCCACTTTTCAAATCTGAGAAAACCTTTTCCAGTATGCCTACCTTTATGCAAAATCTGATATTTGCTGTCACTGAAATCGAATTAAATTGCGTAGGCTGAAAACTGAACTGCTTTGTACTTTTAAATCCTGTTTCACATCCGCCTCATTCTTTTTCCATCAAGCATGGCTATGCTCACCATTATACCACAGCATCATTATTCTAACTGTACATCGGGTTGGGGCTGGTGTCAGAGGATTTATAGCGTATTGTCCTGCTTTCTTATATATTAGAAGCACTACAGACGTCAGTTTCCTTTAGAACTTATGTGATGAGGGATCTGGGTTGATTTGTTGTCTTTGCTCCAATCAGACCTATTCAGACTAATGTACCATATTGAATGTGACCATAAATTCAAGTTTGCAGTTTTAACTCTAATTAATTATAGGTCACAGCTTTCCCTGAAAATGCCAGAGTACTTTATAATCAGGTGTAGACCGTGAGTGGACCAAATGTTTTGGCAGATAAGACACATAGCGAATATATGTGTATGTTTACGTACAGTATATAGTTTGCTAAATTCAGAGTGAATGCTACAACAAAAACACTAAATCGAAGTGATATATGGATTTCTATGTTTATTGCAGCACTATTTACAATAGCCAAGCTACCCAAGTGTCCATAGATGAATGGATAAGGAAGATGGGGTATAGATACACGGTGGAAATTACTCAGCCGTAAAAGAATGAGATTCTGCCATTTGCAACAACATGGATGGACCTAGAGTGAAATAAGTCAGACAGAGAAACACAAATAACATATGATTTCAGTCATACGGGGAACCTAAAAAACAAAGCAAATGCATAAACAAACAAACAAAAAAACCCAGAAACAGATTCATACAGAGGACAAACAAGTGGTCGGCAGAGAGGAGGGAGGGATGGAGAGATAGGCAAAATAGATGAAGAGGAAGAGTAAGAGATACAGACTTCTAGTTAACAAAATAAGTAAGTCACAGCGATGAAAAGGACAGCAGAGGGAACAGAGTCAATCATTTTGTTGTAAGTTTGGTGGCAGATGGTAACTACACTTATCACAGTGACCACTGAGTAATGTATAGAGCTGTTGAATCACTGGGTTGTTCACCTGAAACAAATAGAACACTGTATGTGATATTACTATGTTACTGTATTACTGAAATATTACTATATTTCAGTAATAAAAACTTTCTTTTTTTTTTTTTTTTTTAATTTTTTTTTCAACGTTTATTTATTTTTGGGACAGAGAGAGACAGAGCATGAACGGGGGAGGGGCAGAGAGAGAGGGAGACACAGAATCGGAAACAGGCTCCAGGCTCTGAGCCATCAGCCCAGAGCCTGACGCGGGGCTCGAACTCACGGACCGCGAGATCGTGACCTGGCTGAAGTCGGACGCTTAACCGACTGCGCCACCCAGGCGCCCCAGTAATAAAAACTTTCTAAATGTTTTATTTATCATAACTGGATGACATTTTCTGACACCTGATAAAACTAGGTCTTTTTAAAATTTTTTAAAGTAAGCTCCACACCCAGTGTTGGGCTTGAACTCAGGACCTGAGATCAAGCGTCTCATGCTCTAGGGACTAAGCCAGCCGGGTGCCCGATAATAAAAATTTTCTTTAAAAGAATGAATATTTTTGTCCACTACTATAAAATTTTGAGGGTTTCCTTTTAGATCAGAACCAGGGGGCTTGGAACGTTTTGATTTGGTAACTTTTCTGTGAAAGGCATCTACAAACTAGCACATTGAGGTTGAGGTGCTACTAACAATAACTCGATCAGTTGTAGCAGTTATTTTAAACCTGTATAAAGATAGTTACAGGGGCGCCTGGGTGGCTCAGTCGGTTAAGCGGCCGACCTCGGCTCAGGTCATGATCTCACGGTCCATGAGTTCGAGCCCCGCGTTGGGCTCTGTGCTGACAGCTCAGAGCCTGGAGCCTGTTTCAGATTCTGTGTCTCCCTCTCTCTCTGACCCTCCCCCGTTCATGCTCTGTCTCTCTCTCTCTCTCTCAAAAATGAATAAAACGTTTAAAAAAATTAAAAAAAGAAAGTTACAGTCATCCAGTTAATGATTTGAAGGTAACAGAAAGGGGGAGTTAAGAATAACACTGACAGGTAACTGATACAATTCATAACTCAGCTGCTAACATCATTTGTCGATCAAATACCTCCTCGCAAAGAGACAATCATGTTCACATTCCTAGTTTCATTTATTACTTTTTCAAAAACTCCATTGGTTTTGAAATCTTCATGTCAAACAAAATCCTATCTATAAAATTACTTTAACGTAGCTAAGTTGACAATCTCATTATAAATAGGAATTTATCTTGTAAAAGTTAATGAACTTTGTCTATGATTTTAACACACAGCCAAGTACTTCCCAAAAAAAAGTTGGACACAGAAAATATTTCAGTTCTGAAAGCCATACCTGCTGCAGAATTTAAAGATATGGTTAACTACTCATCTTTCTTAAATAATTCTAATTAAAGTCGAAGTGGGCTGGAATTTGTGATTTCTCTGGGGAAGGGGTACAAACACTTGTAATAGCAGAGACATCTCAGGAAACTATTGGTAATGGCATGTGGCAAATTATTTACCCTGAAGGGAGACATTGACTGAGGTCACGGTAGATAGATGAGTCCCAGATGTGACACATTTTCATTATATTTGACACAGGAAGCTGACACATAATTAAAGTATGATTGGGGATTATTTACAGCTTTTGGATGCTGTAGAAATATTCAAATTATACTATAGTATTTTATTAATGAAAACATCAAGAGTGTCCTTAAATCATTGTTAAGTAGTCTCTTCTATTTTTACTTTCTTAGAAATGTGAAAAAGCCCCATTTCGAATGCTGGCTGTTAGGGCTTACCATTGTTCAGGAGGGATGTGAGCACATTGTGCAAAGCCAGTTGTCTTAATTGTATTATGGTCAACTGGTGAGATAGATATATATATATATATATATGTGTGTGTGTATATATATGTATGTATGTATATGTATGCATATATATGTATATATATGTATGTATATATGTGTATATGTATGTATGTATTTTTTTACAAATATATGTATATTTAGTTAGTTGTGTGTGTGTATACTGAGAAGTATAAAGGAAAAATGATGTATTCATTTGACCTGGGGTGAGGTGAAGTAAGATTTCTGTTTCAGATTCAAAATGTTATTAACCAATACATTATTGACTATTATTTTCCGTAGCTTTTCTTTAAAAGTATGTGCTTCAGTAGCGGGCCAGAGCATTTCAAATACAATAGGTGAGCATGTTTTCATTTTTACACTCCTATGCTACACTGAGAAAAGTTAACAATGAACGTTCCTCTGCAGACCCTATAAAACTTTCAGTGAGCCCGTTTCTAATATTAAGATTTCTACTGTATATATGGAAACCTCTCTGTAAATATTCCTTGAATAATTGGTGTTACTATTATCTATAAAAACAGATATCATCATGGGGGAGGGGGAAGTGACTCTGTCAAACCATTACAAAACAAGTTTCATAGCTTGGGGAGTATTTTATAAAACTTTTGCAGCTCGTGTATTTGTTTTTGATCCCAACTATGAAAACAATGTTTTCTGAATAAGCAAGTGGAAATAGAAATTCATTCGAGCACTGCATTCACTGAATACTTTGCCTTTCCTGATTATATTTGCTCTATTTCTGTCCCTTAGGCCTGACCGCCGAGGTATACTTGGATACTCTGAAACAAAAAGGTGCCGTCAAACGCACGCTTTTCCTTGACAACAATCAGTCGCATTTCATCTTCCCTCTCACCATCAAGCGGCAGAAATCCCTCCAATGCCAGGACTTTGTCGTTTACCTCCGAGTGAGTGTTCCAGAATCACCCTTCTGGCCTCCTAACGTTCAGACTCCAATTCCAACCTTTTTTCTCTACTGGACTATCCTTCGGGTCCACAGAGATCCACATCTATTTTCATTTTATAGGAGGAAACTTTCTTCTGAGGGCCACACGCTCCATTTTTGAGCTTTTCTTCAGCTGACCGAACAGCATGTGGCTATTAATTCCCAAAGCTTCTTTCTGTCCTGCACACTAACCTGATAATAGTACTCACTCAGGTGGTTTTTATTTCTCACTGCCTCCCTCCCAAAAAACCATAAACATTAAACGCAATTTATTTGAATTTTTCTCCTGCGTGCGGATGCTTGGCCAGATGTTATCGATGTGCATTTCAGAGCCAAGTTGGGAAAACGTTCAGGCATTCAGTGCCTTTATTGAAAGTAATTTATAATTCTGTTTTTAAAGAAATGTATATTTACAGTAACTCCAAGACCTACCGTGGAATAAAAGAGCTGAAATATATATAACACTATTATCCCAGCTTTTTTTACCAGTCGTGAGGTTATCCTCTTTCTTATTTTGTCTCCGCCCTTCGGGCCTTTCGGGGTACGACCCTCTCTCCCTGGAGGGCTTCTGTTTGTTTTTTCCGAGGGTGCTGAAGGTGTTTTGCAGTTCATGCAAGCTGAAAGAGATAATAAGAGAGGAAAAGAATCAAGATGTTTTCTTCTCCTGAGCCCAAGAGGACTCCTAAATGCGGCCAACCTCATGAAAATAAAAATTCACGAAACTTTCCATGACATTTATTGCGTATATGAGTATGTTTTTTTCCTTTGCAATTTAACCAATTTGTGTGACTCACTGAGATCTGCAGAACCTGAAAACTGCCTCCAGAAGCATCTATTTCAATGAAGCCACAACTCTAAACGGTTTCGTTCCCGAGCATGTGTTAATTAATCCTATATACCACCTCAGTCAGCGTGTACCTAAGCCCGCTGCCGTGATAATTACCTCCTCGTTCACGTCCACTGACTGAGGTCACAGTTGCCTGCTTCTCGCAGACTAACATCATGTAGCTATTTCACAGAGCCTTCCTTGCGTTTGTGATTATTTTCCCTAGGATGAAACCGAATTCCGAGATAAATTATCTCCAATCAACATTAGTTTGAATTACAGTTTGGATGAATCCACCTTTAAAGAAGGCCTGGACGTGAAACCAATATTGAATTACTACAAGGAAAACACTGTCACCGAGCAGGTAGGTCCCCGACGGTCTTTGATGGGTTGATTCCCAGTCAGGCCCTGGGCAGCGCTCCTGTGACCTTAACACCAAATCCAGCCTCTTTTGTTTTCGTTCCTGCACACAAACTTGTAACATTTGGGAGATTTTCCTAACGTGTTTCCTGAAACGCTGCATCACTGTGTTTTCGGAAGCTCTTCCCCTTGTGCAACCAAGACTTAATTTGTTCAAAATGTGGCTGTAATGGAATCAATACAGCCTCTGATCCTCAAAGTGCTGCCCGAGTACCTTCTTTATGGACATTTCCGAATGAATGGGGATCAGGCTATTATGTAAACGAAGTTATACCGGAAGATCACTGCCTTGCTTCGGGTTTTTAGCTGGGCAGAATTCACACAGAGAGAAACGAAAGCCTTGGTTTAATTTGTGGAATCGTTCATAGTTGTCAAGAAAAAAGGATGTGATTCAGGTTTTCCGAGATTATTCCTGATGCCTGTTTGCACAACACAGGCTCACATCCTGGTGGACTGTGGAGAAGACAACATGTGCATTCCTGACCTGAAGCTGTCAGCTAGACCGTAAGTTTAAATAAATAAACTTGTGCGTTTTATCTAATGGAATACAGGTGTTTATTTAAAGCTTCTCTGGAGAAAGTATACACTTCCAACGACTACAAAAAAAAAAAAAAAATACCCTGTGTGAAATTCTTGAGCTTGGCAACACTTTGGGTCAGCCTGTGGTTTGGGTCAGTCCTTTGTCACCGGTGTGAGATGAACACACCCTAAGATTTCGCTTGGGCTGTTTTCATCTTTCAGCAAAAGCGGGAAAAAAAAATGTTTTTGTTCAAAGTAAACTCATCTGGGGGGTGATTCAAGTTGTATGTACTTGCCTGAGTCATGCGTGCAAGAGACTCAGGCTGGTTCTGTTTCCGCCTTAGCCCGAACCAGCTTGTGCGGGGGCCGTGGCTCAAAAGCATCCTTAAAGTTGTCAAACCGTAATCGCTTTTACTTTGCTGAAACAACTATTTTAATGGCACTCTGGGGAGTCAGGCAGAAGGTGTCCCCAAGTCAAATTAAGAATCAAAAGTCTTTCCGGTTGCCTGTAATGGAGAGTCATCAGTCTAGCACTGGTAACTACACTGCATCTTGTGAGGGCAAGAAACAAGAGTCAGATGTACAACATCCTACGTCGGGAAAAGCAGATTCAGGCTTCTCATCCCCAACACACACCCACCCAAGGCCCATCTCGCCACCAGTGTTTGGGAATCCGCTTGGCAGTCTTTTTAGGGGATGTTCTTCCCAAACTTCACGATTGAGCCAGTGTCCGAAACAACAGCTGTGATTGATTAAGGGTTAAAAGTGGCAAAATCGGCTCAGTTTGAGGTTTGGAGAGAAGGAAAATTCCTCAAAATACTCAGAATCCTCCACCGACTGAGATTTTATTGTATCTGCCTCTTTCCTTCCGTCTTATGGTTCTCTTGGCATCCACACCTCCCCCTGTTCGTTTCTAAAACGTCTCTGCCTTTTCACCCACTGCTCATCGTCTTCCTGTCGGGTGTGTTGAGTGATACGCCAGGGCTGCCTTATTCTGGCTTGGGAACCAATCATCCGATTTCCTGGATTTCTTTCTGGCAGATTAAGTATGTCAGTAGCCTGAAATTGACCACAGTGGGAGGATTTAGGCCGCTGGAATCAGCAAATGCTACACATTGGTACTCTTTTTTTTTTTTTTTTTTTTGGTAATGTTCAGCGTTACCAGCACACCACTGGATGTTCTCCTGCTCTGCCCATACAGATGCAGTTCTCTTACTTCTTCTCACCACCCCCTCATGATGATCCATCCATCTTCTTGTCCAAGTCTCATATTTCCCTATCTTCCTTCTTTCCTTCCAAGTCCTTAGATAAAATATCTGTGAATCCAGAGAAGTATGGTAACTAATATTCCTTTTAAACTACGTTTTTAGAGATAAGTATCAGGTCATCATTGGAGATGAAAATCATCTTATGCTCGTAATCAATGCAAGAAATGAAGGAGAAGGTGCCTACGAAGCTGAACTCTTCGTGATGATACCAGAGGAGGCAGATTATGTTGGGATTGAACGCAGCAACAAGGTAATGCCTTGCCCAGTATTTCAAGTCGGAAAGAACTCAGGTATATATTTGAAGTCAAAGCGACATTAAGTAGAGCCATCTTAGCTGAGACTTTCTTCCCAAATGAAGGAGAACAAAATGGCACCCGGCTTTGCTAATCATAATAGCAGTGAGCCAGGAAGGGGAGGTGGTCTTAAGCAATATTAATATCTTTCTTGGCCACAGTGCAAAGATCAGTTGGCCAAAGATGGAGAGCTGAAGCAAGGAAGAGAATACAGCTGGCTGAGAGAAGAATCTCACTAATGCGATCTATCAGCTAGACTCCCCTGTTAACTCCCACCCTCGCTGGCTGTTTTCAGGCCTTTGTTTTTAGTTCCCTTCGTTTCAAGCAGGTCCCGGGAGCTCTGGTTTTCATTATTGCTTATAGAGGAAGGTCTGACCAATCCCAGCTGAGCCCTGATAACAGCAGAGACAGGCACTGGAAAGGAAACGCGTTCATTTTTCTTTCTTCATGGCCCACCTTTTGGGGACCAGGACCGAGAAAAGCCAGGTCTTTGTCATTATTTGCTGGTCGAGCAAGGCCACCATTTATTAAACTGACAATGCTTTTTACGATCTTTCCTCTCCTTTATCAGAACATGAATCTTCCCACTCAGGGTATCCTCAGGTTCTGCTGTGTTTTTAATCACTTGGTCTAAAAACACATTAAAAATACATTGCAGGACAGTGGGGAAAGTCCCTCATTTTCAGAAATGTACAGACTCACAATCAAGGACAGAGACCCACTTTAACATTCCCTCATGGCCACCTCTGTGCTTCACATAGAACGAGGCACAACGGGAACTCCTTTGAGACATGCTGATGGATTTGTTCATTGAACTACTATTTGTTAAATGTCTGTTAATTTCCAAATACCACATACTTTGAGGTGTATGAACATTCTAATGACTAAATAATGTTTTTTTAATTTTAAGTTTATTTATTTATTTTGAGGGTGTGGGGGAGAGACAGCAATGGGGGAGGGGCAGAGAGCAAGACAGAGAGAATCCCAAACAGGCTCAGCGCAGTCAGCATAGAGCCCAACATGGGGCTCAAACTCATGAACCACAAGATCATGACCTGAGCTGAAATCAAAAGTCAGTTGCATACCCAACTAAGCCGCCCAGGTGCCCCATAAAGACTAAATAATTTAATGAAAAACGATTTGTCTCAAGAGATGTTAGCAGGGGTACCTGGCTAGCTCAGTCAAAAGAGCATGTGACTCTTGATCTCAGGGTCATGGGTTCGAGCCCCACGTTGGGTATTGAGATTACTTTAAAAATTTTTTTTAATGTTTTTTATTTATTCTTAAGAGAGAGAGAGACAGAGCATGAGCGGATGAGGGGCAGAGCAAGAGAGGGACACAGAATCCGAAGCAGGCTCCAGGCTCTGAGCTGTCAGCACAGAGCCCCATGAGGGGCTCAAACCCACAAGCTGTTGAGATCATGACCTGAGCCGGAGTCGGACGCCCAACCAACTGAGCCACCCAGGCACCCCTAGAAATTATTAAAAAAAAAAAAAAAGTAGACAATAACTTAAAAAAAATTAATGTCAGCAAACTGTTGCAATGTTGATACTTCATAGGCATTTATAGATGCAGAAATTATTAAATTCTCTACTCACCCCTCTAGGCTTGCGGTTTATGTGTTGGTTAAATTATCTTCTTAGTGAAAAATAGATAAATAAATCCAGGTGAGTGATCATCACATATCTTTGACAGTCATAGAATCATTACGAGTTTCTGTTGGAGAAATTTATGGAAAAATATCACCTGTACACACTTACATGCAAATACTATGTAAACAAACAAAGAAATGAGGCTCGAGTATGTTATTTTTAAAAATGTTCCGTGGCTTCACTCATGTTTTCATTTCAGTTCCTTCGTGTCATTCCACCCCCGACTTCGTTAAACAAAGCGTCTTTTCTAAAATGTTCTTTTAGCAAAACATCCAGTTTACCGTGGACTTGGTTGCATGGAAAATACGGGAGAACGCTTATCGTTTCCATCTCTGGCTATAAACATTACAACGGACATCGTCCACAGTCTCAAATAAGCCCCTTAACTTTTTTTCTTCCATCAGCTTCCCTTGGGCAGAGACTTAGCTCAGTCTTTGAATCTCGCATGACTGAAGCCACATTCTAATTTGTTCTTTCTCTCTAAGCAGTTTGAGGTTTGCGTACCTTTTTTTTGAACTCAGCTCAAGGGTTTTTTTTAGACAATCTTCTCTCAGGGGAAAACGTATTACGATTATCTGATTGTAAGTTTTGTTATTCTTTTGTTGAACACATTCATCATTTCAAAAATATAAATGCTGACCATCTCCTTCTCTGGAAACCTTCACCGAGCCAGACTTCATACTTCCCTTTGCTGACTTTTTCTAAAATGTTCTAGGAATAAGGGCTTGTGTGCTTTATGTGATGATTATGATTGGCATTATTATTATGGCAAAAATATATGTAATATATTTTAGCATTTTAACCATTTCTAAGTGTGTCATTCAATGGGATTGAGTGCATTCACATGATTGTGCAACCTTTACGTAAAACCATCCAGCAAACAACTTTTTCATCTTCCCAGATGGAAACCCTGTACTCACTCAACGCTGACACCTGTTCCCCCAGCCCCTGGTAACCACAGGTCGGCTTTCTGTCTCTATGCATTTGGTATCCGGGGGACCTCACGGACCACCTCCCCTGCCTCCTGGCCACCTCACATCCAGCGTGTCCAGAACTAGATTTGTCAACCTCCCAGACTCCCGCTTCTCCCGCCACCATGGCCTGGGTCAGAGAAAGGCACCAGGAGCCACCTCGTTTCTCCAGCCCACCTCTGTCCCCAGTTCATCTCTTCTCTCCACCTGCTGCCCCTGACACCGCCCCTGACACCTGCCTTCATCAGAGCTGGCCTGATCTTCTGCCGAGATCACAAATGTCTCCTAACTAATCTCCCCATCTCCCTGCCTCCCCTCCCCTCTCTGCAAGGGGTCGTCCTCTCCCTAAAATGTAAATCTGACCACAGCACCCTCTTGCTGCAACCCCTCATTAAGTCCCCATTGCTTTGAGGATAAAGCCCAAAGCCCCTCAGTAACTACCGAGGCCCTTACTTCTGTCACCCCTGTTCACGTCTTTAGCCTCTCGTCCCTGGGCTTGGATCCTTTCTCTTCCCCCGCACCCTACATGCCAGCAGGACTGAATTTCTTTCCAGTTCCTGGAGTACACGTGTGCTCTGTTGCCACAAGAGTTGGTGGCTGCTGCTCATTCTCTCGGACGCACCAACTCCACTCCCTCCTCCCCTTTATCCAGCTCACTTCTTTCTCTTTATCCTTCAAGTCTCAGCTCGGTCATGATCGAGGCTGCAAACGTGTATTGAAGAATCGGGCTGGGCACTGCTCTGAGATCTTATATGGGTTTAATTTACTTAATCTTCGGACTTGTAGCAAAACAGCAAGGCTATCGGTATCCCCCACTTACAGAGGAGGAGAGATTTACTAACATGCCTAACACAGCTGTTGCCTAGCATACACTTCACTGGTGGGTCCAATCCCGTGCTCTTAACCACCGGTCTGCACTGCCCCCCAGCAGCCTGATGTCACCTCCTTCAATCTGCTACTTACATCTAAGTGCATAACCTTCTCTATCACTATGAATCTCTCCTATCGTAAAACTGAAACTGCACTGATTATGTTTCCATTGCTTTTCACAATGCTTGTGATTACTTATTACGGTTGTTACAGTAATTGGAAATGCGGTGAGGACGAGGAGTTTTTATCAGTTCCTGGTAAATAGCAGGTACACAGTACATATTTTTAGTGAATGAATAATATGTTAAGAGCTATAAATGGATTACAGCAAGAGTGTCCCTGGAACAGCTAAGGAAAATAATCTAGAAATATCTAGAAAAACAATCATTGTTCCTCTCACTCAGAGAAAGGAAGTAAAGGTTAAAAAAAGAAAAAGGGTGGGAGGGACTGGGGAAAGAAAAGATCTTTGATTGATGTGAAAAAGCTATTTCTAGAAAGCTGGGAAAAATGTACATATAACTTTTAACCTTTAGATAAGATAAAAATATTTACTGTAGAAACCAACTTTGAATTATATATTCAAAGGGCTCGTGGACATTTTAAAAAACGTTTTTGCTGGGTTCTTTTTTTCTGTTTTCAGGATTGACTTAATAATTTGAACACAAACATCTCTGTACAATTAGGGTTAGTTACAGATCCTTAAGAATTTAAAGGGGTGTCTGGGTGGCTTGGTCGGTTAAGCGTCCGACTTCGGCTCAGGTCATGATCTCACGGTCTGTGAGTTCAAGCCCCGCGTCGGCTCTGTGCTGACAGCTCAGAGACTGGAGCCTGTTTTAGATTCTGTGTCTTCCTCTCTCTCTGCTCCTCCCTTGTTCATGCTCTCTCTCTGTCTCAAAAATAAATAAACGTTAAAAAAAAATTAAAAAAAAAGAATTTAAATACATGCTAATGCTATCTTTCAGAGGAGAGAGCATTACCAGCTTTTTGAAAATATGTTTCTTAGCTGCCTAGATACTAATGTGTCATGCAAGTTATTTAGAGAGAGCATATATTAAGGTGCCTCCAGATATCAGTCAGTTGCTCCTTTCTGATCATTCTGAACAGACTTTTCAGTGGGTGTTCCTACCTGGTTGCCTGCAGGAGGGAGGATGTGTGTGTGTGTGTGTGTGTGTGTGTGTGTGTGTGTGATTTTTAATTTATTTTTGAGAGAGAGTGTGAGCAGGGGACAGAAAGAGAGGGAGACACAGAATCCGTAGCAGGCTCCAGGCTCTGAGCTGTCAGCACAGAGCCGGACGTGGGGCTCCAACTCATAGACTGCAAGATCATGACCTGAGCTTGAAGTCAGACGCTTAACTAACTGAGCCCCCCAGGCGCCCCCAGGAGGGAGGATTTTATAGTTAGTTGTGTTTCCATTCATTTCAGCCCCGTCTTAGCAAAGCGTGTGATCCGCTTCTGCAGTCTTCTGACACCATTTACTACTCTGTGCCCAACATGGCTCCAGGCACTGGGAATAAAAGAGATACAAAAACCCCTGTCCCCCTGAGGTTAATTTTCTCGAAGCAAAATTAACAAAATTTTTCACCTTGATGTCTGGTTGTTTGTCTAGCTTCTCATTGTTTTGGTGTTGGATCTTGGTTTTTCTCAGTGAAGTGGGAAGAATGGGACAGAGGGTGATTTCTGAAACTTTTACATGAGAATTCACATTACTTCCTTAAATGAAATTTCAGCAGAGCTGACAGGTGGACAGACGGTCCTCATACTCAGAACGCTCTTCCTTCCACGGACCTCTCCTGGGGCGGAAATTCCCAAAAGGTTGCTCCTTGTGAAGGTCCTCCTGTTGTCAGCTTATCTCTGGGTATGAGGATGACGGGTCATGTTAGTGGCACTTCGTAAGTTAGAGGGAAATAAGGGGTGAACGTTCGTAGCTATCACCGGAGGTGGAGCAGGGCCACAGGGACATCAGGTTTTGAAAAATGGAAAGGGACTAAGGGTGGACATCAAGGTGCGGACTTCGAGGCAGCTGCGAGTAGCATCAAGACACGAGAGAGACCGGACGCAGAGGGAAGAAGTTCAAAGACAAAGCTCCCTCACTTCTCCCTTTCGTTTGCTGTAACCGTGACACCTTGTCCCGCACAGAGCTCTAAACGCCTCTTCAAACTTGAGTTTTTACACTTTCTGATGAGAACAGGCTATAAGGGGAAGAAGGGAGACGGGAAGCACTGGGGAAACACGAAAGCGTTCTCTTCCCGTCTTGAGTATTTAGAGGAACGAACAAAGATCGTTGTGTCACCTCAAAATTAGGACCATGGTGTGTAGGAATCTGTGTTCAGAGCAGTTCTCTTGCACATGCTCACCGAGGCATACGATACCCTCTGCTAATAGCCGCCATTTCATCTTGGCAAGAATAAATTTGTTCCGTGGTGGTTACTCATCTGTGATCCTCCTGGCCCAAATTTAACATTAGCAATAGTGCAAATAATTTCTAAAACATTCCTTGTTGCACGTGGTAAGCATTTTGCTCCTCCGTGAAACACATCGCGCTTACCGCTCCAACCTCCTTCTAAAATTAAACTCTGATCCTTTTGTCTCCCAAGCGTCTCTTCCGAGTTAATGGTCACCCGTGAACTCCTGGGCACGGTGGCCCACACAGGTGTTTGAAATCAAGGGAAGCTTGCCGCCCACACCGCGTTGCCTTTGTGACAGGATGTAATTTATTTGCC
>NW_024412434.1:19906610-19947552 GCF_014898765.1 Herpailurus yagouaroundi
CGGGGGGGGGTTGGCATTATATTCTATACAGGGTGGGAACCCTGAGGTTAAACACACGAAAAGATGGATACTTTTATATGCTTTCTCTTTTGATTTTGCTCTTAACATGTCTTTTAGATGGTACACATCTGTGAAGACTTTTTTTTTTTCTTTTTTACTACAGATCTTTTCTTGGGATATTTGTTTCTTTGAATCTCACGGCAGTTCAATTGTTTCTCGGTATTCCGTAAATGACTTAAGAAATAACCTAAGTAAAGATTTTAGCAAAGGTGATTAAACTTGGATTTTTGACATACGTCCCATATGGGTATCATTCACAGGATTTTCGTATTAAAAATGTTACCACGATCTAGGTTTCGAGTCAGCTTTGCCAGGTCTATATTTTCCATGCATTTGAACTTGAGAATAATACCGACATGTGTTTGTAGCAAGAAAAAGAGAGAGTTAATCATGATCTGTAATGTGAATTTGGAAGAATAAAGACACGTTTTTGTTCTTCTTTCCTTGTTTCCAGATTTAGGAACTTCTCATTCCGGTTTTCTTGTGGACAATAAGTTTATTTTATTGCAATTGCCATTTAAGTACACATAGTAACTTGTTGTAATAAATATCCCAGTGGACATACTTATTATGAAGTCATAAATCAGAAAAAATTTCTGAAATCTGCAAATACTGCATATTTAGATGTTTCATAAACTAAACATATGTATTCCTCTGTTTTAAATTAGATATTTATGATTATCAATGAAGTGGCCTATTTGAAAAAAATTTCATAAAAATTCATAATTGCATAGGTTTGTATTAGAATAGCTTCCCAAAGTATATTCCAAAGAGTGTTGATCCCTTGAGATAAGGCTTTAAAAGGGAGTTCTGTGGTCACTGCTGGGTATCATATTCTCCTCTGGAACATTTAGGTGCACATTCGCATTTTAAAGGTGCTGAGAAGTCCTGCAGTAAATAAACCTTTTAGCCCAAGGTCTCTCACATTTATTTGAGCATTTGAAAGTATCAAGTAATTCCTATTCCCAATTTTTACTTTAGGGTATTCTGCTACAATATTTTTGCTTTTTTACACTCTAAAATTAAATAATATTTTTGCTTTTTTACACACTTTTTACACTCTATAAAGTGTGCCAAGCTATAGTCTGGTAAATTCACTTGTTAGGCCAAAAGAAGTAACTATTTAAATGAAAGATAAAATTTTATAACAGTTTTTTATTAGCTAACATATACTGATTGCTCTCTGTGTTATAAATGCATCACTAAGTACTTTTTTTATGTTATCTCGTTAAGTTTTCACAACCAACAATCCCATTAGTTGAGTATTTCTCCTATGTTATAGATGAGGAGATTGAGACTGAGAGATATCAAATAAATTTCCCCAAATCACACAGATAATGGACGACGAAACCAAGATTCGAACCAGGACCTCACACAAGGTCCATGTTCTGTCTGGTCTGCAAAATTGGGAAAAGTATTTGGATAAAAACTAATGAATAACAGACAAGATGAGATTTTTAAACGAAGCCATGAAAGACAGAATGGGATTTCTCAGCTGAGAAATTGGGACATTTTCCATTAGAATCCTTTTGTCCAGAAACTAATATATCCTTTTGCTGGTTATCAAGAAAAATCCAATCACCTAAGTTGGCATGAAGAAGAGGTCTACCTAACACTAAAGAGGAACAGATTGACATGGGAACTGTGGCATTTGCATAAAATTTTATAAAAATGACCAGGCACTCATTCCTTTTTCAGTATTACAAGTGTTCAATCTAAACCAGAGATCATCCAAGATCATTAATAACAAATAATAATCTTGGAGCAAAACTGGCCACTGGTGTCATTCAAAGTGGAGGGTAAAAATGCAGTGTGGTCTTGACCATGGATGTGTTTATGTGAAATGATGTCTGCCCATTTTACCAGCAAGTAATTTTTGGAAGTCAAGGAGATAAATTGTTTGTATTCATTAATCTGTGAGGTCTCTAGTGGAAGAAACCTAATAGCTTTCTTATCTCACCCTTTAATGCCCTTAAACACATCAAATTTTATTGCATTCTGTTTTCTTTGAAAACACTTTGATTTATTTACTTCTTCATCTTGTACTTAAAAAAAAAATACTCTCAGTGGATCGTAGTAAAATTCCAAATATAAAAGCAGCCCTAAATATTAAAAAGCATCATAAATCACCAGAAACAGTTAAGTCCCACCCAATATTTAAAAAAAAAAAAAGTTTTCGAGTGGCATTTTATTTTAATTTAACAAAACATTCAAGGTAGTATTCAGAAGTATTACTCCTGATTTGTAAGTAGTAATGTCATTTTCATATAATAGCTATAGTCATATAAAATAGGTGCCAATAGGATTTATAAAAACTTGGAAAATCTCTCAAGCAGGAAGACGAGTAAGTGGTGGTTCAGCAAAGTTCCTTTAGAATCAACGCCCAGATATTTGGTGTTTGGTTCTAGCTGAGAACACATGTGTCTCTTACAATATGAAATTGTCATATCTTTATTGTATCTTTGTCCCAGGCTGAATTGTTCTGTAATGAGGACTGACATTAGCCAGGCTTCATCCCAATACAGTAAAATCCCCACCACTGGAACTGTTTTAGTGCATCCCTTCTGTATGCCTGGTTCCAAGCTAGAGTCTGACAATATCAAGATGAAAATATACAACGCCCATTCAATAAGAAACTCAACATTAACACTATCGGAGGTTGCAAAGAAGGAGATGGGGGAATAAAGAGAAAATTTCTGCCTGACTGGGCCTGTGGGATCGGATAGTATGTTGCAGGAGGATCTCTCGTCCTGAGCTTTGAAGCATGGAGTAGAACGTCTTCAAGTAGAAGAAAGCAGAAAAGTTTTAAGGTTTTCAAAGAAGGGGGGAGTGTATGTGCAAAGTCCCAGGGGTCTGACCAAAAATGGCACATTTGATATCATAAAAGAATTCATCATGGCTGGGGCATAAGGATGCATAGGCTTAATAGATACACATGGGTTTAAATCCCAGCTTTGCTGCTCATCAGTTGTGATACCTTGGACGAGTCACATTGAAATGGGAGAATCACCACATTTAGGAAAGTTTGGAGCAGTGCACTGACATATATAAAGCCAATAGGGCAGTGCCTGGTTTGTAACGCATTCAGTAAGGGCTAGGGAAATGATGACGATTTATGATTAGAATGATGATTTATTATTCATATTACTACTGGTTCATGTTAACACGAGTTTTTAATCAATGATCTGAGTCTCGGGGTGTAGTGGCCTTGAGTGCAGGTTCCAGAGTCAGCTTGCAAGAATTTCAATTCCAACTCTACAGCTCATTTGCTGTGCACCTGGAGGAAGGCACTTGATCTCCCTAATCCTCAGAGTACTGCTCAGAGTGTAAAATGTCAACAATCAGAGTACCCATCTCATGGGGTGGTTGTCATGATTATGTGAGACGAGGCATGTAAGGCTTTAGCACAGTACATAGGAGAGTAAGTGATAGAATTATTGGCTCTTATTTTTACTTCCTTATTGGTATTATCATTGGACTAATTTTCCCCAAAGTTTTAAAAACCTGTCCTCAGATTTAAAAAATAAGAGCAGGTTTAAAACTTTGGGAAATCAAGAAAGGTAGAAAAACAATCCCTATGCTCATAACCTTAATATTATTACCATAGCATAGTATTCTGGTATATATATTTTTTTTACAATACACCCTCACTCCCGTACAGTCATTTTTCCACCGACAAACTTTTAAAACAATACCTAAAACACACTGCATGTACAACTTTGTAACCTTTTTCTTTATCGGTCATCGTTCCATTAGAAGCATTTTCCACGTATTTGCATAGGCGTCCCACCCAATGACCCAATTCGCAGTCAGTTTCAATGACGCTGTAAATGTGCATCAAACACAAGCATTACAGTTTTCCAAATCAATTGCCTCTTGTATATTTAGGTTGTTTTTAATTTAGCACATGGGAAGGTGGCAGGAGGAGAATTCGTACGGGACTAAATGAAGAGAATGAACCACAATGTAGAGGGACTTGAATGTCTGGCCTCTGCAGTCTTAGTTCCGTGACTTCCTCTAGGCAACCCCCGGGGTGGAAGCAGGGAAAAGGGCAGCAATACGAGATAGGGATTTGCAGGGATTTTTTTATTTTTTTGAGAGAGAGAGAGGGCACAAGTGAGCGAGGGGCAGAGAAAGGGAATCCCACCAGGGGAAGAGAGAGAGAGAGAGAAGTGCAGCGATGATTTAAAAAGATTTTTATGTTGGGGCGCCTGGGTGGCACAGTCGGTTAGGCGTCCGACTTCAGCCAGGTCACGATCTCGCGGTCCGTGAGTTCGAGCCCCGCGTCGGGCTCTGGGCTGATGGCTCAGAGCCTGGAGCCTGTTTCCGATTCTGTGTCTCCCTCTCTCTCTGCCCCTCCCCCGTTCATGCTCTGTCTCTCTCTATCCCAAAAATAAATAAACGTTGGGAAAAAAAAAAAAAGATTTTTATGCTGTGTATATGGTCTCTCTCTGTAATAACCTTAGTGTCTTGTGATTTTTTTCTTTTAGTACTCTCTGGGCCTCCGATTTGCAGTTCCACGTCTTGAGAAAACAAACATGAGCATTAACTTCGATCTCCAAATCAGAAGGTTAGATCTTTAAATGCCTAAAATCATGGTCAGCATCGACTATTAGAGAGATCCATAGTGAGATGAATGGCCACGAATCAAACTCCTTAACCTGAAATTAGAACCCAGACTTTTCACAGATCATTTTTTGTGTCTGTTTTTTTTCAGTGTTGTAAGTTTTTGTTTGTTTTTGGTTTTTGCGTGTTTGCTTTTGAAAAGAGATCCATTCTGTAAGCCAAGTTATTTTAGTAAAATTTTGTCCTGGGTACCCTCGCACCCTGGTTTACCTCCATTTTTCCTGATTCTGATTTACATCCTTTCTCCCACCCTCACCAACACCCCAACAATATCTCTGCCAGGCTCTGAGCTGGGGATCATTAAATCCCTGAGAATAAAATCTCTGCAAGAAAGCATAGATTATGCGTTTGCAAACTTGAAATCTAACTTGTCAGGAATGAAAGGGTCTCTGACAGTTTCACTGTGAGCCCCATGGCAGGAAGCAGGTGAGATTCAGAGGACAGAGCCTTTTCTGGTAACTGTCAGACAAAGCATATAGGTAGCTGCCCCTTTTTTCTAAGACTGACACTTTTCAGAGACTCAAGTGTGACTTATCTTTCCACTGTCTATTCTGTTTGTTCCTTCATGGCCAAAAACAATATTTAATGAGTGGAAAGACTTGGAGGTAGCAGTGTGCATAAAAGCCCAAGTGTGGACTTAAACCCATTAGCCAGTGATGGGATAAATGTAATGACTCCAGGCCACTATTAAAAGAAAAGGAAAGTGAATGGAATACAATATATCACAGTCTTCTTCGTGAAATGATCCAATTAGAGAAATGTAAATGTGCACAGTAAGACACCCTGTGAAATACAATAATTTTCTGTGGTCTGCGATTTTAAAAGTTTGAACAACATTAAAAAAAAAAAAGTTTAAACAGCATTGATGTCGACAGCACATACTCAGCTGGGTGAACCCTTGTTCTATAACACAACTCTGAAGTCAGTATCTACAATTTGGTCCTCAAATACTAGTGTGCAATATGGATAAATCCCTACACTTATCTTCTATCCTGTAAGAAGTGATTAGAGAGCGATGATTTTGTGCAATGGATTACTTTTTAATAGCTACTTGGATTAAACGTTTCTATTTTTTTTTTTTTTTTAATATATAAACTTGGGGCACCTGGGTGGCTCAGTCGGTTCAGCGTCCGACTTTGGCTTAGGTCATGGTCTCATCGTTTGTGGGTTCCAACCCCATGTTGGGCTTAGAGCCTGGAGCCTGTTTTGGATTCTGTGTCCCCCTCTCCCTCTCTGCCCCATCCCCGCTCATGCTTTGTCTCTCAAAAATAAATAAAACGTTAAAAAAATTAAAAATAGTAATAAAATAAAATAAAATATATAAACTGTATAAGAACATAGCAGATTTTTAAACTCTGCAACCTGCGGGACGCCTGGGTGGCTCAGTCGGTTAAGTGTCCAACTTCGGCTCAGGTCATGATCTCATGGTTCGTGAGTTGGAGCCCCGTGTTGGGCTCTGTGCTAACAGAATAGAGCCTGGAGCCTGCTTCAGATTCTGTGTCTCCCTCTCTCTCTGCTCCTTGTCTGCTCACGCTCTGTCTCTGTCTCTCAAAAATAAACATTAAAAAGAAATCTGCAACCTGTATCACAAACCACATCCCCTAAATTTTGTGATAGATTTCTAAGAAGGAAGGTTTTTCTCACCTACCTTATGTCCTTTCCTGACCTTAATTAAGTCTTTTTAAAAATTTAACTTAATATTTTCTGCTGATTCTTAAGAGATTTAAAAAAATTTTACCCATATTAGCGATGAGACACTGACACAATGATTTCTGTAATACCATTTTACCAAAAGCATATTAAATCACTTCTTTATGTCTACATAAATGTATATTTTCCAAAAGGTTTAGGTAGTCCTAAATATTTTTATTTGGGGAATCTTTTGCTTATATTTTTAGCTTTTTCAGAAAAAAAAAAGTAAAGGCACCCTATACTGAGAACCATCACTCCAGATAGCAGCCTAAAGTTTCTATTTCTTACCATCACTGTCTGTGATGTCAGTCCCACAAATGGTATGAAGATACATCCTCACAAAATAGAAATCATTTATTTAGAAATAAAATCTGTTACAAAGATGCAAAGCAAATTCCTTCACACATCCTTCTTACTTTTGATTGCAGCTACAGATAACAGAATAAATGAAACTAGTAGTTCACTCTGGGGACAAAGGACAACAACTGATATTCCAAATGCCTTCCCCAGACCCATCCTGGAGATCATCCTCCAACCAGTGAATTTAGCAACAAAGTGCTAAATTTGATGGAAGATAGAAACGGTCACACTTCTAACATCTTGCTTCGTCTAAAAGAGTGGACCATGATGATATTCCATCCTTACGTACTATAGAAACTCATGACTATTTTAACATTATTCTGAAAAAAACATAAAAATGTGGAAATGAAGGAAGAACCAGAGAGGCTACAGGAACATACATAAAGCATCAAATTCCAAAAACAGACATTTCCAAGATAAAAATGTTTGAGAATACTTAACACTCAAATAGTGAAGTGTTCACGAGCGAGCATTTATCTCCATGCCTCGTTGGCAGACTCCAAGGGCATAAATAAATATTTATGGATGGTGTGCGTTCAATTTAGATGTGTTAAAACCAAAAGTAAATTAAACCAAATATTCTGAAGTCTAAGTTCTTAAGCTTTTGACCATATTGATCGCCATTGCCCACTTTTAATGCCCCTTTCCACAAACAGAACCCAAAGAGAAACGGGCTTTATGTATTAACCAACTTAAAATATTTCATGTTACCAAATGTTTTCATTAAATGGTCTCTTCATGCCGCAGCTCCATGTGACATGTAAACATTCTCCTCCCTGTGTAGAGCGGGTCTCAGATAGCAGTTCCCACATACAAACAGGTCTTTTGTGATATCAGTGAAACTGCTTCCTCAGCAGCGGTGAAATGAACATCGTACTGTGTTTGCTAACATTCCAAAGACCACAGAGAGTACAGAGGGAATGTTAGAAAAGAGGGAACAGTAGAGAAAAGGAAAATAGCATCAGAGTGATAAATGAAAAACGTGTTTATCCTTGGTGCATGACATGGGGCGTAGTTGTGGAGAGGAAATCCATCATTCCCATGCAGAATTAGCACCGACAGTATAAATAGCTCAGCATCCCGGACGGTGATGGATTGCTTGTTTGAATGCAGCAGTGGTGTTAGTGAAGGAGGTTTCCTTCCAGGAAAAGAGGTCAGGGAAGCATCTAAGTTGTATATCAAGCCTGGTGCCTTTCTTACCGGGAGATTCTGTTGACACCACTGGCTGATGGCAGTACCTAGTGTCATGACAAGGCTGGGTGACAGAAGATGATTTTGATTAGCCAACCAGGTTTTGTCTCCACGTCTGCCATTGCTATCATTACATGGTAAAATAGCCTCCGTAAGCTTCATGTTAGACTCCTGTCCAAAGATGATTTCAGGGCTTGACATCTGCTGGCTTTTTTTGTGAGTAAAGACAATTGTGTTATTTAAACCACGTGGAAACAAAACACAATGAAGTTACAGGATCGCTTAAATGAAACGACTTTCTTTTCATCATTTTTACATTCACTGCTGCAAAGCAGTGTGAACTAGAAAACAGAACCAAGTCTGGGTAACGTGTACAACAATGAGACCTAAATTTCCAAACTGAAGAGTTTCCCATAATGTATTCAGAGCCATGCAATGTACAACAAGTAGACTTAATGACTTCTTGCTGGTAATTAAGAATTCTGCCTTAAAAAAAAACCCCAAAAACCTTTTTAGTTAACTGATTTTCCCCAGATGTGATAATAATAAAGTGGCCTGGAAACTGGGGTTCAAACTTTGGTGAACAAGTCCCCCTAGGCTCATCACTAGCTTAGTAGTGATACCCTATTGCAGGAAATGAGCCTGACATTGGCCTGTTTATATCTTTTATGTGTGTTTGTGGTTTAAGTGGCCTTATCAGTATATACAATCAGACAAGACTTTTCAAAAGCATTGTGGGGACGATTCTGTCTCCTCCTCCTCCTTTGAAAGCTGACTTTTACATCTCCTTTCCAGCTCCCACATTTGGGAAGCTTCAAAAGCTAGTCAGAACATACCCCATTACCACTCCTGCAGTGTTAAAGCATTATCCATTGAATCTGTGTGAAAGTCGATGATGAAAAGCGGACGCTTTCTCTTCTTAATGAGACCTGGATATAAACATGACCTGTCAGTGGTGGTGTGGCCACATCTGTTTGCTGAAAGCTGCATAATCCTGGGGATAGGAGGGTGACTTCAGTGAAAGCACAAGACGGTAATAAAGGCAAATGACATCTGCATTCAAAGCTCAGCTACTGGTCAAGCCTCTCATGAGACCGTGTTTCGTTTTCTCTACTGCCCGCTTAACACGGGCATCTTTTTTTAATTTTTAAAATATTTTTATTATTTATTCTGGAGAGAGAGAGAGACAGAGTGCGAATGGGGAAGGAGCAGAGACAGAAGGAGACACAGAATCTGAAGCAGGCTCCAGGCTCTGAGCTGTCAGCACAGGGCCTGACGCGGGGCTCGAACTTGAGAACTGCGAGATCATGACCTGAGCCGGGGGCGTAACCAACTGAGCCACCCAGGTGCCCCAACACATGTATTTTTCAAAAGCTAAATTTCATACGTGATTATATTTGCTTGAGAGAAAAAACAAAAAGCAGACTTAAAAATAATTTTGCCACTGTTCTAAGAAACATCATTAAACATTCACCTTCGATCTTGAGATTCTTGATGCCCTGGAAAGCATCGATGGCCTCTCCTGATTGCGTCAGTCTGAGCTGCCCGACTTCCTGGGGTCTTGCTTCTTCCTGCCATCATCATTGGCTATGCTTCCAGTTCAGTCCCTGCCCCCCACCCTAGTCAGCCAGTGAGCATGCAGTGAATGTGCACTTATTTTAATATTACTTCAGAAATAAACCGTAAGGAAGATAAATTCGCTGCCCAAACAATGTATGGTATGATGCATTCCAGAGCCAAATGCAAACGCTTTTTCCATTATGTGCTGCTCTTGGATTATTCTTGCCAGTTCTCTTCTTTATTAGCATGGAGAATCAGGAGTTCACTGTGCTGTCCTCTCCCATTTGATGGGCAATAAACATGATGCACAGAGAAGTTAAGGAATGTGTCCAAGGCAGAAGGTGGAAAATGAATTCAGCTCACTGCCTTTTTGGTTTAGCCATTGAAACAAAAAAGCATTAGCTTTCCTAGATGTCTGTTGTGTTTTCAGATAAGATGCCGCCTCATGGAAAGTTACATTATTTTTACCCATAGGAAAGCTTAGCATTTCCACTTTCAGATGGTTGTGATTTCGTGGAATGGATACGCCATTGTTTTCTGAATGACTGTATTAGTAATGTTTGTTATTCTTTTTATATATGGAAGGTTTTTTATGATCATATGTTGTAACATGGCTGAGAAAATATATTGAAATCATATTGTCGCTGTGTTTTAGTTCCAACAAGGACAACCCAGACAGCAATTTTGTGAGCCTGCAAATCAACATCACTGCTGTAGCTCAAGTAGAAATAAGAGGGTAAGTAATAATCAAGATATTGTAGTAGTTATACTATAATAATGGCTTCCTGTATGTGAGAGTTATGAAAAACACTAGGAAAAACTATATGGAATTTTCCTAATGCATTAGCAATCACAATTCACTCTGGTTATAAATTTCATGCTTTTCTACCCTTCATTAGCCTTCCATTAAAAACTAGAGTAAACCCTGTATGGTAATTGACTCAAAGGATATCAAAACAAGAGATCACTTTACTCCCCAAACTGACAGTTCAGTCATCAGACTCTAAAAACTAGTGATAAGACGCCAGATAAAATAGACAGACAGGTGATACCCTGAGAGTCTCACTTCTCCAAAAATTATTCTGGAAATATAATGAAAACCTAGCCTCACCATACCACATCTTGAGTTTAACAAATGGCCAGCTCGTAGATGTGAGGGTTGATGGGAATCTCCGTCTTATATCTTTTTCCTTTTGTCCTGTTCCTTGAAAAATGTACCAATAAGCAATCAGTTGAGAGATGAGAGGAAAGTGGTCAAGCAAAAGGCTTAGAAGAACTACCATCTTGGGAAATCCATGCCTGGGGGATGAAAAGACATTAGAAATGGAGGGCATAGAGTTCTTATCTTAGACAAATGTGGACCTCATTGATTTCATTGTAATTCTTATTCCTTCAGGACAATCTAGGACTTGGTGTTCTGGGCCGAACTGTCTTTGGGGCTCCGGCAATCCCAGTTCCCTTATCCTTTTCATAGTCCTGAGTGGTTCCCACTTCTCCATGTTGGCAGCTAGGGCCACTGCATTCAGAGCCCTTGTCTCCAGGATACTGCAGCCTCTGGCTGCCCTCTGTGAGGGTGGGAGAGGTGGGGAGGTGGAGCCCTGCCTGTCCTCCTGGGACCAGTGAGGTGCCACTTAGTGGATTAGAAAAGAATAATACCTAACATGGATTGATCCTTCCATGTGCTGCCCCAACCCATTGGCACCTCTTAATGTGGACCAGTATCCTTGCTGTACAGGTGAGGGAATTTTGGGGTTGAAGGCTACCCAGCTAGGAAGTGGGGAGGTACCATGGAAGTACAGGCAGCCTGCCTCCAGGTGCATATTTATAAATGATCATGCCGTGCAGCCTGTGAGAGAGTTCTTTGAACCTTAGCTACACAAAATCTTGTTTGTTTATGCTTCTGTGATTTTTTTCATTCAAATGAGTGTTTTTGACATTCACCCACTCTAGGGAAGGTGCCTATAGTTGATTCATTTTAATTGCAGTAGGGTTTAACATTGTAAAGCAACACGATACTTGCTCATCCATTCCACTCTTGATGAACACTGGGGCTTTTCTTTTTCCTTTGTTACAGACATTCTTGTGCATACCTCATAGTACACGTGTGGAAGAAGGTGGGAAGGGTACCTGCTTAGAGGTAGAATTTCAGGATCAGACTATGTACACTAACTTTACTAAATAGTACCAAACTTGGGGCGCCTGGGTGGCTCAGTCGGTCGAGCGTCAAAGTTCGGCTCAGGTCATGATCTCGCGGTCTGTGAGTTTGAGCCCCGCGTAGGGCTCTGTGCTGACAGCTCAGAGCCTGGAGCCTGCTTCGGATTCTGTGGCTCCCTCTCTCTCTGCCCCTCCCCCCCCATGATCTGTCTCTCTCTCTGTCAAAAATAAATAAACATTGAAAAAATTTTTTAAAAATAGTACCAAACTTTTTCAAAATAATTATACCAAGTTATCATTCAAAGAACTCTCCACTTTGTTAACTAAACTCACAGAATGGTCGAGTTTTTCATTTTGATGGATCAGAAATACTATCTAACTGAAGGTTCAATTTGCTGCTCCCGGTTCCTAAATGAGACCAAGTAGCTTTTTCATGCATTTGCTGACTCCATTCTTCCCAAATTGGGTAATTTCTGTTCATTTTTAAAGACACATTTCTACTAAGAGACTTTTTTTCATATTCATAGGAACTCTTTTCTATTTTTTTTAATTTTTATTTTTAATATTCATTTATTTTTGAGAGACAGAGAACGTGAGCGGTGGAGTTGCAGAGAGCGAGAAGGGGACAGCAGATCCGAAGCGGGCTCTGTGCCGACAGGCTCCAAGCCCGAAGCAGGCTCTGAGCTGATGCAGGGCTCAGACTCACAAGCTGTGATATTACGACCTGACCTGAAATCAGATGCTTAACCAACTGAGCCACCAGGCGCCCCTCTTTCCTATTCTAGAGTTGAGACACTAATCCTTTATCAGCTACAGAGGTTGCAAATATCTTTTCAGTTTATGGGGTTCATCTTTTTTTTAAGTCAGGTTTATTGAGGTATAAATTATATAAAGTAAAACTCACCCTTTTTTTTTAGATGTTCAGTTTGAAGCGTTAAGATACCACAAGGACGTTCAATGTAAAACAGTTCTGTCACCCCACATAGCTTCTCATGCACCTTTGTAGTTGACCCAGCCCTCACTCCCAGGCTCTGGAAACCTTGATCTATCTTCTGTCACTGTCTTTCCAGAAAAATAATATAAATCTACTCCTACAGAATGTAGCCTTTTGAATCTGGCTTCTTTCACTTAGCATAATGCATTTGAAAAAAACACCCATGTTCATACATGTATCAGTGGTCTGTTTCTTTTTATTGCTGAGAAGTATTCCACTATACAGAAGTCCCATGAAATGTTCATCCATCCACAGGTTGGTGAACATTTGGGTTGTTTCCAAGTTTGGGGCTATAAATAATAAGCCTGCTAGAGGCATTCACATACAGGTCTTTGTTGGGGTATTTGTTTTCACAAATGGAGTGGAGTTGTATGGCAAAGGTATGGTTACCTTTACAAGAAACTGCCAACCTGTGTTTCAAGGTGGCTGTGCCATTTTCATTTGACGTCCCCCCCCCCCGCCCCCGGCAGATGGGAGTTCCAGCTGTGCCGTGGGCTTGTAGGCATGTGCTTGAGGTTTAGTTTTTTTTTGTTCATTTTTATCCATTGTAATAAGTATGTGAGAAGAATCTCATGGAGTTTTAATTAGCATTTTCTAATGACTGGTGATATTGAGCATCTGTTCACAACTCATTTGCCATTAGGGTTCTCTTTGAAGTGCCTTTTCCAATTCTGCCCGGGGTGCCTGGGTGATTCAGTCAGTTGAGCATCTGGCTCTTGATTTTGGCTCAGGTCATGATCTCACAGGCTCTCTGGCAACACGGAGCCTGCTTGGGATTCTCTCTCTCTCTCCCCCGCTCTCTGTCCCTTCCCCCAGTCACGTTCTCTCACTCTCAAAATAAATATAAATTTATAAATAAATAAACATTAAGAAAACCAACCTTATAATTTAAAAAATAATAATTTTTAAAAATGAATAAAATTTTGCCCATTTATTATTGTCTATCTTATTATCAAGCTGTAAAATTTCCTTATATATTCTGGATGCAAAATCATCTATCGGATATGTGTCCTGCAAATATTTTCTTACTGAAATATTTCTTTCAGTTTATGGTTTGGCTTGTTATTTTCTTAACAGTGATGTTCAAAAAGCAAAAATTTTTAGTTGTATGAAATTCGACTTTAAATATTTTATAGTTTGCCCTCTTTTTGTCCTTTGTAAAAAAAAAAAAATCTTTGCTTTCTGCAGAGCCGCAGGATTTTCTATTGTTTTCTTCTACAAGTTTTGCAATTTTACATTTTGGTCTATGATTAAATTATTTTTTAATCTGATCTGAGGTAAGGTCCAAGGCTCACTTTGGTATAAGAATATCCAGTTGCTGCTATGCTATTGGTTGTCAGACCATCCTTCCCCCATTGAATTGCTTGACACCTTTGTCTATCTGTGAAGCTGTTTCCAGACCTCCCATTCTGTTCCATTGATCTACATGTATAATAAGTCTTGAAATGCAAGCAATATATCCTGAGATGTCGCTAAAGTCACTTACAAATTCTAGTAGCTTTATTGTTTGTTGATTTCCTAGAACTTTCTATAACATTCCTATGTCATCTGTGAATACAAAGTTTTATTTTTTATCCTGACTAATCTCATCTGTATGTGCAAAAGTTTAGCCAACTCCAAAGTTTGAGGGAATAGTACCCACAAGAGATTACTCTTACTTCTTTTAAAAAAAATTTTTTTAATGTTTATTTTTGAGAGAGAGAGAGAGAGAGACTAAGCGCAAGTGGGGGAGGGGCAGAGAGGGAGACAGAATCTGAAGCAGGCTCCAGGCTCTGAGCTGTCGGCACAGAGCTCGACGCGGGGCTCGAACCCACGAACTGTGAGATCACGACCTGAGCCGAAGTCGGTGCTCAACCGACTGAGCCACACAGGTGCCCCAAGAGATTACCCTTATGTCTGACACCAATTGCAGATTTGAGTGGTTCCCCAAACCCCCCTCAGGTTTGATAATCCACATAGAAGAACTCACAGAACTCACTGAAAGCTATTATACTCATGGGCTCAGTTCATTACGGGGAAAAGATAAAAATTAAAATTAGCCAAGGGAAGACGTGTGTAAGTTGGAGTCTGGGGACAGTACCACCAGACACAAGGCTTCTGTTGTTATCCTCCATGGAGTCAGCACATGTTAATTTCCTCGTATATAACAGTATATATGGAGTATCCCCAACCCAGGATCCAACTGTGATCCCCAATCACAGTTTTTATTGCCTACGTAGGCATGACCGATTCATTGACCACTTAATTGATCTCAGTCTCCAGGTTGTCTGATATGATGTGATCAAGCTCCCACCCTGAATCACACTGTTGGTCTTTCTGATGTGGGCAACTCTCACTCTAAATCATAGTTAGAATATCCAGTGGGACCCAAGACCCCCAAGAAAACAAAGATACTTCTTCCTCTCAGGCATAAAATTTCTAGAGCTTAGATTTTACCTCTCAGAAGCTGAGGCCAAAGGCCAGACCAGTGTGGGGGAAAGGTTAAGTTGTTTACTATGTAGTTATGCCTTTTATTTCTTTTTCTTCTCATACTGCACAGTCTAGGAGTATCAAGGCAGGATCAAATAGACATGGTGCAAAAAGACATCTCTGCCTTGTTTTTAGATCCTACCTTGATCTTAAGGGGAAACATTCGGTTTGTCTTTCAAGGAAGTTGTCTGTTTCAGCTAAGTTGTTACATGCATGACTCATGATAATCTCCCATTTGCCCTTTAATGTATGTAGGACCTCATCGTTCCCCATATTGGCAATTTGTATCTTTTACTCCCCCGCTTCCCCCCCTGCCGCCAGTCACTCTAACGAGAGTTTAAAGAACGAGAGTTTAAAGACCTTTCCAAAGAGCCAGATTTTTGGTTTCATTTTGGTTTCATATTTTTTCTTTCTTTTTTTTTACCCTCTCTTTTAATTTGTTTGTTTGTTTGTTTGTTTTCTATTCCATTGGCCCTTGCTTTTGTTATTATTATTTCCTTCCTTCTGCTCACTTTGGGTTCGATTTTCTCTTTTTTTCTGGTTCCTCTATGTAGAAATTAAATCATTGACTGGAGACCTCTCTTCTTTTCTTACAAAAGCATTTAGTGCTGTAAATTTTCCTCTAAGAATTGCTGGAGCACATACCAAAATGTGAATATGTTGGGTTTTCAGTCACAGCGTTTGTAATTTCCTTTGTGATTTCTTCCTCAATTCATGAGTTGACTCACAGGAAGTGAGTTTGATTTATAGATAATTGGAGCTAATCCAGATGTTTCATTTTTGTGCATTTCTTATTTAACTCCCCTGTCTGAGAAAAACACTAAAGAAAATCAGAGAAGAAATAAGCATTTTTGTACTATCTTGACATATTTTTAACATTTATACCTTACAATACATGAAATGTTGTCTACTTCATTAAGCTTAGTTTTTCTTTGTTTTGCTAGCCAAAAATAAATTGAAACTTTTTAAATTCCAAAACAAATTTTAAATTGGGATCTATTTTTATTCCATAAGACATAACTCAGTCCAAGGCGGCACAGTGTGTAAAATAATTGTATTTATTCTTATATATCCAATTTGTAAGACAAATATTTACAAGTGCATTTCTGCCATCATTTATGATGACACCAATGTTTCTAAGTTTAAAAAGAAGGACATTTTCTATTCATTTTACCAATGTTCAAAGCAGGTCATTAAAATTGGATTTCTCATCTGGGTGCAGGTTTTTTAATCGCTAGATAAATGTCCAGCATTTGACCACAGTTTATTCTCTAACATAGTGTTAAAGTTCTTTTTAACCATTTTGCAAAATAAAAGTCTTTATTCCAAACACTCAGCAAAAATATTAGTTCCAATGTTTAATTCTTCAAGGAATCAACAGCTGCTGTGTTGAAAATCTTGCACACTCAGTCTCCAGAAAAATCTTTTTTTTTTTTGCCAGTTGGTTTATTCCAATATATTTTATCATCCACTATCTCTAGCAGTTCTTATTTCATTTTTATAATTTTAAAAATAAACTCAAATGGATTGATTTCTTTTAATGGGGAAAAATACTGAGAACTGTTCTAGTGATTTTATTTATTTTTTTATAATTTGTTTTAATGTTTATTTATTTTTGAGAGAGAGAGAGAGAGAGAGAGACAGAGCATGAACAGGGGAGGAGCAGAGAGAGAGGGAGACACAGAATCCCAAACGGGCTCCAGTCTCTGAGCTGTCAGCACAGAGCCTGACGCAGGGCTCGAACCCACAAACCGTGAGATCATGACCTGAGCCGAAGCCAGACTCTCAACCAACTGAGCCACCCAGGCGCCCCATGTTCTACTGATTTTAAAGCCAGATGGTGTCAACACTGTCTTTCAGCAGATTTACATGTCATTTGTTGGGACAAAGGATTAATTTCGCTTTGAAGTCTGTAAGAAGTAAATCTGGCCACAAGAGGCAGCACCACATGTACTGAGCTCACGAGTAATAAAATCATGTCCTTTGTAATATAATCAGGATTGAGTGGGTTTGATTAAGGGACACTGCCATCATGAACAACTATGGTCTGTATGGACACTGGCCATCGCGGTCAGAGCCACTGTTGCTCCACACAATAAATAGTAGTCTGCTATTTAGGACTAATAGTGTTTGAAAATAGGATTACGAAAATAGGGTCCCTACCATACTACCGCAGAATCAGATTTGAACATCCAATAGCATATAGACTTTAACTTATCAAAAACCTAACTCCTTGCTTCCCTAATCCCTTCCTAATGTCTAGTATTACCATTGGTGCCCCACTCCTCATATTACTGGTGCATCTCCATGAACAATGGTCTGTCCTCCATCTTAGAATGTGAGCACTATTCAGTAAGGGCTGTTTGGGCTGTTTATCCTAGGCTAATAGTTGATTACACTCTTTCTTCCTTCTTAAAAAAAAAATAATAATTTTGGAAACCAGGAATAACCTTTCACTTATTTATTTGGAATCTTTAGAGAGTCATTGTTTTTGCCACGGCTTCCCCAGATTTGAAAAAGTCTTAGGGGCACCTGGGTGGCTCAGTCAGTTAAGTGTCTGACTTTAGCTCAGCTCATGATATAATGGCTCGTAGGTTCAAGCCCCACATCGGGCTCTGTGCTGACTGCTCAGAGCGTGGAGCCTGCTTTGGATTCCGTGTCTCTGTCTGTCTCTGCCCATGCTGTGTCTTTGTCTCTCTCTGTCTCTCAAAAATAAATAAACATTAAAAAAAATTTTTTTTAAAGAACAGAAAAAGTCTTAGAGGGTAGATAACTGAATTTTGTGAGCCATACCTTTTGAATGATTTTGCCATGCCCTATAATAGACTATTTGTTTCCTTACAGATTTCTATTTGATTTTGTTACAGAAATGGGGCAGGAAGTTTAAGTTGTCCTTGCTAAAAATCACTGCTGCTTAGTGGCCCCTGTTGGTGCATTAACACAGTTGACCTCTTAACAACACAAGAGTTAGAACCACCAACCCCCTGCCCATTAACTTTTGATTCCCCCAAAACTGAACTACTGTTGACAGTAAGCCTTACCGATAATTTAAGCAGTTGATTAACACATATTTTGTATATGCGTTACTGTTGACAGTAAGCCTTACCGATAACTTAAGCAGTTGATTAACACATATTTTGTATATACTGTATGTTAATAATAAAGTAGACTAGAGGGAAAAAAAGTCACCAAGAAAATCATAAGGAAGAGAAAAAAAACATTTACAGTACTGTATCTTATATATGGAAAAAATCTGCATATAAATGGACCCTCACAGTCCAAATCTGTGTTTTTCAAGGGTCAACCATATATGGGAAGTACAACGGATAGTACTGAGTAAACCTGAGCTCTGGTCTTCACCTGCAACTGACCTCTACTTTTCTGAACACCAGTTTTCCTTTCATGTATAAAATGAGGGGTTTTGAACACATCGCCTCCATAGCACCTGTCAAGTTCTAAGTATTTATGATTCTGTGATACTGGAGCATTTATGACCAGTCTTACAGGATTGATGACCGTAAGAACACACTTTTTCAGAAAAAAATTTTCATACTTGTTCTATACGTGTCCTGTACGTGTTCTCTATGCCAAAACCAAAAACAAAACAAAACAAACAAAAGTTTTCCCTAGAGCCTCACGATGGATGTGGAGCATGGAGTCAGCTCTCTGTGGCCTTTGCTAAGAGCAAAGAAAAGTTTTGGGTGGTTAGGTTGTGAAAACTCCATGGGAAAGCAAGCCCAAACTCTCTGGGCTTCACTCAAACGAAAGTAACCTTCTGTGTTCTGTACTCTTCTCCTCGCCAAGTTCCCAGAGTTTGGTCTGAACATGGATTAATCAAATCAAGTCAGAAGGGGGAGTATCACATACCAACAAAGCAGTACAAGGGTAGGCAACATTGAGGTACCAGCCCCGCAAGGCTGTGCCCTGCACTTTTTGTTGAACAGTTGCCCGTTAAGGATGAAAGCGAAGCGTTTTATAATTTAGCAGAATTTCTGTGGGTTGTCAGTTGAAAAAATATACTTACTTCTTCCACTCACCCCCAGAAGACAATGCAGCCAAATTAACTTTGACCAAGAGCATTTGAGTTGTTTTCCAGTCATTTGTGGTATACAACCCGAAGAGTTTATCATAATTTTCCAGATGAGGAAATAGGGACACACAGAAAATTAAGTTACTTGCCCTTGGGTCAGTATTTAGCCCAGTAAATTTTGCTTTCTGCTTTAGAAAGAGATTACTCAGAGGAGAAAATAAAGATAGCTGTTTGAAGTTGCTAGAGGCTGTGTTAAGTACTAATGCCTTTGAAAGGGCATTTAAGACATCTGATTGCCAAAAGAGGGATTTTCTGTTCGAGTTGCTTTTAACAGTTCTGTTCTGTTCAAGGTCTAGGAATTCTTTTAAACATACGTTACCTAAAAATTGCTAAAAAAAAAAAAATTGTTCTTTTGGGAATTCACCTTTTTAAGCTTATATAAAAATAACAATTTGGTTTGTAAGCAGCTTTTACTGTAGAATAATGCCAGGTACTGTACTGTATTCACCCAGTGCTCTCTTTCTAAGTGTAAATGGCAGGCAAGAAATATCCATGTATCAAGTTAATATCCTACTTACATGATTAAATCATGTGATTCTCTGTCTCTTACCCTTAACTTCTCTAGAAGACAACTCTAGAACTCCATCGGGCTTTATTTTGGCTCTGGGCCTAGCCTTGGGGAAAGCCCAAGAAATCTCAGAAGGAGGATTATACAAGTGGCTGCTTTTCTCCTCTGAAGTATTTAATTAAAAACTACATTTCTTCACAACTCATTATTTAACACACCACACGGTATTCTAGATTTTTATCCACAAAAAAAAGTCCCAGTTCTTGGTATGGCTTGAAGCAGGGATTTATATCCTGTACACACACACACACACACACACACACACACACACACTCATACACTTGCACAGGACCTATAGGTAGCTCTATACATTTATATGTGTATATGTTTAATTATCCATCTCAACTCAGGAATGCTCTCCACTCTGCCCCCTAGTGCCCAAGAGATGAGATACTATAAAATAGTCCACCTCTGAGCTAGAGACTAGGAATTAAGAGCCTTCGGAAGATGTTTTAGATCCTTTACTGTTCCTTTAGCTGTTTTGCTAGACATCACTTTCCATACTTTTTTTCCTTATAGACAAATAAGTCTATAGTTCAAACAGTCTATAAGTCTATATAGACTATAAGGCTGTAGTTCAATAGTTCAAATAAATGGAGGGCCACTTTGTCCAGTTGCTGTTCGTATACTGTCCACTAGTGAAGCCTTCTTCACCTGTGTCATCAGCAGCAATTAACAAAACGCTCCATGTTTCAGAGTGTCGCACCCTCCGCAGATCGTTCTGCCCGTTCCTAACTGGGAACCAGAAGAGGAGCTCCACAAAGAGGAGGGAGTTGGACCAGTGGTGGAACATATTTATGAGGTAGCTTTCGTCTGTCTTAAAGCTGTGTTGGGAGTGTTCTCTTACACTCTTTACCAATAAGCTCTTAGTAACATTTTGAAAGACACCGATCCAAGATCTGAGCTTTATATGCTGCTATCATATTGGAGCGGGGGACTGTATGAGTCGCTTGCTTTTTAGTGGTAAGAGCCGTTATGTAGTGAGACTATTTTATCTTGTTACTGTTCTCTTTTTATTATAGATTTTTTTTAATGTTTTTATTTTTGAGAGAGAGAGAGAGAGAGAGAGAGAATGAGCAAGGGAGGGCACAGAGAAAGGGAGACACAATCTGAGGTAGACTCCAGGCGCTGAGCCTGATGTGGGGCTTGAACCCAAGCACCACCAGATCATGACCTGAGCCAAAGCCAGATGCTTAACCGACAGAGCCACCCAGGCGCCCCTACTGTTCTCTTTTAAATGTTCCTTAATTCCTCTTAACGTTTGGACAGCCTAAGCATCAAAATGATTAGCTTCCTAAACTGTATTTTGCCTCTTCCTACATTTTCAAATGTAGAAACATTTAAAACCTACCCATCTCTTAAACTGAAAGTCACCAACCAGAAGGTACCAGACAGAGAAGATTTTATGGATTATTCACTATTGTACTATATATATATATATATGTATGTATATATATATATGTGTATGTATATATACACACACATATATACACACATATATACATACATATATATATATATTAAAACCCATATATATAACTTATAACCATATATATATATAACTTATTCTGAGATTTGAAGTAGTCCTCAATTAGAAAAATATTTTCCAGAAGGAACCCAGCAGCTCATGAAAAAGCCCTGATGATCTTTTTCTACTTCAAGTGTTAAATTGTGAATAGGGAGTAACTTTGTTGACACATCATCTGAAACATATAAATTTCTTAGGGGAGTCTGGGTGGCTCAGTCAGTTAAGCGACCTGACTTCAGCTCAGGTCATGATCTTTCAGTCTGAGTTCGAGCCCCGCGTCGGGCTCTGTGCTGACACCTCAGAGCCTGGAGCCTGCTTCAGATTCTGTGTCTCCCTCTCTCTCTGCCCCTTGCCTGCTCACGATCTGTCTGTCTCTGTCTCTCAAAAATAAATAAACATTACAAAAATTACTGAAACATTTAAATTTCTTAGAGTTAGAAACTAATATGTAGTAAAGGGCTAGTTCAGTAGTTGTTCTTTTTTTTTTTTTTTTTTTTTTTTAATAAAATAAATACCATTAGTGGAGAGTAGTTATTCCTGTTCATTGTCAAAGGATCAGGAATAGAATTTTGGTAAAAATGATGCTCCAAGCCGTCTTCTGTTTGAGGTCCCTTTTTATTTAATGCTGTCTGTTTCCTGTGTAACTCATTCCACTGACCTAATAATCCTGACTGTGACTTTCATCTCAAGCTACAAGGGACATGAATAGCATTCTCTAAGGTTAACAATGAAGCCATTTCAAAACTGATGAGCTGTTTACATATGTGGGAAAGAGGCATCAACTCCTGCACAGCGTCAACACGAAAACCTCTGTCATCTGCCCAACCTGAGGTTCAGAATCAGCCCTGTCCAAAGCTGGATCAAAGCTTTGCCCTAAACTCTCTTTATAGCAAAAGGATAACATAGTCCCCAAGGCCACTCGGATTAAGAACCTCGCTGGAAAAGAAAAAAAAAATGTTGTCAAATAATTGATGAAACTTATGTGCACCAGTTTCTGCTTAAGAAGGGTGAAACTTTAAAGTCTGCCACCATATTCAAGCTCAGTGATTCTCAGGGAAGCCCTGCTTCTAATCTTAGAAGAAACGGATCATAAGATTTTAGGGTAATAATCCATGGTGACAAAGCAATCGTCACATGTTTCTTCCATGCTATTCTCATGTCTCAAAATACACTGTTATCAGTGGATGTCATGTTGCTCTGATAATGTGAACTAAGTGAGCCGCCTAATAAGCAAAACCAATTATAAATTGTTTCATTGATCAGTATAATGATCAGAACTGTGAAAAAAAAAAAAGGGGGGGCAAAAGTTTCCTGCTAACTTTGAAGTGAATTTTCAAAACCACAAGAAATTTAAATACATTTAGTGAACTTCTCAAGCTGTTTTTTGTGTCCTGTGAGTATAGGATTCATGTGTTTAAAATGCTCATCTCTTTATGAGATGTGGCCTTTCTTTGAGATTCACTGATTAAAACAGAAGAAGCCCAGCTTTGAAATGCACACTTGCAGTGAACTGTGGTGAGGCTGGACGGTCTTTAGCATTTGATGGATAACCATTTTTCCAGAGGGTGAAAGACAGTGCACCACAGATGGTTACAATTGACAAGTCGGTAGTCAGGAAAACGGCAGATTTCAATGTAAAGAAAGAGTAACTAGGTTTTGAAAGCGCATAATTAAAATTGCATTTCTAGCACTGTGATTAAATTAATATAAACTTAAGGTAAACATCATCATCGGACCTGGTCTTTGCATGGTCTTTGCTAAGGAAATCTGCCCTGAGAGCTTCATAAAATGGAAGATTCTTGTCTGAGCACCAGCACCTGTTTTCGGAGCATCTCTGGCTGATAAAGATTCTGTTTTCGTATAGCCACTATCGTAGCCCAGATGCATTAAAGCCAAAAATACGTGCTTCTTTAGACTGGGCATGAAGTATGTGGCGTTTGGTTTCATCTTTCTGTTTTGTGCTGTACCATCATTTGATGTGTTCCTTGTTTGTAGCTGCACAATATTGGACCGAGTACCATCAGTGACACTCTCCTGGAGGTGGGCTGGCCATTCTCTGCCCGGGATGAATTTCTCCTCTACATTTTTCATATTCAAACTCTCGGACCTCTGCAGTGTCAAACAAATCCTGACATCAACCCACTAGATATAAAGGTAGGAGCCTGGTCCAACTAAGCTGTTCTGCTTGTTTATTAGGGTAAGGAAAAAAAAATTAAAACTGTAGCTTTTATTTTTTAAGGCAAAATAATTACAAGAGTAAGTTCTTTCAGTGATAATCTGTCCAGCCTTTTCTTTTCGTTTTATGGCTAAAATGCCAGACCTAACTTAAACTGTCACTCCTAGAAAACTTACATTTCTCTTGGTTCTGTTGCTCATGGCGACCTGTCATTTATTTAGTCTATTTGAATGTGTACCTTTTGCATATGGTTTGACTTGCAGCACAACCAAACCAAAATCATAAGTAGACATGTCGTGTTTTGGAGAATTCGTACCAAATGCTATTTTTGGAGTCCTTTTGGTACATTGCCAAAAGATATAAGGATCTTTGCCAAAATGGGCTTCTCCAGATGTTGCCAATAGCAAGTAGTAAAATGCGATAATTTGCCAAAGGCCATCTCAGTGCCCTGAGAACCCCCAGACTGGAAATTTCTGGACCCCATTCTTCAGTGCAGCTTATAGAGAAGCCTAGAGCAGTATTTTTCCAATTCTTAAGCATAGCCAATCACCTGGAGGTCTGTTTAGAGGCAGGGCCTGAGGGGGGCCTGAAACTCTGCCCCTCGGCAACCCCCACCTGACATCCATGCTGGGAGCTCAAATGTCCAAGGAGCTTATCTCATTCAGATTAAGATCCAAATCTGGCTTTAAGTTTCTTCTGGGAAGAAAAGAACATAATTAGCATCAACGCTGGAGAATATCACATTTGAATGGAGGGGGAAAAAAACATTTGTAACCCGATGTTATCCTCAAAAGAGAACTTCGTGTTAAGAATGAACATTGTCTAGTAGCTCAGGGAGACAGTGTCTCTGTTAGAAATGGCGCTTCATGAAATACTAACTCAACCATTTGGAACGCGGGTCTGCCTCTCCTCAAACAGGTGGTGCTGAGACGTGGCCAGTTATGAAAGGCTTTCTTCTTCAACCCAACATGCCTTCTATTCCAAGAGAGGAAGAGTAAAAGGGGTTCAGAATTAAAGGATTTATAGGGCAAAAAGTCTCCTTCTTCAAGGGGAAATAATAAATAAGGCCACTTGTATTCCACAAAATTATGTAAAATACTGCCTCCCTGAATTTTTTTTTTTCATTTCCTCTCTCTTGGCTCTTCATTGAGATGATTTTAATGTCTTCAAGGACAGTGGCTTACTATAAAGTAACATCTTCAAATGTTAATAATGTGTAACATCTAAGCAATTAAAGCTTTCACATTTCATGTGCTGTAGTTACTGGGTTCTCTACTTCAGTCGTGGATTCCTGGAGCACGTGATCATGGGGAAGGTTTCTAAACTCGCAAGTGTAATGTTTGGTTTATATATGACACTATTTATATATGTTTGTATATTTTATGTAACCTATGTGATATGACCCATGTTGGTTATGAATTCTTTTTTCTTGCGATTTAACAATTATTCGCAGTGACTGGAACAATACCAATAGATAGTTTGCCTTCAGTGTTGACAGATTTGTGCACCTGCATTCCCTGCCACACAGATTTTCTTTAAACTTTAAGGCTAGGGGGTGCCTGCGTGGCTCAGTCAGTTAAGCGTCTGACTCTTGATGTTGGCTCAGGTCATGATGTCACGCTTCGTGAGATCGAGCCCCGATTGGGGCTCGGGATCTTGGGATTCTCTCTCTCTCCCTCTGTCTCTCTCTCTGCTCCTTGCCCACTCAAGCATGCTCTCTCTCTCTCAAAATAAATAAATAAACATCTTTTAAAAACCTAAGGCTAGTAATTTTTTAAATGCAACTTAATTATGCTTTTATAAAACTCTCAATTTGTGGAAATTGAATATAAGAAGATTTGATTACAGGGTGAAGGAATAGCTCCCCAAAATAACAAATGATAACAATTCATGAATTCTTAAAATTCAGAATAATGAAAAACTTGAAGTGTTTTTAATTTCAGGTACTCCAAGTACCTTTACTTATATGTAGCATGTATAACCCGGACAGTCTAAAAGGGATTTTGTCAGTGAATAGATTTTAAAAATTAATTATCAGTAAATTTTATATCAGCAGCTATCAAAAGCTGAGAGTACCTGAAAGTTATTTTCTGCTTAAGATATTAAATAATTTCTTGGTGAAGTTGCTATAAACTTACTTGACAATTTATTTCTTCCTAGATAATACAGAGCTAAACATTCTTTTCTCTGTCTTAAATATGAATTGAAATTAGCAAAGAACAAATTATTTATTAGATCTAGAATAGGTGTGGGAAACTTTTTTAACTTAGGTATCAATTTCAGATCCTTACATCAAAGTTAATTGCTATATTTTTAATATAGATATTTTAAAATAAATATACTTTTTTTAACTTAGTTCTTTAGGAAGCAGAGAAAGAGTGGGTGTAGCAAAAGGAACAGGCAGTCAAAATACATTCATCTAGGCAAAAATTAAATCCTAGTAATCAATAATCAATCTCATTTGCCCACCAAGGTAAAATTCCTTATGATTCGGTTCTATAATTTCTTTTTTTTTTTAAGTTTATTTATTTATTTTGAGAGAGACAGAGAGAGAGAGAGAGAGAGAGAGAGCTTGAGCAGGGGAAGGGCAAAGACAGAGGGAGAGAGAGAATGCCAGGCAGGCTCCATGCTCAGTGCTGTGCCCAACTTGGGGCTCAATCTCAGGAACCGTGAGATCATGGCCTGAGCTAGAATCAAGAATAGGATGCTTGGGGCACCTGGGTAGCTCAGTCGGTTGAGCATCCGACTTTGGCTCAGATTGTGATCTCACGGCTCGAGAGTTCAAGCCCCGCATGGGGCTCTGGGCTGACAGCTCAGAGCCTGGAGCCTGCTTCGGATTCTGTGTCTCCGTCCCTCTCTGCCCCTCCCCCACTCGTGTTCTGTCTCTATCTCTCAAAAATAAACATTAAAAAAAAAAAAAGACTAGGATGCTTAACTGACTGAGCCACCCAGGTGCTCCTACAATTTCTTTATAAATAGAGCAATAATTAGTGAGTGCCTCCTAAAACATCTGCATCTACAAGCAGTTCATTTTCTCTAAGTTCTTCCTGAGGATACTGCAGTCCCCACTGGATAAGCCACCACAATATCCCAGGCCAGCCACGGGTCTGTCAGAGGGAAAGCTCCCACAGCAACTTTCTCAAGTATCCTCTGGACGATTTTCAAGTTCCCCACCATGTTTGCCTCTCCAACCATTCAACTGATTTCCCCGCAGCAAAACCCCTTTCTCTCGGGGTCACAAACACCTTTTTGTCCACTTCCCCCTTCTGTATGTATTCTCATTTTTCCAACTTAACTACTGAAAGTAGCTCCCTTCTTCATTGCCTCTTTGCAGCTCCCACAAATGTCTCAGGAAATGTGCTGATGATAAAGAAACCGTCCAGATTTCCTTAGAAGCATTTTCTAGGCCATCCGCTCCAAGTACCTACCACCACCAACTCTAAAACCTTTGCAATTCCCCAGATATCCCCTGCAGACGCTCTACAACATTTCAAAATAATTTCTCCTTTCTGCCTAATTACATCTAATAGCATTTAATATAACTAATGTATTTAACACAATATGGCTTCTTTCTGCTTTTTAAAAAAAAATTACTCCTATAGCAACCTCCTGGCTTTGTTTTTTATTGAAAATACATAGTTTTACTCATCAAAGCCATATTGTAGATAAAGTAAGGGTTTTTTTGTGGGCTGGCCTGAAAACTGAACCACCATTTAAAAGATTGCTTCTAAAGAGAAATGCATTCAGAGTGCCAAACACCTAGTCTAAAATCATCTGAAATATAACCCATCTGTAAATTGAACATGCATTCCAAATGTGAGTCTCCTCACATAAACCTCAAAGTCTGATAAGGTCTGAACAGAATTCAGTCTTCCAAACAGTGACCGGCACAGTTTCATTATCCCACCAAGTGGCCCAAATGTCCCCAAAGTTTGAAGAGCAGTCTGCCTTTGAAAGTCACCACCATGATCATGGGAGACAAGGGGCAGAAGTTCTCACCCACACTCATTGCCCAAATACAGAGCATCAGTGACTAAATTTGGGGGGTGTGGGGTGCAGGCAAGGACACACTCAAATGCCTCTAGAAGTTTGTGAGTTGTTTTTTAAATACTTGCCTCATATCAGGCTCTGTGGGGATTCGCTTAGCCTGCTTTGTTGATGCTGTTCAAACACCCAAGTGTGAAGGTAAATGGGAGCATGTGCAGGTGATGGGGTTCAGGAAAAGTGAGTGAGCCACACAACCCAGCACAGGGGGACCAGAGGGCGGGGCAGCACCTGGACATTCACTCCTGCTTTCACTTCTGCCACCCAGAAGTGAACGCAACCAAATGGTTGCTGTGTTTTGTTTTCTGTTCTTCCCATGATGGTTTCACTTCATCAAGTTCATCTCTCTGTCTTCTAAGAACTTAGGGGCATAAGAAGATGGCCGTGAAGGTTCTGCCTCCAGGCTTCAGAGACAGGATTTTTTTTTTTTTAATTTTGTTTTAATGTTTATTTATTTATTTTTGAGAGAGAGAGCACGAGCAGGGGAGGAGCAGAGAGAGAGGGAGACAGAATCCAAAACAGGCTCCAGGCTCCGAGCAGTCAGCACAGAGCCCGATGCGGGGCTCGAGCTCATGGACCGTGAGATCATGACCCGAGCTGAAGTCGGACGCTTAACCGACTGAGCCGCCCAGGCGCCCCCAGAGACAGTATTTTAACGCGGCAATCTCTTCACGTTGTACCATCTAAAACACTGTGAAACATTCAACTGTCTGCAGCATTCCCAACCAATCCATTACATCTAATTCATTCCAGATCCTTCTTGAAATAAATTTCTACAGTTGGATACAGCATTTCTCAACCATTCGAAAGGCAGTCAAAGAATGATTTCAAACTATCCATTATCTTATTTTGGTGAACTTTATCCTGGGGTTTGGGGAGTCCTCCAGACAAGCTATGATGTCTCAATAAGATGTAGCTGAAAAAGCGAACGTTATTTAGGAACCAAAGTTGAATAAAGAGTAAAGGATGTTTTTTGAAGTTGGCAAGATTTCGTCACCAACAGCCAAGTATGAGAACTGGACAAAAGGGCTGCGCAATGTCAGACTGTACCCCGGGGAGGCGGGGGACAAGCGAGGTGCGGGAATTCAACCTTCACGGAGATCAGGGCACCACGTTCTGGGCCCCAGCGCAAGAAAGAAGCCGGAGGCACAAAGGATCGGACAGAGGCTGGGCTAGGATGACGGCAACAAGAGAGAAAGCCACTGTTGCCCAAAGAACGGACCTTGGAGCCTGGAAGGCAGAAGGTTACAACTGTCTGGAACCAGATCATTCTCACAGGAAGCCCGAATTACAACCAGATAGTACAAACGTGGACACAGAAACACAGAGGCCGTTTGCCAAGGATTAGAGCTCTACAACTAGTTGTTGGTTTTTCTATTTCTTTTTTTTTTTTAATCGGTGAGCACATAGACTGTGGCTTGGCTTGGCAAATTTGCAGTTGTGTCTTACACTTAAGAGAATTTTTTTCCTTCATTACTGCCTCCATTTACTTACTGCTTCTTATTAATTCAGAATGCAGGAACACTGGTTACAGCTCCCAACCCACTTGTGTTCTCTCCTCTCTCTCTCATGTTCCCCTTGATAGAATTATTTCATTCACTTTTTAAAATTTTTTTAATGTTTATTTTTTGAGAGAGAGAGATTGAGCAGGGCAGGGGCAGAGGAGAAAGGGAGACAGAGGATCAGAAGTGGGCTCTGAGATGTCAGCACAGAGCCCGATGTGAGGTTCAAACTCACAAATATGAGATCATGACCTGAGCCAAAGTCGGACACTTAACCAACTGAGCCACCCAGGTGCCCCACCTTTTATTTTTAACAGTGCCTATAGGTCCGATTTTCAGCCACCAAAGGGAATACACTCTCCAGGGTCAATTTCTCTTTGCCTTATCTTCTCTCTCTCTTTTTCAAATGCTTACTTACTTTTGAGAGAGCACAAGTGGGGGAGGGACAGAGAGAGGGGGACAGAGGATCCAAAACGGGCTCTGCACTAACAGGCTGACAGCAGTGAGCCTGACGCGGGGCTGGAACTCAGGAACGGCAAGATCAAGACGTGAGCCGAGGTCAGATGCTCAACCGACCAAGCCACCCAGGTGCCCCTGCCTTATCTTCTCTTTAAGATGGTCTTCAGGTCCTCCTGTAAATTTTAAAATGCAAAAACATGTCCCACAACTAAGAAAAGCTTCAAAATCGCCAATGGAGTGAATGGATTCTTTTAGTCATTCTTCGCATGAACTTTTCAGAATGTTTTAAAAAAAAAGTGGATTTTTTTTCCTCTCCTGACAAATCCTTAACATTTATGTCTTAAGGAAAATTACATGGTAGACTGACCTCCATGGTCTGTCCCTACTTCGACTTAATTATAGACGAAGAGTTATATGAAAGAAAGTCCACCATCTTTTGTGAACTAGGACTACCTGAGGTGCAAAGACAAATCACAAACAAGAAGACGAGAGCATGCGTTGTGTTTGTTTGGGTTCAAAGAGCCCTTAATCTTATCTCACCCAACTGTGTTCTTCAAAAGCTGCATTTCCAGCTGTCTTGCACAATCCAGCTATCCAGTATCCCTTTAATTCATAAATTTAAACGTAGCCCAGAGTGAAGAGCTTGGCGAAGAGTCATGAAAATAGAAAACTGTTGGAGTCAAAATCTGAGTAGCAGCTGGGGGGAAAGAACCGTATTTACTAACAATCATTTCCTTATTACAGAAAGGAGCAATTTTCACATTTGTTCTGAAGAAGATACTTGAGTGTTTGCCACCAGCTGCTCGGACCACTTAGCAAATTGTATTCTGCACCGAACGTATGCCTAACAGGGGTGCTAAAAGGCCCTCACCGCTAAGGATTTCAGATTAAGGAAACACATGACCTGTGGTTTCACAATCAATTGTGAAACAGGCTCCAAAAGTTCATCTAGAAAATAGGCTGTACCTGTTATTTACATTTCTTGGATAACGTCTCCCTTGTTTTTTTTGGTTTTGGTTCGTTTTGTGTTTTGGGTTTTTGTTTTGTATCTTGAAACAATTTCTGGAATGCCACTTCAGAACACTGGTTTGGAAGTCACTGGAAGACATTCTCAGTGTGGTGTTTAGGAGGGACATTCCTCTATCTGTAAAACAATATCGCTAAAAGAAAGAAGCATGTTTTACCAGCCCCTGCTGTGGGTCTCGCTCATTCTCTGGCTCAGAGTAAGTCCTGTGTTTTGCTGAGAGACCACTCCTAAGTATTTGTAAGTGATGACGCACCAGGGGCCACCACAAACATGTTATTTATCTGTGCACAAGCTGCATCTGATGCAACCACACAGGAAGCTGAAGAGTTTTCTTCTCTATGGGCTATTATTTTACTGCTACTGCGACCGCTACAGGAATAATACACAGCGCGATATTAATTGTAGTCACTGAGCTCTACATTCCACCCCTAGGACTTGTTTATTTTATAACTGCGAGTTTGTACTTTTTGACCACTTTCACCCATTTCACCCCCCTCCCTAGTCCCCCAACTGTGCAATCACCAACCTGTTCTCTGTATCTATGAGTTAGAGGTTTAGTTTGGGTTTGGGGTGATTTGGGGTGGTCTTTTTTTTTTTTTTTTAGATTCCACATGATATTTATCTTTCTTTGTCTTAGTTCACTTAACATAATGCCCGTGAGGTCATCCATGTTTTCGCAAATGGCAGGATTTTCTTCTTTTTTTTAATGTTTGGATAATATTTGTGTGTATGTGTGTGTGTGTGTGTGTGTGCGCCCCACATCTTTATTCAGTCATCTCCAATGGACACTTAGGTTGCTTCCATATCTTGGCTACTATAAGTAGTGCTTCAGTGACCATGGAGGTGCATAGATCTTTTCAAGCTCGTGTTTTCCCTTTCTTCGGATGAATACACAGAGGGGAACTGCTAGATGATGTGTCACTTTCTTATGTGACAAACTTAATGACTCCTTTTAGTCCTAATTCTTTACTTGGCTGCAGGATTGGACATCCTCAGTCACTCTTTATTTTTGCAACTTCCTTTTCCTTGGGCTTCCCTAGATCCATACTTTCTTGGATTGTCTCTTACATCCAATTTCCCCCATCTTACTTTTCCTCCCTGGATCTTCTTCCTCTCCCTGTTTCCTGATATTTCCTTTGATGTTATATGTAACCCTATCCTTATTATTTTACATCTTCTCATTGGGCAACTCATCAGCAGTTACTATACAGCTTGATGGGTACTGATGGGGGAGTGGAGCCATCATGTGGGATATCAAACAGGGGATTGGGAATCAGCCTGGTGCACATCAGGAGTGGATGGAGGTTCTGTGCATCCTGTGCAAAGCAGGACGTGAAGGGCTCTTGGTTAAGAAATGAGGCTGGAGAAGTAGGCTATGCATGGCATACTAAGGAGTCTGGACTCTACCTGTTTATCCACTAGATTTTTCTAGGTTCTTACGACACACTGAGCACTCTCATTTCATTTTTTGTGGTGCATCCTACATCTGCAATATAAGAATATCTTTTTTCATCCCATAGAAATAAGCATACTATTATTTTTCCTGGGACTAGAAAGGAAAACGTGTTTGGGGAACCTAGGGAGACAGAAAATTAAGGTTCTATATTCAGTTGGTTTAAAATGAAGAGTTTTAATAGGATATTGTGTGAGATTTATTGGAACTTTAAAAATATTTATTCAGCTATCAGATGTACCCAGCATGGAGCCTCAGATAAAAATCATAAGTTCTAGAACACTCACAAAACAAACTCAGGGCTAAAAACAAGCTCCCTCACAGCACAGTGTTCATCTGGCATGCTTTGGAAAAGTCGTTTTTATTAGAACACGATTCACTCCTGAGGGAGAATGTTTTACAACTGTAGGAGTGTGGGGCTCAGACATGCCAAAGTTGGGTCCCTGACCACATCACGCCGTTTCCCTATGGCCATCGCCTCACTTTCCTGCCACCTCAGGATCCGTCTCGCCACACAGAAGGTTCCTGAGTTTCACCAGTCCCAATATACAATGAGAGTAAAGTAACAAGTAAATGACTCCTACTTGAAAAGTCACCCCCTAATGGGGAAATCACTTCTGCTAAAATCGGACCCTTACGAGATAAATTTTCCAGGAATGCATTCCCCATCCTTCAGGAGTTCCTATCGTTGGAGGATGGGAAGCCTTGGTCCTTGTCGGCACAGTTCATTTTGCTGTTGAACATGCTGCTGGTAAATCAGGACAGGTCTGACTTCTCATGTGACTCATGGCCAGTTGAGGGGGAAAAATGCCTCAAGTTCAAGGCTGATGGAAAGGAGGCAAGCATTTATGAGACTGACATGCCATCTCTTGCTTTCTCTTTGCAGCCCGCCACCCCCCCAGAGGACACCCCCGAGCTGAGCGCCTTTCTGCGGAACTCGACCATCCCTCATCTTGTCAGGAAGAGAGACGTGCGTGTGCCAGAGCCCCGTAGACAGAGCCCCGCAAAAATCCTCGTGAGTTGTCTCAGTGCGCGCGCATGGGAGAGGAAAGGGTGCATAGGACAGAACTCCCAAACACAGATGGTTTAACTGCAACTACAGTTTCTCCTTGTCAGTCAGTGCCCAGGTAGGCCCACCATGTCTTGGCCCTACACGAAGTGAGCCATGAAAGCGACGTTTCCAAGGGGACAAAGGAGTATTTGCATTACAGGGTTTTCACTCTTCTCCACCTGCCACGCAGACCATGTTAGAGAAATAATGATGAGAACGTAAACCACGGCGGGGAATGCATTTGCAGAACACAAAGCTCTCTCTGTGAGCCTGTCCCCAGACACTGAGCACAAGAGTGCGAAAGAAGCTGTGGGCAGCGGGTCCTGGGAGGTCAGACGTGCCCCTACATCTCACGCTCCTCTGCTCGCCCAGAAGAGATGAGAAGGGGGCCTTCTGATTTCCTGGGCCAAAATCCTACAGAGTCTTAGCACTGGGGGATGTCAGAGATCCGTCCTGAGCTTAGTCAGCCCTTTGCAAAACTGAAAGAGTGCTCAAGAGTCAGTTTCTGTTCAGTTCTCTCACTCCTTCCAAGGTCAATGTTAATACCTCCAACCTCTACACTTAAAAGAGGCTAAAATGTGGGACACCTGGGTGGCTCAGTCAGTTCAGCGTCTGACTCTTCATTTTGGCTCAGGTCATGATCTCACAGTTTTAAGTTCGAGCCCTGTGTCAGGCTCTGTGCTGACAGCACGGAGCCTACTTGGGGTTCTCTCTCTCCCCTTTCTCTTTGCCCCTCCCCTGCCCTTGTGCTCTCTCTCTCTCTCTCACTCTTTTTCTCTCTCAAAATAAATAAAAACATTTTTTAAAAAGGCTAAAAAATTTTTTAATGTTTGTCTTGAACATGTTCTAACATTCATAAAAAGTTTCAAATGCAGAGATGGACAGAAAAATACAACAAGCAAGTCTGACTTATTCAGTTAAACTGAAATCAAGGGAAGAATGTTTATTATAATAGAAGTAGCTGAAGTAACCTGGCCAAAAGTCATTGGCAGATTTTTTTTCAAGTCTTTAAAATTTTTAAGTCACACACACACACACACACACACACACACACACACATATACAGTATATATATATATATATATACAGCATATATATATATATATATACATATATTCATTTATTTTTGAGCAACAGAGAGAGAAAACACAAGTGGGGGAGGTGCAGGGAGAGAGGGGAACAGAGGATCCGAAGCGGGCTCTGCACTGATAGCAGAGAACCCGACGTGGGGCTCAAACTCAGGAACCACAAGGTCATGACCTGAGCTGAGGTCAGATCCTCAACCGACTGAGCCACCCAGGTGCCCCCGAGTCCCTATAAATTTTTATGGCATGGTCATGTTTTTCAAAACCCGAGAGTAGGGAAATTGATACGCTCTTCAGCTTAGGATAAAATAATACAATTTTGCATATTATTATTTTAGGGAAGCTTCCAGGAGGGACAAAAGAACAGAAAACAATGATTTAAGTCCTGGGGATGTGACATACAGAATGGTGGCTACAGCTAATAATATTGCATTGCATACTGGACACTTGCTAAGAGAGGAGATCTTACAAGTTATCATTAAAAAAACTGTAACTGTCTGTGAGGATGGATATTAACTAGACTTATTGTGGCAATCATTTCACAATATATACAAATACCAAATCATTTTGTTGTACGCCTGAAACTAATACGTTATGTGTATTATGCCTCAATAAAATTAATCAATTATACCTCAGTAAAAAAATTTATAATTTAATTTTTAAAAAAGAAAAACAATGATTGGCATCTACAGAGTTCTCTAATTTGCAGTACCAATGCGAACGCCCTCTGGAGAACCAGTGCCCAGACCTATATGGGAACCAACAATTTAGAAAAATCAACTTCCATTATAGTGTATGTCTCATGAGTTCACAGAGGCAGTAGGGATCAGTAACTAAAATTCTCTTGAAAATTATATGCACTTCTGTTGTAGGGTTAGGTTTTCTCCCCCCCTCCTGTTCTTTCTCATTAAGGATTTTTAAGGCAAGATGATTTTTAATTTCTGAATATCATAGAAACTTATTACTTGCAGATGACAGCAAGGCAGTTTTTGATTTCCATGTCTGACCTTATGAACTCATGCTTTATTCTCTTTCTCTCTTATTGGTTTGAAAATTGCAAATCCTCTGCCTCCCCATGTCCTCAAGTCAAAACAGTCCTGGATAGAAAGTGATTATACAAAGTTTATTCTAAAATCAAAAGTTAAATAAGACCTCCTATGGTTTTTGTTTAGTTAAAAACAACTTACTGAATCCCATTTCTGATTAGGAATTTGAAAGTGCAAAATGCCAACATCCTGTGTTGGGATCATAATTTCCACTTTGCATAGGAAAAATTTGTATCCGTTAGCACTGAAATATAATTTCTCCTCCACCTAAGAATGTCCTTGCCTTTCTCATCCTGGGCCCCTGCTGCTCTTGTAGTGACCACCCCATCTCCTCATCTCCAGGCTTTCTTCTTGTCCTTTCCCTACTCAGCTTACAGAAACCTTATCTTTCAAACCTTCTTCTGCATAGGATACTATTAACCGCTTCCTGCAACAGTTGCATCCCTTGGCCTCCCCCAAAAACCTCCTCCCCTGGTTCTCTTCTAGCCTGTTGGCCTGCGTCTTCTTAGAATTGTTCTTGGGCTTCTTATCCGCCCCTGTACCTCTGCATTCCATCCTTGGGCCCCACCCCTCCCCCACCAACTTCACTCTTTAAGAGAAATGTTTTGCAAGATCATAACTCCAGCCATACCCACGTGCCTCCTGCCATCTTAGCCATCCCTGCTGCACTCTGGACCCGAGGGGTGCAGCGTACATGTTTGTCTGGATGTCTAATAGCCACGCCAGTCCCAACATGTCCAAAACACCGTCTCCATGATCCCCAGAACGTGCTTCTCTAGAATTCCCCACCTCAGTAATGCCGGTGCCCATCCACTCAGTTCCCCAAGCCAAAAGGGCTCCCCCCCCAATCCTCACTCTTCTTCATCAAGATCTCCAATTTGTCACCAACTATCCCGTTCTGCTTCCTGAGCTGCCCTTAACTTTGTCTTCCTCTCTCCATCCCCACAGCGTTGGTTCAGAGCCTCCTTGCCTCCCACTTGGACTCTTGCAACAAGCCCTTATCACCCTCCTTGCTTCCTGCTCTCCTCCTGCCATTCTTGCCTCACGTACCACCTGCCCCTAAAACACACACCCAATCATAACTCTTGCTTAAATGGGATCTTCTGGATACAATTCCTTGGCTCAAATAGGAAAATTCTTTACCACCTAGACTTTCTCTCATTCCTATCTCATTTCCACCTGTCCACCCTGCCCCAAATACCCTTCTCTCCTCTTTTCTGAACACGCACTGGTCTTGTCCTCATCTGCCTAGCTCACTCTTTCTCACCCTTCAAGGTTCATTCTGAGCACCACCGTCTCCAGAATCCTCCAACTGAGCTAGCTCACCAGGATCAACAGCTCCAGGGATTTATAAGAATCACCTCCTTCCCACTCCCCTCCTCTGCCTCCAGAGGGTGGGATTGGAGATACACAGCTTGTCAGTAATGGAGCGCAGGTAAACATGCAGGTCCTCACAGGTGACAGGGACTGCAGGACTCCTGCTCCTGCTGGAGGCACAAAACCCCAAACACCTCAGCACCCAGCCCAAGTAGAACAAAAATCCCAGCCACCTCAATTTGGAAATAGCATGTAGAAATTTGGCCTTCCCAGAATTTACCAGATACACATTACTGACTGCTTTGCTTTTAGAGAATTCTGAGATTCTTGAAAAAGATTTTCATGGCAACATGTACCTCTGTGGCTTATCCATTACTTAAAGTGAAATGCCTCTGGGGCGCCTGGGTGGCGCAGTCGGTTAAGCGTCCGACTTCAGCCAGGTCACGATCTCGCGGTCCGTGAGTTCGAGCCCCGCGTCGGGCTCTGGGCTGATGGCTCGGAGCCTGGAGCCTGTTTCCGATTCTGTGTCTCCCTCTCTCTCTGCCCCTCCCCCGTTCATGCTCTGTCTCTCTCTGTCCCAAAAATAAATAAAAAACATTGAAAAAAAAATTTTTTTTTAAAAATTGAAATGCCTCCGTTAAATCCTGCACATAATGTCCAATAAACTGATGTTTATTGAGCATCTATAGGCCAGTGCCCAGTGCCTGAGACATGAGAAATAGAGTATAGCCTATGCATTAAATTAAAATCAGCAAGGGAGTACAATTCAAGAAGTATCATCCTACACATGGGTACACAGAAAATGGAGGTGAGTTGTCCATTTATTTCCATACTGGATCCAATCAGAAAATATGATTTGACAGGTAGAATGTCATCGGTTTAATGAATACTTCCCAGAAAGATGCATCTCATATAGGAAAAGTTACCCATTATAAATTGGCAAACCTAGAAACTAGTTTAAAAATAGCTTAATGGATGGAATCTGCAAGATTCTGCTTTATAAGCAGGAAGTAATTTAGGGAGAAGAATGTTATAGAGATATGCTTGTCCATGCGTTGCTAACACTGAGTCTTTGAGATAATCTAGACACAGGGAGCTTTGTCTGAAGCCATTTCAGGGCTTGCTTAGTTTAGGGTCAGGTGTTGTAAATGTCTATAAGAAATGTCTTCCCAAGTTCTGAGAAAATGAAAACAGTCCAATCACTGCTGCAGGAAGATTGTTTTAAGTTCTTAGGGGCAAAAAAAAAGCTTAAATTTTGTTACCAGTAAAATTGATGCATCATTACTACCAAGCTGTTTCACTGCAGTTGTTTGTTATTTAAATGAGTAATTTATGGATTAGGCGGTGACTTCTGAGAAAATGCAATGTAGATAAACTGACTTCAATGCTGATCTTCTACCACAATTTAAAGACATCGCTGTTGTGTTTTTTGCAGAATTGTACAAATATCGAGTGCTTACAAATCTCCTGCGTGGTGGGGCGACTAGAAGGAGGAGAAAGCGCCGTCCTAAAAGTCAGATCACGGTTATGGGCCAAGACCTTCCTCCAGGTAACAACACTGACTCATATGCACACACCCTGCAGGGAACCTCTTCTCAAAAGCTCAGCAGGAAGCTTTTCTAGAAAGGATTTTTAAATGTTGTCATTTTAAAATTTAAAACAAATTGAATTTTTTTCATTTGAAAATTTTGATTTAATTTTTAACTTAAAATTTTTATGAATATTTTTAAGTGTTTCAATTTTAAAACATTTTAAGAGAAGTGTCTATGAAGGAGTTGAGCCGGTATCAGCCGGTCGTCTTTCCCATCAGCTGAAGACATTATTTTTTCAAGCTTTATTGAGATATTGTTGACATACAATGTATGTAAATTTCAGGTGTACAAGGTGATGATTTGATACACGTATACGTTTGGGAATGACTACGACACTGAAGTTAGTTAATACCTCCAACCCCTCACGTAATTACCTTGGCATGTTTGTGGAGGGCAGGTGGTTAACTTTTAAGATCTACTCTCTTAACAGCTCTCAAGAACACAAGACCGTATTGTTAATTATACATCAGATCCTCAGAACTTATTCATCTTATCGCTGGTAGTTTGTACCGTTTGACCAACTTGTCCCCAATTACCCCACCCAGCCCCTGGCGACCACCAATCTGATCTACTCTATTTCTGAGTTCTGCTTTTTTAGGTTTCACATGGAAGTGATTTCACACAGTATTTGCCTTTCTTTGTCTACCTTATTTCACTTAGCATAATGTCCTCCAAGTCCAGCCACGTTGTCACAAAAGACAGGACTTCCTTTTTATGGCTCAGTAATATTCCTTCACCAGCTTTGAGGTGAAGACCATTTAAATACCCTGTGTCCCTAAGACCTTTAGACAGTAACTCAGATTCAAATAAATCTCTTTAGCTCACCTCTTTATACCCAGTGCCCAGCACACAGTAGTTCTTCAGTAAATATTAGCCAGTGGGATGATGGTGAGTGTAAGAGCACAGTGCAAGCCACAGGCCCAGGAGGGTCAAAATAGAACCCAATTAAGAAGGGAGAAGGGAGATTGCCCTAGAAAGTTGCAGTTGTTTAGTGTTCCTACAGTCTGGGTTCCAGCCAGGAGGCATCTCGGTGAAGAGACACATATGTGTGATTCATAGATTCTTCTTTGCTGCTTCGGCCTCTCTGTACTGTGGCATCCCACACTGCTGCAGATAATTCTGCTGGTTGTGTGCATTGTCAAGGTTTTAAATCTCTTTTATACTAAGCAGATTAATTTCTCCGTTTGGAAAGAGCCGTTTATTTAAATGAGACTACTTTGTTTGTGACCTTGTTGTTTAGAAAGGATTTAGAAAGGGGGAAATGAGCTAAAATAAAAACCCCACCAAGTCTATACGTTCTTGCTCATATTTTAACTACTAAAAAATTCATTTGGTTCATTGTGCATAGAAAATCAAATGGTAGAATCCTGTTGAGTGTAGCTATTAAAATATAGAATTTCATACCTCGGGATTTTCACGTTTTCTGTAATTGAAAATACCTCCATAGTCTCATAAATCTTATTTAATTTAAATAAAAAGAAGATAAATAGAAAGTTAAAGGTATTTTTTAAAAGGTCGTGAAGTTTTTGTTTTTTAACTTAAGGCAGGATTTCTTTTTTTTTTTAATGTTTATTTATTTTTGAGAGAGAGAGAGACAGACCACTGGTTGGGGAGGGATAGAGAGAGAGGGAGACAGAATCCGAAGCAGGCTCCAGGCTCCGAGCTGTCAGCACAGAGCCTGACACGGGGCTCGAACTCCCAAACGGTGAGATCATGACCTGAGCTGAAGTTGGACGCTCAACCGACTGAGCCACTGAGGCGCCCCCCTAAGGCAGGATTTCTTAATCTCAGCATTAATATCTTGGATAATTCATTGTTGTGGGGGGCCCTGGCCTGTGCATTATAGGATGCTTAGAAGCATCCCTGGCCCCTGCCCACTAGATGCCAGTAGCAACCCACACCCCACTTGTGACCACCAACAATGTCTCCAGACATTGGCAATATTCCCTGGGGGCAAAATCACCCCAGTTTTGAATGCCTAAACCAAGGAGAAGTGCAGTACCCAATTTATTTGATTTTTTTTAAGCTAAACCATTATTTATCCATTCACTCAACAAATATCATGGAGTACCAACTATGCACCAGGCACTGCTTTCTAGTAGCATGTATTTTCCATCAATTTGCTCATGGTCCCTGTACTTTGGGGCTGTTACTTCTGATCTCAGCGTTGAGGAGTTGAGAGGAGGAGTCTTGCTGAATTTCCAAGCCCATGCGCTCTCAATGATGACCATCCATCCCTTCTATTACTTTGGGTATCATCACATCCTACTGAAATAAGGGAGAATAACTTCGGTGGAGCAGGACTAAAATCATTACAACACCACAGTCAAGGGAAACATGATTGTTTTCGATGTCATGTGTCTATTCCAGCAGGAGGACTTCAGAGGGAAAGTTGCATCTTGGGGCTGGGCTCCCAGGTAGGTCAGTAGGTTAAGTGTCCAACTTCGGCTCAGATAACAATCTCACAGTTCATGGGTTTGAGCCCCGCATCAGGCTCTGTGCTGACAGCTCAGAACCTGGAACCTGCTTAGGATTCTGTGTCTCCCTCTCTCTCTCTGACCCTCCCCTGCTCACACACACACACACACACACACACACACACACACACACTCTCTCTCTCTCTCTCTCTCTCTCTTTCAAAAATAAACATTAAAAAAAAAATAAAAATAAAATTCCATCTTCATTTTCCTGTTAAGGATGACCCAGTAAGTCTGGAAGAAGTCAATACCAATTGAGGAAGTTTGCAAACTATAAATATTTAGCACAAGCAGAGTCAAACCAGAACAATCTGCAGGGACGTTCTAAAGTCCTATCGGAACAAAGTACCACTTTGATACCAGATACCAGAGACAGTGGCCCAAGTCACCAGCATTTACCCTCAGCCATAGCCCAAATCTC